>NC_087369.1:12660426-13324322 GCF_030014295.1 Loxodonta africana | reverse complement strand
CAACAGGTTTCACTGAAAAGTTCTTAAAGAGTCTGAAAGTTTCCCTTATTATTTATTAGCGTTTCAATTGTGACAGTGATGCCATCACATTACCATATAACACCTTCCACAATGTGCTCTTTCGAGCACTAGTTCCATGAGATGTTCATGAATGTTAGGCAAAAACAGGATTCTGTGATCAAGAATGTTTGGGAAAGGTTGGTTTAAACAAAGTTCAAGAGCATCCTAAAAGGCAGGACAACCAAGTGTCTTTAATAAGTTAATGTGAGGCATTTTCAAAATGTATTTGGTCAAAGGTTTTCTCTTTTGTAGGGTACCTGGAGGAACATCCTGGAGTTCCCCAAAGAACACTTTGGCAACACTGCAACAGAAAATCGGTGATTACAAATCACTGATAAAAATCTGAATCAGAGACAGAGAATTTGTGGACATTGCTAAATCAGCTTGATTGTGCGTCATCACTTTGTTCATTTTTTCTTACAAAATTCCCATTCACACGCACACACACCCCTATACACAAGTCAGGAGTAGCAGAAGCCATTCTCAATCTAACCCACATTTTGTAGGCTCTTGCTCCCACAACTACTGGGGAGCCCACACTTCCTTATAGAGCTGCCTCTAATTACTTCTAGGAACTTCCAAAAAGTACCCACAGAGGCTCTTGAATAGTTCTTATTAGTCCCCATGCAGTATCCACCATTTATTCCTCTCCTGCCTGCACATCTGTGTGGAGGTCTCTCTTCAGTGCTTCCAGGGCCCATGGAGGAGCTGCTTCCCACTGCGCATCATCAATAGACCGCCAGGCACCACTGATGCCATCACCAGGTACTACCACCTTCAGAATCGCCACCAGACCAGTGCCATCAGGTGCCTGCATCTGATACTTCCTTGAAATGGCATGTGTGCTCTGAAGTCTTCAACGTGCTATAGCCACATGGTATTTCAAGCCAAGGTGAGAACATTCCCTCTCTTTCCCTTTCATTTTACATTTTGTCACATAGGGCATCAAAGCACTGTTTCTTTGCATCATTCCTCATCTCCCAATGTAAACACAGTGTTCAAATTTTACTGTCGGGAAGCCACTGTCCATAGCTCTCTCACATTTTTGCACATCCTTTGAGCAGAGACCCTGACTACCTTTGTTCTGGACTAACTTTCCTAGGATGTTAGTGTCTCCCTCCAGAGCAGAGAGAAGGTTTGCTTACTGTCTTGGAACATAGAGATTGTGCCTACCTTCACAGGAAAGAAGTAGATGTCTTTACAGTCCATTATTTTTTTTCCACAGGAAAGAAGTAGATGTCTTTACAGTCCATTATAAAAGTTTTGGGTTCTCTAAGTCCAGGGTTTCTCTCCTGTAATAGAAACTACTGCCTGACAACCAAGAGGCCCCTCTTCATATCATCCTGTGGGAAGTGAGGCTCAAGGAGTCAACACAAATGCTATTACTATAAGTGGCTACTGCTATTGCTGTTGCTGTTAAGTAATAAACTGTCCTTTGTCTCTGATACAAGAGTCTCACGTCTTCTGCCAGTATTGATGAAACTGAGACAGACTACTTTGTTAGGTTACAAGTAGGGTAAAAAATCTCAGACCTTTCACAGATCTTGAAATTTATATATGGGAACATGTTGTCTGGAAGGCCTAAATGCAGATGATGGATGTACACCAGAAAAAATTCAAGCAATATTCACCACCCTAAGAATGACTGAGACTTTGACACTGAGCCAAGTTTATCTTCAGAAGTCTCCACCTGTCCCACTTGACATCCTTAGTTTCCTTATGATAATAAAACTGCCACCACGACAATAATAAATGGCAAAAAATAACTTGAGTGCTAGCTATGTGTCAGGCACTGATTTTGTCACTTAATGCTCACGCTAACACTGGGAGGTAGTTGCAGTCATTCCAACCCAGGTAGGCTGATGCTACATGCAATGCAATGAACACACCCCACATGGTCTGAACCTCAGAAACGCATGCCATTTCAACTGAAGCGTGTTTAACTCTTTATGTGTTATTTCTCTCACTTAGTTATGCTATCCCTTATTTTTGACACCTGTAAAAGGGAACATGTTTGTGAACTACGATGCATTACTAGAAAATTTATTGCAAGGCAGAGTGACTCTTCCTTGGCCAAATGTCTTCAGGTGACACTACTCCAGAAAACCTCACTCATTGCAATGTTGCTAGTTCTGTACAGAAGAAGCAGAGATGTAGCCATAAAACTCAGCCATGACTAGCTCCATCTGAGGTGTATATTTTTTTTTCTTTCATTTGTGGTTGAACTAGGGAAATAAAAAAGGAGAAGGGCAGGAAACACTTTCCATTGATGCCTAATTACATTGGGGTTTTAAAGTACTCAGAATCCTTAGAGAAAGATGCTATTGATTAAGTATTAGCTTCACTCGGTTATACAGAGCACCATCACGAGGGCCATCCGTCTTTCCTTAGTTTTGGTTAAACAACTTTGGAACAATATATGATGAATGGGGAAACAGTTCTGCCCTCATCTTATTTGTAATAATCGCTCCTTCTATTTCCTCTTCCCTTGGGTACATTAGCGCTCACTTATACACACAACCTTGCTGTTAATAAAAAAGATTTATGTGCAAGTAAGATTTTATTCCTTCCATCAAATGTTTACCTAAGGAAGATTTATTGCATAAAGTACTATCCTTACTTGGTGCCTAAGTAGATTATTTTTTAAAACTCATTGCTTATCTTTCTATACTTCAAATCTTACTCTGTCATGGGGATTTTATTTTGCACAGGAACTTCGACTTAGCGTACTGTTTATTTCATATGTAGAAACCTTAAGAGAAGTGCTAGACGATTACTCTTAGAGGCTTAGAAACCTTAGAAACATAGCTGCTTCTCAAGAGGTAAAGAAAGAAAGGTTTTATTCAAAGACTGTCTTTGGTATGACAGGGCCTATACGAATCAGAAATGGATATTTTCTATCGGGTATAAATCATTTGGAAAATAAAGAAGTGATACATATTAAAACCCATTAAAAAAGTTATATCCTTTATCCCAGTAATATTATTCATAGATGTTCATTCTAGGAAAACAATTCAAAGTAAGAAAAATAAAAACTATATGAACAGAGAAGCACACAAAGCCTGGACTTCAGAGCACAAAACCTGAACCAAGCTAAATGTCTTACAAAAGGTATGTGCAGTCCTCATGCTTACCAAGAGAGACTTACAGATAAAGACTAGAAGAAAACACAAGAAATGAAAACATTGCTATTAGCGTAGTAGGAAAACAGGGTAGCATTTTCTTCTTAAATCTTTATCATTTCAAAGTTGTTTCAGCAGCAAAACTAATTATAGAAAGGAAATAGCTTACCTGAAATTCCCCCTCTCTTCTTTCTGCCTTTCTAAATTCTATCCATTTAAAATACCCAAGTTAAGTTCCACTTTTACCACATATTTTTGATATTTACCATTTTTGAATCCACATCAATTTGATAATAGTAGTTCTCAACTAGGGAATATTTTGCCAACCAGGGATGCCTGGCAATGTCTGGAGATATTTTTGGTTGTCGTGACTGGGGGAGCATGCTACTGGCATCTATTGAGTAGAAGCCAAGCATGCTGCTAAACACCCTACAATGCATAAAACAGATCCCCAAAACTAAGAACTACCCAAAATGTCAATAGTGCCAAGGTTGATAAACCCTGCACTAAACTATACAATTAATTATGTAATGATCATTGTAGTAGGTCGTTGGTCTTACAAAATTCTATCATGCAATCTCCAGTGTTGTTTCCATCACCAAGGCCATATTTTTCCAACTACTGACACTTCTTCTCTGTTTCCAACTTGCGCATTTCAATCACCAGTAATTATCAATGCATCCTGATTGCATGTTTGATCAATTTCAGACTGCAGAAGTTGATAAAAATCTTAAATTTCTTGATGGAAAAGGAAGAGCTCACTTGTCTATGCCAAGAAATTTAGAAGAAGCTACCTGGCCAACCAACTGGAAGAGATCCATATTTGTGCCTATTCCAAAGAAAGGTGATCCAACAGAGTGCAGAAATTATCAAACAATATCATTAATACCACATGCAAGTAAAATTTGGCCAAAGATAATTCAAAAATGGTTGCAGCAGTACATTGACAGGGAACTGCCTGAAATTCAAGCTGGATTCAGAAGAGAACAAGGAATGAGGGATATCATTGCTGATGTCAGATGGATCTTGGCTGAAAGCAGAGACTAGCAGAAAGATGATTAACTGTGTTTTACTGACTATGCAAAGGCATTTGGCATTATGGATCATAACAAATTACGGATAACATTACAAAGAACGGGAATTCCAGAACACTTAATTGTGCTCATGAGGAACTGTACATAGTCCAAGAGGCAGTCGTTCAAGCAGAACAAGGGGATACTACATGGTTTAAAATCAGGGACGGTGTGCATCAGGGTTGTATCCTTTCACCATACTTATTCAATCTGCATGCTGAGCAAACAATACGAGAAGCTGGACTATATGAAGAAGAACGCAGTATCAGGATTGGAGGAAGACTCATTAACAACCTGCATTATGCAGATGACACAACCTTGCTTGCTGAAAGCAAAGAGGACTTGAAGCACTTAGTGACGAAGATTAAAGACCACAGCCTTCAGTATGGATTGCACCTCAACATAAAGAAAACAAAAATCCTCACAACTGAACCAATAAGCAACATCATTATAAATAGAGAAAATACTGAAGGTGTCAAGGATTTCATTTTACTTGGATCCACAAGCAACGCCCACGGAAGCAGCAGTTAAGAAACCAAATGACCTATATTGCATTGGGCAAATCTGCTGCAAAAGACCTCTTTAAAGTGTTTGAAAGCAAATATGTCACTTTAAAAGCTGAGGTGTGCATGACTCAAGCCATGGTATTTTCAATCATCTCATATGCATACGAAAGCTGGGCAATGAATAAGGAAGACCGAAGAACTGACGCCTTTGAATTATGGTGTTGGTGAAGAATATTGAATATACCATGGCCTGCCAGAAGAGCAAACAAATCTGTCTTGGAAGAAGTATAGCCAGAATGCTCATTAGAAGCAAGGATGGGAGACTTTGTCTTACGTACTTTGGACATGTTATCAGGAGTGACCAGACTCTGGAGAAAGACATCATGTATGGTAAAGTAGAGGGTCAGTGAATAAGAGGAAGACCCTCAATGAGATGGATTGACACCATGGCTGCAGCTCAAGCACCACAATGATTTTGAGGCTGCCGCAGGACCAGGCAGTGTTCTGTCCTGTTATACGTAGGGTCGCTGTGAGTCAGAGCCGACTCCATGGCATCTAACAACAACAAACATTTTTTTTTAATTTTTTGCTAAATAAGTAAATAATAATGGGCAAAAGATTTGAAAAGACACTTCACCCAAGAAGATACATGAATTGCAAGTAATCATATGAAATGATGGTTAACATCATTTGTGATCAGGGAAATTAAAATTAAACCACAATTAAATACCACTTCATATCCACTAGAATGGCTATAATAAAAAAGACAGATAATAACAAGTGTTGGAAAGCATATGGAGAAACTGGAACTCTCATACGCAGCTGGTGGAAATGTAAAATGGTAAAGCCACTTTGGAAAACAGTAGTCTCTTGAAACATTAAACGTACACTTCTTATATGACCCAGCAATTCCAATCCTAGGTATTTGCCCAAAAGAAAGAAAAAGGTATGTCCACACAAAGACTTCCATGTATACGTACATAGTAGATTTATTAATCATAGGTAACAATCCAGATGCTGACAAACTGGTGAATGGATAAGCAAAATGTGGTACATTCTTACAATGGGATACTACCAAGCATTAGAAAGAAGCAAACTACTGATATATGAAACAGCATAGCTAAACTTCAGAAACATTATGCTAAGTGGAAGAAGCCAAACACAAGATACTGTGTATTACGTGATTCCATTTATAAGAAATTTATAGACAAAACAAAATTAAAGAGACAGAAAGCAGATCGGTGGTTGGCTGGGACTGGGCATGGAAGTAGCTATTAACTGCAAGAAAGCATATAAGAAATTTTTGGTGTGATGAAAGTTATTCTAAAACTGGATGGTGGTGATGGTTGTACAACAATATAAATTTACTAAAACTCATCAAACTGTATACTTAAAACTGGTAAATTTTATAGTATACAAAAAATGCCTCAATAAAATGTTAAAAATCTTATAATCTAATCATTATATTGTTATTTAACTGTTCATGGGTTTATGCTTGGTTTTCTTCTCCAGTAGCATAAATAATATGAATTGTTTGTTTTTTCCATCTGTGCAGTTCCTTGTACACAATAAACAAATACTTTCAATTATTATTTAATTATTTTAATATAAAAAGTAACATATGTTCACCATAACAAAAAATATGTTCACCATAGACTATTTGAAAAGTAAAGACGAATAGAAAAGAGGGAACAGTCAACCAGAATTTATTCACATTAAGAACACCTCTTTATTTTAATATATTTACTTCAATGATCTTTTACTCCCACAGCCTTACTTTCACGTCATTATGCTAGATAAACAACTCTTTATCTTTCTTTTCACATATCACCTAAGCTTTACATTACATAAATGCTTTATAAGCATCTTCTTAAATGGCACTTCATATTCCGTCCTCTGGATGCATCATGATTTACTTAACCATTTCCTACTGTGGCCATTAGATTAGTTCTGAACTCTTGCAGCACTGAGCTCAGGCACTCTCACCCAGCATTCAGGATCCACCAAATTCAGGCCATACCCAAACTCATCTCCCAATGCACTAGACATTCCTATTTCCTCTTTATGGAGTCCAATACCTCCATGTTGCTCCAAATTGGATGTACTCTTTCCTAACAAGAAGCCATAGCATGTGTCAACTCCACATGCTCGAATGCCCTTAGTCACTGACTCCAGTCTGACAGTCTTCACCCAACTGTTTTTATTTCCTAGGGCTGCCATAACAAATCACCACAAATTGATGGCTTAAAACAACAAAAGTTTATTCTTTCACAGTGCTGGAGGCTAAAAATCCAAAATCAAGGTGTTGGCAGAGCCTCACTCTCCATGAAGGCCCTAGGGGAGAATCTGGTCCATGCTTTTCTCTTAGCTCGGGTGTTGCCAGCAGTTTTGGTGTTCATTGGACTCTAGAGGCATCCCTCCAACCTCTGCCTCCATCGTCACATGGCGCTCTCCCTGTGTGTCTGCCTGTGTCTCCTCCTTTTCTCATAAGGACACCAGTCACACCAGATTAGGGCCCACCCTACTCCAGTACGACCTCATCTTAACTAATTACATCTACAAAGATACTATTTCCAAGTAAGGCCACATTCACAGGTATCAGAGGTTAGGACTTCAATATATCTTTTGGGGGAACACAAATAGACCTATCCTTCAGGATTCTACCACGTTCTACCGCCTATGTCAATCATACCTCTGTTATTCCAGCTAAGAGTAATTACCTCCTTTTTTAAATTACTTTAGCAAATTATTCATATGGACATCAAGTTATAGCTGACATAGTTCATTTGTGTATGTTTTGGGAACAACTAGATTGTACACCTTTGGTGGACAGGGACCATATATTTCAGTACTTCTGTATTTCTGAATATCCATCTGCATTTGCTAAGCATATAATGGTATTCAGCGAGTTTTTTTTCTTAAACATTGAATGAATGCATATTGAGTAAAGATGACGGCGGGAGCCTTAAAATCAGAAGCATACGTAAATTCATCATCTTGATTCCAAAGGGATATCAACAGAGAAGTGTTTAATGAGTAAGCTTAAGTGTTTTCCAAAAATTTGAAAGGTAAGTACCAATCTCAAATGTCAAAGAGCTATGGCTAAGAAAGAAAATTAGGAAATTAGTCTTGTAACCTGAAGAAAGGCACACCGGGGGCTAATCTGAACGTTCTTTGGGAACCTCACACCTTCAGGGATTAATGTTCATTCCCATGAAGCTGCTACAGTGTTCAAGACATGTTTGAAGAATAAATTCATATTTCTTTCCATTTTGCTCTAAATTATCTGCCATTCATCACGCCCCATATTAGTATTCAGGTAATCATTAATATAAATATGTAGCTATTACTGAATTTAATTTCTACAGAAAAAGATTAAGTTAGAATTATATAAATTTTTATTTAATCTGCTATGCCTATAAAAGCATGATTATTTAGACCATGAGGTTACATTCTTCGTTATAATCTAGTAAATGTAATAGAGACAATGTTATATGTTAACCACACTGTTTCTCTTCCTGGGCACATAGGAAGATCATATTTCCCAACACCCCTTGCAGTTAGGTTGGGGTCAATGTGTCTGCGTTCTGGCCAGTGGAAAGTAGTTAGAAGAGATATAAGCCACTTCTAGCCCTGGTCTCAAAAACATACTCTGTGACATCTAGGTCAACTGGCATAACAAAGTTTATTAAGAAAATGTTCTGCATTCCACTTTGGTGAGTGGTGTTTGGGATCTTAAAAGCTTGCAAGTGGCCATATAAGATTCATCAACCGGTCTCATCCTAGTTGAAGCAAGGAGAATGAAGAAAACCAAAGACACAAGGAAAATACTAGCCCAAGAGACTAAACCAAAAGGACCATGTAAACCAGAGACTCTACCAGCCTGAGATCAGAACTAGATGGTGCCTGGCTACCACCAATGACTGCCCTGACAGGGAACCAAACAGAGAGTCCCGGATGGAGCAGGAGAAAATTGTGGAGCAGAACTCAAATTCACGTAAAAAGACCAGACTTATATACCCTGCATGTTGGTTACAGTTACTGGAGATAAGTATGAGTAAAGACTGGGAAAGGATACAAAGGAATTTTTTATACTTTTTTTTCATACAGTCTTAATTGCTTCTTTCAAAGGGTTCATCTCATTGATTCATAAGCTCCTGTCTTGACCTTTTATTTTTTTTCTCATTAATTCATTTGAGATGTTAAAAAAATTCAATTATGTTAATGAACACGTTGGGCCAAAATCCTTTTTTAGAAAGTTTATTTCTCAGGTCCATTCAGCCAAATACCAAAATGAAGAGGTATCTTGGTTTCTCTTGACACCTTCATATTGACTAAATACATAATTCAGTGTAAAGTTAAATATATCCCTACTAAAATTCTCCATGTGATTCACTGTATTATCTGGCAGCTAGATGGAAAAAAAAATCTAAAAATCAGTTTGAATGGCAGCATAGACTTTGGGTCAACAAACTTTTCTATAAAGGACCAATCCCACCAATGTAGCTCAAGAACAATCACAGACAACACAAACAAATGCGCATGACTGAGTTCCAACAAAATTTTATTTACAAAAACAAGTGGTGGGCTGGATTTGGTCTGCAGGCTATGGTTTGCTGACCTCTGACTTCGGTGGAAATTCTATGAGAGGAAAAGATGATATAACCAAAATGTTATTTTCTGAGATGAACTATAACCAAAATTCAGTCTGCCAGTTCAGAGCACCAAGCTTATTACCCCAAGTACTTTTGTAGTGGAATATTCTAAATCTATTTCCAGCTTTCATACTTTTCTTCAAAGAAATGAACTGATTTAAATGGCAAAGGCAGAATTCTTTTTCTATTAGCAATCGCTATTTGTTGACAGGCTTGGATTTAAGACCACCAGGTGGTGTTTATGGTATATTCTTCTAGCCTTCTCTTTACCCTCCTTTTCTTTTGGCAAATCTCAAAGCAAACCTGCAGAAGGTTACTTTCCTAAGACAATGACAAATTACACCTGACACTTACAGAGGAAGAGTCTAAAACTAAGCAAGGCTGTGGCAGAGCCAATGGGTGACAGAGTGACATCAACCCCACCACCTGTAATTTTTAAAAATATTTTCCTTTGACTCTTTTTTCAGTTACATGTGAAATGCCCTGTTAAAAATTCAGCTTCAAGGCAAGTCCCCTGTTCCCCTCCTACGGCACACACACTTCACATGGACCCAGACTGCCACGGAAGTCCGTTTTACATAGACTTTCTGCAGCTCCCAGAAAGGGGGAATGCTGTTTTAAGCCTAGGGCAGAGCAGGCTTGCTCAGGCACAGTAAGGAAAGGAAGTTATTTCTACGTCTTAAGGTCTGACTCCAGTTTAGAAAAACAAATAAGCAAAGAAACAAACTTATAATAGTACACATATAGCAGGGTTTTGAGGCTGAAAGAAATTCTTGAGGCTTAGATTAAGAATGTGATGTTTTCTACTAACAGGGGATGAGTAAACAATGAAATGAGCGCAACTTCCAGGTCTGAAGATCCGTGAAGGTTTCAGAGACGATGTAGCGTATAGTAGAACGTTTTTTAAGCTCAGGACCCTAAGTGAGTTCCTTGTTAGGGTCTTGGGTGACAGTAAGATTTCTAGAGTTAAAAACACGTGGGTGGGTGGGAGTGGTAGATTTTATTTTCCAAAGACAGTCACAACAATACACATCTCATCCCACATGCTCTTCTTACAATGTGACACTGACACCCTTCCATTAAGAGGCAGGACCAATGTCCCCTTCTGCTTGGACCTGGGCAGATCTCTGTGGCTGCCTTGACCAGCAGAATATGGTAGAAGTGAAGTGACACTGTGTGACTTTCCAGGCTAATCATAAAAGGCGAAATGGCTTCCGACTGGCTCTCTCTTGCGACATGCACATTAGGAACCCTGAGTGTGACATGTTAGAATTCTGGATGCCTGAAGCTGCCATGCTGGAAAGACCATGTGGGGAGACCCAGAGAGACAGAGCCCCCTGGTTTTATTGGCTGTAATCTTTATGGAAGAAAGCCAGGCCTTTCTTCCACAGAGCGCTGTATGGGTTCAAACTGCCAACCTTTAAGTTAGCAACCGATAGAAAACAGCTTGCACCACCCATGCTTCTACCCATATACTCACATATTCCTTTATTATAGGAGATGTAGGTTGCCGTACACAACTCAAAGGCATCCACATAAAGATCCAGCCATTGGTCCATAAGAAATACTGAGAGGTTAGATGGGGCACCTACTATGTCATGCCTGGTCCACTTAAAAGACGGCAAAATAATTCTGTGGCATCTGTGTTATAGAATTCTATTGTTTCTAAAAATATTCTTTGCTCTCAGGTCTCTTTTGAATCTTTACTTGGATTTCTTACAAATAAAGAATAAATTTTATGTTGTGCCTTTAGTCATGACTCATTGGTAAGAATAACATTGATCTACAACAGGATATAAATTATAACAGATAAAATAATATGTGTTAGTGATGTCTCTATGGCAAACTAAGAACCAACTTTTCCCTAGTAGGGGAACTGGGATGCTGCGAAGCTAAGTGACAAGACATTTTCAAAGGAGTATATTACGTTTGTGCAATGGCAAGGAGGTATCTTAACTGTGTTAAGCTTGCACTCTTTAGACAAGTTATTTGGTATTTCTTAAAGCCAGTCACCAGTAGTGCGCTATTTCAACAAGGTCAGTCACCAAGAAAAAATTATACAGAGAAAAACTTAATTATCCACATTGTTAAAGAGTTTATTTTTAATTCTAACTTGATGATAATGGCCATAATAAATCATTATTATGTTAATATAATGGGACAATACAGGGCAATTTAAATATGTCATAATATCTCCTTAAATGTCAATATTCCTAAATAACTACAGATTCTCAGTAAATGCTTGTAACTCCAGCTTTCAACTAAATTTAGAAAAAATGTGGCCCAAAAGTCAGTCAAATAAGTGTACCAAGAGATACTCACTGTTCAATATATACCTAACGGTAAGAAGAAGTTTTTAAGGATAAGAAACAAATAACCTAGGAAGAACATGAAAGACATTTCTCATTTCATAGATAATATAAGAAGTCACTTTAATATAATTTGGTTAAGCCATCCATTTTGATCTTTTCTCATTTTTCCCAGAGCAAAGTAAAGCATCCTAGAATTGCAAGTAAAAAGCAGTATGTGAAAGCTGTCTCTAAATACGTAAAGTCCAAATTCTTAAACATTGAAATGCAAGACATTTTTCAAGGCACTGTATTCAGTAGGTCAATACTCTTTCAACAAGGAACTCAACTGAAAAACATCCATCAGACAAAAATGATTCAATTCCCATCAGTCATTTGGTATCGATAGCAAAAATTGAGCCACAAAACACGCTCAGGAGATCAATGTCTCTTTTGGGGAACATATGCCCCAGCTTCTAATTGAGAAGTATTTTCCATAAATTCTAGGCGTCTTCTGCCCATTCGTCAACTTTTATGTGCGAACAGAACAACTTAATCTGACAAACGTACTCCCCAGTACATTTATATTGTCATAATTTTTTTGTTAAGGCCAGCAAGGAGAAGTGGCGCCAGAAGTTCTGACTTGATTCTACTTTTTAAACGTATTTAAGGACAAGAGCATTAACGTTTATTAGGTCTCCACCATGTGCCAGGAACTTCATTCTGGAATTCAGACTCGGGGTTAGATTCCAATCTGGAAGGAGACTGACAAGCAGATACCAGAACTCTAGACCCTGAGGAGTCCAAGCAAGTTACAAAACCTGAGGCTCTGAAACACAGGGACCAAGGAAGAAATGCTGCTGTACTAATGGTCAGACCAGTTGGGCACTGGATTTCCATGAAGGAGACTTGATCCAGAGCTTTAGTAGAGGTCCAACGACCTTGCTGCCTCAGGTAACAGTGTATATACAAGGGGAATCAAGGACCCATATTCCTCATAAACCAACAGCCCTGTGTTCTTAGGAGAAACCATCCCAATAACCAAACACACAAAGCAAGACACCAAACACCTGCCATTGGCCTAAGAAACTTAAAGAGAATTTAAAAATCCAGTGGAAACCATTTCTATGCGGAAGGTTCCCTTGAACATCAAACAGTTCATTGGCTGGTAAATGGATTTATAAGCCAAGAAAATGGAAGGGGAGGGTTTGGCTGCTACAACAGAGGAAAGGCAGAGACACATTCCAAATCTGGAGAAGAAGGAGCTGCTTCGCCCCATTTTACGTACCACCATTTCTTGCCAGAGCTCCTCATGGTGTTGCTTATCAAAGAACTCAATCCAGGTAACCAGAGGCTCAAGCAACCGGCACTATCCACGTCTTGGTAGATTCACTCCTGTTAATGAGAACTACAAAAATGCCAGTCAGCCCAATTCTGTCATATGACATGGAGATGTTCCCTCCTAGGTCCTTGTAAAATAAATGTCAGAGCAATGAAACAATCACCCACTGAAATCAAACCCTGTTTTATTTTAACAAAAGTACCTTTCAGAGAGATTCTATTTCACTTTGTCACTTTGAAATTATATCTGCGGAATTTTTTTTAAATGCCTAGTTTTGACATTTTAAAACCTTCATATTTCTGAGACTTTAACATTTTGGTATTTGATATTTTAAAATATAACTTTCCATCCAATGGTGTCTCTTTAAATTTAGCGAATGTTAAAGCTGTCACTTTCACTCATACATCTAAATTCAAACTACAGGTGGCCTGGCTTTATTTTGCCCCTTTTTGTTGTTGTTGTTCACTGTGTGTTGGGATGAGTGTGGCAAGGGGAGTTTCAATATTAACACATGATGATTGCCTGTGGAGTTTCCAGAACATCAGACCGTGCTCTCTAGGACCACCACCAAGCCACACCCCTTGTCATTTTAGCGAGATAGGGACACCTTGCTCCTCCCTTCTGCCTGGCCGGCCCCCTGG
The DNA here is from genome assembly GCF_030014295.1 of Loxodonta africana. Lineage (NCBI taxonomy): Eukaryota > Metazoa > Chordata > Mammalia > Proboscidea > Elephantidae > Loxodonta > Loxodonta africana. Next base: position 13,310,635 of record NC_087369.1, on the reverse strand, counting down.
AAAGTCTTCCTTGCAAGTTCACGCCCCACATCCCCAAACAGCTATGACTCTGCTGCTGAGCAGACTCCCAGAGAACCCTCGGCTTCTCTCAGGGGATCACTTTTTGCCCTGCACATTGAACTTGTTCAACTGTCTGGCTTCTCAAGTCTGCTCCCACCGGGGCTCACCTTCTCACTATGTTATAGCCCAATGCCCAACAGAGAACACGGCATAAAGTAGGGCTTCAAGAAATGTTTATAAAAGGAAAGAAGGAAGGGAAGGAGGTAGCTGATGATGAGACAGTGAAATGGGGGAGGGGGTGGCAGGATAGACTCCTGGTGCTGATAAAAGAAAAGGTATGGAATCTCCTGAGTCCCTGAGTAACTTTCCTGAGTTAAAGAGTGCTCAAACGCTAACCAAAAGGTTGGTGGTTCAAGTCCACCCAAAGGCACCTTGGAAGCAAGGCCTAGAGATCTGCTTCTAAAAAAAAACAGCCATTTAAAGCCCTATGGAGCACCGTTCTACTCTGGTACACGTGGGGTTGCCATGAGTCCGAATCGACCCCACAGCAACTGGTTTACGGAATCTTCACTGTTCTCTGTCCAGCAACTTTTCCTGAGAGAGGAAGCCAGAGCCACTCCAAGACCTGGAGGAAGGATTGGGTGACTCAGGCTGTTTCAAACTGGTTCATACTGGATTGTGCCAGTATGTGCTGGCTTGTGCTGCTTTAAGTTTGTTTTGCTGAACTTCATTCATTCTTTAACACTCCTGCTTAACTGAGGAGCCCTGGTGGCATAACAGAAAGACAGGCAGTTTGAACCCATCCAGTGGTTCATCGAGAGAAAACCTGGCGATCTGCTCCAATAAAGGTTACAGCCTAGAAAACTCTATGGGACAGTTCTACTCTGTCACATGGGTTGCTATGAGTTGGAATGGACTCTACAGCACACAACAATAGCAAAACTAATTCTCCCCTTTGTACTGACTACTATGTTCAAAGTTGAACTGGGTATGCAGCAAAAGTGAAGTAGCTTGACTTCATACCATCTTTTGTTAAGGTCTGTGTTTCTTGTTCATGTGCTCTTATCACTTACTTTTCATAGTATCTTATTGTTTTATGCATGCAATTAGGACTATATGAAGAAGAATAGGGCATCAGGATTGGAGGGAGACTCATTAACAACCTGCGCTATGCAGGTGACACAACCTTGCTTGCTGAAAGGGAAGAGGACTTGAAGCACTTACGAATGAAGATCAAAGACCACAGCCTTCAGTATGGATTGCACCTCAACATAAAGAAAACAAAAATCCTCACAAATGGACCAATAAGCAACATCATGATAAAAGAGGAAAAGATTGAAGTTGTCAAGGATTTCATTTTACTTGGATCCACAATCAACAGCCATGGAAGCAGCAGTCAAGAAATCAAAAGATGCATTACATTGGGCAAATCTGCTGCAAAAGACCTCTTTAAAGTATTGAAAAGCAAAGATGTCACCTTGAAAACTAAGGTGTGCCTGACCCAAGCTGTGGTGTTTTCAATCACATCATAGGCATGTGAAAGCTGGATGATGAATAAAGAAGACTGAAGAACTGATGTCTTTGAATTGTGGTGTTGGAGAAGAATATTGAATATACCATGGGCTGCCAAAAGAACGAAAAATCTGTCTTGGAAGAAGTACAACCGGAATGCTCCTTAGAAGCAAGGATGGTTAAGACTACATCTCACATACTTCAGACATGTTATCAGGAGGGACCAGTGCCTGGAGAAGGACATTGTGCTTGGTAAAGTGGAGGGTCAGCGAAAAAGAGGAAGACCCTCAATGAGATGGACTGACACAGTGGCTGCAACAATGGGCTTACGCATAACAATGATTGTGAGGATGGCGCAGGACCGGCAGTGTTTCATTCTGTTGCACATAGGGTTGCTATGAGTTGGAGCTGACTCAATGGCACCTAACAGCAACAACAACAGGAGCAGCTTTCAATCTTTCTTGAATAAGGTTGGGCATAAATGCATTTATATGCTCAAAATCACACAGCAAATCATTCACAAAGGACTACCATAGAATGAAAAATCAAGCAACTAGCACTTAGGCGGAACCTGTGAAAACATGGCAGTGGTTTTCATATTTTACAATAGCAACCTCTGATTCTGAAGAGATTGACCTCTTTTCTTATAAGAAGCATGATTCTAAGAAATGACCAAATGCATATTTCTTTAAAGTGAATTTCCTTGTAAGCTATTAAAAGGAAATGGAAAAGATTCACCATTGTCAAAAGCTGAAAAAGACTATTGGGAATTCTTCACCTTCTTGTCATTGTGAATGCATTTAATAATCATCTGAAAGTCAGGAACCCCCTTCCCAGAAAGTGACCTATGTGTACAGACAGATAAATTTTTGCAAACATTTTCAGGGGACCCTACTGACTCAGCCACCCGCACCCACCAAACCCATCCACTCCTGCAGCCCATCACATTACAGCAGGGGTTTTCAATGATGATCTGTAGATTAGGGTTAAGTGAGAAGTTGTTCAACGGTTTGTAGTAAAAAACGAAAATGTGGTCTATGTAAAACCAGTTGCCATCAAGTAGACTTTGACTCATGGCAACTCCATGTGTGTCAGAGTAGAACTGTACTCCATAGGGTTTTCAATGCCTGATTTTTTCTGAAGTAGATCACCAGGCCTTTCTTCCAAGGTACCTCTGGGTAGACTCGAACCTCCAACCTTTCAGTTAACAGACAAACGTCTTAACTGTTTGTATCACCCAAGGACTCTGTGGTGTATGTAATTCGTATATCATAGACATGGGTATAAAACAACTACAGTCCTTGCTTAAAGAGGATTTCACTTTTACTTCATATTATGGCTTCCTAAATTGATTTTTGATGCTGAGAAAATAATTTCTTTCCTTACGTGAAGATTGTATTTGGTACTGGTTGTTGGTTTTACTCTTTCCAATATCCAACACAAAAACTGGCAAAAAAACAAAATACTGTTAATCTCAAAAATATACTTTTTGATATATTACTAACTACTCTATAAAATATAAAAGTTGGAGGATGTCTGCTCTTAATTTTATGAATCCCAGATTAAAAACCCCTGTACTACATTATCAATGTTTAAAGAAAATATTTTGTAATTGGAAATACTTGATTTATGTATTGATGCAAGATTCGCTGGACTGATTCAGAAGAGAGCTGAAAAAATATACATACTTCAGCAACTACACCAATTTAAAAAGTCAAAAGTCCATTAGAGGCTAATCATGTAAGACTATTTGATCCTTAATTTCACAAACAGTGTAAACATTTAATAATTAAAATCAACAAGTTAAACAACTTTTTAAAGCCAACTTATTTCAGTTAGCTGAATTTAAATAAGGAACACCACCCTAGCAGAATGATTCGTAATTCTTGTAGATTTTGCCAATTGGTTCATAACGTTGACAACATTTCCCAAATAGAATTTTGCCATAATGTTACTATTTACATTTTAAATATAGGTAGTAAATGTAGTGTATAATTTTTTTTTCATTTGCCATTGAGTCGATTCCGACTCATGGAGACCCCATAAGTTTAAGCAGATAGAGTGGCTTAATGAAAATAATTTGCTCAACTGTATTCAAAAATTACTAAGATATATTATTGTCTTAATTTACTATAAACATTTTATTGTAGTATAGTAAGTTATTAAGGAGCCCTGGTTGCACAGCGGTTAAGCACCGCGTTGCTAATCTAAAGGTTGGCAGTTTGAATCCACCAGGTGTTCTGCAGTAGAAAGACGTGGCATTCTGCTTCCGTAAAGATTACAGCCTTGGAAACACTATGGGGCAGTTCTTCTCTGTCCTATAGGGTTGCGATGAGTTGGAATTGACTTAGTGGCAACGGGTTTGGTTTGGTTTATAGTAAGGTATTACCTGTCTTGGTTTGTACAATTTATAGGAGAAAATTCAAACTTGGATAGATTTAAATAAATTGGTCTTTTAATAATAATTAATAATCAGCTATGCAAAAAAATTATATTTGTCATAAAGTCATTGGAAAGGATACCAAAGAAATACTTTTGGTTTTTCTGTTATAAGATTTCTATTTGTTGTTGGGATTTTTTGTTTGTTTTTTGTTTTTTTAGTTTCTTTCCTTCTCCTGAAATTCCCCATCTTTTCACCTTTTATATCCATTTTTCCCTACAAGTGTTTAAACACATTAGTCATTTCAAAGTCACTGCCTGGTAATTCCAACACCTAGGTGACACGTGGATCTGCAGCTATTAGCTTTTTTTTTTTTTTATCCTTGATTATGAGCTACATTTTCCTGCCTTTTGCATGTCCAGTAATTTGTGATTACATACTGGACATTATTACAGATATGTTGTAGGTAATCTGGATTATGTTATCTTCCTCTGAAAAGTGTAGAGTTTTATCTTAGCAGGCAATTACTGGAAGGTCACCTTAATTATGTGTAGGCTCTGTTTTTAGGTCTCATTAGGGTGGGGCACCTAACAACAACAAAACAAAATCAAACCCATTGCCATCGAGTCAATTCCAACTCATAGTGACCCTATAGGACAGAGTAGAGCTGCCCCATAGGGTTTCCAAGGAGCGGTTGGTGGATCTGAACTGCCAACCTTTTGAATAGCAGCCATAGCTCTTAACCACTGCACCAGCAGGGCTCCAACAACAACAGGGTGGGTCTATTTCAATTTTGCCCTTATTTCAAAGACACAGTCCTCATTCCTGAGACATGGGTCTTACTCCTAAAATGTGGCTATTCTGGGGCTCCAATGAAAACCCTGGAGTATTTACCAAACCCTTATCACTTGACAGGACTTGAACTCAAATCTCTGTCTTCCCAGTCAGTACCAGGCAGGTGATGAAATCGCTGCTCAGACTATCACTCCCCAGCTACTGCTTTCTGTTGAATTCCTTGGGGTCACACCTACATCTGCACAGTTTAGGAGTCACCAGAGATTTGAGGATATTGTATATGTACATTTTAGGGCTCCTCATTTCGAAAGTGTTCCCTCGCTATTTGCAGGTGCTTTGGCAGCCCTGAACTTCAACCTCTGACTTCTCTGCTTAATAAGGCTTAGGGAGACTGTTGCTCTCTGCTTAAGTTCTATCCCTGTGTGCCACATAACCTGGGAAGTACCCTCAGGGAAAAGCCACTTAAGTGCGTGGATCTTTCCTAGTATGCTCCTGTTTTTTCGAGGGTCATATCCCCTGTAGTTTCCATGTGGTTTTGTTGCTCTCCAGTGCTTTTAGACTGTTGTTTCAACAGTTTACAGTTCTGAGATTATAAATTGTTATTAGTGAGATGGTTCATCCAACAACGGTTAATAAAATACAAGCTATGTTAATACTAGAACAAATACCTTGGAAATCCATTTTTAATTGATTGTTGCAAAAAAATTAAAAAGGTACTCATTTTTTTCTCTTTCAAAGCCTCAGTTAAAAAATTAAGAAATTTCTATATATAGCAAAGAGCTTTGGGGCTTAAGAGTCAGGTTTTAAAACTGAATATTAATGAAGGATGGTGAGGCATTTTTTCTCATGCTGAAAAGAGCAAGTCTGGGCTGTTTTCTCTCTGCATATGGCATTACAGGTTTTGGCAACTCTACAAGGCACATCTCCCTGTCATGTAGATCCAGCACCAAGAGAATGGAAACTCTAGTACACTCTCATTTTTCTAATAAGAAATGACATGTGACAGTAAAGGAAGACGCACCAAAGAACAAAAGGAACAAATGCAAAACTAAATGAAAAGGGATTGCCATGGCTCTATTTAATGTGGAAGAGAACAGTCTTTCCTTTTCTGATAGCACATAAAACCCACTGCCCTCGAGTCGATTCCAACTCATAGCAACCCTATATGACAGAGTTGAACTGCCCCATAGAGTTTCCAAGGAGCGCCTGGCGGATTTGAACTGCCGACCTCTTGGTTAGCAGCTGTAGCACTTAACCACTACACCACCAGGGTTTCCTAAGGCATCAGTGTATCACCAAACAAGATCATTACATTTATTGTTGTTTCCGGGTGCCGCCCAGACCATTCCAACTCATGGCGAGCCCACGTGTGCAGAGTAGGACGGCCCCAGAGGGTTTTCAAGAGTGTGCCTTTTCAAAAGCACACTGTCAAGCCTGTCCTCCGAGGTGCTTCTGGGTGGGCTCAAACCGCCAACCTTTCAGCTAGTGGTGAAGAGCTTAATTGCGCCATCCAGGGACCCCTTTGATATTTAAAATAACATCTGTATCCATCAGGAAACCCTGGTGGCGTAGTGGTTAAGTGCTACGGCTGCTAACCAAAGGGTGGGCAGTTCGAATCCACCAGGTGGGTGCTCCTTGGAAACTCTATGGGGCAGTTCTACTCTGTCCTATAGGGTCGCTATGAGTCGGAATCGACTCGACGGCACTGGGTTTTTCTGGGTGTATCAGTCAGAGGTTCTATTTGTGAGCAACGGAAACAAAACATGGATAATCCTGGAAAACCTGTGAAAGCCGGAACCGTGTAAGGTGGAAACCTGTCAGAGAAGGAAAACTCAAATATCTTCCACTAATAGAGAGCATCAGAAAAGTCGTAAGACTGCACTCTGTCAACGGCAGAAAACTCTCGAGACCCAGAAAAACAAGGCAGTCCCATCAAGTTCAAGCTCTCACAGGTTTCACTATATAAACTTAAAAATGGTTAATTAGAGGGAATTCAGTTGTTCCTGAAGATTGTTCACGGAGGCCGTGGGAACTAGGGTTGGAGCCAACACACCCAGAATCAACAATGAAAATTGCACCACAGATCTGAACACTAAAGAAACCAGTGTTGCCGCTGCTGAGGACCCACTGAAACTTGCGCCATGGACACCACAGTGTTGGACTGGAGCTGCCTCTGCTAGAACTGCAGTGACTGAGACCTGTAAAGATGAGGTGCTGTGGCTGCTGCCGATGGCATTCGCCAGCACAATGGTTTCTGTATGACCCCTGCTTCTCTTAATCACAAGCTACCAATTCAAGGACAAGTCTCGATGTGTCTGATGGGCAGGGACCCCACTGCTAGCCACAAGGGTAGCTGGGAAGGTGAATCTGAGGCATCTTTGGGTTCTATAATAAGGTGGGCTCTACCTCCTGACTAGGGAGAGTCCCCAAAATTCAGGAAGGCAATTTGCATGCTGGGTGGTTGTTGTCAGGGGGTTTCAAGTTGGTTCTGACTCATAGTGATCCTACGTACAACAGAACAAAACACTGCCCGGTCCTCCGCCATCCTTCATGCTGGGAAGCCACACACACACAAAAGACAAAGTACTGTCCCTTATCATATTCTTGAATCATCAAAAGGAGAAAACACAGACAACATTTATTAAGTATCTACCATGTATTAGACCATTGGCTTAGCACCTCTGAACCACATTCTCTCATTTCATTTCATTCAATAATCACCACGACAATCCTTAAGGCAGGTGTGGTTTCTTTCCATTTGCCAGGGCAGATTATGAAGCTCAGAAGGTGGCAAAGATCAGATTTGTCACCAGCTTTATCTTGGTTCAAAGACACGCTCTTGAAGGATGCAGAAAAGTATACTTAGTAGAAAGTTAGGTGCAAAATGTTTCCCATTGTATCTTACACAGACCACTATCAGAGAGCCCAGAGCCCTTTCTGGAACTTCTTTATTTGCTTGTCTAAATTCCCTGCTTGACTATAAAGCCCCTTGCAGGTCAAGACAGCATCTCTGTCTCTGAATCTATAATTACCCACATGGTGCCTGGGCACACGATAGAGACTCAATCCTTGTTTGCTGAATAAATTGCACAAATCGTGAAAATTCATTTCTGCGATGAAAGGGGTAATGCTGAGGTAGACAGAACTGCCCTGTGAAGTTGCATAATTTAACAGCTGCCCTGTAGCAAGTCATAAAGCAAACAATACAATGCAGCAATTTTAATACAGAAGGCGAGACGATGCCTTTAAAGAAATGCACGCCCCAATATATGAGTAATCTTAAAAGAGCTTTCAGGTATTTTGTCGGCTGTGCAGTAACACCCGGGGAGTATACAGAAAGAACTAAACTATTTTTCTTACCTCATATAATGTATCATTTTTTCAAGCTACTCATTTATCCCGAATTCCAATCCTCTTGCCAAAAGCCCTAGCTTAGCACTTTCTTCAGATAAAAATAAAAATCCTCTTAACATAAAAAAAGGAAAATTGTACTATATAAATTTCTTATATATAAAGACACTCTTACCTCATATTTCCACATTTATGACTATATATTTTTACACAATGTTGAATCCTTAAGAGGCAGTAGATTTAGGTTAGATGCAGGAAAGCATTTCATAAGAGGATAGTTAATAGCTGGAACGGGTTGTGAAATTTTCCAATCTGGAAATCTTCGAAAATTGCATAGACCCTCATCTATCTTGGATGATTTAGTCTGCCTGGAGCACCAGGAGCAGGCTAAGGGCTTCCAAAGTCTCTGCCAGGCCTGGGTTATCGTCACCCTCATCCTCAGTATGTCTTTCTGCAGCATCTATTTAGCCCTGGCTTCGTGGTCCAGGTTGTTTGAAAAGCACCAGCCCTCTAAGAATTTACAGGTTTTAGCAGCCCAGAGATGTGACTTCTCAGGCATTAAGCAAATGAACAGAGCACTGTGCTCATTAGCCCAATTCCTGAATGGGGCAATTTACAACATGTGCAAATTCAGGATAAGTACTCTGGGCTTGTGGGGGGGGGAGTGTATGTAAATATTTGGGGTGGGACTCGGGGAGAAGAGCAGATTTCTGGGCCATGAATCCAAGAACCTGCTGTAGAGAAGATGAGTAGGTTTAAAATGTCAAGATACAGGCTATTTGGCAAAGGACAGGGGCGAAGAGGAGAGCGATAAAGGGAAGCAAAGAGAACAGGCCTTCTAAATGTGTGATGAGACCCTGGAGAAGGATCTTCAGAGAAGGAGGGGCAAGCTGGCTGTTCCCAGACTGTGGGAGGAGGAGCGCTTTGAAAGCAAGGGGACCTCAGAATGGGATAACCCAAAGAGTGATTAAAAGTGAAGGGAGGCATTGCCAGCATCTTGGTTCTGGACTGGGAGGCAAACAGGGAGAAGCCTGGCCTCACTTTCTGGGAGGAGGGTACCTCAGGGGGAATAAAGATCAGTGGACCGTCTGATAGCATTGTTGGCAGCAGCTCAAAATGACCTAAGGGCAGGTAGTCCAGCCATAGTCCAGGATCAAGACAGAGAGGCTCAAGCCAGAAACAGGTCATAATAATAAAGATCTACCTCGCTCTTTCCCTCCAACCACATACAGTGATGGAGCAGGGTCTCTCAACCTCAGTGGGTTGGACCAGTCTTTGTTATGGGGGGGCTGTCCTGTGCAATGTGAGACGTTCAGCAGCAGCCCTGGCCTCTATCCCCTCTACCTAGCAATGCCAGTAGCACCCGTTGCCCGAAGTTATGACAACCAAAAATTCGTCAGACAGTACCCAACGTCTCCTGAGGTACAAAGACCCCCCCTTCCTTCCCATTAAAAACCCTTGGTAATATGCTTCATTTATCCAGAATGAACTTGTCTCTCAATTACATATTTGTATAAAAACAACAAATAGATAATACCAAAGGTCACTGCATTCACAAAGACTAGGCTAAATCCTTAAGAGCAAAGGTTACCATCTGAATTTTCTTTAGATGGTAAGGACAAACACAAATTGAAAACTGGGTTTTCATTCTCCCGGTGGAAATAAGGGAAGAGCCTCCCTCCTCCCCAGTTAGTCGAGAATTCACTTTAGATAACTTGTAGCTGTAGATTCTTTCTCTGGCCCTTTGAAAACGATGTCAGTCAAAGCTGTTTGTTTCCTCCAGGACCCTTCAAAATGTAGCCATCAAGGAAGATCACAACCCACCTCCCCATTTCCAGCAAGGAGATTAGCATAGCTTCAGGTATCCTGCCAGAAAGATATTAGAAAATTAGCAATTTTATCTCAACAACATGACTGCAATGGGCTATATTCACTCAGCTACACAAACGGGTCCGTGACTGTAATGGGCTGTATCCACTCAGCTATACAAACGGGTTGCTATGACTCCACGGCAATGAGTATATAAAGGGTAAGGTTCCTTTGTGTCTCTGTAGTCTCTTTACCTGATTGCCTGTGGTGCATCTCATTCTGGTTTAATGCTTATTCAATCATATAACTTCTCTTTATCTTCTATATATGTAGAGTTTCTGAGTTTGGGGTAAATTTAGTTTTAAATTATATTTCCCCATCATTATCTGAGGACTCCTTAGTAAATGCTCTTGTCAGTGAGTCTCTGTTCCAACCAAGTGTCAATTAGATGGATTCACTTCTTTGAACTGAATCTTTGGTCTCGTGAAAGTGCAAATAGTCCTAGGAGAAAAACCACTTTAAAGTATTATCAGTCCTTAATACTTTGGTGTAAATGAATAGACTATCAGAATCTTTCTGAGAAGCAAGTATCTTTCGTTTTTTGGTTTTGTTTTCAGGGGAAAAGAATTAAGATGAGGAGCAGACTACCATCTCCCGTATTTAGTTCTATCCTTGCTTTTCCAAACTCTCCCATATCAATGGGGATGAAAACATAGACACTACACTTCCCAGCCCCCTTAGCAGCAGCGTTCCCATTTGGTCAATGAAGCTCCTTTAGAGGAGATGTGGTAGGGGAAGAGAAAGAAAAGACACTATTCACTGGCAGTATGGGAGGCAGATGTGTGGGTATCAACAGCTGCATGCAGGATTGTGTTGGTGGCTTCCAAGCATCTTCCTGCTACCAAGATATTGGGCAGTAGATTCCTACCTTCCCTGTACTTCTCAGTTCTCCATGCTAGCAAGAGTTCCCTAGCTTTCACTACCTAATTCTTCCAACAGTGCAAGCAGGTAATTCCCTATATTGAATCCCTTCCTGTTTAATACACCTAGAGTGGTTTCTGCTTGCCTTACTCCACCTTGACTAATGTGTAAATAAAGCTATAGAATACAGGCACAGGATACCAGGGAAGTGGGGAGACACTACAGAAGAAAAGGGAACATCATGAAGTAGGGCCATCAAAGACCAAATTTGCCTCCTGATTCCTTTTTCCCAGGCCCAATCCTTCCTAAGGGGCTGGTACCTGAGCATTGCAGGAAGAAAGAATGCCTACATTGTAGGAGGTGTAGTAAACTTGAAATTAAACCTCCAGATCAAACTTGAATACTACCCCCCTCAACTGTTTTTTATAAAACCAAAACCCATTGCCATGGAGTTAGTTGCTTCTGACTCATAATGACCCTATAGGACAGAGTAGAATTGCCCCATAGGGTTTCCAAGGAGTGGCTGGTGGATTTGAACTGCTGACCTTTTGGTTAGCAGCCAAGCTCTTAAACACTGTACCACCAGGGCTCCAAATGTTTCTTGTAGGTGAAGTTAATTCATCTGAGGGCAGGATACTCACAGAGCCACACAGCACTACATCAAAAAGGTAATAGCAAAGCTCGGTATAAATACATATTGTTCCGTTCATTCATTCAACAAAAATGTTTTGGCACCAATAGGCACACAGCTCTGAGCTAAACCAAAGAATGTTTGATGCTCTCTTAATCATTTTGATACGGCAGGCTATGAAAACAACCTTTCAGAGCTATCCAGAATATTCCATGTGCACTGTCAATAAGATGCATATTGTATGTGTGGGCCAGCTTCTCTGCAAATCTCTCATCAGGTAGGATGAGCATTATAAGAAAAATCTGGCACCCAAAAGCAGCTGCAGATTGGAAGGATGTAAACAAGTTAGAATGATAGCCAGAGCGCAATGGCATGAGAGGAAAAAAACGCACACGCACAAACAAAAATGCCCAAAGTAGAGAAAGACAACCAATCTCCAGGCAATAGCTGATACCATGGCAAATTACTTCTGGAATAACATAAGCCATCCATATGTGTATTCTCTCTTTGCAACTGTAAATTGGGGAAAGAATCAGCTCTGTCTCCTTTTTGAGTCAGTTCTGTAAGCAAGCCCATTAACTGGAGGGGGGTTGCATGAACTCTGACACAGCTCTTCATTAATAACTGTCATTCACACGCGGTCATGGCAAGCATCTTCCCTTCTGACACACGTCATCCAGCCACCGTCCCTCTCCCCTCTCCCCCCTCTCCCGCCCAGGAGCTGCTCATTAGTAAACAGGGTTTCTCCTGATTCAACTTAAAAAGGCACGGAAAACATTAGCAACTTCTTGGCATTTCGTTTATTGAGTGTTAAAGCTAAAAGCACTTCTGACATGCTAATGTACCTTGGTTTCATCACCAGCTTTTATTAAGTGGGAATATTTTACAGCTGAACACAAAGGAATCAATTGGTGGACCCATGGGAAATGGCAGGTTAGTATGGGCCACCCCACATTTTCTGGTCCCCAACCTCATCCTATTATCTTAATCACAATACACTAGCGGCAGGAGGCAGCAAGTGTTATTTTTGTTGGTTTTGTTGTTGAAGGATCGACCAAAAACACGAGGGGGTGATTTGCCATTGTTTTTCAATATAAGTAGTTTTTGGGTTTTTTTCTGATTATAAAAAATACTTCATGCTCTTTTAGAAATGCTGTGAAAACACAGAAAAATAGGGACAAAAAGAATACAAAATCTCACCATCCATAGTTAACAACTGTTATCATTTTTCTGTTATCACTCCAGACTTTGATATATACATAAACATAGGGGGAAAAATTGTGCTTCACGAGAAAATCATGCATTGTTTAGACTGTAAACTTTAGAACACACCCTCCCAAGTTATCTGTTTCTGATCCTATGGGGTCGCCTCACCTTTCATTGCCTTTCAGCTTTTTTACAACTCTGGTAGAGGGTCAGCAAAAAAGAGGAAGACCCTCAATGAGATGGATTGACACAGTGGCTGCAACAATGAACCCAAACATAACAACGATTGTGAGGATGGCGTAGGATGGGGCAGTGTTTCATTCTGTTGTACATAGGGTCACTTTGAATCAGAACTGACTCAACGGCACCTAAAAACAAGTTGTACAAAACTGACAGCAACATCAAATAATACTTGTCTGTTGACAAGCAAAGAGCCCTGGTGCTGCAATGGTGCAGAGGTTGGCGGTTCGAACTCACCAGCAGCTCCACAGGAGAAAGATGTGGCAGTCTCCTTCTGTAAAGATTAAAAATCACTATGCCACCAGGGTTTCCAACAATACACACAGCATTTATTTATTTGCAATAATGGGGTTCCACTATGGCTACTTCTTTGTAACTTGTTTTTTGCTTTAACAAGACATAGTGTTCTTCTTCTCTGTGATGATTCATAGAAATCTGTAATGGCTGCATCGTACTGCACTGTATGAATGTTCCTTTCTGATGGATATTAGGTGGTTGCTGATAAAAGGGAGCCCTGGTAGCGCAGTGGCTAAGAGCTCGGCTGCTAACCAGAAGGTTGGCAGTTTGAATCCACTAGCTGCTCCTTGGAAACCCTATGGGGCAGTTCTACTCTGTCCCAGAGGGTCGCTATGAGTCAGAAGCAACTCGACAGCAACGGGTTAGGTTTTTTTTTTTTGTTTGCCATGTTTGGGCATTGGCCTGTGCAATTTTTCATTTGACGTTTCTAATATTTTGCTATCGTGAACGATGCTGTAGTAAACATCCTTGAACAAAACTGCACCCCTGTTCAATTCGTTCTTTGGAAAGAATTTCAGAAGTGGAGTTGCTGGGTCAAAAAACTTGCAAATTTACATATAGAAGCCTATCACTGACAGGGTGTACAACCACACACTCCTATAAACACTGTCTGAGAGGACCCATTTCCAGGTGGGGCTTGGACATAGCTCCCTACGGGGCCGGACTGTTAACAGAAGTGCATTCCTTAGGCCTTCTATTAGAACTTCCAGTGACAAAGATCGTGAGCTGAAGAGAGAGAGGCTCACGGTCCCAATCTCCCAACACCAAAGGCTTTTAAAGCAAATGCATGCACACACATTTATTTTTTTCCTTAATTTTAAACTGTCTATTCTGTAAAGGAATGTTACTAAGACATCTGGCCTGGAATAAGCTAGATTAACTAAAAATCTCACATTCTGTATGAGGGTCCTTGCTTCTCAGATATTTGGCAGCAAACATCATTCAGTAAGCTCTAATCACTTTCTGTGACATTAAGGACTCAGTGGGGCAGGGTAGGGTGGGGTGGGGAGTGCAACTATCATGCTAAAAAAAACAAAAAACAAAAACCCCTACATCTGTATTAATATTGCCAAAACAATAAAAAGCACCTAGGAACAATATCAAAATAATTTTCGGTACAGCAACCAACTCGGCTGCTAACTGAAGGGTTGGCAGTTCGAACCCACCAGCCAGATGTGGCAGTCTGCTTCCGTAAAGATTTACAGCCTTGGAAACTCTATGGGGCGGTTCTACTCTGTCCTATAGGGTCGCTATGAGTGGGAATCGACTCGAGGGCAGCGGGTTTTAGCTTTATATTTACAAATCCTCTATATTCATTCAACGGAGTTTAGCTTGTTTCTCTGATGACCTTATTCACATTCTTTCTAATTTTTTTTCTAGCGAAATATATCTATGCACTTATTTCCAAACAATCATTTCTTTCCCCTTTAAATGAGTCAGAGTAATAAATTTTAATCTTCAGGGGTCATTACTGAACTTTTAATTTTATGACCATAGTGACACAAAGCCTGGAAGCGCGTCTGCAGAATGGAAGGGGAACGACATTTGAATGTCATACAAGAGTCAAAGAAATGCAAAACCAATCAAACTGTGGACAAAGTTAGCACACTTGGTCGGTCGGGGAGGAGCCTCATCAGCAAGTAGATGGAAGAAGGAGGACAAATGCACTGGAGCCTAAGGCCTAGCTACTCAAGTGTAGTCCATGGACCAGTGACACAGGTATCACCTGGGAGCTTGGGAGAAATGCAGAATCTCAGGCCCCACCCGGACCTACTGGATCAGAACTTGCATTTTAATGAGACCCCAGGGGATTCGTGTGCACAGTAAAGACTGAGAAGCATTGGTCAGGAAACAGGAATACTAACAGCCACCAGTATGTCTCATCAGTGTCACAAAGATCACACCTGTGTCTCTCTGGCTAAATTAAAAACTAAGTAAATTGTAATGGGAATCCCAACTTGCCAGGGTTAGAGTGACATATTTTTCCCTTGTTGTTGTTGCTAGGTGCCATCGAGTCAATTTCGACTCATAGCCACCCCATGTGGCAGCAGAACTGCCCCATAGGGTTTTCTTGGCTGTAATCTTTAGAAAAGCAGATAGCCAGGTCTTTCTCCTGTTTTCTGCTTAACCACTGCATCACCAAGGCTTCTTACTGGATGTCTTTTAACCCCAGAAAGGTAGAATTAAGTAGAGAAATGAGAAGTAAATCAATTCCACAGTATTACTATTTTTGTATTAAGTTTGGGGTTAATCTTATATATTTGATATTATAATACTGTATATTATTTAAAAAGAACTTGCCATAGAGAATATCTCATAGGTTAGCCTTGGAATTCTACTTTAAAATGTGTAGTTGACCAACTTTCCTATTTCTATTCAGAAAGTAATCAGTAGAAACCAGGCAAAAGACCAGGAGAAGCACTATGTCAGGAGGCCTCCAAATGTCCAATTGCCACCGCTATGACAATCGTCTCTTACATTAGATCATGGTGGTGTTTTCAAGTTGGCGAAACACTACCTCATTGGGTCTGCAGAGCCCCATTTCGTGGCTGAGGAAATTAAGGTCTCAAATGTCATGGATTGGCTCATGCTGGGGCCACCCCCGGACTTCCAGAGTCCACACACAGTCACTTTGCTGTTTTCTGAGACCCGGTGTAGTAACGTAGTACAGATCTGTTCCCCAAATTCAGAGAAAACCTCAAGAGGTAATTTTTAATTAAAAAAATACATTATTAAATATATGCATTTGAAAAGAGATGATACACGTGAGATGTACATGCTAAGATGTGCCGAACCATATGTGATAAACTAGAATATTCCATTTCCTGATGGAGTTGGGTAACAGAGTTTCCTATACATGTGTAAAGACAGATCCTAGAAAGTTAAAGAGGTCCCTAACTTTCATAATAATCCAATTCAACTCAATGGTAAGCTTGTTTCTATTCACATTCACATTTTAAAAAGTAAAGAAACACATATACTCAAATGTCTGCTGCTTTTCTGTTGAGAGACTCCATTTCATAAACACATTGTCCTCCATCCTTACCAGGCCACGCGCACTTCGATGCTACTATGTACCGAAGGCTTTTTCATAGGCCAATATTTGTGTCAAGCTTCTTTTTGCAACAACCAATGTTCTCAGTCTGAGGTGTGTTCCATAGTCTCCATCACCCCTTAATTGGCACTTTTAATATGTGGACTGAGGTAACCAAATGGGTAGTTTCTAATAAATCTGATTCAAGGCTTCTATAAACAGTCCAGAACTTCAATTGCCCAGATGTCAGATTCTCTTATTTCCTTCATCATCCCTAATGTGATTACTGTGATTGTGTTGTCGCTGTTGTTAGGTGTCATTGAGTTGATTTCAACTCATAGCAAACCCTTGTGTTACAGAGTAGGACTGCCCCATAGGGATTTCTAGGCTATAATCTTTATGGGAACAGATCACCAGGTCTTTCCCCCACAGAGCCTCTGGGTGGGTTCAAACCGCAACCTTTCAGTTAACAGCCAGGCGCTTAACTATCGCGCCACCAGGGCTCCTTAATGTGTGTGATACTCTGCCCTAAATTTAAGCTTCTCCTTGTGGCCATCCAGAGCCAGAAGGGAAGGGCAATGGAATGGCAATGCAGTCTGGGTTGCGGGGGATGAATCTGGCAATGAGCAATGAGAATGTGGGCGGCTCGGTTAGCACTGCCCAACCCTCTCTACCATCCTTATCCTTGGAGATGTTGCTAATCACTGTTTGTGCAACTGGCTGGGAAGTTGGAAATTAGGCAAAACAATAAGTACTTCATAGTTAGTTTACAGCATCTAGAAATGAAGTCATTTTAAGATTATGTGGCCATGCTACTACAATTTCATTCAGAAAATGAGAATTTTATCATCTATAAATTATTATTAAAAAAAAAACAAACTCTGTGGCCGTTGAGTTGATTCCAACTCATAGTGACCCTATAGAACAGAGTAGAGCTGCCCTATAGGGTTCCAAGGCTGTAATCTTTACAGAAGCAGACTACCACATCTTTCTCACAAGCAGCAGCTGGTGGGTTTGAACCACCAACCTTTTGGTTTGCAGCCGTGCACTTAACCACTGTGCCACCAGGGTTCCTTTTTAATTTACACATAGGAGTAAGCTGACACTTTCCATTGACGCATTCCTTCAATGATTCCACAAACATTCACTGAGGTTCCCTTCAGGTCTACCTGTCATTTTGGATGCCAGAGAAGCACGAAGGGAACACTCTATGACCTCTGCCCTCAAAGAGCTGACAGCCTAATATATTCAACCAAGTAAGCATACACTTACAGCTTATTATATGAACAGTACTAAAGGAGCACTAAAAAGGTAGACAGTCCCATGCAGGAAAGAGTTAACCTAGCAGGCCCAAGACTGTTTTCTTTAGAAGGGTCTGTTTATGGGGTGCGGTTGGCTGGTGTCTGGGAACTCACCTTCTGAAAAGTTACCTATACTATCAGGTGGTTTTGCCCACCTGGGATACTAACACCTGCTTCCCTTCTGGGAGTCTGGAATTTCAGCAATGGCGGCTGGACCAAAAAAAAAAAGAGAGAGAATACGTGACCAGAGCCCAATAAAAACCCTGGGCTCAGAGTCTCCAGTAGGTTTCCCTGGGCAGAAACACTGCGCATGCGTTGCTGCATTTCCCCTCCTACAAGGAAGGCACGAAGAGCCTGCACAAGGATTCCTCCAGACTCCGCCTGGGTCTCTTTCCCTTCCTGATCTGCCCGTGTATTCTTGCTGTGTCGCTGTGACAAATCTATATGCTGAGTACCGCGGGGCTTTCTAGAGAACCACTGAACATGTGGGTGTTCTTTGGAAAGTGGAAACTCTCCCATTGGCCCGACAGTCTACCATTCTGACTGGTATTTATACACTGGTGCCCTTCCAGAGAACTGGTCAATAAATTTGAGAGTTTTGGGGGTAAAATTCCAACTTTGGTGAAATAAATTACTTGGCCAAGTTCATTTTAATTTTGACTCATCTGTCTGTATAGTCAGTGATGTTAAAAAAAAAAACAGAAGCTATACATATTTAACATGTCAAAAATATATACACATACATATATAGGTGCACACGCACACACAGGAGTTCCTGGGCGGTGCAAGCGGCTAAGTGCTCAACTACTAGCTGAAAGGTGGGCGGTTGGAAGAAAGGCCTGGCAATGTGCTTCTGAAAGTTCACACAGCCTTGAAAAGCCTATGGAGCAGTTCTACTCTGCGCACATGGCGTCGCAATAAGTTGGAATTGACTCGATGGCAACTAATAACAACATACACACAGACACACATATATACACATACGTATATATATATGTTGTCATGTCTTTGAATTTAGAATTTTGACTTGAATATCGAATGACATAAAACAAGAGGACAGAATTAAGTCAAGGGCAGCATGGCTTCTATTAACTTTTCAGCCACAGTCTTTCAAGTTATTTGGCAAATTAAATGACCTGGGATAAAGAGGAGAGCCAGCACCAGGAACTTACATCTCATGTCGGCATCATTGTTGCTAATTGCATGCAGGGCTTGCTATCAGCATTACCCAAGTGCTGTGCTAGGAACAGAGTGTGAAAAGAAACAGTATTCCCTCGGAAAAAGATCCACCCGGCATTTTCAGCATTCCTGTGCTCTTGTTAGCTTTTCTGTCTTATGAGATTCAAGACGGAATCAGGAAATGTTACAATCATTTTTAAAAAATACTAACCTAAATCAAACACAAAACATCCAATTTTAAAATAAAATTTCAGTGAAAACTCTATCTTCAAACTTCCTCCTTCACCCCAATACCTGTAACATGTACATTTGACAATGGGGCAGCTTCACAAATTTTTAAAGTCCCACCATGATTAACCGGAGGAGTCTTACACTTCACCTCTGCTAGCTTTTTTTTTTTTTAATAACTGGAACAAAACAGTGGTATGCATATGCATGTGTAGGCTGATTTTAACCCACATCTTAGAGGCAATAGGGTCATATTTAACCCCTCCCTATTCAGGAATCCAGGGGCATTGGTGGTTCAATGGTAGAATTCTCGCCTTCCACGTAGGAGATACAGGTTAATTCCCAGCAAATGTACCTCATGCGCAGCCACCACCCGTCTTTCAGTAGAGGCTTGCACGTCGCCACGACGCTGAACAGGTTTCAGTGGAGTTTCCACACTAAGACAGACTAGAAAGAAAGGCTGGCAATCTACTTCCAAAACACCAGCCAATGAAAATCCTATGGATCAAAATGGTCTGATCCCATCGTGCATGGGGTTGCCATGTGTTGGGGGCCAACCCAATGGCAGCTAACAACAACATTCAGGAACTGACACTTCAGAGACAGCCAAGGCAAGCACTTCAAATGTGTTATCTAAATCTGCACCAGAGGGTCTGCTAATTAGCATAAGGACATCAGAAATCATTTTTCATTGACGAAATAAACAATGTTCCAGAAATGCAGTAGCTAGGAAGGGTATACAGGCTCTACCACCCTTGCACAAGTAAAAGATAATTGGGCAAAAGCAGCAGCCAAACACTAAAGGGAAATACTCTGCATTCTAGCATTCCATTTGTTCCGGGACACAACCCCTTACCCCCACCCACCACCTACTTAACAGTGCACTCCATGCCTGATCCAGCTAGACACCTGACACCATGCCTGTTTGCAAGAGAACCCTTTAGGCAGGTACTGCACGGGACTTCACAGACCCCACAGGAATAGGTAGTAGGACAGTTCTTTTTCTTATCCAATTAGCATAAACCATCTGCAAGTACTCTTTCATCTGTTATTTCATACTCACTCGGGGCCTTACTTCCCCTCAAAAGGCATATATATAGATCTGTTTCAATAACCAAATTATAGCACCTTGATATCTTTAACATTAAAGGAATATTTCATAATATTTTTGAGGCAAATTAGGAGTTAATTACCAATTCAAAATGGTCATCAAGCCGTATCCAGACAATGACAAAGCTTTCAAAGTCAAGAAATTTGTCTTAGCAGATTATGGGTTGGGTATGTGTCTATGTCCAAACTGGGTATGGTCCAGGCAGGTAGCACAATTCAGAAAACCATCTAGCAGATCCTGAGGTGGACGTTGCCGGGTGCTGAGTCTGGGTGTTGATTCTGACTCAAAGCAACCCTACAGGACAGAGTAGAACTGCCCCATAGGACTTCCAAGGCTCTAAGTCTTTAAAGAAGCAGACTGTCACCTTTCTGCCTGCTCTTTGCTCGTTTCAGACCATTTTTGCCAAAGCTTTAAAAGGAAGTTGCATACTCAATTTTTTTTTTAATCGGAACATTCACTATAACTTTTTATAAGACAAAATGGTCTGAGCTATCTATCCATTAAAACAAAACCAGTCAGATGAACACACACAATACATTCTGGCGGCTTAACCCCTTCCTCTAAGTTCTTCTTTTACCTAGGTAGACCTTCTTCTACAGCAAAGGTTCTCAATGTGTGGTCCCTGGGCCAGTAGCATCAACATCATGTGGAAACTAGTTAGAAACACAAATTTTCAGGTCCCACCCAAGACCTAATGAATCAGAGGCTCTAGGTGTACGACCCAGGAATCTGAGTTTAACAAACCTACCAGGTGATTTTGATGTATGCTAATGTTTGAGGATCACTCTTCTTCAACATGTGGCACATGTTTAGTGAAACTTGGAAATACTGACTACAGAGGTACCCAAGTATGATTGTTAATGTTACACGCCAAGTTGGTTAGGGTGTGATTCTCAGTGGTTTGGCAGACACTGGGCTGGCTGCTCTTCCATAATGTAATCCCCTTCCAGGATGTGATCTGATGTGATCAGCCAATCAGCTGAAAGGGGAGTTTCCTTGGAGGTGTGGCCTGCATCCAAAATATAAACGGATATTTTGGCAAAGCTCACTCTTTTTCTCAACCCTGTTCTCTTTTTGTCTACTGACCTCTGGTTCCTGGGTTCCCGAGACGTAAGCCTGCAGAGGTCTCCTGCCTGCTGCCTGAACTACAGATTTTGGATTCACTAGCTCCTGCAATCCCATGAACCAGCGAAGGCCTCCAGCCTGCCACCTATTCTATGAATTTGGGACTTGCTAGCCACCACAATTACATGAGCCATTTCCTTGTGAGCGTGGGTTGGGTGTCTGTCTATATCCAAACTGACATAGTTAATCTCTCTTAATCTCTTAACCTTAATCTCTCTATCTATCTATCCATACATATATATAAAACCAAACCAAACCCATTGCCCTCAAGTCTATTCTAACTCATAGCAACCCTATAGGACAGAATAGAACTGCTCCATAGGGTTTCCAAGGAGTAGCTGCTGGTGGATATGAACTACCAACTGACCTTTTTGGTTAGCAGCCTAGCTCTTAACCACTGTGCAACCGGGGCTCCGTGTATATTTTATAGATAGACAGACAGACAGACAGACAGATATGTATATGTTGCTGTGTTGTTGTTAGGTGCCATCGAGTTGGTTCCAACTCATAGCGACCCTATGTACAACAGAACAAAACACTGCCTGGTCCTACACCATCCTCATAATCATTGTTATTCTTGAACCCACTGCTGTAGCTACGGTGTCATTCCATCTCGTTGAGGGTCTTCCACTTTTTCACTGATCCTCTACTTCACCAAGCATGATATCCTTCTCCAGGGACTGATCCCTTCTGATAACATATCCAAAGTATGTGAGATGAAGTCTCCCCATCCTTGCTTCTAAGAGCATTCTGGTTGTATTTCTTTCAAGACAGATTTGTTCATTCTTCTGGCAGTCCATGGTATACTCAATATTCTTCACCAACACCATAATTCAAAGGTGTCAATTCTTCTTAGGTCTTTCTTATTTGTTGTGCAGCTTTCACAGGCATTATGAGGCAACTGAAAACACCATGGCTTGGGTGAGGCGGAACTTAGTCTTCAAGGTGACATCTTGCTTTTTTTTTTTTTTTTTTAACACTTTAACACCTTTGCAGCAGATTTGCCCAGTGCAATGTGTCATATGACTTCTTGACTTCTGCTTCCATGGGTGTTGACTGTGGATCCAAGTAAAAGGAAATTCTTGAGAACTTCAATCTTTTCTCCATTTATCATGATGTTGCTTATTGGTCCAGCTATGAGGATTTTTGTTTTCTTTATGTTGAGGTGTAATCCATACTGAAGGCTGTGGTCTCTGATCTTCATCAGTAAGTGCTTCACGTCCTCTTTACTTTCGGCAAGAAGGGTTGTGTCATCTGCGTAACGCAGGTTGTTAATGAGTCTTCCTCCAATCTTGATGTCCCATCCTTCATATAGTCCAGCTTCTCAGATTATTTGCTCAGCATACAGATTGAATAGGTATGGTGAGAGGATACAACCCTGACGCACACCTTTCCTGACTTTAAACCATGCAGTATCCACGCGGTATACATATATATACATCTCCCTGGTTTTGCTCCTCTAGAGAACCCACACTAAGATAGAGGGGAAGCAGATGGCACAGAAGTTAATCCATTGTCATGCTCAACTGTCAAGGTGAGGGAAAGTGATCATGTAAAGTCCACAAAATCCTTGCTATAGCCACATCAGGCCTCATTCCACTGGCACTGCAGCTGCCAGCTTCACACGTGTTGAGTTATCTGCTGCCACACTACAGCTTGCTCCAGGCAAAGTTTCAAAACACCTGTTGGTAACTAAAAACTACCACCTCTCCTCACTACCACTGCAGGAATAACAAAGGCAAGTTAATGAAATCGTCACAGATGTCCATGTCATATGGTATCCAGTCACATGGAGGCTGGTCACAGTGGTGCCACTGCAGGGCTCTGAGCCCCAGCTGGAGGAATGTGTCCAGAAATCTTGGTTGTGTTTCAACATGTGATACAGTTGCTTCAACAGGCAGAGCAAAGGCACAGCTCATTCAGACCAAACCCAAAGCAGGCTAACACCTTGAAGGGAAAGCTCTCTAGTAAAGAAAGAGTAATTCACATAATCATTTCATTTTTAGTTAAAGAACAAAGCTTGAAAGGCTAGATTCTTTGTATCAAGACAGTGTATAAGAAAATGATTTTCTTGAATGCTAGACTTCGATGTACCACCCAACACAGTGTTATTTGTTCATGATGCTTATACTATTGCTAGTTAGGACTAAGAAACATCTGGCAAGGCAGAAGCCGGACAAGAAGGGATGGTGGCATTTTTATTTGGTGAGTGTCCAGCAAAGATTTCACTGAAATACACTGTGGATTGTATGCTCATTTATATTTTGAAGCAAAGTTTCAGACCAAAGCATTTGTCACCCCGTGCTCAGTTAAAATGTTTGTTCAATAGCATATTCCTTGTAAATGTCTTTGAAAACATACCTGAATCCCAGAAATACTTACAGGAGACTAACAAGATGTTCTTTAGAGCCAAACATATATTATAACAACAACAATGACTTACATAGTGCTGACCGTGTGCCAGATACAATTCTAAATATTTCTGCTAGTTCTTTTTATCATCTCTTTAAACAACACTATGGGGCAGGTGCTGTTACCCTCCCCATTTTACAGATGCAGAAGTTGTGGTGCAGAGAGGCTAAGTACATGGTTCAAGGGGAACCAGCTAGTAAGTGGCTGGTTCTACTATAAATTATCACTATCGTAAGTTACAATAACAACTGACAAGTACTATGTGAAAATGCCAGGCACTTCATTAAGCCCTCAACCACATTTATTGCATTTGATCCCCATTGCAAGCTTAGGAGACATGCTGCTCTTAGAGCAAGGGGATAAGGCTCAGATTCATTAACTTGCCAAAATTCACTGAGCCAGTAGGTTGTGAGGCTGAGATTCCAGTCTAGGTCAGCTGACTCCGGACCCCACGCTCCTAAGCACTGTGTCACACTGCAAATGATACAGGCTCGATACGCGAATGTAACTCCAGCTCTTTTTCACAACCACTGCCATTCTTCAGTATTCCAGGAGGCTAGCTGTGAGTGTCTGCAGTACAGGATACCAACAACCACTCTACAATTGAGAGCATTTCCCTGCCCACTTCACCAGTGTGCTCGAGTCTCTATGATCTGGAACAGTGTTCGTTGACTAAAGTTCATAAAAAGAAGTAAATTTTCAATTTCAATCCACTACATACACACCCAATATCCGTGCCTGTACAAACATATACAGAAATATCCCAATATACACACACATATATTTGCATGCGTATGTATATACATATATAAAAAACAAAAAAAACAGTGCCATCGAGTCAATACTGACTCATAGTGACCCTATAGGACAGAGTAGAACTGCCCCATAGGGTTTCCAAGGAGCACCTGGTGGATTCGAACTGCCAACCTCTTGCTTAGCAGCCATAGCACTTAACCGCTACGCCACCAGGGTTTCCGTGTATACATATACACGAAAACCCTGGTGGCATGGTGGTTAAGAGTTCGGCTGCTAACCAAGAGGTTGGCAGTTGGACTCCACCAGCCGCTCCTTGGAAACCCTATGGGGCAATTCTACTCTGTCCTATAGGGTCACTATGAGTCGGAACTGACTCAACAGCAACGGGTTTGGTTTTATATATATATATATACACACACACATGCATACACAAATGAGAGATTCACCATTTACTTACATGAAACAATAACCAGTTGAACTAGTTGCCACTGAGTCAACTCTGACTCATGGTGACCCCACGTGTGTCAGAGTAGGACTGTGCTCCATAGGGTTTTCAGTGGCTGATTTTTTGGAACTAGAACACCAGGTCTTTCTTTCAAGGTACCTCTGGGTGGACTCAAATCGCCAAACTTT
Organism: Loxodonta africana; assembly: GCF_030014295.1. NCBI lineage: Eukaryota > Metazoa > Chordata > Mammalia > Proboscidea > Elephantidae > Loxodonta > Loxodonta africana. The sequence goes on along the minus strand of NC_087369.1, from coordinate 13,285,714 downwards.
TGGTTAGTAGCTGAGTGCATTAACTATAGGCATCACTCACGGACTCCTACTTAGACAATGTCCTTACTATGGTGTGATGCACTCTGACATTTTCTATTTTTTCTGTTTACTTCTATTCTACTTCACTATAACATGCTAGTTGCCACTTACTTAAATTGACTTCATAACTCATTAACAAGCCAGGACCTGCATTTGGAAAATCACTGCCCAAGAATGATATCAGGTAAATAATTTCAAAGATTTTTGTCTAAAGTTTTCGTTCTTAAATTTAGATAGACATTCAACAAACACTGCTGACCACAGCCTCCTCTCCAGGCACTCTACTATTGAGTTTTTTTTTTTTTTTTTTGTGGAAACAAAAGTAAATCTGATCCAGCCCTGCTCCAAAGAGTCCTCATGTACAGAAGACTGACCTGGAAATGACTAAAATATACCACCATGTAGTTGATAGTATAAAAACATTCATGAAGAGAAATAGGAGCCCTGGTGGTGCTGTGTTTAAGCTTTGGGCTGCTAACCAAAAGGTTGGCAGTTTGAACCCACCAGGAGCTCCTTGGAAACCCTACGGGGCAGTTCTACTGTGTCACATAGCATCACTATGAGTCGAAATCAACTTGGTGGCAACAGGTTTTTTATTGGGAAATACATGGGCATGAGAAGGTGGAAAAGGCTTCATCAAAAGCAAGGTGAACTGGAGTCCAGTTGAGAAGGATGCACGGGAATGGGAGTGGAAGAACAAGGTACAAAGGACCTGGGTACTTTCTTCGGGTATTGTTGTTGTTGTGTGCCGTCGAGTCGGTTCTGACTCATAGCAATTCTACGTGCCACAGAATGAAACACTGCAGGGTCCTGAGCCATCTTTACAATCGTTGTTATGCTTGACCCCATTGTTGCAGCCACTGTGTCAACCCTTCCCATTGAGAAGGGTCTTCCTCTTTTTCTCTGACCCTCTACTTTACCAAGCATGACGTCCTTCCTCAGGGAGTGATCCCTTCTGACAACATGTAAGACGCAGTCTCGCCATTCTTGCTTCTAAGGCGCATTCTGGTTGCACTTCTTCCAAGACAGATTTGTTCATTCTTTTGGCAGTCCATGGTATATTCAATATTCTTTGCCAAAACCACAATTCAAAGGCCTCAATTCTCCTTTGGTCTTCCTTATTCACTGTCCAGCTTTCACATGCCTATGATGCGATTGAAAATACCATGGCTTGGGCCAGGTGCACCTTAGTCTTCAAGGTGACATCTTTGCTTTTCAACACTTTTAAGAGGTCCTTTGCAGCAAATTTCACTTATTAGGTGGTTATTAGGTGGTCAGTTTCTTCTAAAACAGTGAAATACGGTTCAGACCATCCGAAAACCAAATCCACTTACATCATTGCATCTATCCTGGTATTTTCTCTCAACAGAGGAGTGAAAATCATGCTGCATTTCCATATAAAATCACTCTAGGTTTTCCCAAAAAAAACCAAACCTGTTGTCATTGAGTCGATTCCAACTCACAGCGACCCTACAGGACAGAGTAGAACTGCCCCAATAGGGTTTCCAATGAGCGGCTGGTGGATTCAAACTGCCAACCTTTTGGTTAGCAGCCATAGCTCTTAACTCGTGCATCACCAGGTTTTCCAGATGCCCCTGAAACTCTTCTGACTTTAGCTCCCTGTGCCACCCACTACACATGGCCTTTGCTGAGACATAAAGGACAGGTTACAGGGAAAACCTGAAGATGCAGTGACACATTTGTAGATAAACTTTTTTCCCAAAAGTTGGAGAAAAATGGTATTGTGCAGTGGTGCAACTGGAGGGAGAAAAGAAACCACACACAAAAAACAGTCATAATGCAGTTTTCTTTCTTTTCCAGAATTCAAAATCCCATTTTCTATGAATGGGAGCATCATTATTTTCCTTTTAATGAGATTATCTTTTTGTCCTCATGCCAAAGACACAGTAGAGCCTATTTTGTTGGTAAGAAGTCATTGTTACCAATCTTGAAAGCCAAAGTGTCAAAATATATTGATGCCGTCCTCACCAAAAATTTAAGTCCTTGCTTTGGTATGTTCTTATATTATTAGATGGCATATAATAAGTAAAATTGAAATAGCACCAGCAAGCAATTTGGAAAACAACATAAAGAAACAATAACTATATAAAAATATAGAGCCCTCTAAAAAAAAAAAATCCCAACCACTCTCAAGTATTACGAAAATAGGACAGTAGGAAGGACAAATTAACTGTTACCACTTCATTTTTTGATAAGCGTGCTGTTCTTCATGATATGTAAGCATTCTATTGGGGCACCTAGCTTATTGGCCAGGAGGAACCTGACTTGTGAATTTTATGGTCATGGTGTTTTGTATGGTTGGTGAGATTTTGAAAAGTTATTTTACACAAAGTAGGGAGTTGAATTGCTTTGATATGGAGGTATTGCAAGGAACGGTATGCAAACAATAAAAGCCATGGGAAACACAGATTACTCACCTTTAAAAATTATTTATGATGTCGGACCTTGTAACTGGACCTATAGATTTCCTTTTATAATCACTTAATCATCTTTCATAGGTGAAGTAATGGGCAGCCAACGACATCATCTCCAAGGCTGCAGATCATCTGTCATTCTCCTTAATCAGACTGGACGTGACAGCCATGATTTTTTATTAGAGGAAATTTTATGACCCTGGGCAATGGTATTCAAAAAACTACCAAAATGCAATGATTTCTGGTGAATATGCAATAAAATTATAGTGATGTTTGATGAATGGAGCCCTTGAGAATAAATTTAGTTCTTTAAACTATCACCACGTTAACACTCCATTTTTCCCCCTTGTAACTTTCCTGAGACCAGAACTGCTTACATTGCAATGACATTTTAAAAATCAATCAGTGAACAGTTTGTTCTTTCCAGTTGTTTTCTATTCCAGGAATTTTGAGAGTGAATAACCAATGGGAAGCAAAAATTTGGGGTGCGGGTGCAATGATTATGGGTGCAGTGTGAATCTTGGAAGAGTCAGTCCTGCACTGGGTCTAAACATGGTAAAGAAGGTTCTAGGTTTCATCTTGCTCCAGTCATTCTTCACGAGATTCACTTGTGGGGCATTACTTTCATACCAATGCCAGAACACCATCTCCAAAATTCCGATTGGGTGGGTGTGGGGTGGAACCTGGCCCCATCCTCTATAAAATCTTCCCCAAGTGAGCCATTTGCTCACCCGTGGTCAACAGCCACTTCCAAGGTGAACATGCACACTCCTCATCTTAAGACTCGAATGAATTCTTTTATGTAGGAGCTCGGGTACTGTCTGTTGTCTCACATATGTATGGCCTCGAAATATTCTTCTGTGATGGGAACCTTAGTTTTTACATGAACACTTACTGGTGCCATCTTGGTGCACTCTCTGGCTCACAGAAGGGAAATGCATGTGTAGAACTCTTGACGTAATTTTCTATAGCTCTGGGCGATGGCTTGCGTTGCAATTTATTTCAAGGCTGAGCATGCAGTGGGGGTATTTATCCCTTTCAGTGTGTGTCTAGCCACCGGGAGACAATCACTGATTGGACTTGAACTTTGAAATCAAACTCAGTAGTCAACTACAATGCAGTGTTTGTGTGCCTAGGAATTCACAGTTGGGGCTCAGTGCCATCTCTGTCTGTCGGGGCAGGCAAATATTCCTCAGGAGGCTTCCTCCAAAAGGGCATTTGTTTGGTGTTTAGGATTTGTTCCCTAAAGCAGTGGTATGTTTTACATCAGTGTAGTTCTGTTCGCAAAGATGAGAAGGTAGCTTGGGACTTTTTAAAAATCCAAATGTGTGGCAGACTACTCTGTTAGTCAATGAATACAAGCATAAATACGTTTTCTTTATTTTTTCCCATATATTTCCTTAATCTACCCAGGTGATATGCTCCATTTTCAGCATGCATTCCTCGTAAAGAATAATTAAAAATGATCGGAAAATTGTGCCCTTCTGATTTTCAGGGAATTTAAAGAGAACATTTCTTTGATTTGTCCCAGGTGACCTGCCATTTCAGAGAAAACACTGCAAGACTTAATGAGCCAAAGACAGGCACCTCAACCCAACTTTAATTTCTAACTTCGTTCAGGGAAGGCAATTTAGAAAGCTCCAAGAGTATTTTCAGTGCTTCTATTTATATTCTGAAGAACACGGCACTGGTATGTACACCTTAAAAAGCTGTGGACTCTAAGTGTCTATCAGTGGGGAAACATGTTGCAAGAGGAGATCAAGCCCTTACATTCTACAATTTATATTAAAATCATCATGAAGAACCAAACCTAAGCACAAACCTGTAAACTGGCAAAATCCAGATATTTTTGGGAAAAAAAAATCTTAGGGGTAATTATTAGACCAGATTTCAATCTCTGGGAACACAGATCAGAAAATAAAGATCCTCCCTTGCAATAGCTCTTCCTTCTCCAGAAGCCTTGGGAGGGGGGGAAGAATCCAAACCTGTTGCCATGGAGTCGATTCCGATTCATAACAACCCTATAGGACAGAGTAGAACTGCCCTATACAGTTTCCAAGGAGTGCCTGGTGGATTCAAACTGCCAACCTTTTGGTTAGCAGCCATAACTCTTAACCACTACGCCACCAGGGTTTCCACCAGAAGATTAGGGCTTCTTTATTCTAGTAAGGACTTATATTTGAGACAGGAAAACAGGCAGAAAGACTGTCATCTTGGAATTTCAATTAAAGTAAGTGCATGCACCATAGATTTGTGGAGGATGAGCCATGGCAGTTAAGAAAAGATGTCGGGTGGAAGTCAACCTATGTAAATATATACCTCATGGGTTTGGGGAGGATAACCACATTGGTTAAGAACAGATGTTGGGTGGAAGTAAACCAATGTATATGCATGACTTGTGGGTTTGGGGAAGACTAGCCATGCTGGTTAAAGACAAGTGGTGAGTGCAAGTCAATCCACGTGTACATGTAAACGTATAGCTCTTATATTTGTACAGGATGAGTCATGCTGGTTGAGGACAGCTGTTCAGTGGGCACCAACCAATGTAAATGTCTGCCTCATAGATTTGTGGAGGACAAGTCAAGGGCAGATGTTGGGTGGAAGTCAACCAATGTAAATGTATGCCTGGTGGATATCTGGAGGATAAGCCGAACTGATTAAGGACAGATGCTGGGTAGACATCAACCAATGTGCATGCATGCCAATGAGACATATCTCAGGCAATCATATTACTAATTGATACCTTGTTCATATTCAGAGGAAGTTAAGGAATCTCCAGCTCATTCTCTATTCTAGGGTCCTGATTGAATGCCTCAGAAAAAGGTATACTGTAAAACTCAGCAGGTGGGGTGGACGTGGAGAGATTAAGTACTTTCTACTGTTTCCATGGTGTGAGCTGACACACAGATAGCAACAATGACATTTTACAAACGAAAAAATGGAAGCTCAGGGAGGTTAACTGGCCAAAGGAAACGTAGCTCATGAGTGACAGAGCCAGGCTTTGAACCCCAGAAGTCTGGCTCCAGACGATGCTTTTAATTTCTGCCTGGGACAGCAGATTTCAGGAGAGGCTCCTCCATGAGCTGCATGGAACTGCAACAGGGGTAGTCTATAATCAACTGGCCCCTGCTACCCCACTCCTAAACTGACTGAAACAAAAATAAAAAAAATTACTAGTTAATGAAATTCCCCAAAAGTGTCAAATTTGACAGGAAGAAAAAGTTTAAATCTAACTGGATTAGGATGAAATTTTTGGCTGAAACAAAGGTGTGGGTGGTGAATACATTACAAACTCTACATGGTCCTGCCTCCTTGCCTTTCCAGGTATTTGACCCGTGATTTCACCAAAAACACCGACTTTCGAGCAGAGCTTAGAAAACAATGTGCTGGTTCAGTAGCAGGACTGACCAAGGCAGAAAATAATGTGTGTATATGCAGAAAGATAGATATAGATATATTCCCCCTAAGAAACTCAACAAAGTTTTGGATGGAAGGTGTTTCTGAGAAATATAATTAGGTTCCAGGGAATAGTCTTCATTGTATTCACATAATTTCAAGGCAGGGCAATAAGTGTTGGACCTTGGAATCTTGACAGATAGTTTCCTAAGTAGCTTATGCTAATAATGAAAGATTTTATACTGAATATAAATGAGACATATAAATTCTCACTTGCATACCTGAGAAAATGGAATTAAAAAACTTAGCAAACCCTTTACGGTGAAAGAAATCTGTTTACTTACATGTCAAATCTCTGGATTAAGACTTGCGCTACTGTAGAGTGTCTTCTTCCACATCGTTCATAATTGTTGTTTAGTGAACAGAGTAGACATTGATTATTTGATTACCCTGCATCTGTTACCCCTTCTTCAGGGGATATCACCTGTTTTTCCTTTTGAGATTATCCCCTCCTCTCTTGGTCCTTAACGGTTGAGAAGAGCTGACTCTACTCTTAGCTCTGGGCACAGACATGTCACCTGGGACCGGTCAAAGAGAGTGTGCCATCACCTGACTATATATTTGGATTCAGAGATGAACTGAGTTTATCAGAGATGATCTAGTATCATTTGTTGGTATCACCAGGGAAGGAGAACACTCTTTTGCAGCTGTAAAAATAGAAGCCTCGAGCTACCAGGGGCCACCACATGAAGAATGGCTGCCTGCAAATGAAACCAGCCTAGAGAAAAATAGAGTTGAGAGGCAGAGACAGAGTAACCATAACGTGAAGATAAATTCCCTGAGATTTCTGTTACTTGCAACCTAGTTCTTAATCTGATAGTATAGTAGAAACTTGGATGGTTATTTTTCTAACTTCCACCCAGTTACAGAATCTATCCTTCAACCAGCACATAGATGATCATCATCTTTCTCTAAACACCTCATTGTGGAAAACTCACTGGTTCATAAGGCAGTCCATTTTGAAACAGTTATAATATTTTTAATTCTTTTATACATATACCTTGACGAGATGGATTGACACAGTGGCTGCAACAATGGGTTCAAACATAGCAATGATAGTGAGGGTGACACAGGACCAGGCAGCGTTTTGGTCTGTTGTACATAGGGTGGCTATGAGTCGGAACTGATTCCACAGCACCTAACAACTTACATACACCTATTAGTTCTATTTCCATCCTTTAGAATTATTCAGGTAAATCACACCTCCCCCACATAACAGGCCTTCAAATACTTGAAGATAGCTACACTCACATCCTGAACAATTCTCCATTGTTAGGTTAGACACCCGTTCCTTCTCTTATTCCTCCTTCATCCAGTTTCTACATCTTGAACATCCTGTGCAATATCCTGATTGTTAATATCCAGATTGAATGCAATCCCCCACCATGACCTACGAGGGGATTCTTCCTTCCTTGACATTGGGTGGAACTTGTCTATTAAAGCAGACTAAAATGATATTTAAAATGACATTACTAAAGGCAAATTTTTTTTTTTTTTTTTACTAAAGGCAACTGGCTCAAACCAAACTATCAGTCAACTAAAGGCTGGCAGAACTTGGTTTCAGCCAGTTGCCTTTGGTAATTTCAGTGAATTTAAAATTAAATATAAATACCCCCATGTGACAAGTAGCGTTAGAGGGTTAAGAGCACTAAGTAATAATAAAGTCTCCCCACTTGCTAAGCAATGTTTTCTTGTTCAAGGTTCTTCAGAAGCTCTGCTATAACTTCCCTGGAGAGAGCTCCCTCATTCTTCCCATATCTAATACCAGCAGATGACTGGCAGGCTAAAATTCATCTTGTTCCTGACCATTTACAGCAAAGATAGGCCTTGAATCCAGTTCATGTTTAAAAGAATTCTGAGAAATAAATATGCCATTAAAATAAACAAATAAAAGCTATGCTAACAAGACAGCATATAAACTAGGACACTACAGAGGCTATTCAAGAATTCATTAAGTTTTAATTTTATTACAAATTCTTCATTAAACATAATAAATCCCTGTGATAGGCACTGGTCTTTGTGGTTAGGACTAGGAATAAAGCAGAGCTTCAAACCAGTTCTTCTCGCTTCAGTCATGGCCAAGGAAGCGCAACTGGAACAGATCTGAATTTTTTAAGTTTGTGAGAACTATAACAATAACCAGAATGGAAAAAATTATGGGTCAAACCCTGCTAGAAACCTAATCTCCCTCTTAGAAAACAAGGGGAGCATACATGTTGCACAGCAACCAAATCTCTTCTATGGGATTTTGAGGAGAGTTGGAAACAGCAGTACCCCGCTCAAAGAGGGCAGCTGACTGTGCTGCTTTGAATGTGTGTTGCTCTCCACAGTCCTGCCAATAATGCAATCTCACACATCAAGCTCCTAAAAGGGCTCACTATGCCTCTTCTGAGTATCCCATTCCAGGGCTTTAACCCGTAATTCTTCCCATTCGGGTTATCATTCTAGTTCACCCAAATTGTAAAACTTTGGGTCTGTTCTGGTTTCGCTTTGTCAGCCATGATTGAACCAGTTTGAATTGTCTCCAAGCCCTGGAATAAAGGTTGATTTGTTGACCTAGTTTCTATGGAATGTCCACAGGGAATGAGGTTTTATTTTTCACTCCTTGGTGTCCAGTCAGCCTTGTTTCTCTATGAAGTCTTGAGTTCTCCTGCCCAACATTCTGGGGTTTTATTTCTTGAATAATTAATTACCAGTTTGGCTTCTGGGACATATGGAAAACCTCCCCTGTTCCAGAGGGGTTTCTGATGTACATCCAGGATTTACAAGCCTCTAATTTTTTAATTTCCAAATCTCTTTCTTCCAACCAAATTGCTCTCTTGAGATTCAGACCCATCTATCCAACTGTGGTGAAAACTGTGGTAAGATTACAAAATTTGACCATGGATTCTTTACATCCTGTGTGCAAAGGCCCTTTAAAAGGTGGCTTTGCTACTCCTCCCATGAAGAGGGTGAGTCCATTTACCATTCCTCAAACCTGGGTTGGTCTTTGACTTGCTTTGATCAAAACGATGTGGCTTAAATGACGTTATGGATCTTCCAAAGCTAGGCCTTAAGAAGCCTTGTTATTTCTGCTCTGCACTCTTCAAATGCTGCCCAGAGACCATTGTGTAAAGAAAGAAGCTGGACTAGCCTCCCAGATGATCAGAGGCCACGTGGAAGAGAACCCAGGTACCTCATCAACTGTGGGGACCTACTCCCCATAAATAGTGAGGTTCTCCTGGATCTTCTAGCCTAGCTAACCTCTGGGCTTAATGCAACCATACCAGTGAGCCCATGTGAGACCAGCCAGGGACTTGCTGTTATTTTAGGCATTGAGTTTTAGGGCAGTTGGTTATACACAAATAGACAACTGAAACCTCCCAACTGTTTACGGGATGTCTCCACTTGCATGTCTCAGAAAAAAAAAAAAAGAAGCATGTCAAAATTTACAAGTCCATAAGTAAATGCATGCTCACTCCCTTCAGGATTCCATAGCCTTCTTTGACTGCCCAACTCCAGCTTGCAGCCTGCACGAGGTACTTTTTCCAATGCTTCTCTATCTATCAAATGATATTACATATTCATGTACCTTCCCCTAGCCCTTGGGGCAAAGACCCTGTTCATATTTTATACCCTGTATCCACAGCTCCTAAAATAGTACTTGGCACATGTTGTTGTGTGCTGTTGATTCGATTTTGATTCAGGCAATCCTATATGACAGGGTAAAACTTGCCCATACAGTTTCCTAAGCTGTAATCTTCATGGGAGCAGATTGGCAGGTCTTTTCTTCTTCAAAGCTGCTGGGCGGGTTTGAACTGCCAACCTGGTTAGCAGCCGAGCACTTAACCACTGAGCCACCAGGGCTCCTTACTTGGCACATAATAGGTGCTTAACACCTATTTGGTAAATGCTGAATGAATGAATCATGCATCTAGAGACCTCAGCTATCTAGAACACAATTAGAAACAAAAAAGCAATTTGCGGGGGAGGCGCCCAAAGCAGAAGCCCTCCAACCAGCAACTCGGGAATTTACTAAAGTCTAGTGTGTCTTATTTCACACACATTTCTAGCAAACTTAGTGATCAGAGAGTGCAGATGAGAGTTAGCAATGAGGTGAATGCTGGGCAAAAAAGACTAAATTAAGTTTAAAAAACACCATAGGCAAACCGAGAAGTAAAAAATGGTGACTCAGAAAAAGGAAAGAAAACAACAAAATAAACTACAAAGAACAGATAGGACAGCTGGAAAAAGGATAGACCCTGAGCTATTTGGTGTCTCTTCTCACTCACAGGCAGGGCTGGAGTACCCAGTAAGCAAGGTATGCACGGGCCCAATTGTGCCTTCCCAGTGCACAATTTCATCTTCCCTCACCACATCAAAGATGTGGTGAAACTCATGTAAAATTGCTCACCATAGATTAGCAAGTAAACACACTTAAGCTCAGGCATACCTTGCTCAGTGTAAGCCGGTACACACCATGCTGACTGGTTAATCTGCTCCTGCTCCAAGGGCTCACCTAAGCCACCCTAAACATCTTGACAGCCAGTAGAATGTAAGTACCAGGAAGGCAGGGATTCTCATCTCTTTGTTCACTACTATGCCTCCAACGCCTGGCCCATCATCAGCAAACGTTAGTTGATGGAATGAATAGCCTCCAAGGCAATCACCGTAGCAGCACAAAACAGACTTGATGTCTAAAGTGAGAATAAGCCTGAGTTACCAGGAAAAGGCTAAAATACGTTCATTGTACCAAGACTAAGAACACAAGGCAGGAGGTAACATTTTGAAGAAAAATCTCCAAAAATTGGTTTCCAAAGTTTGGATACATAAAAGCAGTAACCCTCAATTTGTACAAAAAAAAATTATTAATATGAACTGACAGATAAATACATTAGAACATGTGTCTTTATTTTGCCTTGATTACTGAGAGCTAGAAGTATCTCTTGCACTTTTCTGTATTTTCCACCCTGCTTAGCACACCAGGTATAAACAATAAACTGTAATCAGTATTTTAAAGCTTTTACTATGGAAAATTTCAAGCATACATAAAAGTAAAGAGAATAATTTAATGGATCCCCATGTACCCATTGCCCAACATCAATGATGATCAACTCTTGGCCAACCTTGTTGCATGAAAACTCCACCATCTTCCCTCCTACTGTATTAATATTTTGGAATGAATAATAGGTTTAAGATTCATATAACCACCGTCACCTATAATCCAGTAGATGAAGCTTCCAGACTTATGTGTATTTAATCGACACTAACTAATAGTGTCTTTTCATTAGTGAGGAGTTCATCTAAGTGTTTGGAAACGTAACCACTTATAATGGCTTTTTATTTTTATTCATCTACAGAAAACCAAATGTCACACTAAAATAAATGATTCATTTTTATTTTAATCAATTTTATACTTTGTTGCTCTTATTAAGCCATTTTTCTGCTCAAGGATCTGAGAAACTGCATTTGCCAGACTTGATTATGGAAAACCACATAAAAGAAAATCACCTTATGGTTTATCTTTTTCATTAGTACTAGATTTTTCAAAATACCAGTTTTCTTTCTTTATTTATTTATTTATTTTTTGCTTTTAAGCCAAACTGTGTATCCCAATTTAGTACACAGGAATCAAATTGACTACATCTGTGGAAAGAGACAATGGAAAAGCTCAATATCATCAGTCAGAACAAGGCCAAGGGCTGACTGCGGGACAGACCACCAATTGCTCATATGCAAGTTCAAGTTGACACTGAAGAAAATTAGAACAAGTCCATGAGAACAAAAGTACAACCTTGAGAAAATCCCATCTGAATTTAGAGACCATCACAGGAATAGATTTGACACATTGAACACTAATGATTGAAGACCAGACGAGTTGTGGGTTGACATTAAGGACATGATACGTGAAGAAAGCAAAGGTCATTAAAAAGACAGGAAAGAAAGAAAAGACCAAAATGGATGTCAGAAGAGACTCTGAAACTTGATCTTGAAAGTTGAGTAGCTAAAGCAAACAGAAGAAATGATGAAGTGAAATAGCTAAACAGAAGATTTCAAAGGGCAGCTTGAGAAGAGAAAGTATTATAGTCACATGTGCAAAGACCTGGAGTTAGAAAACCAAAGTGGAAGAAGACACTCAGCATTTCTCAAGCTGAAAGAATTGAAGAAGAAACTCAAGCCTTGAATTGCAATAGTGAAGGATTCTATGGGGAAAATATTGAATGACACAAGAAGCATCAAAAGAAGATGGAAAGAATACACAGCCACTATACCAAAAAGAATTGATCGACATTCAACCATTTCAGGAGGTAGCATATCATCAAGAACGGATGGTAATGAAGGGAAGAAGTCCAAGCTGCACCGAAGGCACTGGTGAAAAACAAGGCTCCAGAAATTGATAGAATACCAAGTGAGGTGTTTCAACAAGCAAATGCAGCTCTGGAAGTTCTCACACGTCTATGCCAAGAAATTTGGAAGACAACTACCTGGCCAACCACCTGGAAGAGATCCATATTTATGCCTATTACCAAGAAAGGCGATTCAACCAAATGCTGAAATTATCGAACAATATCATTAATACCATACTCAAGTAAAACTTTGCTAAAGATCATACAAAATGGGTTGCAGCAGTACATTGACAGGGAACTGCCAGAAATTCAAGCTGGATTTAGAAGACGACATGGAACCGGGGATATCATTGTTGATATCAGATGGATCCTGGCTGAAAGCAGAGAATACCAGAAAGATGTTTACCTGTGTTTTATGCAAAGGCATTCAACTGTGTGGATAATAACAAATTATGGATAACACCATGAAGAACAGAAATTTCAGAACACTTAACTGTGTACATGAGGAACCTGTACATAGATGCAGTCATTTGAACAGAACAAGAGGCTACTGTGTGGTTTAAAGTCAGGAAAAGTGTGCATCAGGGTTGTATCCTTTCACCATACCTATTCAATCTGTATGCTGAGCAAATAATCTGAGAAGCTGGACTATATGAAGAAGAATGGGGCATCAGGATTGGCGGAAGACTCATTAACAACCTGCGATATGCAGATGATACAACCTTGCTTCACTTTCACCTGAAAGTGAAGAGGACTTGAAGCACTTATGATGAAGATGAAAGACCACAGCCTTCAGTATGGATTACACCTCAACATAAAGAAAACAAAAATCTTCACGACTGGACCAATACGCAATATCATGATAAACGAAGAAAAGATTGAAGTTGTCAAGGATTTCATTTTACTTGGATCCACAATCAACACCCATGGAAGCAGCAGCCAAGAAATCAAATGACACATTGCATTGGGCAAATATGCAGCAGGAGACCTCTTTAAAGTGTTGAAGAGCAATGATGTCACCTTGGAGACTAAGGTTCACCTGACCCAAGCCATGGTGTTTTCAATCACATCATATGCATGTGAAAGCTGGACAATGAATAAGGAAGACTGAAGAAGAATTGACGCCTTTGAATTGTGGTGTTGGTGAAGAATACTGAATATACCATGGACTGCCAAAAGAATGAACAAATCTGTCTGGGAAGAAGTACATCCAGAATGTTCCTTAGAAGTAAGGATGGGGAGACTACGTCTCACATACTTTGGATATGTTATCAGGTAGGATCAATCCCTGGAGAAGGTCATCATGCTTGGTAAAGAAAAGGGTCACCAAAAAAGAAGACGACCCTCAATGAGATGGATTGACAAAGTGGTTCCAACAATGGGCTCAAGCATCACAATGATCATGAGGATGGTGCAAGACCGGGCAGTGTTTCATTCTGTTGTACATAGGGTCGCTATGAGTCAGAACCAACTCGACGACACCTATGAGCAACAACAACAATGTCTGAAATACAAAACACTGCTGTTTTGTTGGATGTAAAATACCAGATTAATTTGCACCCTGAGTGGCGCAAACAGTTAACGTGCTAACCAAAAGGTTGGAGGTTTGAGTCCACCCAGAGGCGTCTTGGAAGAAAGGCCTGGTAATCTGTCTTAGTTATCTAGTGCTGCTATAACAGAAATACCACAACTGGATGGCTTTAACGAACAAAAATTTATTTTCTCACAGTTTAGGAGGCTAGAAGTCCGAATTCAGGGTGCCAGCTCTAGAGGAAGGCTTTCCCTCTCTATCGGCTCTGGAGGAAAGTCCTTGTCTGTTCTGAGCTCCTGCTCCTGGGCAATCTTCACGTGGCTTGGCATCTTTCTTCCCCATCTTTGCTTCCTGCTCTGGCTAATCAGCTTGGATTAAATCTCAAAGGTGCTGGGCTTAAGACACACCCTACAATGATATGGCCTCATGAACATAATAAAGAAAACCCTATTCCCAAATGGCATTACATCCATAAATATAACCCACTGCAGTTGAGTCCATTCCAACTCATAGTGACCCTATAGGGTAGAGTAGAACTGCAGCATAGAGTTTCCAAGGCTGTATATCTTTACAGAAGCAGACTGCCACATCTTTCTCCTGCAGAGCAGTTGGCGGATCTGAACCACCAACCTTTTGGTTAGCAGCAGAGAGGTTTAACCACTGCACCACCAGGGCTCCTTGGTCTAGCCACAGTGGTTCTCAAACACGAGTACTCATCAGATTCACTTGGAGGGCTTGTTAAAACACAGATTGAGTTTCTGATTCAGTGGATCTGGGGTGAAGCTTGAGGAACTGCAGTTCTAAAAAGTCCCTAGGTGATGCTGATGCTGGTCCAGGGACCACATTTGTGCACCCACTAGTCAGTCTACAGCATTTAACGTGTGGACCAACAAGTAGACAACTTAGACCTAGAGATTAAGAGGAAGCAAAATAAACCGAGGTAGATCACTGCTCACAATAAAAGCAAGTAAATAAGACCTGCTGTTGTTCCTGTTAGGTGCCATCGAGTCCATTTCAACTCATAACCACCCCATGTGACAGCAGAACTGCCCCATAGGGTTTTCTATGGTATAATCTTTACAAGAGCAGATCAGCAAGTCTTTCTCTCATGGAGCCACTGGGTAGGTTCAAACCGCTGACCTTCCTTAACAGTTGTAACACCAGGATCCTTAAAGAAGACCAAAATAGCAGAAATCTCTTTCCATACCTTTCATCTTCTACCCATTCCATATTGCTTACCATCCATTCTCTGGGTGTATTCATTCATTCATTCATTCCCACCACCAGTTTTTATTGAGTCTATATTATATGGCTGATACGATGCCAGCTTAGAAATACAAGATCAAAGAAGACAAAGTACAGTCTAGAAGCTTACAGCCTAGTTGAGAAGACAAGCTACTAAACATTCAGTCAAAGTAAGGCCTGGTAATTGTGCCTACTAAAAAAAAAAAAAAATTTTTTTTTTTTTTTAAATCAGATAGGGATCAGGGAGTCTTCCGGAAACACTCAGCTGACTTAAGTTTTTCAAAGATGAGTATGAATCAGGTTAAGTGAACCAGAGGAAGGAAGGAGGTAAACCACTCCAGGCAAAGAAAAAAACTTGTTTAAGGGCAGGGAAGCATGAAGCAAAAACAGTAATAGCTTGAGTCTCAAAATCTAATGGGCATGGTAATCACCCAGGAACTCGTAAAAATGCAAAGGCCCGGCCCTCTCTGTGGGACTCCATGTTCTTTATTGACTCTCTAGGTGATACTGATTACTCCAAACTTTGAGAACCACTGCCTTAGAGAATCATGACCACACGTGGTTTGCTAGTGTAGCAAAGGGTCTCTGAGGGGATGGGAGAGCCGAAGTAGAGAGAGGAGGTCAGGGCCAGACTGCAAACAGCGATATGAAATTATGTAAAAAAAAGAAAAAATAACCCAGTTGGGGAACTCTTTTATATCTTATCCTGGCCATCTAGGCTTCCTTTTCCCTGAGGAGAGTTAAGAAGCTTTAGTTTTCTAAAGCAAGAGGCAGCGGACTGTAGCCCATGAGTCAAATCCAGCCTGACACTGGCTTTTTTGTATGGTCCCTGAGTTAAGGATGGTTTTTATATTTTTTAATAGTTGGAAAAAATAAAATCATGATATCTTGTGACACATAAAAGTTATATGAAATTCAAAGTTCAGTGTCCATAAATAAAGTTTTATTGGAATACAGCCATGCTCATCAATTTACAAATTGTCTGTGGCTGCTTTCCCACTACCGTAGCAGAGTTGAGTAGTTGCAACAGAGATCATATGGTAAAATATCTACTATATGGCACAAAGTTTTTCAACTTCCATTCTAAAGCCTAAGCTTGTGAAAGTCTAGAGTGGAGAAGTCACTAAAAGTTGAGGCAGAAAGGAGCAGTCCAACCCAGGGGAGAGTCTGAGACAGCAGGCTGCAGGGTTCCATGTGCAGTGGAGTTCTGGAGCCCTGGTCTGTGCTCCAGCCTGGGCCCCAGAGGTGGTAAGTGTCTTCTGGGACCATCTGAGCAGTGACTAAGAGAAGGGTTGGAGGCCATGCTTATCAGGAGGGAGTGGAAGCCGTCCATGAAGGTTCCCACCTCCAAACACCATCTGGGACCATGAGCATCTCAGCAGCAGCCATGATGAAATGGAGACCAGAAGTCCTGCTTAAATGGCTCCAATAATTGTAAATGATCCTAAGGGAAGGGACAGAGACCTTCTCCCCAGCATGCCCCACCAGTTAGGTAGGCAGTGGCTAAGCCAGGCTGAACCTGATTTAGAAACAAGAGACAAACATGGCATTTCTCGACACACTGATGCACCTGTGTTTCCCAACACTCTGCTCAAGCTCCAGATGACCTTCTCTTCGGCGGGCTCTCCTTGAATGTGGATATTAATGCCATTTTTCTTTCTGGCCTCGCTGCCATCCAGCTGCAGGAAAAAGCTGGTGATCCCTTGAGCGAGGTGTGCAAGGACACCTGTGGTCGGTCTCTGTGCTGCCCCCACTGTGGCTGGTCGTAAAGAGGATATGCCAAGCACCAAACACACCTGCTGGAGGACAGCCAAGACTTAATTTAGTACTACGCTCTGGGTGCAGGATCTGTAATACCTTCCAACTACCTGTCTCATACAACCACAGCTATTTTAAGCCGAAGTCACTTAAGGCTTCCTCATCACAGGAAACCTTCTTTGTTCCAGAGACTTCTAGCCAGGAGAAAAGGCACGAAGACCTGGAGTTTGGGGCTCCAACTAAAGTTTGGATTTTATATCTTTGGAACCAGGAGCTGCGGCAGTTTGGAATTCTTCTGGGTAGAAACAGAATGCACTTTTTGGGGCAGAGGGTATTTTATTTGGCAAAAGCTGCCTGAATAGACCATTTAGTTATACAAATTAAAGCAGAGACTAAAATTAGCGAAGGAGATGTCTGTACCACTGAAACCGCTGCAGTGGTGAAGCTGAAAGTGATTGTAGGCAGAGTGGTATCTCTGCACATGTCTCCCTTAGAGAAAGGTCTCTTTTCTAGAATGAATTTGGCTGTGTTTTGCCCACAGCTTCTAGATTCAGCTTCTAGAGCCGCCTGCATTCCCCGGCTTATGTTCTCTTTCAAAGCCAGCAATGGTGGGTGGAGCCCCTCTCAAACGCCACAACTCTGACCCTTCCTCTGACTCTTCTTCTTCTGGAACAATGTTCAAAGTGTGGACCTTGAAACAGCAGTATCTCCAGGCAACTTGGTAGAGATGCAAATCCTCAGGCCCCACCCAGACCTAATGAATGGACTATCTGTGGGTGGGGCTTCGCCATTGTGTCCTAACAAGCCCTCCCGATGATACTGATGTGCACAAAGGGGTAGGTTCTTGCTTGAGCAGTTTCCATGGAGAGAGCAGAAGCTCAGGTCCTTAGGGAAGGATTTAGATCTGAACTTCATTCACCTCAGAGAAAAGACCTTAACAAAGGAACTAGAGCCTGCTGGGTCAGAATCAACCTAGACTGTTCTGCAATTCCATCGGTTGGTTAAAACAAGACTAACTCTGAGCCTCAACCATGTACTGATATTGGGCAATGATGACATGATACAATAACTCTCTGTGCCACCAGAAACTCAAGGGAAGAGAGCTGCACTAAAGGACACAACCAGTGTGTGTGCTTAGGTGTGACAGAAAGGGGGGAAATTGGCAGTTGGTACATGAGATACAACCAGGAGCCACGCAGGGAGGAAGCCTCTGGAGGCTAGTCGCTTGAGCTCTGAGAATGGCCCAGGCTGACAGCCAGGTTGGGTTTTGCTATTGTTAGTCCCTTCTTTCATCCCCAAGACTCTGATCTCTGTTGATATGGCCTTCCTTGTTCCCACAAATTAATGAGATCAAGAAACCTCAGGGTTATCCTTCAGTCCTGGTACCTGGATGGCACGACTTCCCACGCTCATTGCTATGCTTGGAGGACAGCTCAACTCAGCATTAGCTTCTGAGTCTAGGATGGCTTCTTCGTTTTATTTAGACTCTGAAAAATGGAATCAGTAACCACTGCAATCTGGCAACCCTGGCTTTTATCTCCAGGATCTTGCCAAGTTGTAAGGTAGTTCTTCAACTTGAACAAGTGATAAATGCACATGCACCAAGCTCTACCTTAAGGTGCAAGTAATTTCCCTCTTGTTTTTACTGCATGAAACAGGTTCAGCTCTTTAAAAGGCCTCCAGGATCTCACAAAAGCAAAGCATGGGGAAATCAAAAGCCTTATTTCTCGTTTTGAAAGCTGCTTATATAACCATATCTGTCATAAAGCCAAAAAATAGAACTTCTACCCCAAACTGGGTGCACCATGAGGAGAAAGGCCCTACCACTGACCCCTAATCCTTAGCTGGCACATTTCAAAGCCAGCTGCTCTTGCTAAATCCCCCACTGGTTCTAATCCTTTGCCTTTTCAGTGTGTAGGGTCCCAGCCACAAGGAGAGGGCTGGATATTAGCAGCCCTCCTCTGCTGTACTTGGGGTAACATAGTCTGGTGAACCCAAATGCTGGAGAAACAAAAAGGGGTTTCTTGCACCCCCAAAATTGGAGCGCCCTGAGCCGAGGAAGAACAGTTTCCCTTTACCACCCCCCTCAGATGCTTTCTAACAAGCACTTGCTGTTCTCTGAAGTGCAGTGCTATCAGCTAGAAATCTGAGAATAAGTGGAAGCACCTGCTCATTAGGCACACCTCTTCTGAATCACACCAGTGAATGGAAAGCCACTCAGAGACTGATCTCATCCTGTTAACCCAACAATGGGTTTCTAGATTCCACAGGACATTAATGTTGCACACAGGAAGGAGGGGAGGGATTAGGTTAGTTCCAAAGTTTGCAAGGGATCCTGTGGCTGCTGAGGCTGGTGCCTGATGTGGGCTCCAGGGCTGCCTGAGCCATGGGAGGTGACCTCCTCTGTCACCAACAACCACCAAAATCAATCTGAATTATCATGGCCCCTGGAAGAGTGGAGCTGCTTCAAGTCTAGAGATTTATTAAGAACATCTCCACGGGGTTTCACTTTGAGCCTTGGTAGGAAGCCTATTGAACCTGCAAAATAAGGAAAGAGAAAATGGAAACTTTCAAGTATACAAGTAGTGTCTGGCTTTCAAAAGACCAGCAGGAATATGGGAGTGAATTCGTTCTTCCTTCCCTTCCTTCAGTTGACCAGCAACCTAACCATTTCCCATCCATCTGTCAATTTGTTGTACTGTGGTGGCCTGCGTGTTGTTGTGATGCTGGAAGCTATGCCACTAGTATTGCAAATACCAGCAAGGTCACCCATAGCGGGCAGGTTTCACCAGAGCTTCTAGACTAAGACTAGGAAGAAAGGCCTGGTGAGCTACTTCCAAAAATTAGCCAATGAAAACCTTATGGATCACCACATAACATTGTCTGACTCATTTGCTTTGGGCTTATCATTAAAAAAAAAAAAAAAGGGATCAAATACTGGAGGAGGATATCATGTTTGGAGAAGTAGAGGGCCAGCGAGGGCAAAGGAGACCCTCGATGAGATGAATTGGCACAGTAACCACAAGGATGGACTGGAACATGTCACCAGTCATGAGGATGATGATGACAGTGGACTGGGCAACATTTTGTTTTGTTGTACGCAAGGTCGCCGAGAGTCAGAGTGAACTTATGACTACAATCTATCATGTCTGTCTATCTACCTATCTATCTACCTACCTACCAACCTATATATGTGTCTAAGGTGCCCAAGTCTTTTACATGTTAAAGTTTCTGGATTCATCTAATAATGACTGGCATTTTCAAATCTCTACCTACCTGGCATTATCATTCCCTGAGATGCACAATGTTATTCCTGGGATTATGACTGGACAATGGCAGCTCTTCCGTTTCTCAGTCAATGAACTATTTATTGACCATTTGAGGAAGGAATAGGAGGCCTGGCTGTCACGAAACAAACAAACAAAAAACTCTTTTCAAACCTTCTGGGAAGATTTGGAAACTGTCTGCACTAAGGCATGAAGAGTGGACTTCAGTATCTTGGCAAACAATCCTGGAGGCAGTCATGGAGTGCTCGTTCAAGAAATGCTGCATCACCAGTGCATTTCACGGCGTCAAGGAAAATCGTCTGAAAAATCATGGACATCAGGTATGCTGTTGCAACAGGATTCCAGAGATTCAAGCTCTGTATATTATGCGTATAAAACTTTGAGGAGTGCTTTCACTAAGTTATTTTCCTTACATTTCACTTTTTATGTATATACAAATGTATTTTATGATGAAAATGTACGCCTAAGTCTAAAGGTTGGTTCGAGAAGTATAAAATAAAAGTCTAAGTTAGAGATGGGCAACATTTTTTCTTTTTTTGCAAAATGCCGGAAAATAAGTATTTTAGACTTTGTAGGCCATACAATCACTGTTCCAAGTACTGAACTCTGCCACTGTAGCCTGAAAGCAGCCACAGACAATAGTAAATGAATAGGCAATGGCTTCGTTCCAATAAAACTTTATTTATAAAAACAGGCAGTGAATATACCACAATTTATTTACCCATTCGTCCGTTGATGGACATCTTGGTTGCTTCCAGCTTTTTGCTATTGTAAACAGAGCTGCAATAAACATGGGTGTGCATATATCTGTTTGTGTGAAGGGTCTTGTATTTTTAGGGTATATTCCGAGGAGTGGGATTTCTGGTTTGTATGGTAGTTCTATTTCTAACTGTTTAAGATAACGCCAGATGGATTTCCACAGTGGTTGTACCATTTTACAATCCCACCAGCAGTGTATGAGAGTTCCAGTCTCTCCGCAGCCTCTCCAACATTTATTATTTTGTGATTTTTGAATTAATGCCAGTCTAGTTGGTGTCAGATGGAATCTCATCGTAGTTTTAATTTGCATTTCTCTAATGACTAATGATCGAGAGCATTTTCTCATGTATCTGTTGGCTGCCTGAATATCTTCTTTAGTGAAATGTGTGTTCATATCCTTTGCCCACTTCTTGATTGGGTTGTTTGTCTTTTTGTGGTTGAGTTTTGACAGAATCATGTAGATTTTAGAGATCAGGCGCTGGTCTGAGATGTCATAGCTGAATATTCTTTCCCAGTCTGTAGGTGGTCTTTTTACTCTTTTGGTGAAGTCTTTAGATGAGCATAGGTGTTTGATTTTTAGGAGCTCCCAGTTATTGGGTTTCTCTTCATCATTTTTGGTAATGTTTTGTATTCTGTTTATGCCCTGTATTAGGGCTCCTAGGGTAGATCCTATTTTTTCTTCCAAGATTTTTATCGTTTTAGTCTTTATGTTTAGGTCTTTGATCCACTTGGAGTTAGTTTTTGTGCATGGTGTGAGGTATGGGTCCTGTTTCATTCTTTTGCAAATGGATATCCAGGTATGCCAGCACCATTTGTTAAAAAGACTATTATTTCCCCAATTGACTGACACTGGTCCTTTGTCAAATATCAGCTGCTCATACGTGGATGGATTTATATCTGGATTCTCAATTCTGTTCCATTGGTCTATGTGCCTGTTGTTGTACCAGTACCAGGCTGTTTTGACTACTGTAGCTATATAATAGGTTCTGAAATCAGGTAGGGTGAGGCCTCCCACTTTCTTCTTCTTTTTCAGTAATGTTTTGCTTATCCGGGGATTCTTTCCTTTCCATATGAAGTTAGTGATTTGTTTCTCTATTCCCTTAAAGTATGACATTGGTATTTGGATTGGAAGTGCGTTGTATGTATAAATGGCTTTTGGTAGAACAGACATTTTTACTATGTTGAGTCTTCCTATCCATGAGCAGGGTATGTTTTTCCATTTAAGCGTGTCCTTTTGAATTTCTTGTAGCAGAGTTTTATAGTTTTCTTTGTATAGGTCTTTTACTTCCTTGGTAAGATTTATTCCTAAGTATTTTATCTTCTTGGGGGCTACTGTGAATGGTATTGATTTGGTTATTTCCTCTTCGGTGTTCTTTTTGTTGGTGTAGAGGAATCCAAGAGCTGGAAGCAACCAAGATGTCCATCAACGGACGAATGGGTAAATAAATTGTGGTATATTCACACAATGGAATACTACGCATCGATAAAGAACAGTGACGAATCTCTGAAACATTTCATAACATGGAGGAATCTGGAAGGCATTATGCTGAGCGAAATGAGTCAGTTGCAAAAGGACAAATATTGTATAAGACCACTATTATAAGATCTTGAGGAATAGAAAAAACGGAAAAGAACACATACTTTTGTGGTTACAAAGGGGGGAGGGAGGGAGGGAGGGAGGGAGAGGGCTTTTTATTGATCAATCTGTAGATGGGAACTGCTTTGGGTGAAGGGAAAGACAACACTCAAAACAAGGAAGGTCAGCCTAATTGGACAGGATTAAAAGTAAAGAGGTTTCCGAGATAAAATGAAAGCTTCAAAGGATAGCGAAGCAGGGGCTGGGGTCTGGGGAACTTGGTTTGAGAGGACTTCTAAATCAATGGGCAAAACAATTCTATTATGAAAACACTCTGCATCCCACTTTGAATTGTGGCACCTGGGGTCCTAAATGCCAACAAGCAGCCATCTAAAATACATTAATTGGTCTCAACCCACCGGGAGCAAAGGCAAAGGAAGAACACCAAGGTCACACGACAACTAAGAACCCAAGAGACAGAAAGGGCCACTTGAACCAGAGACCTACAATATCCTGAGACCAGAAGAACAAGTTGGTGCCCGGCCACAATCGATGTCTGCCCTGTCAGGGAGCACAAGAGACAACTCCTGAGGGAGCAGGAGACCAATGGGATACAGACCCCAAATTCTCATTAAAAGACCACACCTAATGGTATGATTGCGACTAGAGGAATCCCAGAGACAATGCTCCCCAGAACTTCTGATGGCACAGGACAGGAACCAACCCCGAAGACAAATCATCAGGCATGAAAAGGACTGGTCAGTGGGGGGGAGAGAGATACTGATGAAGAGCGAGCTAATTAAATCAGGTGGACACGGGAGAGTGTGTTGGCAACTCTTGACTGGAGGGGGGATGGGAAGATAGAGAGAGATGGAAGAAGGTAAAATTGGCACGAAACGAGAGACTGTAAGGGCTGACTCAATAGGGGGAGAGCAAGTGGGAGAAGGGAGTAAGATGTATGTAAACCTACATGTGACAGACTGATTGGAATGGTAAATGTTCACTTGAAGCTTAATAAAAATTTAAAAAAAAAAAAAAAAACAGGCAGTGGACTAGATTTGGCCTGTAGACCAGTTTACTGACTAATGATCTAAATGATAAAACATTATGCCTTAATGTCTTTTTTTGTGTGTGGTAAAATACATATAACATAAAGTTTGCCATTTTAACCATTTTCAAGTGTACATTTCAGTGGCATTAATTACATTCACCATGTTGTGCTACCATTACCACTATCTACTTCCAAAACTTCTTCATCACCCTAAACAGAAACTCAGTACCCATTAGGCAATAACTCCCCGTTCACCTCCCCTATCCACCTACCCTGGTAACCTCTGATCTACTTTGATCTCCATGTGTTTGACTATTCTAGAGACCTCATATAAGTAGGATCATACAATATTTGTCCTTTTGTGTTTGACTTATTTCACTCATCATATCTTCTAGCTTCATCCATGTTGTAGGCTGTATCAGAATTTCATTTCTCTTTATGGCTGAATAATATTCCATTGTAGTACACAAAATTTTGTTTATGCATTCATCTGTTGACGGATACTTGGTTTGTTTCCATTTTAGGGCTATTGTGAATAATGCTGCAATGAACATTTGTTTACAAGTTTTGTTTGAGCACCATTCCTTGGGTATATACCTAGGAGTAAATTGCTGGGTTATATGATAATTCTGTGTGTACTTTTTTGAGAAACCACCAACTTGTCCACAGTAGCTGCGCTATTTTACATTCCCATCAGTAGTGGATAAGGGTACCAATTTCTCCACATCCTTTTCAACACTTGTTATTGTGATGGCTGAGATTCTGTGTCAACTTGGTTGGGCCATGATTCACAGTGGTTTGGTAGTTGTATAATGTTGTGAAACTGGCCTGAATTTCTGGCAGTTCCCTCTCGATATACTGCTGCAGCCGTTTTTGAATGATCTTCAGCAAAATTTTGCTTCCATGTGATATTAATGATATTGTTCTATAATTTCCACATTCGGCTGGATCACCTTTCTTGGGAATAGGCATAAATATGGATCTCTTCCAGTCAGTTGGCCAGGAAGCTGTCTTCCATATTTCTTGGCATAGACAAGTGAGCACCTCCAGCGCTGCATCTGTTTGTTGAAACATCTCAGTTGATATTCCATCAATTCCTGGAGCCTTGTTTTTCACCAATGCCTTCAGAGCAGCTTGGACTTCTTCCTTCAGTACCATCGGTTCCTGATCACATGCTACCTCTTGAAATGGTTGAACATCAACTAATTCTTTTTGGTATAATGACTCTGTGTATTCCTTCCACCTTCTTTTGATGCTTCCTGCGTCGTTTAATATTTTCCCTATAGAATCCTTCACTATTGCAACTCAAGGCTTGAATTTTTTCTTCAGTTCTTTCAGTTTGAGAAACGCCGAGCGTGTTCTTCTCTTTTGGTTTTCCATCTCTAGCTCTTTGCACATGTCATTATAACACTTTACTTTGTCTTCTCGAGAGGCCCTTTGAAATCTTCTGTTCGGTTCTATTACTTCATCAATTCTTCCTTTTACTTTAGCTGCTCGGCGTTCGAGAGCAAGGTTCACAGTCTCCTCTGACATCCATTTTGGTCTTTTCTTTCTTTCCTGTCTTTTCAATGACCTCTTGCTTTCTTCGTGTATGATGTCCTCGATGTCATTCCACAACTCGTCTGATTTTTGGTCACTAGCGTTCAATGCATCAAATCTATTCTTGAGATGGTCTCTAAATTTAGGTGGGATATATACTCGAGGTCGTATTTTGGCTCTTGTGGACTTGCTCTGATTTTCTTCACTTTCAGCTTGAACTTGTATATGAGCAATTGATGGTCTGTTCCACGTAGGCACCTGGCCTTGTTCTGAGTGATGATATTGAGCTTCTCCATCATCTCTTTCCACAGATGGAGTCAATTTGATTTCTGTGTGCTCCACCTGGCGAGGTCCATGTGTACAGTCGCCGTTTATGTTGGTGAAAGAAGGTATTTGCAATGAAAAAGTTGTTGGTCTTGCAAAATTCTATCATTTGATCTCCGGCATTGTTTCTATCACCAAGGCCACGTTTTCCAACTACTGATCCTTCTTCATTTCCAACTTTTGCATTCCAATCACCAGTAATTATCAATGCATCTTGATTGCATGTTCAATCAATTTCAGAGTGTAGCAGCTGATAAAAATCTTCTATTTCTTCATCTTTGGCCCTAGTGGTTGGTGCGTAAATTTGAATAATAGTCGTATTAACTGGTCTTCCTCGTAGGTGTATGGACATTATCCTATCAGTGCCAGCGTTGTCCTTTAGGATAGATCTTGAAATGTTCGTCCTCACAATGAATGCAACACCATTCCTCTTCAAGTTGTCATTCCCAGCATAGTTGGCTATATGATAGTCCGATTCAAAACGGCCAATACCAGTCCATTTCAGCTCACTAATGCCTAGGATACCAATGTTTATGCGTTCCATTTCGTTTTTGACGATTTCCAATTTTCCTAGATTCATACTGCGTACATTCCAGGTTTCGATTATTAATGGATGTTAGCAGCTGTTTCTCCTCATTTCAAGTTGTGCCACATCAGCAACTGAAGGTCCCGAAAGCTTTACCCCATCCACATCATTAAAGCCGACTCTGAGGAGGCAGCTCTTCCTCACTCATCTTTTGAGTGCCTACCAACCTAGGGGGCTCATCTTCCGGCACTATATCAGACAATGTTCCGCTGCTATTCATAAGGTTTTCACTGGCTAATGCTTTTCAGAAGTAGACTGCCTGGTCCTTCTTCCTAGACTGTAAGCTCAGCTGAAACCTGTCCTCCATGGGTGACCCTGCTGGTATCTGCATACTGGTGGCATAGCTGGTGTCAGATGGATTCTGGCTGAAAGCAGAGAATACCAGAAGGATGTTCACCTGTGTTTTATTGACTGTGCAAAGGCCTTCGACTGTGTGAATCATAACAAATTATGGATAATATTGTGAAGAATGGGAATTCCAGAACACTTAATTGTGCTCATGAGGAACCTTTACATAGATCAAAAGGCAGTTATTTGGACAGAACAAGGGGATACTGACTGATTTAAAGTCAGGAAAGGCATGCGTTAGGGTTGTATTCTTTCACCATACCTGTTCAATCTGTATGCTGAGCAAATGATATGAGAAGCTGGATTATATGAAGAAGAATAGGGCATCAGGATTGGAGGAAGACTCATTAACAACCTGCGTTATGCAGGTGACACAACCTTGCTTGTTGAAAGCGAAAAGGACTTGAAGCACTTACTAATGAAGATCAAAGACCACAGCCTTCAGTATGGATTGCACCTCAACATAAAGAAAACAAAAATCCTCACAACTGGACCAATGAGCAACATCATGATAAATGGAGAAAAGATTGAAGTTGTCAAGGATTTCATTTTACTTGGATCCACAATCAATAGCCATGGAAGCAGCAGTCAAGAAATCAAACGACGCATTGCATTGGGTAAATCTGCTGCAAAGGACCTCTTTAAAGTGTTGAAGAGCAAAGATGTCACCTTGAAGACTAAGGTGTGCCTGACCCAAGCCATGATATTTTCAATTGCATCATATGCATGTGAAAGCTGGACAGTGAATAAGGAAGACTAAAGAAGAATTGACTCCTTTGAGTTGTGGTGTTGGCGAAGAATATTGAATATACCATGGACTGCCAAAAGAACGAACAAATCTGTCTTGGAAGAAGTACAACCAGAATGCTCCTTAGAAGCAAGGATGGCGAGACTGCATCTCACATATTTTTGACATGTTGTCAGGAGGGATCAGTCCCTGGAGAAGGGCATCATGCTTGGCAAAGTACAGGGTCAGCGGAAAAGAGGAAGACCCTCAACGAGGTGGCTTGACACTGCGGCTGCAACAATGAGCTGAAGCATAACAATGATTGTAAGGATGGTGCAGGACTGGGCAGTGTTTTGTTCTGTTGTGCATAGGGTCGCTATGGGTCGGAACCAACTGGACGGCATCTAAAAACAACAACAGCATAATGTTGTGATCGCCTCCCTGTTGAAATCTGATATGTAATCATCCCCATGACGGGATCTGCTGAGTGGTACCGGCAGGGTTGGGGCCTGTGGTGGCTCACCACCCCCTCAGCCTTCATCTCCCAGCCCTCCACCGCCTACTTCCTTCCTGCCCACCTTACCTGCACTTTTGCTTGTTCCGGATCCTGCAGATGGCTCCCATTTGTCTGGCCTCTGGTTCTTGGGACTTGGGCTAGCAGCTCGCTGGCGTCTTGCCTGCCTATCGTTGATCTTCGCAGCCTGTGGCAGCACTACTCTCCGGCCTTAGGATCTTGGGTTCACCAGCCCCTGTGGCTACATGAATCAGGAGAATTCTCTTTCCTGCCTCACAGACTTGGAACTTACAGCCTCTAAAAACCCTGTGAGCCATTTCCTTAATATAAATCTCTCTCTCTGTCTATATATATATATATCTAGTTATAAAGATATAGACATACACGCTTTACTGGTTTTGCTTCTCTAGAGAACTCAGCCTAAGACAGTTATTTTCCATTTTTTGATAATAACAATCCTAGTGGGTGTAAAGTAGTATTTTGTTGTGGTTTTGATTTGCATTTCCCTAATGATTAATGACGCCGAATATCTTTTAATATGCTTGCTGCCATTAGTATATTTCTTTGGGGAAATGTCTATTTAAGTCCTTTGGCCAGTTTTTCATTGGGTTGTTTGTCTTTTTGTTGTTGAGTTGTAGGAGTTCTTTAAATATTCTGGATATTAAATCCCTGTCAGATATATAGTTTCCAAACATTTTCGCCCATTCTGTAGGTTATGTTTTCACTTTCTTGATAATTTCCTTTGATGCACAAAAGCTTATAATTTTGAAGAAGTAAAATTTATCTTTTTTTTTTCTTTTGTTCATTATGCTTTTGGGGTCATAACTAAGAACCCATTGCTAAAAACAAGGTCCAGAAGATTTACACTTATATTTTCTTCTAAGAGTTTTAAGATTTTTAGCTCTAGTATTTAGGTTGTTGGTCCATTTTGAGTTAATGTTCATATGATGTGAGGTACAGGTCCAACTTCATTCTTTTGCATGTGGAGATCCTGTTGTCCCAGCACCATTTTTTTTAAAAAGCTATTATTTCCCCATTGACTAGACTTTGCATCTTCATTGAAGATCAACTGACCATAGATGTATGGATTTATTTCTGGATTCTATTCCATTGGCCTATATGTCTATTCTTGCACCAGTGTTACACTGTTTTGACTACTGTAGCTTTACCGTAGGTTTTGAAATTCGGAAATTTGAGTCCTCCCACTTTGTTCTTTTTCAAGACTGTTTCAGTTATTCTAGGCCCCTTTTAATTTCATACAAATTTAAAAAGATTGGCTTTTCCCATTCTGCATCCCACTTTGGAGAGTGGCGTCTGGGGTCTTAAACACTAGTAAGCAGCCATCTAAGATGCATCAATTGGTCTCAACCCACCTAGAGCAAAGGAGAATGAAGAACACCAAAGACACAAGGTAACTACAAGTTCAAGAGGCAGAAAGGGCCACGTGAAGCAGAGGCTACATTAGCCCGAGACCAGAAGAGTTAGATGGTGCCTGGCTACAACCAATGACTGCCCTGACAGGGAACACAACAGAGAACCCCTGAGGGAGTAGGAGAGCAGTGGGATGCAGACCCCAAATTCTCGTAAAAAGACCAGACTTAATGGTCTGCCTGAGACTAGAAGGACCCCAGAGGCCATGGTTCCCAGACCTTCTGTTAGCCCAAGACAGGAACCATTCCCAAAGCCAACTCTTCAGACCGGGATTGGACTGGAATATGGGATGGAAAACAATACTGGTGAAGAATAAGCTCCTTGGATGAAGTAGACACATGAGACTATGTTGGCATCTCCTGTATGGAGGGGAGATGAGAGGGCAGAGTGGGCCAGAAGCTGCCCAAATGGACACAAGGAGAGAAAGTGGAGGGAAGGAGTGTGCTGTCTCATTAGGGGGAGAGCAATTAGGAGTGTATAGCAAGGTGTATATAAATTTTTGTATGAGAGACTGACATGATTTGTAAACTTTCACTTAAAGCGCAATAAAAATTAACTTAAAAAAAAAAAGACTGGCTTTTCCATTTCCACAAAGAAGGCTGTTAGAATTTTGATAGTGATCACATTGAATCTGCAGGTCATTTTGTTAAGTATTAACATCTTAACAACATTGTCTTCCAATCTATGAACATGGGGTGTTTTTCCTTTTATTTATATATTCATATCTTTCAGCAATGTTTATAGTCTTCAGTGTACAAGTCTTTCACTTCTCTGGTTAAATTTATTCCCTAGGTATTTTATTCTTTTTGATGCCATTGTAAATGGAATTGTTTTCTTTATTTGCTTTTCAAGTTATTCATTGCTGGTGTATAGAAACAGCTGATTTTTGTATGTTGATCTTGTATCCTGCAACTTTGTTGAATTCCTTTATTAGCTCTAGTAGCTTTCTTATAGATTCTTTGGGATATTTCTACATGTAGGACCATGCCATCTATGAATAGGGACAGTTTTACTTCCTTCTTTATGACTTGAATATCTTTCATTTCTTTTTCTTGTTTGATTGCTCTGGTTATAACTTCCAGTACAAAGCTGAAAAACAGTGGTGAAAGAGGGCATCCTTGTCTTGTTCCTGATCTTAGATTGAAAGCTCTTAGTCTTTCTCCATTGAGTATGACGTTGGCTGTGGGTTTTTCATAAATGCTTTGTATCATGTTGAGGAATTTTCCTCTAGTCCTTTTTGTTGAGTGTTTTTATCATGAAAGGGTGCCGGATTTTGTCAGATGTCTTTCTGCATCAAATGAGAATCATAAGATTCTTTTCCTTTGTTCTGTTAACCTTGTGTATTACACTGCTTTTCCTATGTTGAACCACGCTTGCATTCCTGGGAAAAACTCCACTTGGTCATGGTGTTTAATCCTTTTAATATGCTATTGAATACAGTTTGCTAATACTTTGTTGAGGAATTTTCTTTTTGTGTGATGTCCTTGTCTGGCTGTGGTATCAGGGTAATGCCAGCCTCATAGAATGAGTTAGGAAGTTTTGTCTTCTCTTCTATTTTTTTGGAAGAGTTTGAGAAGGACTGGTGTCACTTTTTCTTTAAATGTTTGGTAGAATTCCCCCAATTCAGCCATTTGGTCCAGGCCTTTTCTTTGTTGTGGGGGGGGAGGTTGGCTACTGATTCCATCTCTACTTGATGGTGTCCCACAAGTCCCTTAGGCTCTATTCACTTTTCTTCATTCTTTATTCCTTTTGTCACTAAGACTCAGTGACTTCAGCTCTTCTATATTCAAGGCTATTAATTCTTTCTTTTCTTTTGTCTGCTCAGATCTGCTGTTAAACTCTTGTGAATTTCAGTTATTGTACTTTTTGGCTTAGGTATTTTTATTTGTTTTCTTTTTATAATTTCTGTCTCCTTATTGATATTCTCATGTTGTTCACACAAAGTTTTCTTGATTTAGTTCTTTGTCCATGCTTTCCTTTAGTTTTTTTTTTTAATCATTTAATACAGTTGTTTTAAAGTCTTTGTCTAGTAAGTCCATTGCCTGGACTTCTTCAGGAGCATTCTTTTACTTAATTTTATTCTTTTGAATGGGCCACTCTTTCTTCTTTCTTTGTACATCTTATAGCTTTTTGTTGAAAACTGGACATTTGAATATTATAATGTGGTAACTCTGGAAACCAGATTCTCCCTCTTCTGCAGGGTTTGCTGTTTTGCTTGTTCACTGTTGAAGGCTATAGCAGTCTGGTGTTTTTCCCTATTTTTGCAAAGACTGCCTTCCTAGACAGGGTGTTCACTGAAGTCTCTGTCATATAGCTTATGTTCAGCTAGTATTTTGACAGAGAACAACAACAACAACAAACACCTCTTTGCAGATGGGCTCTGTACTGGGGCATTCCTTCGACACTGAGCCAGGCTTAGACTGAGCATAGGAATCAGTCCAATGTCAAAACATAAGAATCAGCCCAAGGTGAAACTGTAGGGTTTTCTCAGGTATTTTCTGAGCATGTGTCTTCCCCTGGGCATGCATGTGGCTTTCTAAATCCCCCTATACACACAGGTGCTTTTGACTGCCCTAATTTCCCACTTTCCTCATGTTTTTCTGCCAGTCCTTAGGGATCTACTGTATGTCTCAACTGTACTCTCTAGCCCCAGGCAGTTAAAGTGTTTGAGTAATGCCTGCCACATCTCCACCCTGCATGACTGCATGAGCTCTGAGATAAGCAAAAGAGAGATGTGCACCTTGTATCAGTCCTTTAGGAAGCCTTCAGACAGGTTAGAACAGACACACACAATAATTTGTAAATATGGTCTGCTTTGTTCCCTCCAGAGCCAGGGACCAGGATCCCTCTCTGGAAAGGCGGGCCACCTCAGCTTTAGGACTGTGTCAAGCCAAGGAGTGGGTGGGGTACAGACAAGTAGCAAACCAAAGCTTTCCTACCATTTTATAGTCACCTTTTCCTGATTCTGCATTTGCTTGGTTGCTTTAAACCTTTGACTGGTTTCCAGAGTTCTGACTAAGCTAGTTCTGTTAGCTTCCTATGGTTTCTATGGGAGGATGGGAGCACAGAGCTGCTGACACTGCCATATTGCTCGTGCCTCCTATGTCTTAATTTCTTCTTGGTATACACAACATGATGTCTAATAAGTGATGGCTTCTTACAGCCCATAAAATCTGGTATATATGCCAGTGACAGCAACTGTTCACTGCCAAGGGAAAAAAGTCAACATCTTTGTTTCCCATCACCTCTTTCCCTCCTATATAAGGAGATCATACATATAAACTGTTCCCCTTATTTCTAGATTTCACTAATCACTGCATATTTAATTCTACCTCCGGTAATCTTCTTCTCACATATACATATTCCTAGTCTCTTTTTTTATTACTCTTCCTTCTGAAATTATTGTTAGTGGCATTAGAAAGGTACCTCCATGTATGAATCAAATTGTGAGCCTCATCATGAATAATAAGTGTAATAGCTGGATTAGGGATGTCAAAGAAGATGAAAGAAACACTTTGAAGTGAAATAAGCCATAATAAAAAGCCAGTGTCCTTACCCTCTAACATTTTCCAAAAGGTGTAAAATAACTTTAGGGAACTTTACTTACGTCTACTTATTTTCTAATAAAATCCATTCTACCCTTCAAATATGAGTATTCATAGAGCTTCTTAAAGTTTATTCTGTTTTCTCTTTGATGGCATCACAACAAGACTGTGTACCGCTCATGTGTGTTACATACATGCAGTATTCTAATGACACTACAGGATAGAGAGGTTTTTGCAGTCTCACTTGGCATCTCTATTATCAGGACAGACTATTTGCCACAACAAAACAAACACAAAATTAGAGAAATGCAAATTAAAACTATGATGAGATTCCATCTCACTCCAACAAGGCTGGCATTAATCAAAAAAACACAAAATAATAAATGTTAGAGAGGTTGCAGAGAGATTGGAACTCTAATACACTGCTGGTGGGAATGTAAAATGGTACAACCACTTTGGAAATCTATCTGGCATTTTCTTAAAAAGTTAGAAATAGAACTACCATACAACCCAGAAATCCCACTCCACGGAATATATCCTAGAGAAATAAGAGCCTTCACACGAACAGATATATGCACACCCATGTTTACTGCAGCACTGTTTACAATAGCAAAAAGCTGGAAGCAACCAAGGTGTCCATCAGCGGATGAATGGGTAAATAAATTATGGTATATTCACACAATGGAATACTTACGCGTTGATAAAGAACAGTGATGAATCTGTGAAACTTTTCATAACATGCAGGAACCTGGAAGGCATTATGCTGAGTGAAATTAGTCAGATGCAAAAGGACAAATATTGTATAAGACCACTATTATAAGATCTTGAGAAACAGCTTAAACTGAGAAGAGCACATTCTTTTGTGGTTACGAGAGGGGGGAGGGAGGGAGGGTGGGAGAGGGTTATTTACTGATTAGATAGTAGATAAGAACTACTTTAGGTGAAGGGAAGGACAATACTCAATACAGGGAAGGTCAGCTCAACTGTACTGGACCAAAAGCAAAGAACTTTCCTGGATAAATTGGATGCTTCGAAGGTCAGCGGAGCAAGGGCAGGGGTTTGGGGACTATGGCTTCAGGGGACATCTAAGTCATTTGGCAAAATAAATTCTATTAAGGAAACATTCTGCATCCCACTTTGAAGTGTGGCGTCTGGGGTCTTAAATGTTAACAAGCGGCCATCTAAGATGCATCAATTGGTCTCAACCTACCTGGATCAAAGGAGAATGAAGAACACAAAGGTCACATGATAACTATGGGCCCAAGAAACAGAAAGGGCCACATGAACCAGAGACTTACATCATCCTGAGACCAGAAGAACTAGATGGTGCCCGGCCACCACTGATGACTGCCCTGACAGGGAGCATAACAGAGAACCCCTGAGGGAGCAGGAGAACGGTGGGATGTAGACCCCAAATTCTCATAAAAAGACCAGACTTAATGGTCTGATGGAGACTAGAAGAATCCCGGCGGTCATGGTCCCCAAACCTTCTGTTGGCCCAGGACAGGAACCATTCCCGAAGACAACTCATCAGACATGGAAGGGACTGGACAATGGGTTGGAGAGAGATGCTGATGAGGAGTGAGCTACTTGTATCAGGTGGACACTTAAGACTGTGTTGGCATCTCCTGTCTGGAGGGGAGATGGGAGGGTAGAGAGGGTTAGAAACTGGCAAAATGGTCATGAAAGGACAGACTGGAAGGAGGGAGCGGGCTGACTCATTAGGGGGAGAGTAAATGGGAGTATGTAGTAAGGTGTATATAAGTTTATATGTGAGAGACTGACTTGATTTGTAAACTTTCACTTAAAGCACAATAAAAATTATTTTAAACAAACAAACACAAAGCATCAGTAGCTTAACTTGGTGGAAGTCTATGTTTCACTATCCCAATCCAGTAAGGTTATAGGGGGTAAGTGGGTGTGCTCTGCTCTACAAAGTCAAGTCATTCATGGTCTCAGATGTCGTCCATCTGGGAGCTCTGACTTTCTCTAAAGCTCTAGAACAGGGTTTTTCAACCCCAGTAGTACTGACTTTTGGGGCCAGATCATTCTTTGTGGTGGGGGATTGTCTTGTGCATTGTAAGATGTTTAAGAGCATCCCTGGCCTCCACCCACTGGATGCCTATAGCACCCTCCCACCCAGTTGTGACAACTAAAAACGTATCCAGACATTGCCAGATATCCCCAGAGGACATAATTGCCCCCAGTTGAGAACCACTGTTTAGATTCCTCTCCATTCAGCCAGCAGAAGGGGAACAAGAGTGAGGCTTCTACATGGGAAGTTTTGAGGGGCCAGTGCTGAGAGTGGTGCACATCACTTCATCCCAATTCCACTGGCTAGAACTCAGTCACATGGTGACACCTAACTGCACGGGCCTCTAGTAAATGGAGTCTAGCTATGTGCCAGGAGGAAAAGAAAACAGGGAAACAGGAGAGGTATGAAGATTCTACCAAAGGGTTTTTCAAACTCAGTGCTAGTGACAATTGGCACTAGATCATTCTATGTTGTGGGGGCTATCCTGTGCATTGTGGGATATTTAAATGCAGCATCCCTGGCCTCTACCCACTAGATGCTAGTAGTAACCCACCACCACCCCCCGCCTTTGTGACAACCAAAAATATCTCCAGACATTGCCAAATGTCCCCCCCTTGAGAACCACAGCCTTACTCAGAAACATTATTATCCGAGGTGATACGCTGTAATTATTCCTGGAAGACTAAGTTTACTTTTAAAAATTAATCAAGCTGTCTTTGTTCATGTTGAGCACATGGCACATGGTCTCTGTAGTTGTTGGAGACAAGGTGCTCCAGCTGGAGAGTACATTCCATCACCTTCCCATAAAATGCAAGTGATCTGTCCCTCTGCCCTGAATTATTTCAGAACCACTTGAGAACCTTTCTACCAGCCACAGGAGCAATTCCCATCCATGAACTGCATAAAAAGTCTTTAAAAGTCTGAGTTCAATGGGTTCCCTTGGGAGTTTTCCTGACCTCAGTAGCTACCACTTGAGATTCATCCCTCCTCCCACCCCCAAAAAATCCACTATCCCACCAGCTTCTCTCTAAAGAAAGACAATTGTCTACATAAAAAATCACTTCTGCAAGTGAGACCAAATCCCATGTGATTGTAAAAATGACTCTTCTAAGCCAAACATGGAAACCCTGGTGGCATAGTGGTTAAGTGCTATGACCGCTAACCAAGAGGTTGGCAGCTCAAATCCGCCAGGCGCTCCTTGAAAACTCTATGGGGCAATTCTACTCTGTCCTATAGGGTCGCTGTGAGTCAGAATCGACTCGACGGCAGTGGGTTTGGTTTTTGTTTTTAAGCCAAATGTTGGCATCTTTGATAATTGTTTATATGATCCTAAGGCCCTTGAAATATTATTACCTCTCATTCTTGCTGATGTGAAGCTTATAAAAGGAATCAAAGGCAGGCCCATGTCTTTTGTATGTTCCCGTCAGTATTTAGTGGTTGCTTAGGAAAGAGTAATCAATATTGATGGTGTGTTTCCTACAACAGGCTCATGCTGGAGCCCATGAGGTCATTCTTTGGATGTTGCTATCCTTACAGGCAAAAGGAATAGTATGTTGGCAAGGATAAACCCTGCCTGGCATGGATCCAAACCCTAATGGTTAAAATTCATTTAGATGAGGGGACTTTGAATGAATGAAGGCTGCTTTCAAAACCAAACTTTGGAACCAAACACCACTTTTTTTTTTTCCAAAACTGCCATTAGAACCAAGAAATTCAATTGTGAAACACTATGACAATCAAGAATGATCAAATAATAATGGATATATAAACAACAACAACAAAGTAACGTTAAGGCCAAAGAGTAGAGAAGAAACACAAGTCCAGAGAGAGAAAGGGACAGAATATTGGGGATAGTTTATCTCCCTCAAACTAGGAGTCCTGGGAAAATCTCACCAACAAATATCATTAATTGCGGGCTAACTCTGTTGTGGACCACCCACACACTGGAGAGGTTAGAGTCCCCCCTAATTGGAACATAATGGCTGCATCCATCATTTGGAAAACATCTTCTGATAACCACCTATTTCATTTTCACCTGTGTACAGACATTGTGCCTTCTCTTCCGTCATTCCTCTTTTTCCATGATGTGACCTAGGCAAGAGGCATCAAAAGATGCTACTAGTGAGATATTCACAATAAGATGAAAGAAAAGTCTTACTTAACATAGTTAATCTAGACATTTCAGCACTGGAGAAACTCACAAAGGTAAAGACTGTAGCTGGCAAAGTCCCATGGCTCAACATAACATTTGAAATTAGAGGGGAAAAAAAGATACCAAATTTTACCGTTTTGCAACATAAGCAGATTGCGTGTTGGGTCAAGAAGGAATCCCCCTGACCCAAAAGTGCCATGTTCACCACAGGGAAGGGGACATGCCACCTGCTAGGGGTGGAAGCGGAGGAGTTTGCCCAGGTTTGCCTGGGACTAAATCCCAGATGCTGCCGTCAGGGTGTCTTTGGTGGGCAGGGAATCCGAAAGCATATGTTAGCACCACTGTGACTCACTGCCACACCGACTAACTCTTCCTGGAGCTCACAGTCCTCAGTTTCAAGGGCACTAATTATAAATGTCATTGAAAACGATAAACAGGAAGTAAGTCACCAAAAAAAGTGCATCTGCTTATAGAAGAGCCTGAATTCAATTTACTATTGCATTCTGCGTGGAGAAACTGGTCTTCCAACTAACATGCCTCATGCAACCACAGCTGTTCAAAGGAGAAGGTGCTGCAGTAATTTCAAAGCCTCTGTTCCCACAAGGCTCTTTATCATGTTCTTAGAAACCAACAGCAACTCTCCTGGGCTTGAGATGGTGTACAAAATGGACCCCACCACCACATCTCAATTCATTTTGAGTTCTACATTGTTACCAACTGGATAGACATTGTTAACTATGAGAGGCCTGCTCCTACCCTAGAGTTAATTAGACATGCCCCTGAAAATTATTCATCAGAATCCCCAACAATTATTCCAGGAGAAAAATGACTCATTTTACCTGCAATTTCAGATTACCTTTACAATACAGACTTTTTTTATATTCTCTGACATCTCGGGACCGCTATGGTTCTTTGGAGTATATCATATTCATGTCATTCACAAAGAAAATGTACGGAGGTGGCAAAAGTTCAAAAGAAAGAAGGGAATGCAAAACTGGCTGGTTATCTAAAGCCATGGCTCCTTGGGATTTCTGAAATGCCTAACTGCTCTATTTCCTTTGGTAGTGGTGATAAAAATCATTCTGCTTTAAAAAGAGAAGGAAGAAACCACATTCATTAAAATCCACGTTGTTGCAAATGAGACTATTAGTGTTTGATTCCACAACTCTAGAAACATGTAAAATATGAAAAAGACTGTAAATATTCTCTCTGCTATAAAAGAGATGGCATCATAATTTTAAAAGGCAGCCTATGTGATTATAGGAGGCAAATGATAGCACAGCAAAGCGGCACTAATTTCTGCAGGCTACACAGTGGATACAAGTAGGGATTCCAGAGCAAGGGTCAGCACTTGACCTTGCTTCTTCATTGGATAAGCTAGTTACTTAACCTCTCTGACCCTCAGTGTCCGCCTCTGTGAAATGGGAATAACAATAGAATCTACCTCACTGGGTTGTTGTGAAGATCAGAAACCTGAGCTAGTGCCTAGAAAGTACTTAGCGAAGTGCCCAGAACACAGTAAACTCACAACACATTTTAGGTACTCATGGTAGCAGAAGCAGCAGCAGCGGTGGTGGTGGTGGTAGTGGTAGTGGCGCTGGGTAGGAGTGAGGAGTAATATCACCTGCAGATTTTAGAAGTGGTGAAGCGATTACAAATATAAATAGTGGTATAAGTAAAATTGCAGGGTTAAGTAGCCACATGAATACTGATATTAATATTGGTGATTATATTAATACTTTTATTAATACCAACATTTCTGATAATATTGGTGATTAGCAATATAAAGAACACTGCTATTATCAGTACTCATAATATTACTAATATTCTAGGTCATGAAAATCATTGCCTAGTCAATAAAAATAATGCAATATATAATTGGTCAATTCTGTACCAGAAATTATCATTTATTTTGGACACTGGGGTATTCTAAAGAGTGTGACACCCTTCTGCCTTTCTCTCAGAGAAAAGGTTGTATGTTGGAGCAGTATTATGGAAAAAGAGAGCAATCTTTTTGGTGTGATAGATAGTTTTTGTGTGGCCTTTCTCGTCATGGTCTTGTTTAACTCACACCCAAGTGATTGGGTGGGACTGTGCAGATATGGCAATTGTGGCATATCAACAGGATTGGTCAATTTTGCCATCATGCTGGACTTGAAATGAGCCACCCCACGGGCAGGAAACACAGAGAACCCACCACCCCCAGGAAAGAACAGCCAGGAGCTAGCACGTCGTTTGGACCCAGGATCCCTGCACTGGGAAGCTCCTGGGACCAGGAGACAGAGAGAAAGAGCAAGCTGTAAACCTGAAGACAGTGAGAAGCAGTGGCAGGAGAGACCCAGCAGCAGAGACCCGGCAGTAGAAGACAGCGCAGTGGGCTTCCTGGCCCGTGGAGAGGGAAAGCTGAGTGCCTTTGGGCAGAGAATGAGGGCCAGGGAGAGGCCTGCCTGGGAGCGCAGCTGGGGAGAGGCCGTCCTGATGGAAGAACTGTCTCCTGAGTGTTCCTGGGTCTCAATTGCAACTGTCACTTCCCTAAGGAACCCCGTAATTGTAAGTACGGTCTGTGAGTTCTGTGCGGCCATTGCAATGGATTCTCAAATCCAGCAGAGAAACAGAGAGTGCCCTGGGAGGGACGGTTGGTGTCAGAATCGGTAAAGACGGCGTAGAGAGGAGGCAAGTCTGACTTCTGCCTCACAGGAATCAGCCTTGGGCTGTTGATCTTGGCTCTTCTTCCCCCTTGTGAAGTTAGAGGTCAGACACGATCCCCGTGCCGTTTTTACAATCTTCACATAGATTAAAGGGAATGAAAGTCACAGAGGAATTACTGAAGTAAAGGTCATTTATGAGTTGCGTTGATCGCCAACGAGGAGAAAATGTTACACTGAAAAGAATACGGAAGCTCAAGCGTGAAACAGAAAGAACTGAGATTATTCCCAGCAACAGTAGCTTCCAAACTACAGCTAATCCTTGACTGCCCAGAAGCAGTGTGCCTGGTTGGAGAACAATGGCAGTCAAAAGCATTCTGCACGACTATCTACATCTAAGAGTCGAACTTTATTGCAACAAATGAAATGGCACGTTGTGCCTACTCGAAACCACTTGGACTATCCTGGTCCAGTCAGTTTGGCTATAACTTTGTAAGTGTGAATGCATTTGCTTCAATATTGATACCTCAGGGAACAATTTGAGCACAGCTGAATTTTCCCACAAGCTTATGCACAATGTTGTCCCGGAGAAATACTGCGCAAACGCAGGAAGCTGCACCTCTCGACATCTACCATCCACATCTGGTATTGGCGCCTTCCCTCCATTTTCAGATAGCCCTCCTCCCACCCCTTCACAGTAACTCACAAACTGCAAGCCCTCCGAGGCTCACTTCCACAAGCACGCTTCCGTATCAGCTCCTATAAGTAAACCCACCAAGGTACACTGGCCTCTAGCATGGCTGGATCTAGAGCTCAAATATCACCAGAGTCCTTCCTTCCAGCCCCTCACGTGAAGCTTGCTCAGGGTCTCAGGCCAGGGGTCGCCTGGGACTGGCACCTTATGGCTATGGGGAGTCTTGGGCTCTCATCCTTAAAGGCTTGTCACCAAAAAAAGGACCAAAGCCCTTCCTTTCAGACTCAAATTGAGAAAAACTTTGGACAAGGGCTCTCATTGGCTCAGCCTGGGTCAGATGGCCTGATGAAAAGCAGCCCCCAACAACAACAACCAGGGCATTACAGTAGAAGCTAGGTTCCTAGAAAAAGGAAGACACTCCCAGCAGGGAAAAGACACACATCTAACATCCTGATGTTTTCCACACATGGGTAAACCAATTCAGTGGTCTGCCATCAGCTGAATCAAAACACGCAAAAGGATTAAATAGAACAACAGAATTGAGATGTACCAGACTCAATATTATTTTGTGAAACTTTTGTTTTAGTTATGAGTCTATGCGTGCATATGGCATGTATGCGTGTACTAGGTAACAATAGAAAGCAATTTTTTTTCTGTGAGTTTTGGTTTACAAAAAAGCTACTACAATACTCCAAGCAAACATCATATAACAGATTTGTGTAACATGTGGGCATCTACACCTACTTGTCTGTGAAAACACTCAGTAGATGCCCCATACCTATTCCCATGTCTTCATTTATAGTTGCTAGGAAACCCTGGTGGCGTAGTGGTTAAGTGCTATGGCTGCTAACCAAAGGGTTGGCAGTTCGAATCTGCCAGGCGCTCCTTGGAAACTCTATGGGGCAGTTCTACTCTGTCCTATAGGGTTGCCATGAGTCGGAATCGACTCCACGGCACTGGGTTTCGTTTTTTGGTTTTATGGCTATAGATGGAAACCCTGGTGGCATAGTGGTTAAGAGCTACAGCTGCTCACCAAAAGGTCAGCAGTTCAAACCCACCAAGGCAGTCCTTGGAAACTCTATGGGGCAGTTCTACTCTGTCCTATACAGTCGCTATGAGTTGGAATCGACTCAATGGCAATGGGTTTGGCTTTTTGGGTT
Source organism: Loxodonta africana (assembly GCF_030014295.1). Classification (NCBI taxonomy): domain Eukaryota; kingdom Metazoa; phylum Chordata; class Mammalia; order Proboscidea; family Elephantidae; genus Loxodonta; species Loxodonta africana. The sequence continues at coordinate 13,244,551 of NC_087369.1, read as the reverse complement.
TATGACCATAAAAAAAAATATATATATAGATATGGATAAAAACATACTCACTCTTACTCATTGCTGTTGAGTCGATTTCAACTCATAGCAGCCCTATAGGACAAAGTAGAACTGTCCTATAGGGTTTCCAAGGCTGTAATCCTTAGCAAAGCAGACCGCCACATCTTTCTTTGGTGAAGCGCACCTGGTGCCTTCAAATCACCGGCCTCTTGGTTAGCGGCTGAGTGCTCAACCACTGTGCAACCAGGGCTCCTCAGATAAAAGCCTAGCTGAGACATTTTTATTGTGAAATCTTGTACCTTCTTCAGTCAATGAGAAAATGATTAGGAACAAGAAATGCACAATTGTACATTTCTTTTCAATTTAACACCCAAACAACAAAGTCGTGTAAAAAAAATCAATTGGTCCTATCATAAATACCAAGACAAATTATGTTTTATGATTTAATTGTTTCCGATTATTGTTAAAAACTTACTTTCAATCATACAAATAATATGAGCTGGTTGGAGACAATTTGTTCATTACAGAAATGCATTAAAGGAAAGCCTTTTCAGTCCTTATAAACTCAAATCCTGCAGGGTAAGGAACAGGGAAGCACTTTCCCACTGGTGTAAAATGCTGGCATTGTGAGCTGTTCCCCATCAGGGTAACCACTGTTATCAGCTGATGAGTCAGTCTCTAATTATCAGGTGCCCATGTAAGCATCTCTTTCTGCATATCAATTTAGCAAATCCTCTCTGCTCTCCAGAGCCAACACTCTTGGTTGCCTAACCAACAGTCATTTCCTCTCCTTATTCTAGTCTCCCACAGTCTCCATTTGGCAAAGGTATCAGATAACCACATGCTGGGAGCGGGCTGAAACGGCGGTAGGGGGAGCTGAGGCCCACGCCCATCTTAGAAACTGACTCTTAATTAAGGTAAGTCAGTGTGTGTCAATGTGAGGGACCACTGCTATTTTGAGGGGGACAATTCTTCATTATGCAGGATGGTTCTGCTCAGGTTAGGGCACTTAGCATCCCTGGCCTCTTCCCACTCTACATCTCTTGGTCCCCACCTCATCATTACAACAACTAAAACATCCCAGGCATTTCTCAGCACCACCTCCCCCCTCCCCAGTTGGGAGCCACTAGGACTCTTAACCAGAGGTTTGTGAGCTTTTTCTGTAAGAGGTTGGGGTCCATCTGGTCTCTTTTGCAACTATGTACTTAATTCTGCCACTGTAGGGCAAAAGCAGCCATAAATGAGATGTAAATGAATGGGCATGAATGTGTTCTAGCAAAAGTTTATTTGGTCTTTTTTGTGTGAAGATACTTGGAGCTACTGCAGCCATTTTGTAATTATGAGGGGTACAGTCAACTTGCTGAGGATGGCACATCAAAAAGATGACAAAAACCAGAGACCTTGAATATAGTTAACCAGCTCTGAAATGGTCCTATGTCTGGATTTCTTATATAAGAGAATAAATTATAAATTGTCCTCCTGCTTACGTTATTTTTAGTTGTGCTTTCTATTACTTGCTGCTCACAGAATTCTCATGAATATACTCTCAATTTGGTCATAACACAATGAAGATAATATATATGTACCAGAATTTGAGTGTGGTGACTAGATGGATGCTCCTTAGCTACCTCCCAAATTCAAGCGTTTACTATGGCCCTTTGTTAGATGTAGCCATGTGATCCATTCTGGCCAATGAGACTGTAAGGGAAAGTCCTCAGCTTCTGGAAAAGATATTCCCCCATGATAAGAAGAAAGAGTCACACAGGAAATACTCATAGTCCTCCAGCCACCCCCTGCTTCCTGCCTCTGAACCCACACATATGATAACGTGATACCTGGCGCTTTGGCAATCACTTTACACCCATGTGGGGACAAGCATGAGGGTAGCAGAGCAGAAAGAGGGAAAGCCTGGGTTCTTGTTGACCTTGCTGAGCCAGTGTACCCCAACCCAGGAACAGCCTACCTCCAGGTATCTCATTCTGTAAGTTAAATTACTGCATAGTTCACACTACTGTTTTTCAAGCATTCTTTTACTTACACCTAAAACATCCTAACTGATAAACTCATAATAAGAAGGCATAGTAAGAATATTTTTAACTTAAAAATATAACTATTTACGTCATATATGTATTAAGTATAAACCAAAACCAAACTCGTTGCCATCGAGTAAATTCTGACTCATGGCAACCCCATGTGTAACAGTAGGACTGCACTCACTCCATAGGGTTTTCTTGGCTGTAATTTCTACAGAAGCAGATTGCCAGGCCTTTCTTCTGGGGTATCGCTGGGTGAGTTTGAACCACCAACATTTAGGTTAGTGGTTGCACACAAACCGCTTGCGCCACCTAGGGACCTTGGTGTCTCTAAATAAACTACACAAGCTGTAGTTGAGTTTTAACTTCCATTCCCTAGGAAGTTGGCAGCAGCTGAATAACCTAGTGGGGCTGATGGATCCACGTCCCCTTCTGTTTCGCCTGTCCTCTTCAGCAAGCCCACTTTTCCAGTGTGCTTTCTATACTTCCCTCCAAAACACCCACCTGTTCGAGCAAAGCAACCAGTGGAAAAGGGGGAAATAGTTAATCAGCACCTTTGCTTTTAATCTTCTACGGCATAGCCCATGTGGGTACATCTTCTTTGTGCGAAAGAAAGCAAACACGGCAGAAGAGTATAAACATTTACAACACAATTCCTATTCAAGTTGTTTAAAATCTACTTGGGAAGAGAAAGAGCTGTTCCCAGTACAGTTGCACAGAGAAACATCTATATCTGCAAACCGATCTTGTCTAAACTCCCACTGATGCTAAATTCCAACTAACCCAGAAAGGTAAAAACATTTCTATAGCTTAATGTGTATCTACATATTCATTTGTGCTTCCCTTCTCCGCAAAAAGCATTTGATGATAATTTGATGAGTGAGGACAGGGGTCAGCAAACTTTCCATAAAGGTGCAGCTATTTCAGCCTTTGCGGGCCACGTGGTTTCTGTAACAACTACTCAACTCTGCCTTTGTAGCGGGAATGCAGCCATAGCTAATATGGAAATTAATGATCATGGCTGTGTTCTAATAAAACTTTAAGGACACCGAAATTTGAACTTCATATAATTTTCATGTATCACAACATAATATTCTTCTTTTGATACTGTGGCACCATTTAAAAGTATAAAAACCATTCTTCTTGTTGTTAGCTGCCATCGAGTCAGCCGCCAACTCATAGTGGCCCCACCCGTGCACAAGGGAAAGAAAGGCTGTCCAGGCTCTGAGCTCTATACAAAAACAGGTGACAAGCTGGATTGGTCCACAGGCTGTATTTTGCCACCCCTTGATCTCCTAGAGAAAGCAAAAATTTCTAAATAACTTATAGGTCAGCAGTAAAACTATGAAGTATGTCCAGTATAGTTTTTTCCTGTATTTTTTTATGTTTAGATGATCTTTATAAAATGTTAACACGTCTACCTATAATAGCTAGAATATTTTATTAAAGACATCACTATATTCTAGCTAGAGGGACGTTTATGGAGTTACACATCAATGCTAAAGGGAGATTAAGTAAAGGATTAACCAGGAAAGAAGGATTAGGCACTTTATTGTCCCCTATGTGGGTTTCATCAACTTAGTTAAATAGGGCTCTATTCTTCAGCCTGTCAACACGATCTCAACCGGAAAGCCAAATTATGAACTAATGGTACCGTAATCAAATTACAGACCTAAAGGAAGCATCCATCAATATATCCTCAGAATGTGCTTCTCCAAAACAGACCAAGTTGTCCCCTTTGGTGAACAGAAGGTTATTGGGTGATAAGATTTGTAAGATTGCTGACAAAAAGTAACAAGATTTAAGTTAAAAAAAAATTGACTGACTAACAAGATAAAGTTTGTTGGTTGCAGGGGAGAGTAGGGGACAGAAGAAAAAAATATTTTTCTGTTTATATTCTGATCAGAGCAAACCCAATCTATATCAAAAAATGAAGGAATTTTGCTTCAGAGTACTCAATTCTATACAGAGTTTTTTTTTAAGAATGATATAAACTTCCAGCTTTTTCATAATTTGCTAATAAAAATTATCATTAAAATTTTATAGACCTGAAAATTCTATTAGGCTTTTTTAGGATATATATATGTCTGTGTGTGTATGTATTACATTAAACTATCTTGTACTGCATTTATTCCTTCTGTGAGCATTTCCACATAGAGAAAACTAAGATGTAAATCAGAACTATCAGTCACCAATTTATGTTTTCATCTGTGGTGATTTTTTTCAACATTTTATCACAGTTTGAGGGCTCATATTTGATTTTTCTTTCTTTTGCCTAAGTAAACTTTTTCCTCCCTTCCCCCATTCTAATAACACTGCTATTCGTTTCTTGCATATACTTTCAGCCATTTTATGTAAATACAAGTATATTTACTGTTGTGCACCATACTATTTTCACTTAATCAACACATCCTGGAGACCATTCTGGGGCCCTGGTGGTCCCAGCTAACCAAAAAGTTCGGCAGTTCAAATCTACCAGCCGCTCCTTGGAAACCCTACGGGGCAGTTCTACTCTGTCCTAAAGGGGTGCTGTGAGTCGGGCTCGACAGCAATGGGTTTATTTTGGAGACCATTCTATATCACTGCATACAGCATGTCCTTGTTCTTTTTTTTTTTTTACAATGGCATAATATTTCATGCTATTTTTAAACCAAGTTCTAATAGACCCATTTCTTAGAAGTTGATCATTCTATTATAAAATGTCAGACTTTTAGAGATGGAATGAAATTTAGAAGGAATATCAAGTAATTTTACCATTTACAAATGAGAAAACCAAAGCTCACACCACCTGCCATTACTCAAGCTTCCCCCATCACCAACTGCTTCAAGTCCTTGTCATTACATTAACTTCTTTGACAAATGCTGCTTGTCAACTTTAATACCTTGAGGAACTAGATGGTCCATAATTTTAGCATAAAATTTGAATATCATTTTAAAGGTATCCCAGCTACCTTGTGACTTTTATGGGTTATGAAACATTCAGTACGCTATTATTATTGCCATAAAAATTCTTCCCATGAAAATCCAAAGACTTAGCTATTAAGATATTCAATACATTATTATCCAAACAAAAAATAAAAAAGGAAACAATCTAAATGCTAATTAAATAAGAAATAGTTTAGTAAACTGTGGTATATGTACTGATTATTTTATATTTATAGAGTTTTTAATGACATGGGAAAGTGATATATTTAAAAATGTAAGTATAGAATTGTGAATGTGTGGTATTATCTTAACTATGTAAAATAGATTTAAAGGTTAAAGAAAATATAGAACAGTGACTATACTGGGCTGGTAGAATTTCAGGAGCTCTGGTGGCACAGTAGTTAAGAACTCAGCTGCTAACCAAAAGGTCCACAGTTCAAATCCACCAGCCACTCCTTGGAAACCCTGTGGGATCGCTATGAGTCCGAACCGACTCAACGGCAATGGGCTTTTTGGTTTTGGTGGAATTTCAAATATTTATATATTTTTCCCTTTTTGTGTTCTATATTTTCAAAACTGTTCATCATACAATTATCTTTAGTAATCAGAAAATACATATTAAAAACCTGTTGACACTACTATTTGGACCCTTGGTTTTAGCAAGGAGCCCTGGTGGTGCTGCTAACTGAAGGGTCTGTGGTTCAAACTTACCAGCTGTTCCACGGGAGAAAGATGTGGCAGTCTGCTTCCGTAAAGATTTACAGCCTTGGAAGCCCCATGGGGGCAGTTCTCCTTTGTCCTATAGGGGTTTGCTATGAGTTGGAATTGGCTTGAGGGCAATGGGTTTTTGCATTCTATTAGCATTTTTGAAAGTCAAGCTTATTTTTAATAGGTAAGATACTCCTAGGGTTCAAAACTCAAGAAATAAAAACATAAAGTGTGAACAGGGATATGGCACTTACTGTTAAGTGAAAATTAAGTCTATCCAGAGCTCTTTCTATCTAGCTGCAGAGGCTTTTTTCTTGTCCTTTTTTGTCTACAGCTGTACAATATTTCGTTTTAATTTTTAATGAAAGTTCTCATACACCCATTTCTTAAAACTTGCACATTCAGTGTGATATTTTAAAAGGGCCATATGAAAACTGACCCGAGGTCAAAGGTGTCCACTTTAGCAAGACAATGCCTTTCACTGAGTTTAGCGAATATTCCACTTTCTAGTTCTTTTATTTTTCCAATATACTGAATGCAAGACACCCTGATGACTGCTGTTGTTGTTAGTTGCTGTAGAGTCAATTCCAACTCATGGCCACCCCACATGTACAGAGTGGAACCGTGCCCCATAGGGTTTTCAAGGCTGAGACCTTTCAGAGGCAGATCACCAGGCCTGTCTTCCAAGGCCTGTCTTCCATTCCTCTGGATGAGTTTGAACCACCAACCTTTCAACTAGCAGTTGAGTGCTTAACCAAAAAAACCAAAAAACCAAACCCATTGCTGTCAAGTCGATTCGAACTCATAGCAACATTACAGGACAGAGTAGAACTGCCGCATGGAGTTTCCAAGGAGCGCCTGGTGGATTTGAACTGCCAACCTTTTGGTTAGCAGCCGCAGCACTTAACCACTATGCCACCAGGGTTTGCCACCCATGGTCTCCATTAATATCACCTTTAAGTACATAAAACTCTCATTATCAAATATTTAACTATTTTACTAATATTATTTTTTATTCTCTCCTGGCAGTAGAGAAAAAATACACAGTGAAATCTGTGAGAACCAGGACTTGACGGGACTGCTTTGTTCTTCCCAGTCTCACATGTTTTCCACCCTTGACAGGGTGCAGTCTTGCCACTTTTCTGTTGCTCTCTATTCATGGAAAATATCCACGTTTTCCTTCTCTGACAGGTTTCTGCCTTACACAAGTTCTGGCTTTTGCAGGTTTTACTGTACAAAATTGGAGACAACTAGGTGTTTCAGGACTAGAAGGAAGAAGAAAACAACGATGGGAAAGAGAGGATGTGCGCCCAGGTACCTGGCTGGGTCCTAAGTTGGAGGGGTGGCCAACAGTTCACTGCCAAATGTCAAAAAGGCATGAGGAATGAGCACTGCCAGCAGACCCTAAAACTCAGGAGCAACAAATAACTCAATTAAAAAAATGGGCAAAAGATATGAACAGACACTTCACTATAGTAGACATTCAGGTAGGGAACAGATACCTGAGGAAATACGATCATTAGCCATTAGAGAAATGCAAATCAAAACTACAATGAGATTCCACCTCACTCCGACAAGGCTGGCATTAATCCAAAAAACACAAAATAATAAATGTTGGAGAGGTTGAGGAGAGACTGGAACACTTATACATTGCTGGTGGGAATGGAAAATGGTACAACCACTTTGGAAATCGATTTAGCGCTTCCTTAAAAAGCTAGAAATAGAACTACCATACAATCTAGCAATCCCACTCCTTGGAATACATCCTAGAGAAATAAGAACCTTTACGGGAACAGATATATGCACACCCATGTTCACTACAGCACTGTTTACAATAGCAAAAAGATGTAAGCAATCAAGGTGTCCATCAACGGATGAATGGATAAATAAATTATGGTATATTCACACAATGGAATTGATAAAGCACAGTGATGAATCTATGAAACATTTCATAACATGGAGGAATCTGGAAGGCATTTTGCTGAGTGAAATTAGTCAGTTGCAAAAGGACAACTATTGTATAAGACCACTATTATAAGAACTTGAGAAATAGTTTAAACAGAGAAGAAAATATTCTTTGATGGTTACGAGAGGGGAGAGGGAGGCGGAGGGGGAGGAGGGTATTCACTAATTAGATAGTAGGTAAGAACTACTTTAGGTGAAGGGAAAGACAACACACAATACAGGCAAGGTCAGCACAACTGGAGTAAACCAAAAGCAAAGAAGTTTCCTGAATAAACTGAATGCTTCGAAGGCCAGCGTAGCAGGGGCAGGGGTTTGGGGACCATGGTTTCAGGGGACATCCAAGTCAATTGGCATAATAAAATTTATTAAGAAAACATTCTGCATCCCACTTTGGAGAGTGGCGTCTGGGGTCTTATATGCTAGCAAGCAGCCATCTAAGATGCATTAATTGGTCTCAACCCACCTGGATCAAAGGAGAAAGAAGAACACCAAAGACGCAAGGTAATTACGAGCCCAGGAGACAGAAAGAGCCACATAAACCAGAGACTACATCAGCCTGAGACCAGAAGAACTAGATGGTGCCTGGCTACAACCGATGACTGCCCTGACAGGGAGCACAACAGAGAACCCCTGAGGGAGCAGGAGAGCAGTGGGATGCAGACCCTAAATTCTCGTAAAAAGACAAGACTTAATGGTCGGACTGAGACTAGAAGGACCCCAGTGGCCATGGCCGCCAGACCTTCTGTTGGCCCAGGACAGGAACCATTCCCAAAGCCAACTCTTTATACAGGGATTGGACTGGACAATGGGATGGGGAGGGATGCTGGCGAGGAGTGAGCTTCTTGGATCAGGTGGACACTCTTGAGACTATGTTGGCATGTCCTGTCTGGAGGGGAGATGAGAGGGTAGAGGGGGTTAGAAGCTGGCGGAATGGACACGAACAGAGAGAGAGGAGGGAGGGAGCGGGCTGTTTCATTAGAGGGAGAGCAATTGGGAGTATGTAGCAGAATCGACTCGATGGCACTGGGTTTGGTAGCAAGGTATATATAAGTTTTTGTGTGAGAGACTGACCTGATTTGTAAACTTTCACTTACAGCACACACACACACACACAAAAAAAAAAAAAAAAAAACTCAGGAGCAGTCCAATCTGGTGAAGGAGGTCCAGAAGTGGGCATATCAGTGATAAGGAATACTTGACATTACATGCGATGCAGTATGGTTTCACTCTGACTCATTCATAATTCACCAAATACTTGCTCAATAACTACTACGAATGGGGAGGTTTAATACAAAGGAGTTTTGCTTGCAAAGAGCTCATAAAACCAAAACCAAACCCAAACCCATTGCCATCGAGTGGATTCCAACTCATAGCAACACTATAGGACAGAGTAGAGCTTCCCCAAAGGGTTTTCAAGGAGCAGCTGGTGGATTTGAACTGCTGACCTTTTGGTTAGCAGCTGAACTCTTAACCACTGCACCACCAGGGCTCCGAGAGCTCATAAAGGAGATACAATCCAAAACTGGATTCAATTATAATACAGTGGACACCAGTCAACTCTTGCGACAATGCTGCTGCATAACAAACCTCTCAAAACCCAGTACCATACAAGAAGCATCTATTTTCACGCTCACAAGGTTGCAAGCTCCACGCGTTTCTAGCATCTGGGACCAAAAGTTTAACCTAGGCAGTTCTTCAAATAGTCACGGTCAAAGCACAAAAGGAACACACAGTGCCTCTTAAGGCCTTCTGTTAAAAGTGATACTCTGTGAATTCTGTCCATATTGTATTGTTCAAAGCAAGTCACAAGGCCAAGCCCAACATCTATGAGGCAAGGAGGTACACTCCACCTCTAGTGGGAGAATCTGCAATGTCACATGGCAAAAGGCTTGAATTCAGGGAAAGTTAAAGAACTGAGAACAAAAATGCAATCTAATATACAGGCTGAGGCACAGATGTCCAGCCAAGACAGGGTACACAGCTAGACTACATTTTCCAGTTTCCCTTACAGTTAGATACGGCCAGGTAACTGAGTTCTGCTAGTGGAACATGGGCAGAATGGTATACTTCAGCTTCAAGCATGGCCACTGAACTCCCCCCGCCACCCCTTAACACTTCACCATCTCTCTCCCCTCTGTCAGCTGAACGTTGATGTGCAGGGCAACGTTAGACTTCGTATCGAAGATGAAAGCGCCTTCATCTTCACGGTTCTGAGTGACCTGTGGAGCAGAGCTCCCCCGCCTCATCAGAACACCTGTTTTGAGCTTCAAGTGAGCAAGAAATAAATATCCACTGGGTTAAGCCACTAACAACTTAGGGGCTTATCTATTAAAGCAGTTAGATTACCTTAATCAATAAAATATATAATATATACATGAGCCATTTAGCCCAGGATTCAGAGGTTGGAGAAGGCTGCATGGAACAAGCTTAGATGAAAAACCGAAACACAGAAGACAAATAGCAGTTTTCCAGGTGAAAAGGTGTCAAGGAAAGGACTGTTCCAGACAAAATGGAGAGTATATGGAAAAGGCTCCAAGTGTGGCACCTTTGAAGACTTCCAAGAAGTTCAATGTGGTTAGAGGTGGAGGTGTGTTTCGTGCATGAGCGTGTGTGCATGTGGTTGTGTGCATGTACATGACAGTGTGTATACATGTGTTGTGGGGTTGGATAGGAAGTTAAAGCTGGGAAGGAGGGATAACAAGTATCCAGAAATAAGGTACCCAAAGGAAACAGGGGTCAACGCCAAAAGGGTGGAGATAAAGAATGTGGATTTGGCCCCAGGGACATCAAGAAGCAGTAAGATAGGATGATCGGATTTGCACTTTAGAAAGCTTCAAAATTCACCTTCAAGTGGCTCCCAGAGCCCTGGGCCACAGAGGGGCAGTGCCCTGAGCCACGATTCAGTTGGGCACGTGAGGGGCTTGTGACAAAATAAATCCCAGACTCTATGCGCTGTGCACCTGAGGCTGCTAATCACTCTGGCCCTAGAGTCAACTGACTGGTAGTGAACTTAAGAGGCTCCAGTGTGAGAGGGGCCGCTGTAAAATCACCATGGTCAGCTGTATGATTTCATGAGGCAGCCACACGACAGCCCCGAATCAGCTGGATGATGGCTCGTTCTCCACCCCAGCAGTCCATGACTGCGTAGTTAAATCTGTCATTGAAATTGATAAACCTACTGGTTCCTTCGTTAGTTGGGCAAGTTTTATCATTAGTTTTAGGTACTGTTGCCTACAGTTTTCTTTGTAGTTTATCTTTGTCAGATAATCATCGTGTTCTTATTTTCAGTTAAGCAAATAGCAAAAAAGAAACGTATGAAACGCATGAAAAAAAAACCGAAATTAAAATTAAAGTCTTGAGGAATGGTAATTATAGGGAAACTGCTTTTCCTGCGCAAACTTTAAAAAAACATTTCTTTCATAAAAGTGATTGTGTTTTCCTACCATGCGAAAAGGGCCTCCTTTTAAAAATAAACACTGTCATCTATAAAAACCCATTTTAACATAATCATAATGTTGCTTGTTGAGCTTCTTGCAGTAAAACACAGATTTCTTAGACGTCAAACTGCATGACTTTTAACCCTCAATCACAGAAAGAAAAAAAAAATTAAATGCTTCAAATGTCAAAGTAGAAATAAAAGTTTATTTCCTGAAACCTAGTCACCAGAGTTTCCTGAGACCACTGCGCCATCAGGGTTTCTTGCAGAGCAGAACTGCCCCAGAGGGTTTTCTTTATGGGAGCAGACTGCCACACCTTTCTCCTGCAGAGCGTCTGGTAGGTTCGAACCGCTGATCTTTTAGTCAGCAGTCGAGGGCTTTAACCACTGTGCCACCAGGGCTCCTCTGGTAAAGATTAGGTCTGTACTCATAGTAAATGTATATTAGTGAATTCATGTACTTAAAATGCTCAACTTGTGTGTTATTTGGGTGGCTATGTGCCTGCACCTGTGTGCTATTTATTTCTAATGTATTCCTTCACCTTCGGAAACCCTGGTGGCGTAGTGGTTAAGTGCAACGGCTGCTAACCAAAGGTTCAGCAGTTCAAATCCACTAGGCGCTCCTTGGAAACTCTATGGGGTAGTTCTGCTCTGTCCCATAGGGTCGCTATAGGGTCGCTATGAGTCAGAAGCGACTCGATGGCACTGGGCTTGGTTTTTGGGTTTTGGTCCTTCACCTTCAAGAATTACCCATCATGCTATTTGTTCAGCTAAGCAAACGATGACAATTGATTTGCAATAAGTATTAGAATGGACTGTGTATGATTTCACTCACCAGTTATTTACTATAGAGTATTTATCATATGCCAAATGCTGTAAACCATACTTAAAAATACATTTCTGAAAGGAGAGTTCAGGCAGGAAACCCTTCTCATCTCTTTGCCAGGAAAAAAAAAAATTGGAATGTTAACTTTGTTATCTAAATCTAAGGCTTAGATTTCTTCAAGATAATTTTCAGAGCTTAAGTACATAATGACCTAAATTGCTCAGAAGCAAGGCAGCACACTTTTGGAATGTTTTTATGTTATAAAGAACTAAAAGTAGTCTACGGTTTTTCATTACAATTCTCTCAGTCCAATCCTAGGAAAGTTGGGTTAAACTCAACTCTAAATTGAGGCAGCCTACCTCCATTCTTCTGCCTACAACTAAATCTACTTATGTGGTGTTCTTTCCATTTGGAAACAGATTAATGAAGGTCATTAGCCATTAGGACCAGATGGCTCAAGTGTACTGTAAGGAATACCAGGCATTCTCCCATTGACTTGATTATCAGCTCACAGGCACACGTTGGTTGAGGCTATGCAAGTATTATTGCCTGTTCTTTTTCCATCCATGCTGGACTACAAAGCTTAAAGGACTATGGGAGGCAAGCATCACTTCAACAAGTAACTCTCCAGCCCAAAGAAAGCAGGCTGACTTAGTGACCAAAGAATAAGCACTCAAAATTTTACCACAATATTCCCAACAAATACCAGTAGGGAAGCTATATTTGCTTCTCATGGTTGGTATCCAACAGTTAAAAAAACAGAACAACCCCACAGCCATTGAGTCGATTCCGACTCATAGTAACCTTATACGACAAAGTAGAACTGCCCTATGGGATTTTTAATCTTTATAGAAACAGACTGCCACACCTTTCTCCCTGGGAGCAGCTGGTGGGTTCGAATTGCCGACTCTTCCACCTTTTCGTTAATAGCTGAGTGCTTAACCACTGTGCCACCAGGGCTCGTTACAGAGTAGAACTGCCCCATAGGGTTATCTAGTTCTCATTTTTATGGGAGCGGACTGCCACATCTTTCTCCCACAGAGTGTCTGGTGGGTTCGAATCACTGACAAAGCTTTCAGTTAGCAGTCGAGCACTTTAACCACTGTGCCGCCAGGGCTCCTTTGGTAAAGATTAAAAAGAGACAAAAAGTTTTTTGGTAAAGATTAGGTCTATATTAATTGTGAATGTACAATAGTGAATTCATGTACTTAATATGCTCAACTTTTGTGTTATTTGGGTGTACATGTGCCCACACATGTGCTGATAATGCTAAAGAAAATAGGAAAAGGTCTTGTTTAACCCAGGGGTTGGTAAACTTTTCCTGTAACGGGCCAGAAAGTACACAGTTTAGGCTTCGTTGCCGTGTGAATGCAGCCATAGACAATCCGTACATGAATGAGCGTGGCTGTGTTCCAACAAAGCTGTATTTATGGACACTGAAATTTGAATTTCATATTATTCTTCTTTTCTTGTTTGTTTGTTTGACCCATTTAAAATTTTTTCTTAGCTCATGGGCCATACAAATAGAGGCAACAAGTAGGATTTGGCCCACAGGCCAGAGTTTGCCAACCCCTGGTTTAACCTATTCATAAATTTCCTTGCTTGCTATGATTAGCTCTCAAAGTTCAAGAACATTTAACAGTAAAGGTGGTAAATTTCAGGACTGTACTTCTCAACAAACTAAAAAATTGTTCTCAATTTTTCTTCTTGAGTTAAGTATGAAATCACTGGTTTCAAGTCCGTTTCTTAAAGGTAAATTACAAGTTCACCAACAATGTATATTTTCTCACTGGTAAACTGCCGTGGCAAACAAAAAGTGGAAGCATAAAGTTGAGCACTGTGTGTGTGCATGCCCGTGCATATGCACTGCGCATGTGTGTGCACGGGAGTGTGTGTGCACGCGTGCGTGCAAAGGGAGAGCATGAACAGCTGGAAGGTTGGAGCAAAAAATGTAGATTTCCAGGTCATTCATTTAAAGGAAGAAAAAACAACTGAAGTCCAAGTCTCACCGCAGCTGACAGTCTGTATCATATTCAGATAGCAAGAAGGTGAAATTCACTTGCCAGAGAGACAGAGAGATGATTGAAGTGGTACAAAACCTGAACAAGATGCTTTCTTCTTGGAACTGCAAGCGACTAGGCTTTCACAGCTGCAAACTAGCAACCCCTGGGAAAGGAGAGTTAAATATTCCTAAAGCAGGAATCTGGTTCTGTTATGAAACAGTTCATCTTTTCACCTCCTGACAGCCACCAAAATCAGCAGAACACAGAAAGGAATCAGACAATGCGCAAGTGGCATTTTGAATACAATTCAAATCCACCGTCTTTGGGGGTTTTGCTTGGCTAGCCTCCTGAGTGCACTCTTAGCAGCAAGATGAATGCAATTACTCCGGTAAGAATAGAGATGGGAGAAATCTGACTTTTTCCACTTCTTTAACTTCCCTTTTCCCTAGGAAATATTTAATCTGGAATAAGGTGCAGGTAAAAAAGAGAAGTTTAGTCATCTCTGATCAGATTTTACATATAAATCTCAGGAAATTATAACTATATTTTTTATTCTTCCTCAAATGTATGATATTTGTAATAAAATCTATGTACTTTATTATATCGCTGCTCTCTACCAGGGAATAACCCACGGGACTAGGAGAAAATGTAAAATAAGCACACCCCCCCCCAAGAAAATGTACTTACTACTACAAGAAATAATCTTCATATTAGTAATTGGGATTCAATCATCATCTCCAAGTGTGTCATTTTGCTTAAAGAAAAGAAAGGAAGCAGGCGATTCATCCCATGAAAGCATCACTCTGTATAATAACACCCCTAGAAGTTTGGGGTCTTAAATCACCTCCTTCCTCTGGCAAAGGGGGCATAATCATATGTTTTTCTACTGAATCACATTCTTCTATAAACATTGGGAAGAGTGCATCTGCTTTACAAACGAAATAGTCGATACAAAGAGCAGTAACAATAAAAATATATGCCTATTTTTATACTATTACTGGTTTATAAGGCAATCATCTGTAATGTGCTCATCTACAAGGATGGAAATGATATATAACTGTTACCAAGGAAACAGTGAAGTAAAATTCCATGTAAACTATCAAGCAGTTTAATAATCAGAAAATTAGAAGAACAAGAAAAAGCATCTCCCGCTAGAAGCATGACACATTGTGCCACCTACAATGGATGCATCAAGGGTCACAACTCAAACAGATGATGTAAAGGGTCACAACTTGCCAGCTAGCCCAACACTTGGCAGCAAAAAAAAAAAAAATCTTGTTTAAGTGATGGTCATAAGATGAAACTGGGTTGAAGGGCAATCTGAATTCTGATTCTTCCCATGATTAAAGGGCATAGATTTGGAAATTGATGGTTAAGTATGGGTACTTTGAAAAGTCAAAAGATGCTGTTTATTCATTCCAGTGTGAATTAATATTCCCCTGGAGTTCTCTGTAATTATCACTGTCTTTATTCACAGACAGGACCTTCGGCAAGTATCAGTTATGCTTTCTACAGCAAAGGCTTTCTGAATCAACATTTAGAAACTGAAGTTCTTAGGCTCGAAAGGCAAGGCACAGGCCTGAGGTAACTCTGCGTACTCCCCTCTAAAGCAAGAGAATTTTAAGCACTCAAGTAACCACGCTGATCAAAGCTAAATCCCTTAGGAAGATTATCCATTCTGAAATCAGGAAAATCCTGCAATGTAAGCACTTTTCTGCTCCACCTTTGTGAAAAGAACTTGATTTCTGCAACACTGTTTCAAACACACACACATACAACCCTCTAATGCTTGCAGGGCAGAAATAGGCAGCTGCAAACGTGTTTCTGCAAGCTGATGGCCCTCTCGAGGTGTTTCTAGCTCAGCTTGGGGACCATCTTTGAGCTCACACAGAAGAAAAGGAAGAACTCCTAGGGATGGAAGATTTGTTAATGGGCACATAAGCTCAGGACATGTGCACCTTCTCTTTAGAATCAACTCTCTATGGCATGGCAGTAAAGATAGAAATTGAAATTCACACTCTCTCCCTAGAGTTTTTTTTTTATGCTAATCCCTCACAAACCCGCCTTGGGTTTTGCAAATGCTCAGATCTGTTAACACCATGAAGGCATCCTAGAATTTAGGAAACTTTGAGTCAAAAACCTCTTTTCTCTGACACCAGCACTGTCCTCTCCCAAGCTCCAAAGTTTAAGGACAAAACCTAGGCTCTAGATGTTTTGTTCAGCTTGCTGTTTTGAGTATCCGAGGGCACTGCAAACTATTTTGGTTACTTTATACTATTGGTTGAATGTCCCTTTTCCCTTCACCAATCTCTCTGTCCATCACACAGAGGGCTCCATGCACTTTCTAAACTTACCCGCAGTTATTTCACATCCATGTGTGATTTAACAGCTGTTTATAAACCAGCCATGGGCAGAAGCACGCAGGAAGTGGTGTGACGCCATGGCTGTCTATGGTATGGGTGGGAAACCAAACAATGCTATACCACAATCACCCACTGCTTAACTCATGAGTCTTCTGATGTGTGGGAGCCTGGGGGCTCTAGGCAGATGTATTTACCCAAGTCTACCCAGGGTAAGTGACCGTGGGGCCCTTTCCCTAGAGGAATCAGCTGGTGATATTAAGACTGACCAGTGTGAGTGGAGAGGGAAGGTGGAGACGAGCAGGAAGAATAACTAAAGACCTGTAGATGCTGGAGAGGGACATGTCCTACTGGCAACATCCAAGCTTAATGTTTCTGAAATGGCCCAAATGTAATTTGGCAAAGCAAAGTCAACATACGTTTCTGACTTGGGGTATTTGAGGCTGCCTGTTCCTGCCTGATGCAATCAACACGGCCCACCCAACACTAAAGAATGAAGACAAACCTAGAATTATTCTGTCTTTCTAGCAGGTCTTTAAGCTGCATCCTGGTAAAACCCTACTGTCTACCTCCTAAGGTGGTGATGGTAACTGCTATAAAGAGCTCAGGGGCAGAAGGCCAGGCCTTCCAGGGACTTGGGCAGAGAAAGTTGGGCAGGGTTTTCGGAGACCTCTCTTACTGGGCTCTTCTCGTGTTGAGGCCACACTGCAAGCGGCAGACCTTCCTTCTTGGGCTCAGTGGAGACTTTGGAAGCCCAACTTAGAAACCTAAGCAGGGCAGAAGACTGAGGAGGAATGCTCTGACCAGATAATAGTAGCTAGGCGGTCCAAGAGTGGGAATGTACCTCCTCCTGTCAAGCCCTGCCCAGGAAATCTGCCTGAATCCAGGATTTTTCTTTGGTTTCCACAACACAGCCACTTGGAAACAAATTTCTAAATCTTTCAAAGCTGAGAAATATATAGTTACCCAGGGAAAGGCTTAAGGTCTTTCTCTTCTATCTCCATGACTTCATCATCTAGGTCACTGGTGGGAACACCCAACCTGAGTCAACCTACAAGTGGACTTTTTCGGGTGTGGACGTCTAATTTGGGGGTAAGGGGCGACAGGGACACTTTATGTTGCTGCTACTTGGAAGGCAGGTACCCAAGCTACAAGCACTCTGGGCTTGTCCTAGAAGCAGCAGCAGCAGCAACTACAACCATCTTTTCTTGGTCCTGAATTGCACATGTGACCCCAAGTACCACTGGGGCTTTTCCTAAGGGAAAACAAACTGTCGTGAAGATCCGTGTGTGCGTGAGCGCGCGTGGGTCTCTGCGTGTGCAGTCTATGCCCGGGGAACCAGTGAGAAATAGATTGAACGCTATAGCCCCTGGCCACGCCGTTCCAGTCCGATCTGAAGCCCCACTGTTGTCCCCAGCTTTTGCTGTTCCCCAAACCTCCCGCAAAATCAAGCGCCAAGTTGCCCGCGGTCGTGGCGGCCCCGGGTGTAAGCGAACCAGCGCGGATCCTACCTCGAGAGCTTTGCAATCTTCACAAAGCTGAAGACATCCATGCGGGCAGCCGGGGACTCCCGAAAGCGCAGCGCTGCTTCCGTTGCCCCTCCTCAAGCCCGCAGCGGCCGCAGCGGCAGCCCCATGACCGGGACCTCGGCGCGCCCGGGGCTCGAGTGGCGGCGACGGCGGGTGGCGGCGGCGGCCCGGTTGAGCCGGCACCTGGAGGCGGCGGCTGCTACCCCCCTCCGGCCGGGAGCTGCGTGTGCATTCCGAGCAGGACCGTGGAGCGGCGCCGCGCCGGGAAAAGTCACTGGAGAGGGGCTGGGCGCGGGCGGGGGCGGCCGATCGTGCGCCCCGCCCCGTGCGCCCTGGCGGCGGGAGGCGAGGCGGCGCGGGGGTCCCTCCTGCTCCAGCCGCGACCCGTGCCCCGCGCTCCGGGGAGCGCAGATGCACTGGGAGGCGACGGGCTACTGGCGCGGCTCACGCACCCCTCGCAGCACTGCAGTTGCCTCCCCGCCGCCTTCCTGCCCGAGTCCCTGTTCCTGTCCCCACCCCCACAGCCCGGGGAGGGGGCACACGCTCCTGTCACCCTCTGTGTGCGCCTCTCGAGCGGCAAGATCGGCTCCAACAGTCTCTGGCACACTGAGGGCCCGCAAACGCCACCCCGCCCTCCCCAAGCCCGACGAGGGCCGGGCCACCGCAGTTTGCCCAAAGCCTCAGTGGGTTCCACAACCACCCGTAGCCCAGGCGGACGATCCGGGAGGGTGCAGGCAAGATCGCTGGTCCAAGGAAAGGGGAGGGAGATACCCAGCGCGGTGGGCGCGATTTGGAGAGCGCAGAGTTCTCACTGCCTTCCTCGACCTGCTGGGGCAAGACGTTCCAGCCCGGCCGGCTGGGAAGGAGTGTCTTAGGAATCAGCGCCAGGGGGGCGTCGGCGAAATCAAAACAATTAGAACCAGAGCCTTGTGTGTGTGTTGGGGGCGGGGGAAGAAGCGATAACAGCTAGAGGGGGACAGGCGAGCAGGGGGTCCCAGCAACCCGCGGTGGAGGGGGCGGGGGGGGCTCTTTTGAATGGGGGGCTCAGACTTATAGAGAAGGGATGAGAATGGGGTCTGGCCTGCAGACCTAGCTGCTTTTTCAGATTGAGCGGTGGGTGAAGAAGGAAACAAACAAAATACAAAACCAACCCTCGCCTGAAAAAAACGAAAGCAGAGAAAACGTAAACACTCACCTTAAGCAGAGTAAACTCCAACTTGCAGCCATTTAGCACACCTACCCCGCCTCCCCCTTCAGTAACTCAGTTCTGTCTCCCGGGAAGCCCCTCTCTCTTCCTTCTCTTGGAGCCTCAGGACCTCTTCTCCAAAATCCTTGCAGAATTTCCCCCAAGCTTCTCTGAAGGAAGGTCAGCTGGTCTCCCAAAATGTGTCTCCCACCCAGCAGCGTTCATCTGCCAGCAGGGCCACCGCAAAGAAACGCTGCCACCCCCGAAATACTGGAGGAGCTAGCCACAGCAGCTAGCTCTGGAGGGGATCAGGGAAAACAGAATGGGTTTAAAGTTCTCAGACTTCTGCTCCTCTTCTGGTCTGAGGCTGGATTGAAAGTCTTCAGTATTCAAGCCAGGTACTTCCAAGTTAAAAAAAAAAAAGCAATTCTTTCAAAAATTAGACATAAAATAACTAGCAATCTGCAAAACCTAATGATTTAAAGCTCACAGGTACAATGCTTACCTTTTTTTTTTTTCTTGAAGTAAATGGAATCAATGTCCCTTGAGCTTCTTGTAGATAAACTATAATTTCATGGCTCAGAGGAGGCCAGGGGAACCTTAGCTTGTGAACCCCCTATTGTTTGTGTAAAATAATAATTATAGTTTGGGTCTGCACAGTGCTTGAACATTTTTAAAACAGTTCTGCACATTGAGTCTCATAGCAACCCTGTCATATAAGTAAGGCACATGTTGAAAAAAGAGAAATCTTTTATTTTTATGCCACAATCTATTTTCAATGTACTAGTCAAAGAAATGTTTTTTAAACGTGGGTCGGATAATGTTACTTGCTGGATCCAAGCCCTGCAAAAGCTGTCCATTCTCCTGAGAGCTACAGTTGCACCCCTACGATAACCAACAAGGTCTTAGTCACCCTGGCCCTTGATCTCTCTGACCCTATCTGACCTCCCTTTTTCTCTCCCCTCCCATCCTGCTCCAGCAACACTGGCTTCCTTGCTGCTTTTCAAACTGGGCAGGTATCCCGCCACGTTAGGCTCTTTGCAATGGCTGTTCCCTCTGCCTGGAATACTCTTCCTTCAGATATTTGCATGGCCAGCTCCTTCACCCCATCAAGCCTTTCCACAAATGTCGCCTCCAAAAAGCACCTCTGAAAAGCCTATCTGAAACTTCCAGGCCTGCATCCCCTGGCCTCTGAGTCCCCATGAACTGCTCCATTTTTTCCTGTTTCCTTTTTTTTTTTTTTTATAGCACTTATCACCCACCAACACACTAGATAATTTATTTTTATGTTTATTGTTTCTTCTCTGATTCCTGCACTGGAATGAAAGCTCCACAAGGGCAAGGATGGATTTCACTGATGGGTCTCAAATGTCAAGGACAGTTCCTTGGATATGTTGTTGTTAAGTGCCATTTGGACTCACAGAGACCCCATATGACAGAGTGGAACTGCCCCACAGGGTTTTCTTGGCTGTAATCTTTACAGGAGCAGATGGCCAGGTCTTTCTCCCACGGAGCTGCTGGGCGAGTTCAAACCACCAATCTCTTGGTTAGTAGCCGATCACTTAAGCACTGTGCCACCAGGGTTTCTTTCCTTGGATGTAGAAAGACCTTAATAAATATTTGTTGAATGGGCAGATTTTATGTTCATCAGATTCTCAGACAAATCCAATCGGTCTGGCATCCCATCGGTGCTGCTCTGTCTCTGACCTCAGGGCTTATCTTTGCCCACGCCCCCCACCCCCAAACACACACACTCTTCCTTCCTCAGCAGCCTTCACTGTTTGCATGTCCTTTGAATTGCTAATGTGGCAATGAGGACACTCCCACATTCTCCAGTTCTTTTTTTCCTTCACTCTCTCTACCCCTTCCCAACAGAGCGGCCACAGGCACTAGGAGACCAGTTTTGGATCAGGAAAGGGGGATAAAACAATGCCTTCAGAAACTGTATTTTGAAAAGTTTTTCCTTTTGAGAACAGAACAGTAGGGCTTTCTTCTTAAAAACATAATTCCATACCAAACAGCTAATCACCTGGTCGTGAAAATGACAAGAAATAGACATAGTGTTGACTTGTAGGAAGACAGACACCCTTCAAGACATCTGGTCGACCTGGAATAGCTTGCTGTTGGGCTTCTCCCCTCCGCCAATTTGTACAGTACAATTATTCACAGTGCAGATGCCCACTCTCCACAGCGTTACAGCCAGCGAGGGAAACGACTGGCTTCTCCAGTCCTTACACTCTTCTGATATATTAATGTTCTGGTATGTTTCTGGTGATCAATAGCTTTTCTTCTAGAGCAAAGACGTTCTGCCCCGCCTCCTTTGTTTCTCAGAGATGTAAAACTGGAAGTTCTGCTGCTCTGAAACACCATTAAGCCCTCTGAAAGAGATTTGAGTAGCTGTTCCATCAGCTCTAAGGAGCCCTGGTGGTGCCGTGGTTAAAGCACACAGCTGCTAACCAAAAGGTCGGTAGTTCAAAGCCACTAGCTGCTCAGGGGAGAAAGATGTGGCAGTCTACTTCCGTCAAGATTTATAGCCTTGGAAACCCTATGAGGCAGTTCTACTTTGTCCTATGGGGTTGCTATGAGTTGGCATCAACTGGACAGCAGTGCGTTCGGTCTGAGTTTTCTATCAGTTCTGACCTTCTCTGTACCAGGTGTGTGCGGCAGAGGTTGGAATATGTTTCTATGTCTAACATGAAATGAATCTCCCTAAAGCAAAACAAAAAACCAATGAGTGGCACCTTGAGCAGATTTTCTGAAGTTTTTTTTTTTTAGTCTGGATAACCTCTAAGGCCCCTTCGATATTTTGTAGGAGGAAAGTGGTGGCTCAGTGATAAAATTTTCACCTTTCATGCATGAGACCCAGGTTCAATTTCTAGCCAATGAACTGCAAGGACAGCCACCACCTGTCAGGCGAGAAGCTTCCATGTTGCTGTGATGCCGAACAGGTTTCAGCGGAGCTTCCAGACTAAGATGAACACGGAAAAAAGGCCTGAAGATCTATTTTCGAAAACCAGCCAATGAAAAAACCCTGTGGATTACAGTGGTCCAATCCTGTTGTACATGGGGTTGCCATGAGTCAGGGTCCGACTCAATGGCAGCTAACAACAACTACGACATGCTTTGTAGAGGTTTTACTCATCAGGACCTCTATTACCCTCCTTGCAAATCTACTTAATTTGCCTTACTTGGATCCAAGAGACATTTGGCCATTTCTGAAAACCAAACACACTTTCAAAGACTGTTGAATTTACTCATGAATAAGAGACTCAAAGTCAACGGATCCAGAGTAAGTCACTTAACTTCTCTGAGACTCAGTTTCCCTGCCTTTAAAATGGAAATGATAATACATCCCTACCTTACCGAATGAGCGCTTGAATGTGGACACCAGTTCAGAGTTGGCACATGGATATTAGCTCCAGAAAGACATCCACACCTGTTTTGAGTCTTGGCAGCACTGTCACCAAAAGTTGCAGCCTCTAAAATCACTGCTTTGAAGATGACAGTATTTGCTTGGATTGTTCGGATGTGGATATTTTTGCCACAATCATCGAAACCCTAAGCAGTGTTATTTTTTATGCTCTGGGAGAATTCTCAGGACAAAATTTTTTATGCTCTGGGAGAATTCTCAGGACAAAGAAGAAGGAGTTTCTTCTTCGTTAAGTTCTTACCTAAAGTTGATGTTGGGAATCTACTATTGGCCCAGATGTTTCATACGGGTTGGCAGCTAAGGGTCCTTTTGCTGCACGTTACAATAGAGAAAACTCTATGCCTTTTCCATTTGGACTGTAGCGTCTCAACCATCTCTTTATAGCCCTGAAAACAGAAGTGAGTAAATAAAAGCATAGTATCCATTCATTTAATAAATATTCATGGAGTTTTTCCTTTGTACCAGGCACTGTCCTAAGGAAATATACCAGAGAACAAGGCATATTTCTGCTTTCATAGAACTTACATTCTAATACAGAGACAGACAATAAAAATATAAAATATCATATCATGAAGTATTACTTCCTTTGCCAGGACACCAGAACTGGATGGTGTCTGGCTACCATTACTGAATGTTTTGATCAAGGACTCAATACAATAGACGAGTCCTGATCAAAAAGAGGAAAAAGATGGAACAGAATTTCAAATTTCTTGTAGAATCCAGACTTACAGGACCTATTGAAGCAGGAGGAAGCTCTGAATCTGTTGCCCTGAGAAAATTTTTGAACCTTGAACTAAAACTATTTCCTGAAGTTACCTTCAAGCTAAACAACAGTTTAGCTGAATTACTAAAGAATGTTTGCCTTGAGCATTGTGCTGTTTTTTAAAGAATAATCTATAGCAGATCAAACTGACAACAGTAACTCTAAAGCATAGATGAGTAGTTAATGAGGCAGCGAGTCTAAGTCAATGGTTGTGAAAAAAATATGGGGATAGCCAGAATGATGATACAACATGAAGAATGCAACTAATGTCATTGAACTTACATGTAAAAATTATTGAATGGTTATATGATTTGTGTATGTTGTTGT
The DNA here is from genome assembly GCF_030014295.1 of Loxodonta africana. Taxonomy (NCBI): domain Eukaryota; kingdom Metazoa; phylum Chordata; class Mammalia; order Proboscidea; family Elephantidae; genus Loxodonta; species Loxodonta africana. Next base: position 13,221,060 of record NC_087369.1, on the reverse strand, counting down.
TGTTAGGTGCTATCGAATTGATTCAGACTCATAGCAACCCTACGTACCACAGAATGAAACACTGCCAGGTCCTTCGCCATGCTCACAATCATTGTTATGCTTGAGCCCGTTGTTACAGCCACTGTGTCAGACCATCTCGTTGAGGGTCCTCCTCTTTTTCACTGACTTTCTACTTTACCAAGCATGATGTCCTTCTCCAGGGACTGGTCCCTCCTGATAACATGCCTAAAGTATGTGAGACGAAGTATCACCATCCCCCCTATTAAGGAGCATTCTGGCTGTACTTCTTCCAAGACACCCTGGTGGTGTGGTAGTTAAGAGCTATGGCTGCTAACCAAAGGGTCGGCAGTTTGAATCCATCAGGTGCTCCTTGGAAACCCTATGGGGCAGTTCTACTGTCTTACAGGGCCCCTGTGAGTCTATGAGTCAGAATCGACTCAACGGCACTGGGTTTTTTAATGAGTTGGAATCGACTCAACGGCAACAGGTTTGGTGTTTGGTTTTCTTCCAAGACAGATTTGTTTGTTCTTCTGGCAGTCTTCAGTAGGTTCAATATTCTTCACCAATGTCATAATTCAAAGGCGTCAATTCTTCTGTCTTCCTTACTCATTGTCCAGCTTTTTGCATGCATATGAGTTAATTGAAAATACCATGGCTTGGGTCAGGCACATCTTAGTCCTCAAAGTGATATCTTTGCTTTTTAACACTTTAATGGGGTGTTTAGCAGCAGATTTGCTGAATGTAATATGTTGTTTGATAGCTTGACTGCTACTTCCATGGGCGTTGATTGTGGATCCAAGTAAAATGAAATCCTTGACAACTTCAGTATTTTCTCTGTTTATCATGATGTTGCTTATTGGTGCAGTTATGAGGACTTTTTTTTCTTTATGTTGACTGAAGGCTGTAGTCTTTGATCTTCACCAGTTAGTGCTTCAAGTCCTCTTTGCTTTTAGCAAGCAAGGTTGTGTCATCTGCATATCCTAGGTTGTTAATGAGTCTTCCTCCAATCCTGATGCCATGTTCTTCATACAGTCCAGCTTCTCACATTATTTGCTCAGCATACGGACTGAATTAGTATGGTGAAAGGATACAACCCTGATGCACATCTTTCCTGGCTTTAAAGCATGCAGTATCCCCTTGTTCTGTTTCAAGGACTTCCTCATGAGCACAATGAAGTGTTCTGGAATTCCCATTCTTCACAATGTAATCTATAATTTGTTATGATCCACACAGTCAAATGCCTTTGCATAATCAATAAAACACAGGTAAACATCTTTCTGGTGTTCTCTGATTTCAGTCAATATCTGTCTGACGATAGCAACGGAATCCCTTGTTCCACGTCCTCTTCTGAATCCAGCTTGAATTTTTAACAGTTCCCTGTAAATGTACTGCTGCAATCGCTTTTGAATGATCTTCAGAAAATTTTACTTGTATGTGGTATTAATGATATCGTTTGATAATTTCAGCATTCTGTTGGATCACCTTTCTCTGGAATAGGCACAAATATGGATCTCTTCCAGTCAGTTGGAAACCCTGGTAGTGTAGTGGTTAAGTGCTACAGCTGCTAACCAAAAGGTCAGCAGTTGGAATCTGGCAGGCGCTCCTTGGAAACTCTATGGGGCAGTTCCACTCTGCCCTATAGGGTCGCTATGAGTCAGAATCGACTCAACAGCAATGGATTTTTTTTTCCAGTCAGTTGGCCAGGTAGCTGTCTTACAAATTTTTTGGCATAGATGAGTGAGCACCTCTAATGCTGCATCTGTTTGTTGAAACATCTCAATTGGTATTCCCTCAATTCCTGGAGCCTTGTTTTTTTGACAATGCCTTCAGTGCAGCTTGGATTTCTTCCTTCAGTATCATCAGTTCTTGATCGTATGCTACATCCTGATATGGTTGAACGTCGACCAATTCTTTTTGGTACAGTGATTCTGTATTCCTTCCATCTTCTTTTGATGCTTCCTCCTTCATTCAATATTTTTCCTGTAACCCATTAACCTATTGCCATCGAGTCAAGTCCGACTCATAGTGACCTTATAGGACAGAGTAGAACTGCCCCACAGGGTTTCCAAGGACAGCCTGGTAGATTTGAACTGCCTGCCTTTTGGTTAGCAGCCAAGCTGTTAACCACTGTGCCACCAGGATTTCCATTAGATCCTTCAATAAAGCAACTCGAGGCTTGAGTTTTTTCTTCACTTCTTTCAGCTTTAGAAATGTTGAGGGTGTATTTTCCTTTTGGTTTTCTAACTCCAGGTCTTTGCACATTTCATTATAATAGTTGTCTTCTCCAGTTGCCCTTTGAAAGCTTCTGTTCAGCTCTTTTACTTCATCATTTCTTGCATTTGTTTTAGCTACTCTGCATTCAAGAACAGGTTTCAGAGTCTCTTCTGACATCCATTTTGGTCTTTTCCTTCTTTCTTGCCTTTTTAATAGCCTCTTGCTTTCTTCGTGTATGATGTCTTTGATGTCATTCCACAACTCATCTGGTCTTCGGTCATTAGTGTTCAATACGTCAAATCTGTTCTTGAGATGGTCTCTAAATTCAGGTGGGATATACTCAAGGTCACATTTTGGTTCTTGTGGACTTGCTCTAATTTTCTTCAGCTTCAACTTGAACTTGCATATGAGCAGTTGATGGTCTGTTCCAAACTTGGCCTCTGGCCTTGTTCTGACTGATGGTATTAAGCTTTTCCATCATCTCTTTCCACAGATATGGTCAATTTGATCCCTGTGTATTCCATCTGGTGAGGTCCATGTGTATAGTTGCTGTTTATGCTGTTGAAAAAAGGTATTTGCAATGAAAAAGTTGTTGGTCTTGCAAAATTCTATCATTCGATCTCTGGCATTGTTTCTATCACCAAGGCCATATTTTCCAGCTACAAATCCTTCTTTTCTGTTTCCAGCTTTTGCATTCCGATCACTAGTAGTTATGAATGCATTTTGAGTGCGTGTTTGATCAATTTCAGACTGCAGAAGTTGGTAAAAATCATTTTCTTCATCTTTGGCCTTAGTGGTTGGTGCGTAAATTTCAATAATAGTATTAATTGGTCTTCCTTGTAGGTGTGTGGATGGTTGGTGGATATTTTCACCAAAATAAATAAATAAAATAGCATAAATAAGAAAAACAGCAGATGGTGGTGTTATTAAAAATAGAGAATTAAAATAGTTTACTGTGAAACAGAATGACTAGGTGGCTATTAAGATCTGATAGTCAGAAAAGACTTCTCTAGCAAGGTGATGTTCAAACTGACATGTGATGGGCAGAAAGGAGACTGCTACTCAGCATTCATGTGGAAAAGCATTCCCAGCAGAAGAAACAGCAAGAACAAAACAAGGACTGAATCCGTGAATCAAGAGTGCTGTCTGAAGACTCAGAAGGTGATCAACGTGCGTGAAGAGGATTGTGTAAAATGGAGTGATGTGGGAGTGTTTAGGGGGTACGCAAGGGTGAGATCACACGGGCAGAAGCAGGCCCATGTACAGGGTCTGGATTTTATTTTAGGAGGGAGATCCATAGGAAGTGGCAAAATCTGATTACCGTATTTTTATGCAAATAATGTGAGCATTATACTCTTTTTTTTTTTTTTTTTTTGGCCAGCTGCGCCCTCCCAGCCCCCCTCCCAGGTATTTTCGTGACAGCGCTATGCTATTTTTTATAACAACATGTAAAAAAATGTCCAACACATGTTATGCATAAAATATGGTATTTTGTATGACTACTCTTCAGGGAGGTAAGCATGGGGACCAGATATGACTTCAGAGCCTGTTGCAATAACCCAGGTGAGAAATGGCAGTGCCTTGGAGAGGGCCATGACAAGGAGGTGGTGAAAAGTAACCAGGTTCGGGATATGATTCAAATAGGATTTGTTGGTGCATTCGTTGTGGGAAGCAGGGAAAGAGAGAAGTATGACTCCCTGATTTATGTTATTTTAAAAAATACCCTGAAGTTGTCTTCACCAGGTATACCCACCCACTGCCATAGAGTTGTTCCGACTCATAGTGACCCTATAGGACAGAGTAGAACTGCCTGATAGAGTTTCCAAGGAGTGCCTGGTGGATTCAAACTGCTGACCTCTTGGTTAGCAGCTGTAGCACTTAACCACTACGCCACCAGGGTTTCCTCATCAGGTATACCAACCTAAATAAATAAAGCCAAACCTGTTGTCATCAAGTCCGTTCTGACTCATGGACACTCCATGTGTTACAGAGTAGAACCACTGCATAGAGTTTTTATGGCTATAATGTTTATGGAAGCAGATCACCAAGCCTTTTTTTCATGTCACTGCTGGGTGGGTTTGAACTGCCAGCCTATAAGTAGTAGTCAGGAAACCATTTGCACCACCCAGGGGTCTTCACCAGGTATGTTGTTGTCGTTTGCCATTGAGTAAATTCCCACTCATAGTTACCCCATAGAACGTAGTGGAACTGCCCCGTAGGGTCTCCTAGGCTGTAATCTTAAAGGGAACAGATCACCAGGTCTTTCCTCCTGCGGAGGCGTTCGGTGGGTTCAAACTGCTGACCTTTATTTAGCAGCCAAGCACTTAACCATTGCACCACCAGGGCTCCTCACCAGCTGCAGAATGTATTAAAACCAAAAGGATATCTCTATGTCTCTGCTCATGTACTCTGTTTCCCTCCTGTTCCTAGGGATGAACTCTCGTGCTCTGGAGGTCAACCCTCTGGTGTGCACTTGAAACTTGCCTCCCTTCCCTGCTCAGGGCCCTCATTCCAGCTCTTATCCTCTTTCTCCTACATCAGCATTTCTTCCCGAACTTCTGGATCACTCCCATCAGGTTCCCATGCAGATATGCTGCTATTTATCCTTTCTCTTAAAAAAAAAAATCTCTTAACACTTCTGCTCAGGCCCACAATAGATGGATCCTCATAGAATGGGAGAAAAATGTGGAAGAGAATTCAAATTCTTAAAAAGTCCAGACTTACTGGACCAGGTGAAACTAGACAACTCCCTGAGACTATGGCCCTGAGATACTCTTTAAACGCTAAACCAAAATTATCTCTTGATGTTACCTTTTAGCTAAGTAATAAGCTGGCTCATAAAACAAAGAATATCACCCGTGAGTAATGAGTTCTTTTAAAAAATCAGCTATATGAGACCAAATGGTCAAATATGACTCTAAACCAAAGATGAGATGGTAACGCGGTGAGGAAACTAGAGTGCTGGAAGTAGTACAACCAGAACACAACGAATGGAGAATGATGACACATTGTGAAAAATGTAACCAATATCACCAAATAATTTGTGTAGAAATTGTTAAATGGGAACCTGATTTGCTGTGTAAACTTTGACCTTGAACACAATAAAATATTATTTTAAAAAAAAACCCTTAACCCTCATCTCCCTTCAGCCATGCCCCCTTTTTTTGCTTGCCTTTATAGGGTTATATTATAGCAAAACTTCTCAAAATAGTTGTCTGTGTGTACTGCCTCCTGCTTTATTTTAAATCTACTTGATCTGCAGCTTTTCACCATCCTAATAAGCACCACTCCATTAAAACTGTTCTTGTCAATGGAACCAGAGGCATCCATGTAGCTAAATCCAATGGCCAATTCTTGGCCCTTATTGTACTTAGCCCCAATGAGTTGGAATTGACTTGACAGCAACGGGTTTGGTTTTTTGGTTGTTATTGTACTTAGCTGACCATTCCCTCTTCCCTGAAACACTTCATTCACTTGGCTTTAGGGACACCATGCTCTCCTGGTTTTCTTCCTTCCTCACTGCCTGCTCCTTCTCCTTATCTTCTTTGTTACTTCTCTGTCATTGTCCCTCATCTCCCCAACCTCTAAACATTGGAATGCCTCAGCGCTCAGTCCTAGAACTTCTCTTTTCTGTCTATACTCGCATCCTAAGTGACGTCATTGAGTTCTGTTTGTGCATGTGTTGGAAATACATATGTGACAAAACATTTGCTATTTAAACATTTTTCACATGTACAGTTCAGTGACATTAACTTATGTTCATCATGTTGTTCAACCATCACCATTATTGTTTCCACATTTTCTCATCATCGGTAACAGAAGCTCAGTGTCCCCTAAGCAATGAGTCCTCCTTTCCTCCTCCCTCCCACCTGCCTCTCGTAACCACTAAAGAACTTTGGTCTCTATACACTTGCCTATCCTAGATATTTCATATAAGTGAGATCATCCAATATTTGTCCTTTTATGAACGACTTATTTCACACAACCTAATGTTTTCAAGTTTCATTCATGTTGTAGCATGTATCATTACACCTGATTTCTCTTTATGGTTGAGAATTACGCCATTGTTTTGTATATACTACATTTTATTTATCCATTCATTTTTTCATGTACATTTAGGTTGTTTCCATCTTTTGGCTATTGTGAATAGTGCTGCAACGAACATTAGTGAACAAGTATCTGTGTTCCTGCTTTCAGTTCTATTGGGTATATACCTAGGAATGGAATTACTGGATCTTATGGTAATTTTATGCTAAATTTTTTGAGCAGAAGTAAAAGGAATGGAGTAATGTGTTGCAGATAAAATCGCCAGGATTGCGTATTTGATTATCTATGTGGGTAAGAAGCAGGAGGGGACTCTGAAATCTTTCCAGGTGTCTAACTTGGATGCCTGAGGCAATAGAGGTATTCCTGACACAGAGAATACTTGAGAAGCAGTTGGTTTTGTAGAGAGAGATGATGAGTTCACTTTCTGACATGTTGAATTTGAAGGTGGTGTAAAACAGCCACGTGATGTGCACAGGAAGGTAGATCTATGAGCCTGGCCCCCAAAAGCTGTCACTAGCCACCAAATACAATGAGCTCAGTACAAATATTAATTTCCCTTCTCCAGGGGGCTTTAGATGTAAATAACAGAGCAATGTTCTCAGTAGTGGATCAGGCATCTAAAGACAATGGGATTCTTGAGAAAGAAGGTTAAAAAAAAAATAAGGATTGTTTCTTTTCTTTCTTTTTTAACTTTTTACCTTACTTGCGTGTCTTAGTCTTTTCTGGGGGAGGAGGGTAGGACTGGAGGTTGGAAAACAAGCTGGTTTTAAAGATTACTATTTTTATTAGTATTAAATAAGGAGATGAATAATACTGTACATTTGTACATTTTCAATTTTCCAAATGCTTTGTTCCATTAGTCTTTGAAATAACCTTATAAATTAGGCAGGAAATTTATCATTGTCTCCATTTTAAGGATGACAAAAGGTGAAAACAGAAAAGCTAAGTGATGACAATAATTTCAACTAAATATGAGGATTACTATGAGAAGCATTGGTTCCTGAGGATAAACCTAGCATCGGAAAGTGAAATTTGAATAGAGATTTGTGGAATACAATGTCTCAAGTTCTACTGATATAATTCAAAAATTTTTTCTCTCATATTAAATTATCTTAAAGGAAACTCAAATATTAGAGACGCCATGTGGAACATTAGAAGGAGCAACAAACAAGGTACCACCTATTTATCGATTCCAGTCCCATACTGGTAGGGAGAAGTGATCCTTGGATGCCAATGAACTTTTTTGATTGTTGGCATACTCATCTATGAACTTAATGGGATAAAACAAGGTTTTACATTTTCTACCTGCTCTCTGACAATGAAGATATACAAGTAAATTGTCTTAAAAGTTAGGGATAGATGATAGTTTGAGATCCCACTTACTCTGATAATTTTGTAATCAAGAAGGCAAGGTTCCATAGGAATAAATTCAAGATCAGAAACTTTACCAGTCAACTCTATAACGATAAAAAAGAGCGATTAGCTCAGCTCCATAGCAGCTAGGTGTGCATTCAGCTGCAAGTAACAAAATAGCTGATTATCATTGGCTTAAGCAAAAAAAAAAAAAAAAGATTTTTAATAATCTAGGAAACAAGAAATGACATTTGTTACTTGTGCCTTCCATTAGGCCTTACTAGACGACCTCATTTCCTTTATATCTTTATCCCCGCCCTATCTTGCCTCCTTTTGCTCAGACACATACCAAAAGTCTGTCAACATAGAAAGGATTATAATTACTTCTTTTCCACTGAATTTCCACTTGTCTAATGAAGAAGTATGGAAAGAAAAGAGGGAAGAGGTCATTTACAAGGTTCTGCTAGTGTATAATTTTCAGCATATGAATTCTCACTGTGACATACCCTGTAACAATATTTTGAATTCTTATGCAATGTTGTACAAAAAAGAAAAACATAAAGGCTCAGATTTGTCTGAAACACATTTTAATATTTCAGCCTCATTTTAAACTTCTCAGATTCAGACTCACTTTTGTGCTGTCCTTCTGACATAATGTTCCTGCACCTTGGCTCCGGACTAGACAAAAACTAATCACATCATTTTGAATAACAGCACTTTTGCTTGACATGTAAATTGCTCTAGTCTTGAAGGCTATTATGAGGGTAAACTTTAAGGAAGATATATGTACAAAAACAGCTGACTTAAGGCCAGCTATTCCAGGTTTTTGAACTCTTATTCATGTATTAATTTATTATTTAATTTATTAATTCATTAAATTAACATTTATTGAACATCTACTATATGCCATCTGTAAAAATGGTGCCATCTGTAAAAATGGTACCAACTGTAAAAATGGCGTGGTGGCAGTGTCTAACCTCTTCTCCTAACTTCACAAGGGAAGAGAATCACCATCAACACCATTCCAAAGCTGATTGCTCTGAGGTGGAGGCCAGACATACCTCCACCCTCCAAACCTTACCAATTCTGACACCAGCTGTTCCTCTCACAGCACTCTCTAATTCTCTGCTGGGTTCAATATTGCAATGGCAACACGGAACTCACAGATCATACTCACAGTTCTGGGGTTTATTAGGGAAGTAACAGGTTACAATTACGGAGCAGGAGTGACTCAGGATACACAGTTCTTCTGTCAGGACAGCTTCTCAGCTGTGCCCGCAGGCAGGCTTCTCTCTCTCACTCTCAACTCTCGGCCCCTCAGTCTGGCCCCTGCCCTGCTCAGACAAGTGTTACAAAGTCCTTTAGCTCTGCCAATAAGTGCTCAGAGACATTCCACTCTGTCAGCAAGCTTTCACCTGAAGGTACTCAGCTCTCTCACTCCATGGCTTGGCACACTCATTGTAGCCATCTTGTCTGTGGGACAGGAAGCCCACTATGCTGTGTCACACCAGTCTCCTGGTTCTGCTGCTGCCATTTCTCTGCTACTACTTCTCATAGTCTTGTGCTGTCTCCAGTGTTACAGCTTGCTGTCTCCTGGGCCTAAAAGGTTCTTAGCACAAGGTCTTTGGGTCCAAAGGACACGCTCCACTCCTGGTCCCATCTTGGTGGTGGTAGTGTGGTCCCTCCTTTGCTCTGGGATTGGCTCTCTTTTAAGCCTTGTGGGTTGGCAAAACTAACCAATACCCTCATTCCATACACATTATTTGCATGGTCCCACCCCCACAGCGGTCCTAGGCACCTTATTTGCATCCTTAGCAGGCTGTGCAATCCCCTTGGTGGGCCACAAACATCTTATTTGAATAGCCCCACCCAATCATTTTGTGGGATTCACAAAGTCTATGGCTAAGAAGGGCCATATTAAGTAATTCACTGCACCGCACCATCTATTATATTTGACGCAAATGGTTAAGCACTCGACTACTATCCAAAAGATTGGCAGTTTGAGCCCATCCAGAGATGCCTCAGAAGACAGGCCTGGCAATCTGCTTCAGAAAGGTCACAGCCTTGTAAACCCTTTGAAGCAGTTCTACACTGTACATTTGACAACAAGTAACAACAGACATATGGTAGGCAGCGTAGAGAGGGAATCAAAGATGAATAAGGCTTGATTCCTGTCATCAAGGGCTATAGCAGATATTGTTTGTTGCCTACACAATGGGCATCTCCTCTCTCCTTTCCTGTAAAAATGAAGTCCTTTTTCATGGCCACCCGTAAGTCCACTTCCAACCTGGGACTCCCCACACTGCTTCCTATATCCAAATGAGGTTGTCGAGCCTTGAGCTATAGCTACCATCTTGCAATTATAAGACAACAAGCAAAAGAGCAGAAAGTCAAGATGTTGAGGAGCGTGGGGAAGGAGTGTGATGCTTGATGATATTGTTGAGTTGTAAAATCAACCTGGACTGTTGGCCTTCAAATTTCTTGTTTTGTAAGATAATAAACATCTTTTTGTTTGTATGTTTGCTTAAGTCAGTATAATTGGGTATTCTGTTACTTGCAACTGAATGCGTGCCTAATTAATACAGGAGGTTAACAACTGGTTGTGGGAGAATGGGATAAAACAATTACTCAAATAACTATAGCATGTTGTTGTTAGTTGGTGTTGAGTCAATTCTGATTCATGGTGACCCCATGCGTGCAGAGTAGAACTGCTCCATTGGGTTTTCAAGGCTGTGACCTTTCGGAAGCAGATCCCCAGCCCTGACTCCCAAGGTGTGTTCTGGGTGTGTTCAAACTGCCAATCTTTTGGCTAGTAGTCAAGTGCTTAACCATTTGTGCCACCCAGGGACTCCCTAGCTATAGTATAAGATGTATAATAAGGCAACGATATAAATAACTAGAGTATAAGATAGATAATCACAATATCCTACATTGGTATAACACTTTGTAGTTTAGAAGAGGTTTCCACATATATTATCTCAGGCTTTATAACAATCCTATGGTGAGGGATTATTATCCCCAATTTGTAAATAATAAAACAGAGGTTCTAGGCAGTTAAGTGACTTTCTAGAGGTCACACAGCAAGCAAAGAGGACATAGTAACCTCCAAAGAGAGGCATCCCAATTTCCCATTTACTGAGCTTTCAACTATACCAGGGCTACTGCACCAGGCAAAATTGCCAAGCAGCCTGAGGATACCCTATGAGAGGTAAAGATAAAGAGTGGTGAGAGGTGAATGATATTCAGAGGAGGAAGACTTCTTTTGGGCTGGGACACAGGAGTAAGTCTCCTGACAAAAGGGTACCTTTTCAGCTGGGGGTTAAAGGATGGGTGGAAATTCAGAAAAAGATCAGAGAAAAGGCCATTCCAGACAAAAACAATGTCATGAAGATGAAAGCAGGAATATGCAGGATATACTGAGCAAGGGTTTTGATTGGAGTACAAGCCCTGAGTTAAATAGAAACTAAAGATATAAGGGTCAAAAGACCAAGAATTTTGACTCCATCTTAGTAGGCAACAGGGCTCCATTACCACCTCTAGAACAGGGACTATGGGCAGTTACAGGACCAAAACTGAGCTTTATCAATAGAGTGTGCATGAAGGAAAGGAAGAGAGGCCACAGTGGAGAAAACAATAAAGGGCCATTTACGGTAGTTGGTCCACATGACACGGTGTGTGGTAAGGGCCAAAATACAGTTGGGACATCTGAAATGGAAAAGGCAAATGGAGTTGGGTAGTTGGCAGGATTTGCCTATAGACTTGGAGTGGGAGACGGTGTGGCGTGGAGGAACCAATGGAGACTTCAAGGAATTCAGCAGAAGAAGCACATTTAGGGTAATGATGGAGCTGATTGGTCCACTTGCTCTCTAGGGCCCTGGGATTGTTGTTGTTGTTAGGTGCCATGGAGTTGGTTCTGACACATAGCACCCCTATGTAAAACCGAATGAAACACTGCCCAGTCCTGCACTATCCTCAGAATCTTTGCTATGTTTAAGCCCATTGTTGCAGCCATCTCGTTGAGAGTTTCCCTCTTTTTTGCTGACCCTCTGCTTTACCAAGCTTGATGCTGTTCTCCAGGGATTGATTCCTCCTGATAACATGTCCAAAGTATGTGAGACGTAGTCTTGCCATCTTTGCTTCTAAGGAGCATCCTGGCTGTGCTTCTTCCAAGACAGACTTGTTCGTTCTTTTGGCAGTCCATGGTATATTCAATACTCTTCTCCAACACCACAATTCAAAGGCATCAATTCTTCTTCGGTCTTCCTAATTCATTGCCCAGCTTTTGCATGCATATGAGGCAATTGAAAACACCATGGGTTGGGTCAGGAGCACCTTCAAGGTGACATCTTTGCTTTTTGGCCCTAGGAAGAGCACTTTAATTTAATCAAACTCCCCTCTCCCCCACCAGAACCACTTGGAGAGTGATTTTTTGAGCCATTGGTTTAATTTGCATGAATGTGGGACTTCTCTCAGCCTCCCTAGCCACAGTGACCAACAAATTTTGGAACCATCCTCAGCTGTGTGCCTGACTTTGTGAATGATGCTAAAATCCACTTCTCATGTATTACCCCTCCGAGCAGGAGGATGGAGGGAAATCCATGATCTTGGTCAAGAAATGCGATCTCTTCTCTGTGGTTTTTTGTTATTGTTGTTATTATTATGTTATTCTGGCTTTCCTTGGAATTCTCGCCATCAATCAGCGGACAGCTGTCCTTCTCTATGGTTCTTCCCGTGTCCTGCTGTGTCACTGGCTAGTGAAAAGCTGCAGCTAAGTTGTCAGCTCCCTAATTACAGGACAGTCTAATTACAGACATGTTACTCTTGCAAGGCATTATTACTGAGGCCCTGTCTGCCATCACCCAGAAGTCATCTAGCAAAATGTCACCTCAATTGTTAGGAGACTGATACACAGAATGACAAATTCTCCCATGCACCCTTGATCTTGGGGATGCCTTTGGGCTCTGGGAAGGGGTCAGTCGAGAGGACCCTGCTGAGTAAAATACCAGGTAAGAAAGGAGAGAGCGGAAGGGACGGGAACACGGGGAATGGAGAGGACCACTGTATGAGTTTCCTAGGGCTGTCGTAACAAATTACCACACACTAGGTGGCTTAAAACAACAGAAATTTATTCTCTCACAGGTCTGGAGGCTGGAAGTCCAAATTCAAGCTGTTGGCAGGGCTGTGCTCTCTCTGGAGGCTATAGGGGAGAATCTATTCCATGCCTTTCTCTTAGCATCTGGGGTGCCTGGCAATCCTTGGTGTCCCTTTGGCTTGTAGACTCATCTGCATTCCTACACTTTCTGCCTCCATCATCACATGGCCTTTTCCCCTTGTGTCTGTGTTTCTCCTCCTCTTATAAGGACACCAGTCGTATCAGATTAAGGCCAGCCTCATTCCAGTATGACCTCATCTGTACTAATTATATCTGTAAAGACCCTATTTCCAAATAAGGTCACATTTACAGTACCAGTGCTTAATCCATTAACATCTTTTTGGGAAACACAATTCAACCATTAATGGCCACTAAGCTGGATTCTTCAGGGCCTTCAAGTAAAATTTTGCTGAAGATCATTCAAAAACAGTTGCAGTAGTATACTGACAGGAAACTGCCAGAAATTCAAGCCGGATTCAGAAGAGAATGTGGAATGAGGGATATCATTGCTGATGTCAGATGGATCTTGGCTGAAAGCAGAGAGTACCAGAAAGATATTTACCTGTGTTTTATTGACTATGTAAAGGCATTTAACTGTATGGATCATAACAGTTATGGATAACATTGTGAAGAATGGGCATTCCAGAACACTTAATTGTGCTTATACAGAAACTGCACATAAAACAAGAGGTAGTCGTTTGAATAGAACAAGGGGATACTGATTGGTTTAAAATCAGGAAAGGTGTGCATCAGGGTTGTATCCTTTCACCATGCTTATTCAATCTGTATGCTGAGCAAATCATCCAAGAAGCTGAACCATATGAAGAAGAACGCAGCATCGGGATTGGAGGAAGATTAACAACCTGTGATATGCTCATGACACAACCTTGCATGCTGAAAGTGGACTTGAAGCACTTACTGATAAAGATCAAACAAAAACTATAGCCTTCAGTATGGATTACACCTCAACATAAAGAAAATGAATATCTTTACAACTGAACCAATAAGCAACATCATGGTAAATGGAGAAAAGATTGAAATTGTCAAGGATTTCATTTCACTTGGATCCACAAACAACACCCATGGAAATGGCAGTCAAGAAATCAAATGACATATTGCATTAGGCAAATCTGCTGCAAAAGACCTCTTTAAGGTGTTAAAAAGTGAAGATGTCACTTTGAGGACTAAGGTGTGCCTGACCCAAGCATATTTTCAATTGCCTCATAAGCACGGAAAAGCTGGACAATGAACAAGGAAGACTGAAGAAGATTTGAAGCCTTTGAATTATGGTGTTGGTGAAGAAGATAGAATATACCATGGACTGCCAGAAGAATGAACAAATCTGTCTTGGAAGAAGTACAACCAGAATGCTCCTTAGAAGCAAGGATGGTGAGACTACGTGTCACATACTTTGGTCACGTTATCAGGAGGGACAAGTCCCTGGAAAAGGACATCGTGCTTGGTAGAGTAGACGGTCAGTGAAAAAGAGGGAGACCCTCAACGAGATGGACTGACACCGTGGCTGCAACAATGGGCTCAATCATAACAAAGATTGTGAGGATGGCGCATGGGCCGGCAGTGTTTCATTCTGTTGTACATAGGGTCGCAATGAGTTGGAACCAACTCGACAGCTCCTAACAACAACCACAACAAGCTGGATTCTTCAGGGCCTTCATGGTGGCAGGGCAGAGTTTTCTGTCTCTCTCACCCTGGGAAAAGGTGGCTTTTGTTTTTGTTGGCTTAAACTTAAAAATGTTTGAATTCTTGTTATTAAGGGCTATCAATGCTAGCAAGTAGAAAATTTGTCTTAACAACTGCTCCACTCTGAAGGAACTGGTGGACCTGAGTCTATTCCTGTGCAGAATCTTATCATGTCTGGAGGGATTCATTGAATCCCTCCCAGGACAGAGCTAGAAAAGATGGCCTTCGCCCACCTGACCGTAGTGTGCTTGCCAGGAAGGCTCCAGAAAGAGACCAGTGGTTGAAAAAACTAAGAGTGAAGGAGAAAGGGAGGCCAGGGAGGAAATAACTCCCAATTTCCCATCAGGAGCTGACTGTCAAGACAGAAAGATTATTCCACGAGAAAAGTAATTCTGGGCACCATCATCTGGGCTCCTGTGTTTTCGATATCAGCCAATGAGATTTCTTTCTGTTAACACTCTGTTCCTGAAAGCCTTCCCAGGTATGGTTTCCTTCCGGAGTTGTAAGACCTAAGGGGTATCCTTCTAACTCCAGGTGCCTCATATCTCAGGTTCTGGGTGAATCTTCTGCAAAATTAACAACATATGCAGTCTCACAAAGGAAAACTATGGCCGTATTAGAGGGTGTTGACACCTTGGAGGAAAGCTTTGGATCCTCAGCATGAAATCATTGGAAGAGCTGTACATGCTGGAGAAGGAGGAGCTGATGTCATTTTCAGAAAGCCTCTGCAGCTCCAAGCATGCCCTCACGATGGCTTACACATCACTTGCAAGATGATTTAGGAACTCGTCCAGGCTGTAGGACTGCCCCAGCAGGTCACTATGCCTCAATGGGGATGAGGATGAAAAATTTCCCTGACTGTTCTCAGGCTGGAAAATATACTACGCAAAATCGAGCAGTGGGCCTTGATTCATTGATTTATTCACTCTTTCAACTAATAAAAAATTATTGAGCAATTACTATGTGGAAGGTATTGTGCTAAGTGCTGTAGCTACAACTGTGAGCCAAACAGATGCAGCTTCTAGCACTTTTACACTCTAGAGGGTACCCTGCTTTGAATCCCCCCCCCCCAGCCTATATCATATCAAGCTTATTAAAAGGCACACTGGTCCTGCATTAAATATATTTCTTTGCTATAAAAAACTTGAAAGAATTTTTATAATATTTAAATTTTGAGTTTTGTACAGAATAAAGTATTCCTTTTGTTATTATAATTTAAATTCTATTTATATATAACTACATAAGAGTTGGAATTCCTTGGGTGGTGTGAATGGTTAACGTGTTTGGCTGCTAACCAAAAGGTTGGAGGTTTCAGTCCACCAAGACACACCTCGGAATAAAGAGCTGGTGATCTACTTCCAAAAAACCAGCCATTGAAAACGCGGTGGAGCGCAGTTCTCCTCTGACAAACATGGGGTCGCCATGAGTCAGAATCGATTCCATGGCAACTGGTCTACATAAGAATTGAGATGCATTCCATTGGTTGCCCTACCATTATGTTTTGTAAACATTTACTTATACATTTACTACTTTTAATTTCAAAGTTTATTTTCATACTTTTGGCCCAATATCTTCTTTCTCCTATCTCAAATTAGGAACTCTTAAAGGCCCTTAGTATTTATTTGGTCTGTCGTGTGTAAGGAATACAGCAGCCCCTTGTGGGTCTCTTTGTGGAACTTACCTTCTACTGTTGGAGAAAACTTAATTACTTCATTAGCCAATCGTATATATATTTTCAATTACATTAAAAA
Organism: Loxodonta africana; assembly: GCF_030014295.1. NCBI lineage: Eukaryota > Metazoa > Chordata > Mammalia > Proboscidea > Elephantidae > Loxodonta > Loxodonta africana. The sequence goes on along the minus strand of NC_087369.1, from coordinate 13,204,842 downwards.
CAGAGAAGAAAAAGTGCAGACTATTCTGCTAGGCTTTAACTCAGTTCCTGACCTTGTCTTGGAGCTGGCGGGGGTCGGGGGTGATGTTAGGAGTTTTCCTGAAGCAAGTGATAAGCTCTGAGCACTGAAGGATAGTAGAAGTTAATTAGGGGAGGAGAAATGGAGTCAGGAAGAATATTCCAGAAGGATATTCAGCATGTGCAAAGTCCCAAAGGAGGTGGGGATAAAGCATGGCACGTACCAGGGACTGGAATACAAATGGTATGGGGGATAGTGGCAGCGGGTGGTCAACAAGGCAGTCAAAGGCCTGCAGACTACCAGACAGATACCAGCCTCTATCCTAAGAGCAATGGGAAGTAATTGGTGTGTGTGTTTTAAGAAGAGCAGTAACACCTTCATTCCTGAGATTCCTGGGGTGAGGGGGAATAGAGAATGAAAAAAAAGTAGAAGTGAAGAATGGACCCACTGCTCTAACCCAAGTAGCACAGGCACCACAGCCCATCAGACAAGTGACTTAACCCAATGAGCTTAGAAGATGATAGCTACACTACAGGCTGTTACCTTCCTCCAGTTATTCTCAATTGGGGGCAACATCCCCCCCACCTCCCACCCAGGGGAGCATCTGGCAATGTCTGGAGACATGTTTAGCTGTCAGAACTGGGTGGGGGCGGGTGGGCAATGTGCTACTGGAATTTAGTTGGTAGAGGTCAGGGATGCTGTTCCACATCCTATAATACACAAGACAGCTTCCCAGAACAAAGAATTATCCAATCCCAATGTCAATAGTGCCAAGGTTGAGAAACCCTGTCAGAACCAGAAGCTGGAACTCCAGGGCTAGGTGACCCTCACTCAAGAAAAAAATCCATTTATCTTTCATTCACTATTAAGGTCAGGCAATGATAAAGAAATTTCATTCCTGGTGTGAGAGATGATGCTACAGTGCATGGACAATGAACCAGGAAAAAGAACATCCAAAGAAAATCAAGTTGTGATTCAATTATGCTTTCTGGGGTCATTCCAGTAAGATAGCTGGGAACCTGGGCTGAACTGCAAAGACTAAAGTGGTGGGGTACTCAGCTAACGAAAAGGCAGTCTATCACATACAATTGTATAAGATGTGCACTCCACAATTTTAGAGGGCATCATTTACATCATATTTATAGATTAGTATATTTGCTCAAAAAATTTTCTGGAACATGGTCTTTGAGAAGAAAGGCCTGTTTCTTATTTGGACTAAGATATCATACAGGTTGCTTAGAGTTAACCAACATATTAAAGTTTTTCTGATAGTTAACTTCAGGCCCATATGTATTTGTATCTGACGGCACTAGGTTGGTCTGGGCTGAGGACCTAGGCCCTGGAGGTCTTAAACAACCTTCCACGTCAAGGATGCTGAATTATCAGTAGACCTTCTAAGGTTACTGGTTGACCTGTAAACTCAGACCTTGGCAGTATTCCTGGAGTCTCTGCATTATTGGCTGTCTTAGGCTGGGTTCTCTAGAGGAGCAAAACCAGTGAAGCGCGCACGCGAGAGAGAGAGATAGAGAGATTTATCTCAAGCAAATGGTTCATGCTGCCGTAGAGCTAACAAGACCCAAGTTCATGGGTCAGGCATCACGTTGGAGGTTTCTCCTGACTCACATAGCTGCAGGGGCAGACCAACCCAGGATCAGCAGGTCAGACAGTAGGCCACTGGCTCACAGGCTGTGGAGGCTGAAGAATCCAAGATCAACAAATAAGACATCAGGCTGCTGGCTCACAGGCTGCGGAGGCCAATGAATCCCAAGATCAGCAGGTAAGATGGCAGGCTGCTGGCTCACAGGCTGTGGAGCCCAAGAGATCCCAAAATTTGCAGGCAATATGGCAGGCAGCTGGCTCAAGTCCCAAGAACTAGAGGTCAGATGATGACAAGCCGCATGCAGGATCCAGAACAAGCAAGTAAGCTTTGCCAGAAAGTCCATATACACATTGGATGCAGCCCAAACCCCCAAGGAAACTACCCTTACAATTGATTTGCTGAGCACATCATGGAGGATGACTACATCATTACATAACTGCCAAACTACATCATTACATAACTGCCAAACCACTGAGAATCATGGCCCAGCCAAGTTGACACACAACCTTAACCATCACATTGACCAATACAAAGAGTGCTCATGGGAGACACTGGAATTCTTGGCTGGACTTTTCCCCCTTTTCCTTCTGGGCAGCTGACTCCATCCCTCACAGCTGGATGTGGCCACCTGACTGATTTGTTGCCACAGAGTATGGGTGGAAGTACTGGTTTGGCCTATAAAACCCTCCTGTAAGCAGTTTTCCCATTCTCTCTTTCCCCATCCACTGGCTGAACAGAGAGAACTCCAAGGACCTTCAAGAAGGTGGAGCCACAACGTGGAAGGATCCTGGGTCTCTAAGTGACTAGATGGAGCCTTCATTGACCCACTTTGCATTAGAATATGAAGGAAAAACTTTTTATAGTAATCCTTGGTAAACTGAGGTTGTTTGTTACAGCAGTTAGCTTGCCCTTCCTAATAAAATGCTAAGGGAAAAACAATAATCATCAAGTCTATAGGGAGGGCAATGCAATACAGTGTTTAATATTAGACCCTGGAGCCAGAGCACCAGTGTTTGAATCCTCCTCCTGCTACCAGTATAGCTGTGAGACCTCGGGCACATTCACTTAAATGTGTGCTTCAGTTTCCTCATATACAAAATTGGGTAACACTTATACTTAACTCATAAGGATGTTGTGAGATTGAAATATTAAATATGTAAGTTGCCCAGAGCAGGGTCTCACATGTGGTTGGCCTCAGTAACAATCAGCTGTTTTCATCATCGAGTAAGAGGCCAACACTTGAACCTTCTGATTTCGCAGGTGCTGAGAGACTTACAGAAGAAGGCCGCTGATGATACAGCCCCAGTCTTTGTCACCAATAAATATGGAAGACTGAAGAATTGACACCTCTGAATTATGTGTTGGTGAACAATACTGACTATATTGGACTGCCAAAAGAATGAATAAATATGTCTTGGAAGAAGTACAGTCAGAATGCTCCTTAGAGGCAACGATGGTGAGACTTTGTCTCACATACTTTGAACATGTTACCGGGGGGACCAGTCCCTGGAGAAGGATATCATGCTTGGTAAAGTAGAGGTTCAGCGAAAAAGAGGAAAATCCTCTACGAGATGGATTTACATGGTGGCTGTAGCCATGGGCTCAAGCATAGCAGCAACTCCGAGGATAGTGCAGGAAAGGGCAGTGTTTAGTTCTGTTGTACATAGGGTCACTATGAGTCACAACTGACTGGATGGCACCTAACAACAATAACAACAACATGAGCTCAACAGATTTCAGTGGACCTTCCAGACTAAGATGGACTAGGAAGAAAGGCCTGGTGATCTGCTTTTACAAATTAACCAATTAAAACCTCATGGATCACAACGGTCTGATCTGCAATGCATCATAGGGATGGCACAGGACTGGGCGGCATTTCATTCAGTTAGGACAGGGTTGCCATTAGTCGGGTGCCAGCTCCATGGCAGTTAACAACAACAGTGCATCATAAAATAGATGCAACTCCATGGCTCAATAACCAGAGACAGATATGTGGTGACAATCCAAAGGAGAAATCTTGGAGGAGAGGGGTGGAGAAAGATGACCTAGCCCACACATTTACTTCGAAGAAAGTCTGTCAGTTTCCCTAACTGAAATCTCCACCATCCTTTCCCCATTTCTGGCCACCCAATCCCTCCTTTCTCTCTTCTCTCACAGAGCCTCTCAGAATCCCGCTTTGTTGTGGAGCGCAATTTAGCTTTCACCCTTTGTTTGTAAGTCCCAGGCTCCAAAAGAAAACTCTGATTGGTGACTATCGTTCCTTCTAATGCGCATTGGAAAGCGCAATTCATTTGGCCACACCTAAACATCCCTTTCTTTCACTTCTACTGAGTACCATAGGCTTCACAGAGCTTGAGGCAATCTCAGCCGAAGTCCTCTACTTTATTCTCCTGTGACTATGACCCCAACATTCTGCTTCTACAAAAGCGTTTACACATCTCATATTTAAAAACAGCCCATGAGTTTCTCCACGCGAATTTCTCCATATGTAGCATTGCAGTCTGAAAGGCTTGAGCTTATGCTGTCATTAAAACCTATATTCTGACACATATTTTTTTTTCCAAGACAATAAGGATGAGCTCAATACATCCTTGCTTTACCTTCATATGTTTGAGGAAATTCTTACATCATTACTCCGTCTTTTCTTCTCCAGGCAAAATAAGGCTATCATCGTCCTTAAGTTGAAACTGACATTTTATTTTCTTTCCCTTTTATCATTTGCCTTGCTTTCCACAGACCTCCTCCAATTCTTCCATGAGCTTTTTTAGATTCGCAGTCCCAAATTGCAACCAGCTCTAATACGGTTGACTTTTAGCCATGTAACTTGTGGTATATGTGATTGTAAGAATTAATTCATAATTTGATATTGATTATTAGTAACATGTTAATTTTAAGACTAAATTGATACTTCTTCTATCTCATAATGAACCAGCTACTAAAGTTAGAAGAAGGCAAAGAAACAGTTCTAGGCAGTTAAACTTGAATTATTCTCCCTTTGTATTTCTCAGTGAGGAATCTTGAATACATATTACCACATTGAACTCTTTATGAGGGAAGCTTTGGGACCTATGTATGTGACTCCATTTGAAGTGTCTTTGAAGGGACAGGACTAAGTGTTTATTTTTCCAGCATGTGGCCCCAATCCCAGGCACAGTTTTGTGGACCAAGGATGAACACTCAGCCTAATGACAGCCGGCACTGTCAAAGCAAAGATTAACTAAATCCTCTCACTTGAGAATTTGAATGCTAAGTCCCAGAAAACACAGTGAGTCTGTGGTGGGTGATGGAGTTATGAGGTCATGTAGCTGGGTGCCCTTTTGAGAGATGGAAAGAAGCAGAAATGGGAGAGACCCTGTGGTGGCTAAGAGACAAAGAGAGATGCAGAGAGACAGGGAAAGAGCTTTTGGTCCCAGCGTCTTCTTTTGCCTTCTTCCTTCTCCATTTCCTGTGAAACTTGGCCATGTTTTGATTCCCTTGTCTGAGAGAATGCATAGTGTAAATGCATGACAACTGCCATCTTTACATGTGCAAGTATTGAGCAGATTTCTCATCCTTGCAACCAAATGATCCCCAGCCAAAGCCATCTTCACCCCCGGATGACGTGGGTGTGGATGGCATGATGCTCCAAGTCTGACATAGCCTTTGACATCCAAGACAACCCTGCCCCCAGCCCCACTCTTCAGTGGCAGAAGGTATGCTCATTGAGTTTCCCAGACACCCACAGGAGGTCTTTCTGCTTCCATTGACAATGACAATCCCCCCACAGTGACTTGGAAATGGTTCTGCTCATTACTAGCTTGGTTAATAGCCAGCAGTGACCTGCTGTGGACTTTCAATTTTTTTTCAAAGAAAGCATTTAGCGACTTATTATAAAAACAAAAATAAACTAAAATAAAAGAATGCAGGGTAAGAATACTTTTAAACAATTTTAGAAAAGTCTGTCTTCTTTGCCATTCACTTAAGTGCATGCCTAGCTGGTTAATTAATGGTTCTTAATGAAGAAAATTCCAGTGGATAATTCTCTCAATAAGCTTGCCTTACTAGTCTGTGGACAAGGCCATAACGAAATATAAGAATTAAAATTAGGAAAAGATGAATATTTGGGTGAAAGAGTCAAGTAGGCTTTTGGAAGGAGGTAGATTTTGATGTGATCAGGCTACGACGAGAGGCTTGGTGATCTACTTCCAAAAATCAGCCATTGAAAACCCTGTGGATCACAACAGAATATTGTCTAATATAATGCTGGAAGATGAGCCCCCTATGTTGGAAGATGCTCAAAATATACAGTGGGAGCAACAAGGGACTTGAGGATATCAACGATTGTGAAGATGGCACAGGACCAGGCAATGTATTGTTCTGTTATACATGGGGGTCAGTCATGGCAGCTAACAACAATATAGGTTGAGGGGAAGAGGGATGGTGGATGTGCAGCGTAAGCAAAAGAGTGTACGCAGGAAAGTGACAAACCCTGTTGGAATGGAGTGAAGGAAACTATGCTAGACTGTGAAGATAGGGTTAGACTGGAACAATGTAGTCAAATCATGGGAGGCCTTGAGTGTCGAGCTCATGAGTGTGAACTCAGTAATGTGTCCTTTTTGGGAGAGGAAGAATTGATCTGGGTTCAGTATCACTGAAGGGGAAATATCAAAAGATGTAAACGACAACATTAGGAGACAACTACAGGAATGTAGGGTGAGATGCTGAGAACTAGAAAAGGATATGGCAGTGGTAATAAAAAGAAAGGAATGACTCTGAGAGAAACTGTAGATAAAAATTAATAGGTGTAGTGACCGATTTGGTGGAGGAAAAAAAGAAAATGGAGACATTTCAAAGATTTGGTTATTCATGTAATTAATCATTCAACAAATGCATATAGCAACCAGTACATATTCTTTGATACTATAATTCAGCAAAAGACCTTATTTGTTAGCAATCAAAACTGACTCTACTTATGTTGGGTACAAAGGGAATTTATCATGAGATACCAGGTGTTCATAGCGTCAATGAGAGCATGGAGGGTGACGGATCCAAACATGCTTTGTGGTAGTCTTTCTGAGCTGAGTTCCATGAGAGAATTAAGCCCTACTGCCCTACAGCATGGAACCCCTGGTGGCATAGTGGTTAAGTGCTGTGGCTGCTAACCAAAAAGTCAGCAGTTCGAATTCACCAGGCTTTCCTTGGAAACCCTATGGGCAGTTCTACCCTGTCCTGTAGGGTGGCTATGAGTCAAAATCGACTCGACAGTAACGGGTTTGGTTTTAGTTTTGGCCCTACAGCATGCATGGTATATAATGACTTAGCTTCTCTCCTATGTATCTGAAATGGGACTAGTTATATGCCATCTTTGGGAAAATTGGAAAAATCGTCACTCACATCATTTCAGTTTCTGTGATTCAAATGAGGAACCACAATTAAGAAATGCTGTCTGGAGGCTGAGGAAAAGGCACCACAAAAAGCAGGCCTGGGCCACACACTACTCACTGCTTTTGTTCCCCTAGTATTGCTTCATTTGCTCAAGATTCCAAGTACCAGGCACATGGAGAGAGATCAAGTGTCTGGGAAGGCTTTACCAGGAGATGGTTTCAGACGGACCTTGAAAAAAAAATCAGTGGGGGCTTGTAAATCAGACCAGAGACAGATCAGTATGTGCAAAGATAGAAGATGGTAAGAGCTTGGCATGTTTGGGAAATGGTGAGAATGGGTGACGGGGTTGGTGATAGTGAGACTGGTGGTTGATGGCAGAAGATGAGGTGAGAATGTGAACTGAAGCCAGCCTATGAGGGACCTGGTAGGTTCTAATAAAGAGTTTAGATGTCACCTTCTGAGCCCTGGAGTCACTGAAGTTATTAAAGTTTGAGGATGACATAATCAAGGTTGTTTTTTACAGTAGGAATGCTGGTGGGCAATGAAGTGTAAGAGGGAAAAACTAGAAGGGTAAGGTAACTATTACATATATGTCAGAACCCAGTGCCGTCGAGTCGATTCCGACTCCTAGCGACTCTATGTCAGAGGCAACAGTCTATTCATTCATGATCTTATTACATAAGCAAAGGCTCAAAAATGTTTACGTGTCTGGTGTAGGGAGGCACGGCTTGCAAGGGAAGAGTGAGGACTGAAACCACCAGTTATGCCAAACCAACGGGAAGCAAGGAAGCCAGGCAGGAATGAATTTAAGTCATAGCTGAGAAATCATAACCTTTTGCAACAAGGGAGTGGCAAAGTGAGGAGGAAAAGAAGGCATCATAGGAATGATAATAAGGCTAAGGGAAGGGAGGGGAGCTCATCTCAGACGTATGGAATTATCTGGATATGTGTAACACAGAGGCCAAATCAGAAGTGAGTGTGGAAGAGAACAAAGATATTGCCTGGTCCTGTGCCATCTTCACAAACATTGGTATGCTGGAGTCCACTGCTGCCCCGCTGTGTATTTTGAGTGTCTTCCAACCTAGGGGGCTCATCTTCCAGCAATAGGCTATAGGAAGATGCCAGCATTGGAGCATACCCAGGAGATAGGGGATGAAGCGAGGAAAGGAGCCAGCAGAGGGGAAAGAGGAGCAGGAAAAGTACATTGTGGGTGCAACACTGTGGAGAGGGCCACACAACCCTGGAGGGGAGGGACAATTAAGAAAGAATTGGAAAGACCAGAAACATCCATTCCAAAGATAGATATCTCATTTCTTTTCTCAAGCATCCCACAGATCCTTGTCTAAATCAATACAGAATAGACATGGCTCTTTCTAATCGTGTTCACGTGACACAGAATAACCTCATCTCCCTGCATCTTTGTGGTAGCTTCCTTCCATCAAAATCTTACTTACTTTCTGAGGTATTTATTCTGACAGCTCTAAAATGATAATGGGGATAATTAGTTCTGACCATGTTGCTTGGCCTGGTCTACCAAGTTTGGAAATCTATCCCAAGGAATTACTTAAAAATGCATTCAAGACTGAATATAACTGCATTGCTCGTAGTGTAAGCAAACAAAGCAAAACAAAAAAGGAAAGATAGCCAACAAGTGAGCCAAGCTGGGATATGGTTACAGGTACTATGCTGCAGCAGTATACTGCATTGCAGATCATTTTATATGAATTAAGGAAAACAAACAAAAATAATAAACCCTGTATGAATCAGAACAAGAACTGGAAGGGGGCCAAACATTTTATAGATAACTACTACTACATTATGACAGGTATTTTGTATTTTTGTTGGCTGTTACATAGTTACTCATATGTTTATTTTAAAGATGGTAAAATAGTGAATTAAAATGAAGTATAAACCAGTTATTTCTGACATGCTTGTTCAATGAGAAAAGAACGTTCATTTGTTTGATTGAACTACCATAGATAAAAGTCTTACATTTAAACACCATTGAGTAAATAAGGAGCTTATACAATGTCTACTTCTGTGCAAAATGTCAAAATGGCCCAGTAAAATCATATTGCAATTAGAAAAAGATGAAATTGAAGTCTGGATGGGTACTTAAACACTAAAAATGTGATTTTATAAGCTTTTAAGGAAAGGAATGTAGAACTATATTATTTACATAGAAATAGCCAAGAATAAGAACAACTCTGGAAGATATTTATTTATTCATTTATTGTAAAATGAGAATTCATGATTATTTGATGCCAGTCATGAGAATTGTCACAAAACAGTCTCTACAACAACAGAAGCACAAGGTTTCTTTAAAAAAAAAAAAAAGCTTTGAGTCTCTTTCCAAACCCCAAAGACAGAAAAAAAAAATTCACAGAAACAGTAAAAAAGGGCAAATGTTTCAAATTTAAGAAAAGATGAATATCCTAGAAAATGAGAAGAGTGATAGTTCAGAATAAAGAAGAGAAGTGGATGACAAGAGGAAAAATATTGGAGAGAGGCTCTGTAGCATAACAATAGGCTATATAGGAAGCAAGATATTTTAAAGGTGAACTTGAATGAGAACAAGAGTATGTGAAAGAAAATTCCCAGTTGATAGCATAACAAAAGTGAAAAAGATGTTTTAAAAAGATACAAAGAGATTAAAAGACAAGAAAATTTGGGGACCATTTAAAGTTATCAGTATAATTTAATATCGGTACAATTGTTCCATCTTTCCAAGAGAAAAGAAATATGCTGTGTAATTCCAAATATCTTTATAAAAAATCTTTTCATCATAATTTTTAAATTGCCCTAATATCTCATTGTCTTTAGTATTTTGCCCAAGACTCTTGGTTATAAATGACAGAAATTCAACTCAGACAAGTCTAAACCAAAGGAATGAACCTACTTCTTGTGGTCGACAGAATAATATCCCACAAAGATGTCCTGTCCTAGTTCCCAGGATCTGAAAATGTGTTACTTTACATGTAAAAGGGACTTTGCTGATGCCCTTAAATTAAGGATCTTCAGAAGGGGTGGTTACTCTGGATTATCTGGGTTGGGTTCAGTGTAATCACAAGGGTCCTTCTGAGGAGGAAAGGCAGGCAGGAGAGTCAGGGTCAGAGAAGAAGTGACAATGGAAGCAGAGGCCAGAGTAATGTGGAGCCATGAGTCAAGGAATGCAGGCAACCTCTAGAAGCTGGGAAAGGCAAGGAAACAGATTCTTTCCTAGACATTCCTGAAGGAACGTAGCCCTGCCAACTCATTTTGGATTTCTGGCCTCCAGAGCTATAAAATAATACATTTGTGTGGTTTTAAGCCACTGAATTTGTGGTAATTTGCTACAGTAGCAATAGGAAACTAAAACACTCATGTAACCTAGAAGTTGAAGGCGAGAGCTGACTTGTAGCCTAGTTTAACCCAAGGGTTCAGAAGATGTCATGAGCCTTTCTTTTACATTAATCGCTGAGCAACGCTTCCCTCTGCACTGGTCTCATTTTCAGGCAGGTCTTCCTATGTCCTAGAGAAGAGGATCACAGGTAGGTAGAGGCTTTCTTTGTCCTTAGTGAATGTGGACCCCTGAAACCACACCATGTGGTGGCCCTGCTTAAAGCTAGCAATCCTAGAAAAAAAAAAAGCCGGGGGAGGGGGGATGGGGCCAGTGGGGAGGGAGTTGTTCTCAAACTCCAGAGAAGTCCAAAGGGGGATCTGATTGGCTTGGCACAGGCCACACCCCTTCCCTGAATCAATCATTTAAGTAGAAATGTGCAGTACATTAATTGGCCAGGTCTAATTTTTTTTTTTATAGTACCTGTTCTTGTGGGTGGATTGGGGAGGAGAGGGGTGGTTGTGGTTGTTGTGTGCTTTCTAGTAGATTCTGACTCAGGGAGCCTATAGGACAGAGTAGAACTGCTCTATACGTTTTACAAGCCAAGTGCTTAACCACTGCACTACCAAGGCTCCCTGAAGGAGGGTTAGCCCCATGGAAACCACATAGACTTCGGTCTCCACAAGAAAGATGGGTCCAGTTACTAGAAGACAGGAAAGGAAAGGATACTGAGTAAACAAGAATCATTGCTACTACTGTGCACAAGACATAACAGTATTTAAAAAATACATGTTCAATGTTTAATCAAAAATTCAAAATTGATGTTGTAGCATCCTTTGAAGATTGATATGATTTTAAATCACTATCACAAAATGAAAACAATATTCCAGACATTGAGTGCATTCCTTGTTTCATTAATGCCTTTGACACCCCCTCCCCCAAATTTTGGCTCCAATTCCTAAAAATTGGACCTATTCTATGCTAATAAATGAATTTGACATCTCAGCAGTAAACAGGACAATTACTACTTGAATGACAGGTAAAAGACTTGCAAAATGCAATGTCTAGGTGACACTGTTTTCAAACGAAGCCAGTGTTGCCCCACAAGGATATGGTCACTGTTCAAAGGCAACTGGGGATTCCAGGGTGTCAGAATTCTGAAGAGGTGGTCATCAGTATAATCTGATGGTTAGAGAAGCAGGTCTCTTTTAAAAGAGTAGGTCTCTTCCTTCATTTACTGACCTGTTATCACCACGTCCTGTCTTCCTGGTTCAAAGAGCCTGGTCATGCCCAAGGAAAATGGTGGCGGAGGTGGTAGTAGTGAGGTCTTCATGGAGGGTGGTAGAGTCAAAGAGACTTCCAGGGATGAGGGGCTTTGCAGTTCTCAGAGAACCATCTTACGAAACAACTAAAATGTGTTCACTCTTTTCCAGGTGTCTTTTAAAATCTCAGGTGAACCAGACCAACTCTGATGGGGATAGGAGAGTGGGAAAGGATTTGAACTTACTTTGAAGACTTGCAGTATAGCATGAAAGTTGATCTATTGTCTATTGTATCCAAGTCATCTTGATCATCCTACCTAGAGGTCCTAACACTTAGGAGGAGCTCAATATTAAATACTGAATGAACTGGCATCAAATTATTGCCCTCCCTCACATGTTGAATATAGGTTCCTTAACTTTAGGCTCTACAAAAAAACAAAGCTATTCTTTTTCATTTTGGTTCTGTATTTTTATTATCATCAGCATGCATCTGATATTTACTTCTTGCAGCTATTACATCCATTCGTGTTACGAGTGTGAAGTCAGGGGTTAGGGGAGTGATTAAAGAAGTTATCACAAGCAGCAAAGACTCTGATGTTATTAAAACCCCAAGTAAACACACACACACACACACACACACACACACACGGAGGATATTCAAGTTAATGCAAACTCTAAATGTCTAACTTAATGCAGATTGGAATGCAGCCAGCAAAAATGTCATTCTCTGACTTAATGGAAAGATTAATAACTCAAAACCATGAATTATATATGAAGTCTCACCCAGGATCGTGGTTATTTTTAGCACGAGAGAGTAACATGATGCTGCAGGTACGGTTCGTGCCAACACCATAACCTGAGGAGCAAGTGCCAAGAAAAGCAGGGCTGGGATGTCTCAATCAACAAAAGCAGAGACAAAAACTCAGTACCCTTCAGAAGAGAAAGGCAGCTTTTCTCATGTGCAGAACTGAATGGCAAATGTGATGGAGGAAATCACAAGAGTGAGGAGGGGACCGCTCCAGCATACTGATAACTCTACAAATAACTGAACTCTGTCTTAAATGCGACTCCACTTGTCAAGTGCTGGAAGGTGACACATGGCTAGGATTTTAACTTTTCTTACACTAAAGACAGCCACCAACTGAAATGAAAGTGAAGGGAGCTAATTAGCACTGTTGTTAGTTGCCTTTGAATGAATTCTGACTCATGATGCCCTTATGGATAACAGAAGGACACGTTACCTGGTCCTGCACCATTTTCCTGATTATTGGTATGTTTGAATCCATAATTGCAGCTATTGTGTCAATCCATCTCACCAAGGGTTTCCCTTGTTTTTGATGACCCTCGACTTTACCAAGCATGATGTCCTCCCCTAGCAATTGGTCGTTCCTGATGATGTGTCCAAAGCAAGCAAGCTGAAGTCTTGCCTTCCTTACTTCTAAGGAGTATTCTAGTTTTATTTCATCTAAGACTGATCTGTTCCTTCTTCTGGCAGTCCACAGTGTATTAAATATTCTTCATCGACGCCACAGGTTGAATGCATCAATTCTTCTTCAGTCTTCCCTTTGCATTGTCTAGCTTTCACATGCACATGAGGTGATTGAAAAGACCACGACTTGAGTCAGGCACACCTTGGTTATCAAAGTGACAACTCATATTAGCCACTGTTTCTCCAGGACAACAGTGTCAGTTTGAGCAAATCAACTCAACTTTTTCAGGGGGCTTTACTAAGTTCCTCTGTAGAGTGATCATCATAGACCCTAAGATCATCTACTACGGGCCCACGGGTGGTCTCTATTGCCAATGGAGGAAAAATGCTCAAACCAAAAATTGCATTTGATTGCCAGGGCTTCAGAGGCCTCTTCTCCCCAAAACATCTGTTAACTCTGGGGCATCCACAACCCTAGATTGAAAACTCTTGCTTTAGAGCATTAAAACAACCAAAAAGCTGCATTTCCTACTGAGGTTGAGTACACAGAATGACTGGGACTCTGAAACATGTTGCAATGTAGCCGATAAACCTTGCCATTAAGTTTTCCAAAGAGCTCACATTTATGTGCACAAAACCAAAAAAGCAGACATCTAAATACACTTTATCACCTTAAAAGGACTAGATATTGAGGAGGAACAGAGCATAAAATGAGTGAGAATAGGGTGGTAGGAACAATTTCTTCTCACTGCTTGTATAAACACACGCGCACACACACACACACGGCAGGACTTGAGTCAAGCACGGTGACAGCTTACATTTGGAATAATTTTATTCTCTGTTTGGTACATTTCACAGCTTACATACATAAACTAGCATACCTCTAAATGAGCCTCTCCTCCGTAAATTGACAGGTTAAAGGCACTCAGACGCTGAGGAAAAATCTGACTCAAAAACTAAGAAAAGTAAGTTAATTTCCCGACCCACATTTACATGGGTAACCATAGAAGAAGAGAATCTGGGCAGGGCAAGGACAGGCCTTACCGTGCTCAAGTCAGATGGGAGCATTGTGGTGACCACCATCAGGCCCACTTTAAGAACACACACGAGTTCTCATACATTCATATGATAGAGTGAAATATAGTCATTTATTCAGCAACTATGTCCGGGAACATTATTTACTGTGAGGGAAAGTGTGCATGCTATGGATAAATACAAAATCAAGGTATAAAGTTTCATATGGTCTGCTCTCTAGGCTAATAGATAAAGATACAGCTATAGATAAGATTTTGACCGTCTTTTATTATCCTGGGAATAATTCAATTGATCCATTCCAGTATGTCAATGTCTTGTTTTCCCAGACATACTTTTTTTTTCTGATTTAAAAAGTAATGAATGTTCCTTACAAAAACACGTGGACAGTATAGATAAATAGATGTGTGCACGCCAGTCATGTACTCACACACACAGAGACTGGAAAATAAGAACTCAAATTTTGAAAGTGTCTATCTCTGGGTAGTGGGGTAATGTGTAATTGTCTTCCTTCCTTCCTTACTTTTTTAGGAGTTATATACTGTCCATGTGTCTTTGTAAGGAACATTCATTACTTTTTAAATCAGAGAATAAAAAGGTATACCTGGGAAGGCAAGACATCGACATACTACAAGGGATCAATTGAGTTATCCCCAGGATAATAGATGGTCGAAATCTTAAGAAAAACAGTTGAAGGCTTGTGAAATTGTCAGCCGTCTGTATCCTCGGGCTGCATATCCATGGATTTAACCAACTGCAGACTGAAAATGTTCTGGGGGAGGGGGTGGGTGGAGAAACTTCCAAAAAGCAAAACTTGAATTTGCTGCTTGCCAAGCACTACACTGAATCCACACAAATGAAGTGGTGTGTAGGCATCCCCTGCTGCAGCCTCCCGCCATTTCACAGAACCTCAGTCTCTCTCCAGCACTCATTTCAGCATTGTTTGCCTCGAGTCTTGTCATTCTTCCCTAAACAACAAGTACTATATAACAACTATTTACATAGCATTTACATTGTATTAGGTATTACAAGTAATCTAGAGATGATTTAAAGTATACGGGAGGATGTGCGTAGGTTATATGTAAATACTACGCCATTCTATATAAAGGACTTCAGCATCTACGGATTTTGATAACCATGGGGGTTTCTGGAACCAATCCCCAGTGAATACCAAGGGACGACGTATATATCATAGAAAAATGACAGCTTTGGAAGATGAGATAAGACCCGTCAAATACTCTGAAGAGCAACCATGCAGAGGAGGAATTAGACTTTATTCCGGGTAGCTTCAGAACCAATAGATGAAAAACTAACGGGAGCTTCACTGAAGCTTAGTTAAGGAGAAAAAGGTTTTCCATGATGCAGGTGTGCTAAGGAGCTTGATAAGGCTTCTCATCTATGGAGATCAAACCCAGATGGTAGATGACCATCTATAGAAACACACACCGAGATACCAGAGGACCGTCAATGGAAGCACACCCCAAATTCCAGATGTCAAACTATGGAAACACACCCCCAGATGCTGAATAATCATCTATGGAAACACACCCCCAGATGCTGTATGGCCATCCATGTAGGAATATACCCTGATATCAGATGACCTTCTTTTGTGGGTTCATTTGTGTCCCCCGAAAAGATATGGTGAATTCCTAACCCCCATACCTGTGAATGTGATCTTGTTTGGGGAAATAAGGTCTTTCTTTGAATATATTATCAGTTAAGTTATACCTCAGTAGGGTAGATCCTAGTCCTAATCCCTTCTGAGTGCTGTCTTATTAAAGGGGAGAACAGATATGGACAGAGAGTCACACAGGGAGAAGACATGTGAAGATACGTCCACAAGCAGCAAATGAATACCCAGGATTGTAGGCAGATACCAGAAGCTACGGGAGAGGCATGAACAGTTCTTCTCTCAGAACCTCAGAAGGAATCAACATGGCCGATACCCTGATTTAGACTTTTAGCCTCCAGAACCATGAGACATTTATGTTCTTTAAAGCCACCCACTTTGTGGCATTTCGTTATGTCAGAACTAGGAAACAAAGATACCATCTAAAGGGGCACATATCCTCATACTGGATGCCCATCCTGTCCTAAGAAATGACTATGAACACCCACAGGCACCTTGGAAGAAAACCCTGGAAATCTGCTTCCAAAATGATGGCAACTGGCTATGGTTTTTGTTGTTCTTGTTTTTATGGCAATTCTATGTTTAACTTTTTGAGGAGCCCCAAACTGTTTTCCGTATTAGCTGTACCATCTTACATTCTCACCAACAAACACCTTAGCTTCTTGAAAACATTGTTTATGCTTGCTGTCTCCATTTCCTCACTTTCCATTCACCACTTTTTGAAATTGATCCCCTTTTTGTCAGAGAAGCACTAATTCAGGCCTCTGATGTGCTTCAGTTAAATAAGGTAAGAAACTCTACCTTGGATGCCTTAAATTTTTGTAGGTCAGAGGTCACAGTTGGTAATAAACCTGCCTCTAGAGAAACATAGGAGTCCCTGGGTGATACAGTTAATGGGCTCAGCTGCTAACCACAAGGCTGGGTTTTGAGGCCACCTAGAGTTGCCTCTAAAAAAAAAAAAAAAAAAAAAAAACTCTAGGTGGCCTCAAATCCAAACCCTGGTGGTGTAGTGGTTAAGTGCTACGACTGCTAACCAAGAGGTCAGCAGTTCAAATCCGCCAGTGCTCCTTGGAAACTCTACGGCGCAGTTCTACTCTGTCCTATAGGGTCTCTATGAGTCGGAATCGACTTGACGGCAGTGGTTTTAACCCTGGTGGTATAGTGGTTAAGTGCCATGGCTGCCAGCCAAAGGGTCGGCGGTTCAAATCCACCAGGCGCTCCTTGGAAACTCTATGGGGCAGTTCTACTCTATCCTATAGGGTTGCTATGAGTCGGAATCGACTCGACAGCACTAGGTAGAGTTGCCTCACGAGAAAGGACAGGGAATCTACTAAAAAATCAGACATTGAAAACTCCATGGAGCACAGTTCTACCCTGACATACATGGGGTTGCCATGAGTTGGAGTCAACTCAAAGGCAACTGATAGAGAAAACACAGAAGAGTGGTCGGGTTGGGTCACAGAATTTTCACAACCATTACCAGCCAGCTCTGTCTCAATTCCCAGATCTTCCTGCAAGTGTGATGTACTATCTCCTGCCAGTCTTTCCTACTAATAACAGCACTGCATAATAAATCTATCTTACAGTTTCCATAGCAGTAAAATTTGCACTCAACAAAATTATATCATTTCCAACTATTAATGGAGTGTTTTCGCTTCCTCATAGAAATACAATTTCCTCCTAACAAACAAACAAAAAGCGACTATGAAATTGGTTTTTCATCCTTACGGATATTCCTCAGAGCTGTGAGATGTATCCTAAAATACTAAACCACAAAGCCAGTAGCCTGTCTTTAGGAACGACAGCGTTTCATGAATATGAAGACAGCCTTGGAATCAACTGCTCAGGCGACAATTAGCTTCCAAAGAGTTGCACAGTAATGCTCAGCTGCTCCTTTCAGCGTTTTGCTTTCTGGCTTCACAGATGCAGGGGATACTCATTATGCTGCCCTACAAAATCATCACAATTACGAAAGAGAGGGGAGGACATGAAAGTGGAAGGAAAAACCCAAGATTAAGGAAAAGGGGAGAAAGGAGGGATGATGAAGTAGGGAGAACAAGGGAGACAGTGACAAATTAATACAAATGCAAAAGATTTTCAGAAAACCACAGACAGCAAACATTCAAAATAAATTTAAACTCTGGCCTTTGAGGTTTATTCACTTGCTTAAACTTTCAGCTACAGTTTAAAGACCCTTCAAAAGCTATCCTGAAAAAGGTCTTGTTGTTGTTGTTGGGTCCCTTCGAGTTGGTTTCAATGCATGGCAGCCCTATGTTCAACAGAACAAAACACTTGCCGCCATACTCACAATCATTGCTCTGTTTGAGCCCATCGTTGGAGCCACTATGTCAATCCATCTCATTGAGGGTCTTCCTCTTTTTCGCTCACTGTCTACTTTACTGAGCACAATGTCCTTCTTCAAGGTCTGGTCCCTCCTGATAACATGTCCAAAGTATGTGAGACATAGTCTCGCCATCCTCACTTCCAGGAGCACTGGCTGTGCATGTTCCAAGACAGATTTGTTTGTTCTTTTCACAATCCATGGTATATTCAGTATTCTTCGCCAACACCATAATTCCAAGGCATCGATTCTTCTTTGGTCTTCCTTATTCATTGTCCAGCTTTTGTAGGCATATGAGGTGATTGAAAACACCATGGCTTGGGTCAGGTGCACCTTAGTCCCCAAAGTGACATTTTTAAAGAGATCTTTTGCAGCAGAATTGCCCAATGCAATGCGCCTTTTGATTTCTCGACTGCTGCTTCCATAAGTGTTGATTGTGGATTCAAGTAAAATAAAAACCTTGACAACCTCAATATTTTCTCCGTTTATTATGATGTTGCTTATTGGTCCAGTTGTGAGGATTTTTGTTTTCTTTATGTTGAGGTGTAACCCATACTGAAGGCTGTGGTCTTTGATCTTCATCAGTAAGTGCTTCAAGTCCTCTTCGCTTTCAACAAGCAAGGTTGTGTCACCTGCATATCCCAGGTTGTTAATGAGTCTTCCTCCAATCCTGATGCCATGTTCTTCTTCACATAGTCCGGCTTCTTGAATTATTTGCTCAGCATACAGATTGAATAAGTATGGTCAAAGGATACAACCCAACACACACTTTTCCTGATTTTAAACCACTCAGCATTTCCTTGTTCTGTCCGAACGAATGCCTCTTGGTCTATGTACAGGTTCCTCATGAGCACAATTAAGTGTTCTGGAATTCTCGTTCTTCACAAGGTTATTCATAACTTGTTATGATCCACACAGTCAAATATCTTTGCACAGTCAATAAAACACAAGTAAACACTCTTCTGGTATTCTGTGCTTTCAGCCATGATCCATCTGACATCAGCAACAATATCCCTGATTCCATGTCCTCCTCTCAAACCGGCTTGAATTTCTGGCAGTTTTCTGTTGATGTACCACTGCAGTCGCTTTTGAATGATCTTCAGAAAATTTTACTTGCATGTGATGTTAATGATATTATTCAATAATTTCCACATTCTGCTGGATCACCTTTCTTTGGAACGGGTACAAATATGGATCTCTTCCAGTAAGTTGGCCAGGTAGCTGTCTTCCAAATTTCTTGACATGGACGAGTGAGCACTTCCAGTGCTGCATCCATTTGTTGAAACATCTCAATTGGTATTCCATCAATTCCTAGAGTCTTGTTTTTCGCCAAAGCCTTCAGTGCAGCTTGGACTTCTTCCTTCAGTACCATCGATTCTGGATCATATGCTACCTCCTGAAATGGTTGAATGTCGTCAACCCTTTTTGGTACAGTGACTCTGTGTATTCCTTCCATCTTCTTTTGATGCTTCCTGCATCATTCAACATTTTGCCAATTGTCTTAGTTATCTAGTGCTGCTACACAAAAATACCACAAGCGGATGGATTTGACAAAGAGAAACTTATTATCTCATAGTATAGGATGCTAGAAGTCTAAATTTGGTTTGCCAGCTCCAGGGGAAGTCTTTCTTTCTCTGCTGGCTCTTGGGGAAGGTCCTTGTCATCAATCTTCCCTTGGTCTAGGAGCTTCTCAGCACAGGGACCCTGGGTCCAAAGGACGCACTCTGCTCCCAGCTCTGCTTTCTTGATGGTAGGATGTTCCTCTGTTTCTCAGCTCCCTTCTCTCTTTTTTATCTCAAAAGAGATTGATGCAAGATACAATCTAATCTTTGTAGATTGAGTCCTGTCTTATTAACATAACTGCCTCTAATCCTGCCATGTTAACGTCATAGTGGTAGAATTTACAACACATAGGAAAATCACATCAGATGACAAAATAGGGGACAATCACACAATACTGGAAATCATGGCCTAGCCAAATTGATACACATTGTGGAGAGACAAATTTCAATCCACAACACCCATAAAAACCAAAAACCCACTGCTGTTGAGTTTATTTAGATTCACAGTGACCCTATAGGACAGAGTAGAACTGCCCCATAGAGTTTCCAAGACTATGATCTTTAAAGAAGCAGGCTGCCACATCTTTCTCTGGCACAGAGGCTGGCAGGTTCGAACCGCTGACCTTTTGGTTAGCAGCCAAGTGCTTCAACCACTGTGCCACCATGGTTCCTTATATTGCCCATAGAATCGTTCAGTATTGCAACTCAAGGCTTGAGATTTTTCTTCAGTTCTTTCAGCTTGAGAAATGCCGCGTGTGTACTTCACTTTTGGTTTTCTAACTCTGGGTCTTTGCACATGTCATTATAATACTTTGCCTTCTCAAACTGTCCTTTGAAATCTTCTCTTCAGCTGTTTTACTTGATCATTTCTTCCTTTTTGCTTTAGCTACTCTATGTTCAAGAGCAAGTTTCAGAGTCTCTTCTAACATCCATTTTTGTTTTTTTATCTTTCCCGTCTTTTTAATGAAATTTCGTTTTCTTTATTTTCTCAAGTTCCTTTTTTTATTGTACTTCAAATGAAAGTTTACAGGGTAGTTTCTCATTAAACAATTAATACACATATAGTTTTGTGACATTGGTTTCCAACCTCACAACATGTCAACACTCTCTTCTTCTTGTCCCTGGGTTCCTGGTTACCAGCTTTCCTTTCCCTTCCTGCCTTCTCGACCTTGCACCTGGGGCTGGTGTGCCCATTTAGTCTCCTTTTGTTTTATGGGCCTGTCTAATGTTTGGCTGAAGGGTCGATCTCAGGAGTGACTTCATTACTGAGCTATAACGGTGTCTGGGGGCCGTACTCTTGGGGTTTCTGCAGTTTCCGTCAGAGAGTAAGTCTGGTCTTTTTTTGTGTGAGCTAGAATTTTGTTCTACATTTTTCTCCAGCTCTGTCCAGGGCCCTTTATCATGATCCCTGTCAGAGCAGTAGGTGGTGGTAGCCCAGCACCATCTAGTTGTGCTGGACTCAGTCTGGTGGAGGCTGTGGTAGTTGTGGTCCATTAATCCTTTGGACTAATCTTTCCCCTATGTCTTTGGTTTTCTTCATTCTCGCTTGCGCTAGATGGGGTGGGACCAGTGGAGTATCTTAGATGGCCACTCACAAGCTTTTAAGACCTCAGACATTACTCACCAAAGTAGGATGTAGAACATTTTCTTTATAAACTATGTTATGTCAATTGAGCTAGATCTCCCCCAAGACCATGGTCCCCAGCCCTCAGCCCAGTAATTCAGTCCCTCAGGGAGTTTGGATATGTCTACGAAGCTTTCACGACCTCTCCTTGGTCAAGTCGTGCTGACTTCCCCAGTATTGTGTACTGTCTTACCCTTCACCAAAGTTACCACTTATCTATTGTCTAGTTAGTGTTTTTCCCTCCCCACACCTCCCCTCTCTAGTAACTTTTGCTTTCTTCTTGTATGATGTCCTTCTACAACTGGTCTGGCCTTCAGTCATTAGTGTTCAATGTGTCAAATCTATTATTGATATGGTCTCTAAATTCAGGTGGGATATACTCAAGGACCTCTTTAAAGTGTTGAAAAGCAAAGATGTCACCTTGAAGACTAAGGTGCGCCTGACCCAAGCCATGGTATTTTCAATCACATCATATGCATATGAAAGCTGGACAATGAATAAGGAAGACTGAAGAAGAATTGACATCTTTGAATTGTGGTGTTGGCGAAGAATATTGAATATGCCATGGACTGCCAAAAGAACGAACAAGTCTGTCTTAGAAGAAGTACAACCAGAATGTTCCTTAGAAGCAAGGATGGAGAGACTGAGTCTTACATACTTTGGACATGTTGTCAGGAGGGATCAGTCCCTGGAGAAGGACATCATGCTTGGCAGAGTACAGGGTCAGTGGAAAAGA
Organism: Loxodonta africana; assembly: GCF_030014295.1. Taxonomy (NCBI): domain Eukaryota; kingdom Metazoa; phylum Chordata; class Mammalia; order Proboscidea; family Elephantidae; genus Loxodonta; species Loxodonta africana. Next base: position 13,182,925 of record NC_087369.1, on the reverse strand, counting down.
GGAAGACCCTCAACGAAGTGGGTTGACACAGTGGCTGAACCAATGAGATCAAGCATAACAATGACTGTAAGGATGGCTGAGGACTGGGCAGTGTTTCGTTCTGTTGTGCGTAGGGTCGCTATGAGTCAGGACTGACTCAATGGCACCTAACAACACCAACATACTCAAGGTCATACTTTGGCTCTTGCAGACTTGTTTTAATTTTCTTTAACTTCAACTTGAACTTGCTTATGAGTAATTCATGGTCTGTTCTGTAATCGGTCCCTCACCTTGTTCTGACTGATGATATTGAGCTTCCCCATTGTCTCCTTCCACACATGTAGTCAATTTGATTTCTTGCGTATTCCATCCAGTGAAGTCCACGTGTAGAGTCATCATTTATGTTGTTGAAAAAGCATATGTGCACTGAACAAGTTGTTGGTCTTGCAAAATTCTATCATGTGATCTCCAGTGTCGTGTCTATCACTAAGGTCATAGTTTCCAACTACTGATCCTTCTTTTCTTCTTTATTCCCAACTTTCATGTTCCATTCACCAGTAATTATCAATGCATCTTGGTTACATTTTTGATCAATTTCAGACTGTAGAAGTTGGTAAAAATCGTCAGTTTCTTCATCTTTGGCCTTAGATGTTGATGTGTAAATTTGAGTAATAATCATATTAACTGGTCTTCCTTGTAGGCATATGGATATTATCCTGTCACTGAAAGCATCGTACTTCAGGATAGATCTTGAAATGTTCTTTTTGACAATGAATGGAATGTCATTCCTCTTCAATTTGGCACTCCCAGCATAGTAGACCATATGATTGTCTGATTCAAAATGGCCAATAGCAGTCCATTTTAGTTCACTAATGCCTAGAATATCTATCTTTATGCATTCCATTTCATTTCTGACAACCTCCAATTATCCTAGATTCATACTTTGCACATTCCACATTCTGATTATTAATGAATATTTGCAGCTATTTTTTCTCATTTTGAGTTGTGCCACATCAGCAAATGAAGGTCCTGAAAGCTTTACTCCATCCATATCATTAAGGCCCAACTACTTTGAGGAGGCAGCTCTTCCTCAGTCATATTTTGGGTACCTTTCAACCTGAGGGGCTCATTTTCTGGCACTATATCAGCCACAGTGCTTTTAGACAATGAAAAAGGAAGACTGAAGAAGAATTAATGGATTTGAATTGTGGTGTTGGCAAAGAATTTTGAATATGCCGTGAACTTCCAGAAGAATAAACAAATCTGTCTTGGAAGAAGTACAGCCAGAATGCTCCTTAGAAGTGAAGATGGTGAGACTTCGTCTCATGTACTTTGGACATGTTATCAGGAGGAACCAATCCCTGGAGAAGGACATCATGCTTGGTAAAGCAGAGGGTCAGTGAAAAAGAGGAAGACCCTCAATGAGATGGACTGACACAGTGGCTGCAACAATGGGCTCAAACATACCTACTATTGTGAGGATGGCACTGGACCGAGCAATGCTTCATTCTATTATACATAGGGTTGCTCTGAGATGGAATCAACTCAACAGCATCTAACAACAACAGCATATACAGGTATGTGCTCATTTGATGTTGAATTAATCATAGCTATTATTGTTCTTGTTAAGAATAATTTGTTGAGTCTAGAAAGAAATAAGCACTTATAATTTCTAAGATCCTACCAGAGATGGAAATTACATGTTTGGTAAAGTAGAGGGTCATCAAAAAGGAGGAAAACTCTCAATGAGATGGATTGACACAAGAGCCACACAATGGACTCAGCCTACCAATGATCATAAGGATGACACGGGACCTGGCAAGATTTTGTTGTTATACATAATGTGACCATGAGTCAGAGAAAATTTGATGGCAACTAACAACAACAACTCTCTAGGTATTTAAGTCCCACTAAATCTTTGACCTAGAGCAGGGGCTGTAAAAGGCCCGATAGCAAATATTTTAGGCTTTGTCGGCTATCTGGTCTCTGTTGCTACTACTCAACTCTGCCCGGTAGTACAAAAGTAGCCATAGATGATATGTAAATGAACGGGCATGTCTGTTTTCCAGTGAAACTTTATTTACAAGAACAGGCAGCAGCTAGATTTGGCTCACAGGCAGTAGCTTGCAGGCCTCTGAGCTAGTGAGTATTCACAAATTACAAATGAAGAAACTATTGCTCAGAGTCCTTAAACAACTTGCCCTGGGTTGCCTGGCTCTGAAGCAGCAGGCCTGGGATTTGAGCCTAAGACCATCTGTCCCAGAGCTCATGTTCTTTCCTCTACACTGAGTTGTGTTAATTGGCAACATAACTTTTGTAGTCATTTGAAAGCAGGATTTATGGTTCAGAGGCGAGGGTCTGCTCAAATAAATACACAGGTGCTTCATAACATGAATGGTGCCCAAATAACTCAAGCAGACAATATCAAGATCCCAGGGCCCACAGTCAATGTAAAATTTATAGTCTCAAAAGGGGTTGCTGGCATTATTTCTGTGAGAAGTTGATCTCGCCAAAATAAAGTGGAGAATTACTACACGAATGTCAAAAATTCCTAAACTTCCTGGAAGACACTACTAGACATATTGTTATCTGGGCCTCAATATCTCAGAAATTTGCCCCAAATATCCAATGTATTGCCATAGAGGAAAAAACTGAATGACTGCTTCTCTACAGAATAAGAAATGGACATAAGAAAATATCCATTCTTCCAACCTATTTATTGTAAACAGTAATTTCCTTTAAAAAGGGTCCACAGACATTACAATATATTTAGAGCAATAGTTTTCAATTGGGTGGAAAAGGGAAGGAATAGAGAAAGAATGAGTAATGGAATCAACTGGAGATCTTTATCACAAATATACAGCCTTGCCTTCACTCCTACCACCCCAAGATTTAAGACATCCTAGGTGGCGATCAGGGTATGACTTAGCATCTGTACTTTCAAAGCAAAATAAGGGGAAACAACTACTTCAAGTGATTCTAATTGTCCCTCACCACCACTCCACCTTCAGAACCATTGGCTAGAGCAGGATTTCTCAGACTTGGTGCTACTGACATCACAGCAAAAAACCAAACTGAACTCATTGCCGTCAAGTTGATTCTGACTCGTAGCAACCCTACAGGACAGAGTAGAACTGCCCCACAGAGTTCCCAAGGAGAGGCTGGTGGATTTGAACTGCTGACCTTTCGGTTAGCAGATGAATAATTCTTTGTTGTGGGGGCTATCTGTGCATCGTAGGGGTGTTTAACAACATCTTTGACTTCAACCCACTAGATGTCAGTAGCACCTCACCCCCACTCATGACCAAAAAAATGTCTTCAGGCATTGCCAACTGTTCCCTGGGGAGCAAAATCATCCCAGTTGAGAACCACTGGGTTAGACCACAACCCACCTCATACTGGCTTTGTTCTAACATTTAGTCCAACAAAAAATGAAGAAAACATGTTCATGTAAGACCTAATTATAGCAGTCTTCCCCTGCTTTATTTGACCATGAGCCCATTCATTGCCCTACTTTTTATGAAAGTATAGTCATTATTTTACAACTTTGAACTCGTTGCAAATCTGAAGCATGCACTAACATGCTGTCTTGACATTTTTGATAGTCCCGAATACTATTTGTCATTCTCTTTAACAGGTTTTGTGTCAACAGTAATACTCTGTAGATCAACATTTTTTCTCTTTCTTTTTCATTCTGATTTTTACACATTTTAAATGACTTTAGAATTTGCAATAACAATCTTTCAAAACTGATATCACCTCTAGCCTTCCCTAATTAAAATTTAATTATCTGAAATATATAATAAAAAGCAACTCGTTTTCAGATGTCACTGTAGTGTCAATTAAAATATTACCTAGGTCTAGATAATAACAATGTTGGTAGGGATGTGGGGAAATTGGAACACTCATACATTGCTGGTGTAACCACTTTGAAAAACAATTTGGCAGTTTCTTAAAAACTTAAATATACTTCACCATATGACCCAGCGATTCTACTCCTAGGTAGAATTCTCCCAAGAGAATTAAAAACAAGTATTCAAACAAACAAAATGAAATTAAATAAGAATAGATATAAATGTTCAATAAATCAATTTCACAAAAACAGAATGAGGAGACTCGGCTTGACAAGCACTCATTTAAAAGAAGCCTCTGGGTTTTACACACCAACAATGTCTTTATGAATTAGATATATGATGTAACTTCTAAAAAGAATGTTATGGTCATGGGCAGGAGTAACAGAAATACAGAACTCAGGTATTTTTTGGAGTTCCGTACCCAGGTCTGAATGCCGTATGTTAACAGGGATATGGACAGATTCGTTATTCAACCATCTTCAATAAATAAGTGAGCCATCAGTATCAGGCACCATGCTGGGTACTGAGAATATAGGAAAACACAAGAAAACAAGGTCTTTGCCCTTGTGAAGCTTATGAGCCATCAGGTCTCCAGTTAAACCCATTATCAGCATGGCGAGTCTTAAGAGGGAGAGGGCAGAGATCATGAGAGCAGGTAAGGGTGGACCTAATCTAGGTGTCCATCCAAAGATGGTAACATGGATGGTGAGGGATCTGGAAACAATAAGGCACAGTTGGGAGATCTGGGTATAGATAATCCTGACAAGAGAGAATTGAGGGGGTGTGGTTGAAATGTCATGTGGAAGGAGAATCAGCCTTATATTTGCTGTTCCAGAGGAAAGAACTAGGGCCAATGGGGAGAAGTTGCAAGGAGGCAGACTTTCGGTTTGGATGTCTGGGAAAACTGTCTAACAAAGAGAGCCATCTGACAACAGAGGAGGTGGTTTAATAAAGCAGTGAGCTCAACAACATGAAAAGCATTCAATCTAATGACGCTTTTTGTTAAATTAGGTCAGGGGCTGGACAGCTTTTTCTGTAAAGGGCCAGAGAGTAAACATTTTTGGCTTCACGGGCCAGACAGTCTCTGTTGCAATTACTCCACCCTGCTGTTATATCGGAAAAGCAGCCACAGACAATACCTAAATAAATGAGCATGGCTGTGTGCCAAGAAAACTTTATTTATGGACTCTGAAATTTGAATTTCATAGAATTTTTACATGTCATGAAGTATTTTTTCTCTTTGGATTTTTTTCCAACCATCTTAGCTTGCAGACTATACAAAAACAGGTGGTGGCCTGGATTTGGCCCGTTGGCCATAGTTTGGTGATCCTGGACTTGAGGATGTTAGAGTTTGACTCTGACTCTGTAGCCCTGACTTTGAGCAAAACCTGAGAGATGTGACCTTTCCTTTTAAATTCAACTCCCCATTGCTGATAATTATACTTATGTTGTTGTTGTTACTGTTAGTTGCCATTGAATCAATCTGACTCATGGTGACCTCATGTGTGCAGAGTAGAACTGTGCTCCATAGGATTTTCAGTGGCTGTGACCTTTCAGAAGCAGAATGCCAGGACTGTCTTCCGAGGATCCTCTGGGTTGGTTCAAACTGCCAACCTTTTAGCTAGTCATCAGGTGCATAACCATTTATGCCACATAAAAAAAAAACCCAGTGCCATCAAGTAGATTCCAACTCATAGCAACCCTATAGGACAGAGTAGAACTGCCCCATAGAGTTTCCAAGGAGCGCCTGGCGGATTTGAACTGCCAACCCTTTGGTTAGCAGCCACAGCACTTGACTACTATGCCACCAGGGTTTCCTTATGCCACATAGTGCCTCCAAATTATAACTATAGGTAAAATTTATTGAGAGCGAAGCACAGAAAATATTTCTGTGACAAAGTGATGAACTGGGATTTGAACCCAGGCAGTCTGACTCCAGACCATTGTTCTCTGTGTTATCTCAGTTAATCTACACAATGAACTTAGAAGGTAGGCACTTTGGTCATGTTTGGATTATAAGTAAGGAAGTTGAGGCACAAAGTTGTTAAGTACTTTACCCAAACTCACACAGAGAGTAAGTGCTGGGATCAGAGTTCAAACTGAGCAGGTGCCCATACACTTAACCACACTCCACTGCCTGCCATGAAGTTTTTTTTAACGGATGTGTCCAGTTGAGCTAGACACAGTGGCAGTTGAGGTAGAGATTGGCGGCTCATTGACTGGGAAGTCTGGAAAATGGTGTAGGAGACTACATTGAGTCTCTGAAACTAGCTATACTGCGTGAGCATGGCAGGGCCGGAAGACAGAATAAAAAGCGGATCTAGAAATGCGAGAAGAATCAACTGTGCCTGTTTCAGTGTTTGGCCTAGGGGAGAGTCCTGCTTCGATTTCTGTTCTGCAAAATCAAAGATAATATTTCTATCCACCAGTCTCATCCAAGCGTGTTGAGTAAATGAATTAATTACAGTAAACTGCTTGAGGTTTTTAGATGGGAACTAAGAATCCAGAACAAGTACATCAGGGCAGATGATTTGTATTTATTGTTGCATTTATTAGATTGTCACCTTCCTGGTCTTTGGGAAGCTTTGTGAATAAACAACAGAAAATTAATTATTCTCAGAACTATTCAGATCACCCTGAGAAAACCAATCCTAAATGCAAGAAGATGATGCCCATTCTGTGACTAAGATTAGGAAAGCCAAAGAATAACACTCTTTGAAATCCCTTTTCCATACCTGTCAACCTGGAACCCTATCACAAGAATGACAGGACACATTTCAGCTTCTTGGCTGACTTTTTTTCTAAGTAGTTACAGCACAGACTCCCTGTCTTTAGAAGTGCTTTTTGCATGAAGGTAATCTTGTGTTTCCTAGAAGGTACCATGGTGTAGAAAGAAGAGACTAGGACATGAGGCAGGAGAGTGGATCAGGCTGTGGCCCCAGCCCAGAATTTAAGCAAGACACTGATTTTTTTGTCACCTCCTCCAGGAAGCCTTCCCTGACCTCCAGGCTGAGTAAGAGGTCTGTCCTCTGTGCCTCCAGAATACCAAGCAGGCTTCTATCATACTACATTACATATGCCCTTTTGATATTGTTGATTTGCTCATTTGGTAGACCGGATATACCTCGAGGGTAAGGTTTATTCGTCTTGGTTTTGTCTGCACCTACTACAACACTGGGCATACTCTGGGCTCTCAAAAACATTAGCTTAACTATCTTTGGTTTGCTCATTGGTGAAATGAGAGAACTGGAAGGTACAATTATTAATGTCCCATCTGGTCTTGAGATTAGAATAAGGGAAACTCTTCTAACTCCCAAGCAGATGCTCTTACAACTAGTTATTCACTGTCTTGGGGTAAAACGAGGGGACAGAGCTCTCAAAGGAGAGAGAAATGGATGTGACTAGATCCCACTCTTCCTATAGAATGGACATTCTTCCAGGGGGAACCATTTTCAAACATAAGGTAGCTCTTATCACTCCTCTGCTCAGAACCCTCCAAATGATTTCCCATCTTGCCCAGAGTGAAAGCCACAATCCTTCCCCTGACCTACAGGTACTGCACCATCTGGCCTTCTCCCCACACACCTCTCTGACCTCTATCCGTGGCTCACTCCATTCCAGCTATCCTGGCCTCCCTACCATTCCTATTTACCATGTGCCTTCCAGTCTCAGAGGAGCCCTGGGGGCACAGTGGTTAAGTGCTTGGCTGCTAACCAAGAGGCTGGCTGTTTGAACCCATCAGCTGCTCCGCAGAAGAAAGATGTGGCAGTCTGCTTCTGTAAAGATTTACAGCCTTGGAAACACTATGGGGCAGTTCTACTCTGTCCTTTGGGGTCACTATGAGTCAGAATCCACTCCACAGCAGTGGGTTTGGTTTTTGGTTTTCCAGCTTCAGGGTCCACACCCTTGTTGTGACCTCCTCCTGGAAGTATTTTCCCTAGATATCCTGACGGCCTCTTCTCTGGCTGCCTTCAAATCAACTAAAAGTCACCTTCAGAGGCAGACTGATTTTACTATTTTAAAGACACTTTCTCCCATTCAGCACTCCCCACCCCCTTTGCTGGCTTATTTTTCTCTGTAGTGCTTATTACCTTTCAAAATACTGTAGAAGGTACTTTTACTTTACAGGCTTCTTGAGTCGGGGTTTTTGTCTGTTTTGGGTGCTGCTGTGTCTGCAGCACCTAGAATAATGCCAGGCATGTAGCATGTGGCTCCGTGGATGTTTGCTGGGTGAATGGACACAATTAAGGCAGTATCACATGGATGGGAGTGAGGCTTGGCTCATAATGAGCCTCCAGCCCCACTGCTTTCCTAGTTGGCCTTTGGGCTGCTGTTCTAATCAGGTTCATGGCCTCCTCCAGAGTCCACATTTGCTCTGCTCTTCCGGCTCCCTTTTTCTTTTCAACCTCTGTCCACCAGTTACTCTCTTTCAGGACAGTGGGGGCTCTATCCCAAGGCAAATTAAGCAGGAGGTATAGCAATAGAAAGGAAAAATATCTTCATGCACTAATGGATAGCAAATGCTATTACCAACAGGGAAGGCATGGGGTTGACCATTGACCTCATTTCCTGATATGGAAAGAGGAGGCGAACATCAACTTTTCAATTCAGGCTCTCACAAAAACGATTTTTGAGCTAATGATGGTTAGAGAAGCAACTTTATAAATAAAAATTGAATACGTAAGTCCGACATTGTCTCCTAATATAGCTGGTGTTCACTGAGGATATCCAAACCTTGAGCCTTATGATCAATGATACAATTCATTGTAATAATAAGAAAGAAGCATCATAGAGGGATGGAAAGATCCAGGCTTTGGATACAGACACTTGTATTTCTCCATATGAAGAAGCAAAATCAAAATACCCACCCTATGAACTTACTTTATGATGAAATAGGACATTGTGAGAGTGGGATATTGTGTGTACAGTTATCTGGTTCATAATGGGTACACAAAAGAGGTCAGTTGCTGCTACCACCACCATTATTATTATTGTTATTACCATTATTATTTGGAAGGGCTGATCTTTCTAGGAAGCAGTAAAGACAGAAGAATACCATCATGCTGAGAGAAACAGAGAAGAGGGCCATTCTATAGGTTGAAAGATGAATCTGATTAAACTATTCCAGGGTTTCTCAACCCCTGCATGATTGACATTTGGGGCCACAAAATTCTTTCCCGTGGGAGGCTGTCCTGCACATGGTCGGCTATTGAACATCACCCCTGGCCCCTACACACCAGACACAGTAATAACCTTCCAGTTGTGATAAACAAAAATGCCACCTGGGAGGCAAAAGCACTCTCAGTTGAGAACCGCTGAGGTCTAACTAAGATACAGGAAATAGAAGGCAATAAAAAATAGACCTCGCTTAAACACGTGGCATACATAAAGGGCAGTGTATCATTGTTGTTTAGATCAAGAGTTGACAAACTATCATCCATGGGCCAAATCTAACACATCGCTTGTTTGTGTAAGTAAAGTTTTATTGATAGCTATGATCATTTGTTTCCATATTGTCTACGGCTGCTTTCACGCTACAATGGCAGAGTTGATAGTTGAGACAGAGATCACATGGCTCGCAAAGATAAAAATATTTACTGTTTGGCCCTTCAAGGAGAAAATCTGCAGATCTTTGGTTTATAGCATAAAATCTGAAGCCAGGCTGCCTGTTTTTAAACCCTGGTTCTGCTGCTTATCACTGATAAAATTTGCGGCAGGGTCCTTGAACTTCCCGATGCCTCAGTTTACTCATCTTTTAATGGGACTAATAATAAAGGTGCCAGAGTCATGGGGTTGGTGTGCGGATTAAATGAATGGGGACCCATGAGATACTCAGAATAGTCTCTAGCATATTGTAGGCAGTCAATAAGTGTTTGCCATTATAATACTCTTTGAGAGGAAGAAAAGGAAATACGATGATCTTAGCTTTTAAGGGACTTATTTATATATCTGTAGAATCTGCCCAGAGAGTAAAATGAGTCCAATAAACTCATTACCTCTTTCCTTCAACCTTCTCTCACTAATATTTGATGTGCTGATTTCAAATAAAGAAGGGCTGGGGAATAAAATGCCTTTGAAAATACGAGTTTACAGTTATCCAATGGAAAAGGCAAGAGAAAAAACACAAAATTGTGATGAACCTCACATGGGCTTTACGTACTTCCTGGCCATTTTAGATGATTCAGGCAGCACTTTCTTTGTTCGTTGTCTCCTTCCTTGTCTTATTTTTAAACTCTTATAATGAAAGGGCTCCCAGGTAATAACATACATGCATGTGGGCTTGGATGTGTATACATCTACATCACAAACCCCCACCCTAACTAGGCTGGGAGCCTATCCCCTGGCATTCGCTCAGGCTGTTTCTGATCTTCCAATTCCTATCTGTTCTCTGGCTGTCAGCTGAGGGTCTTCTCTTTCCCCCTGGCCCTTGGCATGCCCTCCAGACTACATCTTTGGGTTCCAGTAATACTCGGAGGACATCACTTCTCAACAAGGCACTTTACCCCATGTTCACTTGCCACTGTTACTTAACTGCTATTCATGTGGTTGCCTCGTTTCCCAACCACATCTTAAATGACTTGTGGCAAGGGCTTAACTTATGCTTCTCATGTGTATCTCCTGTTATACTACGCTCGGTGGGGGAGTTCCTAGTAGGCATGTTGTTGTTGTTGTTGTTGTTAGGTGCCGTCCTATGCGACCCTACGCACAACAGAATGAAACGCTGCCCGGTCCTGCGCCATCCTTACAATCGTTGTTATGCTTGAGCTCATTGTTGCAGCCACTGTGTCAATCTACCTCGCTGAGGGCCTTCCCCGTTTCCGCTGACCCTCTACTCTGCCAAGCATGATGTCCTTCTCCAGGGACTGATCCCACCTGACAACATGTCCAAAGTATGTAAGACGCAGTCTCGCCATCCTTGCCTCTAAGGAGCATTCTGGCCGCACTTCCTCCAAGACAGATTTGTTTGTTCTTTTGGCAGTCCATGGTATATTCAATATTCTTCGCCAACACCACAATTCAAAGGCGTCAACTCTTTTTGGTCTTCCTTATTCATTGTCCAGTTTTCGCATGCATATGATGTGATTGAAAGTACCATGGCTTGGGTCAGGCACACCTTAGTCTTCAGGGTGACATCGTTGCTCTCCAACACTTTGGAGAGGTCCTCTGCAGCAGATTTGCCCAATGCAACGCGTCTTTTGATTTCTTGACTGCTGCTTCCATGGCTGTTGATTGTGGATCCAAGTAAAATGAAATCCATGACAACTTCAATCTTTTCTCCCTTTATCATGATGTTGCTCATTGGTCCACTGGTGAGGATTTTTGTTTTCTTCATGTTGAGGTGTAATCCATACTGGAGGCTGTGGTCTTTGATCTTCATTAGTAAGTGCTTCAAGTCCTCTTCACTTTCAGCAAGCAAGGTTGTGTCATCTGCATAACGCAGGTTGTTAATGAGTCTTCCTCCAATCCTGATGCCCCATTCTTCTTCATATAGTCCAGCTTCTCGTATTATTTGTTCAGTATACAGATTGAATAGGTATGGTGAAAGAATACAACCCTGACGCACACCTTTCCTGACTTTAAACCAATTAGTATCCCCTTGTTCTGTCCAAACAACTGCCTCTTGATCTATGTAAAGGTTCCTCATGAGCACAATTAAGTGTTCTGGAATTCCCATTCTTTGCAGCGTTACCCAAAGCTTGTTATGATCCACGCAGTCGAATGCCTTTGCATAGTCAATAAAACACAGGTAAACATCCTTCTGGCATTCTCTGCTTTCAGCCAGCATCCATCTGACATCAGCAATGATAGCCCTGGTTCCACATCCTCTTCTGAAACCAGCCTGAATTTCTGGCAGTTGCCTGTTGATATACTGCTGCAGACGTTTTTGAATGACCTTCAGCAAAATTTTTTTCAGCAAAATTTTGCTTGCATGCGATATTAACGATATTGTTCTATAATTTCCACATTCGGTTGGATCACCTTTCTTAGGAATAGGCATAAATACGGACCTCTTCCTGTCAGTTGGCCAGGAAGCTGTCTTCCATATTTCTTGGCATAGACAAGTGAGCACCTCCAGCGCTGCATCTGTTTGTTGAAACAATTCAATTGATATTCCATCCATTCCTGGAGCCTTGTTTTTCACCAATGCCTTCAGAGCAGCTTGGACTTCTTCCTTCAGTACCATTGGTTCCTGATCATATGCCACCTCTTGAAATGGTTGAACATCGACTAATTCTTTTTGGTATAATGACTCTGTGTGTTCCTTCCGTCTTCTTTTGATGCTTCCTGCATCATTTAATATTTTCCCCATGGAATCCTTCACTATTGCAACTCGAGGCTTGAATTTTTTCTTCAGTTCTTTCAGCTTGAGAAACGCCGAGCGTGTTCTTTCCTTTTGGTTTTCCATCTCCAGCTCTTTGCACATGTCATTATAATACTTTACTTTGTCTTCTCCAGAGGCCCTTTGATATCTTCTGTTCAGTTCTTTTACTTCATCAATTCTTCCTTTTGCTTTAGCTGCTCGACACTCAAGAGCAAGTTTCAGAGTCTCCTCTGACATCCATCTTGGTCTTTTCTTTCTTTCCTGTCTTTTCAGTGACCTCTTGTTTTCTTCATGGATGATGTCCTTGGTGTTATTCCACAACTCGTCTGGTCTTCGGTCACTAGTGTTCGATGTGTCAAATCTATTCTTGAGATGGTCTCTGAATTCAGGTGGGATATACTCAAGGTCATATTTTGGGTCTCATGGACTTGCTCTGATTTTCTTCACTTTCAGCTTGAACTTGCATATGAGCAATTGATGGTCTGTTCCACAGTCGGCCCCTGGCCTTTTTCTGACTGATGATATTGAGCTTTTCCACCGTCTCTTTCCACAGATGTAGTCAGTTTGATTTCTGTGTGTTCCATCCGTCAAGGTCCACGTGTATAGTTGCCGTTTATGTTGGTGAAAGAAGGTATTTGCAATGAAGAAGTCGTTGGTCTTGCAAAATTCTTTCAATCTCCAGCATTGTTTCTATCACCATTGTTCCAACTACTGATCCTTCTTCTTTGTTTCCAACTTTTGCATTCCAATCACCAGTAATATCAATGCATGTTGATTGCATGTTCGATCAGTTTCAGACTGTAGCAGCTGATAAAAATCTTCTGTTTCTTCATCTTTGTCCCTAGTGGTTGCTGCATAAATTTGAATAACAGTCATATTAACTGGTCTTCCGTGTAGGCGTATGGATATTATCCTATCACTGACAGCGTTGTACTTCAGAATAGATTTTGAAACGTTCTTTTTGATGATGAATGCAACACCATTCCTCCTCAAGTTGTCATTCCCAGCATAGTAGACTATATGATTGTCCAATTCAGAATGGCCAAAACCAGTCCATTTCAGCTCACTAATGCCTAAGATATTGATGTTTATGGGTTCCGTTTCATTTTTGACAATTTCCAATTTTCCTGGATTCATACTTCGTACATTCCAGGTTCCGATTATTAATGGATGTTTGCAGCTGTTTCTTCTCATTTGGAGTTGTGCCACATCAGCAAATGAAGGTCCCAGAAGCTTTACTCCACCCACATCATTAAGGTCGACTCTACTTTGAGGAGGCAGCTCTTCCCCAGTCATCTTTTGAGTGCCTTCCAACCTGGGGGGCTCATCTTCCAGCACTATATCAGACAATGTTCCGCTGCTATTCATAAGGTTTTCACTGGCTAATGCTTTTCAGAAGTAGACTGCCGGGTCCTTCTTCCTAGTCTGTCTTAGTCTGGAAGCTCAGCTGAAACCTGTCCTCCATGGGTGACCCTGCTGGTATCTGAATACCAGTGGCAAATCTTCCAACATCACAGCAACATACAAGCTCCCACAGTATGACAAACTGACAGACACGTGGGACATACATTCATTAATTAAAAATTATTTTGGTTGACGCAATATATATATATATATATATATCCAGAATATATATATGTGTGTGTGTGTGTCACGTGCATGCACACACATATAATCTCCTACAAATCAACAAAAAAGCAAACAACTCAAAAGATAAATAGATGAAAGACTTGAACAGACACTCCACAAAAGAGTTTATCCAAATGGCCAACAAACATCTGAAAAGATACTCAGCTACATTAGTTATCAGGAAAAAAAAATACCCACCAAAGTGGCTAAAATGAAAAAGATGTAGAGCAACCCCCACAACTAATGGGATCACAAACTGATACGACCATTTTGGAAAACTGTTTGGCAGTATCTACCAAAGCTCAACGCAAGCACATCCTGGAACTCAGCAATTCCACTCCTCAGTTTTTTCCCCACAGAAATGCATACACGTGTTCATTAAGAGAGAGCTACTAGAATATTCATGGAAACACCGCTTATACTAGACGAAAGCTGGAAACCACCACAATATTGATTGACAGGGAAGTAAAGAAACAGGTATATTCTGATAGTGGAATACTACACGGCAATGAAAAGGAACAATCTACAATACTCACATCAATATGGATGAATTTCACAACCACAACATTGAGTGAAAGCAGATAGACAGAAGAGGGTACATAGTGTATGATCCCATTTATATACAGTATAAAACCTGGTAAAACGAACCTATGCTGCTAGAAGACAAGGCAGTGGCTATTTTTGTGGAGGGAAACATGAGGGGTCTTCACAGGGAAGACCACTAATGTTCCAATTTTTGATCTGAGGGTTGATTATATGAGTGCGTTCAATTTGTGAAAATTCGTTGAGCTGTGCAACTAAAATATGTGCCCTTTAATACATGCATAATGTTTTTCAATAAGATTAACATTATTTTGCTTGTGTTAAATAGGAATAAATTAGTGATGAAAACCCTGGCGGCATAGTGGTTAAGTGCTACAGCTGCTAAACAAGGGGTCGGTAGTTCGAATCCGCCAGGTGCTCCTTGGAAACTCTATGGGGCAGTTCTACCCTGTCCTATAGGGTCGCTATGAGTCAGAATCGACTGGACGGCACTAGGTTTGGGTTATTCTCCTTTATTTCCAGGCAATGCTTTCTGTTTTGTACACAGTACGTAGATAACCAAAGGCACCATCCCCTGGAGCTGATAAAGAAAGAAAAGTTCTAACACTGTCACAAGAACCTCTCAACTAGTCCATTCATCCATTCACCAGCACCAGTTCATGACTTCCAGTCTTCTGCTAAACACCCTGGGACGTGTCATTCTTTAAATAGAGCTCAGAGCACTTGAGAATTGGAAAGAACTTCATTTGACAGGCAAGAAAACATACTCTAAAACTCGCGTTGCTGGTCCGAGACCCCACGGCCAATTCACAGATGAGATGGGAGCGTGAGCCCAGGACCCCTGACTCCCAGCTGGATCCCCATCTCCTCTGTTTGCTAGGAATTAACAAAGTGCCACAGGACTTTGCTAAAGTGATGGGATATCACTCTCTTGATTGTCATAGACATAAGTGTTCTTTGTCAATGTGTTGTTGTTATTAGCTGCCATCTGCTTCAGACAATCAGCCAATGAAAACCCGATCATCTACTATATCCACCCCACCCCACCCTCCCCATTTTTCCAGGCACCGTTGACCATCCTTGGAGCACAGAGAACAGATGTCTGCCTGCAGCAAAGCATCTAGAGTTCTTTGTCAACACACTTTTCTGTGGAAACTTGACAGGAATCTAATGGGAGAGGGCACATTTATTAATTTTCTTTGGAACCAATTGTTTCTTTCAGACTGTATGTATGAGCTAATTTCTGCAGCTGAACAGCAGAATCATAACCTAGTACTTGGTTAGTAATTATATGGTACATTGTGTTGCAGGATTGTTACATGCTTTCGGGAGAAGAAAGAGAAAAAATCTTACAAGTAGCAATTCTTTGCCTTGTCATTTTGAAGGCAAAAAAAAAAAGTTTATTTTGAATCTAAGGAAAACATGTTTAAATTAAAGATGTAGATATTTTGTGTTTCTCCTTGAACAAAGCTTTTGTATCTCTTTTCTGCTTAGTGCATGCTGATGCCAGAAAGAGGGAAAACTACAAAAGAGGCCAAGATATTACATAACCCTACCCAGGTAAACAAACCCGTCTACCTGGGAGCCTTTCTGAATCTCCATGCTGACCCTGAGTGATATCAGCAATAAGCGAGGAATTCTAAGAGGGGTGCGCCAGCTGAAAACAACTTGTAAATCATATACAGGCTGCTGAGGCCATACAAGGCATAGCAATTGGTCTCTATTTGCCTGGAGCAACAGACGAAGAAGGAGAGTCAGGAATAAGGGGAGGAAATGGAATGTACAGCTACTTGCCTCCATGAACAACTGCCTCCTCTGCCATGAGACCAGAAAAACTGTTTGGTGCCCAGCTACCGTTACTGAATATTTTGATTAAAGATTCCATAAAAGAATTCTGATAAAAAGGGGGAAATGCAGAACAGAATGTCGAATCTCATGGGCTCCAGACTTTCTGGAGCCATGAGGGCCAGATGAACCTCAAACTATGGCCACGAGATAATCTGTAAACCTTAAACAAAGAATATCCCCTGAAGTCTTCTTTATACCAAAGAATACTTTAGCTTAACTAGTAAACAATGCCTACCTTGAACATTGTGCAGTTTTAAGAACTATCTATATGGGATCAAATTGACAACAGCAACTTGAAAGGTCAGGTAGGAAACTTAGGGGGCAGTGAGTTTATGTTAATGGGGAGGAACAACTCAGAAAAGGAGGGTGAGAATGGTTGTACAACTCCGAGAATGTAATCAATGTCACTGAATTGTACATGTAGAAACTCTTGAATTAGTGTATGTTCAATGTGTATGTTCTCAACAACAACAAAAAATAAATTATTAAAAAAAATACATAGGCTGCCGAGCAGGATGTAAGTGGGCAGTGATGAGATTGGGAAGTTGTCTTTGTAAGCCTGTCCCTCCATATTCTAAACCCCTCTCCTCTGCTTAGTTTTCCCCAGACCTCTTAACTCCCACTCCCCACCTCCATCCTTAGGCCTTTGGTACTTGTGATGAACACATCCTAAGGTGGCCCCTGGTGAGTCATGCCCTTGTATAATCCCCTCCCCTTGAGTGTGGGTGGGACCCGTGAATTACTTCTAACACAGAATATAGCAAAGATGTTGGAATGTCACTTCGTTGACTGTGTTAAACATAAGTGTTCTTTGTGAATGTTTTGTTGTTAGCTGCCATCTACTTGCAACCATCAGACAATAAGAAACCAATCATCTACTATAACACCATATCCCTTTTTTCCAGGTAACCACTTATATCAGTGGAATGAAGATTCCCACCCATCTTTGTCTATATGCACACAAGCATATGTAAACACATACACACATAGAGAGGATCCACCCATTTATTTTTCAACAAAATATGAAAAGACCATATACATACTTTTCAATATCTCCCCCGTCCCCTCACCCTCAACACTCACTTAAAGTATCCTGGACATTTTTCTAGGCCCTACCAAAAAAGCGGGATGGTACATTTTCATTGCAATGAATAGATTCTGCCATTTTATTTTCCAAACAGGCTATATATAGCAGGAAGTTAAGAAGAGGAATGAACTTAGGAAAAAAAAAAATCACTGCTTTACTTCCATCTATTCAGGGAAGAGCATGTTTTCAAGTAGAATCTTGCAAGCATATCTCGAGTAAAGAGTTCTCATATCCAAATATATGTACGTTTATCCACCTTTATTTGTGCATATGAAGGGGGAAATAAGCTAATATGTTAACAGTATGGACAGTGGTTGCTGAAAATGAACAGGACGTGAAGCACTTACTGATGAAAATAAAAGACAACAACCTTCAGTATGGATTACACTTTAACATAAAGAATACAAAAATCTTCACAACTGGACGAATAAGGAATATCATGATAAATGGAGAAAATACTGAAGTTGTCAAGGATTTCATTTTACATGGATCCACAATTAACTCTCATGGAAGCAGCAGTCAAGAAATCAAACAATGTATTTCATTGAGCATATTTGCTGCAAAAGACCCCTTTAAAGTGCTAAAAAGCAAAGATGTCACCTTGAGGACTAAGGTGCACCTGACCCAAGCCATGGTATTTTCAATGGCTTTGTATGCGTGTGAAAATTAGACAATAATAAGGAAGATCTAAGAAGAATTGATGCCTTTGGATTACGGTGTTAGCGAAGAATACTGAACATACACAGTGGACTGCCAGAAGAATGAACAAATCTGTCTTGGAAGAAGTACAGCTGGAATGTTCCTTAGAAGCAAGGATGGTGTGACTTTGTCCTACGTACTTTGGACATGTCAAGAGGAGGGACCAGTCCCTGGAGAAGAACATCATGTTTGGTAAAGTAGAGGGTCAGCAAAAAAAGAGGAAGACCTTCAACGAGATGGATTGACACAGTGGCTGAAACAATGGGCTCAAACATATCAACGGCTGTGAGGATGGCGCAGGATCGGGCAGTGTTTTGTTCTGTTATGCATAGGGTTGCCATGAGTTGGAACCAACTCAATGGCACCTAATAACAACAACAACATGGATAGTGCAAGTATAACCTCCAAAACCAAAAAAAAACCCACTCACACACCTATATATGTGTATACACACATATACATGTGTATATATATATATATACACACACACCTATATACGTTTATATATGTATATGTATATGAAAATGCTTAGGAAATACTCTAATAATTATATTTATAAATAATACTTATTATATCAGATTAATGGGTTTAAGGATATTTTCCCTTCTATAATTATTATTGTTTGCAATTTTTTTTAAAGAAAAAAAATAAGGAGAGTAGGCAGCATGTATCCATCCAAACCCAGAGATTATAAAAATATACTCATTAAGGGGTGACTATGAGTCGGACTCAATGGCACTGGGTTGGATTCATAATACGGGAACCCTGGTGGCGTAGTGGTTAAGAGCTACGGCTCCTAACCAAAAAGTTGGCAGTTTGAATCCACCAGGCGTTCCTTGGAAACTCTATGGGGCAGTTCTACTCTGTCCTATAGGGTTGCTATTAGTCGAGATTGACTCGCTTAGTCGGGATTGACTCGACGGCAACGGGTTATTCATAATACAGGGAGCCTTGGTAGCCAAGTGGCACAAGTGGTTAAGTGCTCAACTACTAACTGAAAGGTCTGTGGTTCGAACCCACCAGCTGTTCTATGAGAGAAAGATGTGGCAGTCTGC
The DNA here is from genome assembly GCF_030014295.1 of Loxodonta africana. Classification (NCBI taxonomy): domain Eukaryota; kingdom Metazoa; phylum Chordata; class Mammalia; order Proboscidea; family Elephantidae; genus Loxodonta; species Loxodonta africana. The sequence continues at coordinate 13,163,908 of NC_087369.1, read as the reverse complement.
TTCCATAAAGATTTACAGAAACCCTAGTGGTCCAGTGACTAAAAGTTATGGCTCCTAACCAAAAGGTGAGCAGTTGGAATCCACCAGGTGCTCCTTGGAAACTCTATGGGGGCAGTTCTGCTCTATCCTATAGGGTTCCTATGAGTCGGAATCCACTCGACAGCAATGGGTTTGGTTGTTTGGGTTTGGATTCATAATATGGGAGCCCTGGTGGTACAGTGGTTAAGAGCTGGGCTGCTAACCAAAAGGTTGGCAGTTCAAATCCACCAGAGAATCCTTGGAAACCCTGTGGGGCAGTTCTACTCTGGCCTATAGGGTTGCTATGAGTGGGAATCGACTCCATGGCAATGTTTTTTTATTATTATTATTATTATTATTATTATTATTATATGGAGGCCCGGTGGTATATAGTGGTTAAGAACCTGGCTGTCAACCAAAAGGTTGGCAGTTCATATCCACCAGTTGCTCCTTGAAAACCATACAAGGTAGTTTTACTCTGTCCTTACAGGGTTGTTACGAGTGGGAATCAACTCGATGGCAATGGGTACAGGGTTTATTCATAATACAATCAGATCAATTATTATTTTTCAGTATTCAAAAGATGCCCAAAGGTGTCTATAAAACATGAGTCCATGCCATACATTTAAATTATGTTTCAATTAAAAAAATCAAAATACACATTTAGTGCAATAATTGCCATATGATAGATTCATAAGAAGACTTCATTTAATTGAACTCTTCAAAACCACATTCACTGGGTAAAAGTTACCAACTGGTGGTATATCTGCTAAGATGGGGCATTAGTAAATACCATTATCAGACTTCATGATTTAACCGAGAATAGGGTCTCATGATTTCTTTTATCCCCAGCACTGAGTTTTAAATAAACTGGGTTGAGACTATCACCATTTCATCCATACTGTTTTTTATTTTCTATTCTCTCATTGTTTGTGATCTAAACAACTATCTTTTCCCCAACACTTTTCTGGCTCTACCAAAATTCAAAATGTTAGATTTGAGTTTGTCTGAATGCTTTTACACTGTCAGCCTACATATTCTCCTATCCAAATCCATGTGCCCTTGAATCCTTCACACACAAAGGAATCTCCCACTTAAGCCACTGTTCTCTCCAAAGCCTTCACCCCATGTGGCCTCTCCCTTCAGGCAGTTTCCTGTGCCATAAGAAGATTCTCTGAAGTATGTATTATACCATTCTGCTTTATCCACAGGGAAGAGGCAAGAAATTTCAAAATACATTCTTTACTTGTTTTTGTAATATGTTAGAAATTGTTGATGATTTTAGATACCAAACCGTCAAAATGTTTAGCTCTCTTTTGACAATCAAAAGTAAGACTCTTACCTACCAGCAGCTCAACAATTCCACTCTTAGGTATATACCCAAGAAACTTGAAAGCAACGATGTAAACAGACACAAGTACACCAACGTTCATTCCAGCACTATGCACAACAGCCAAACGGTGGAAGCAACCTAAACGTCCATCAGCAGATGAATGGATAAACAAAACGCAGTATATACATACAATGGAATATAAAGAGAAATGAAGCTCTGATACATGCTATGACATGGATGAACCTTGAAAACATCCTTATTGAAATAAGTCAGACACAAGAGGACAAATATTGCATGATCTCACATATATAAAACACCCAGAGGAGGCAAAAGTATAGAGACCAAAGTTTATTAACAATTACTAGGCGCAGGAAAAAAAAAAAACCCACTGCCGTGGAGTGGATTCCGACTCACAGGTAGGAGGGAGGGGGAAAAAGGGATTCATTGTTTAGGAGGCAGTAAGTTTCTGTTTACGGTGTTAATGGCAAATTTGGCAATGGATATTGGCAATGGATGCACAACATGATTGGTGTAACTGGTATCACTAAATTGCATATGTGAAAAATGTTGCATTGGCAAATATTGTGTTATATATATTTTTATAACAATTTAAAAATGTAAGACTCTTAATATTAGCATCAGAAATTCTCCTTCCTCTGAGCACTGAAATTATCTGAATATTTCATGTATTTGCTAATTGTGAACTATAAGCCTTTCGCAAAGAGCAGGATGTTTCAGGGTATGGAGCCCACACACATACATGCACTACGTATAAATACAATTAGGTGTTCTGAAAGAAACAATAATATAAGCAAGGAATTAAATGAATCTCATATTACTATTCCATTTGGTTAACCTTTTATTTTGTTTTAACAATTAATTGCTCTCCTACAGAAAAGACTTGAACTTGATTCCTGGAAGAAAAAAAAAAGCAACTAAAAATACCATGAGTTGGGCTACATCAGGTAATTTCAAAAGTATAACTCACTGACTGCCTGAATAATGTCACAGTAAGAGGGAAGATATTTATGGTGGCTCCTTCCTCGCATCATAAATTTCATACGAATGAGGAAATCGCTGCATACGCAGCAAAGAATGCTGATGAAATTTTCTAAGGTAGGAACTGTCAATTCTGATGACATTAAGAGGATTTCGAATGTAATAAAAAATGAAAAGCACAACTCCTTTAAGAGTCTGGGGTCATATATTTCTCCCTCTCTATTAGAACCTAAAATTATATCGAAAGAATTAAGTTAAAGAAACTGGTAGTCTAAAAGCAGCGAACCATATGGGAAAGGTTTCAGGCACCTTTGCCATTTCTTCTCAGCTTCCTGCTGAATGTAGGAACCTCCTTCCCCTCTGGTAAGCCCCTAGAGTATATAAGACAATGGTCAAAGCTGTGGCTGAGAAAGAAGCTATGGAAAAGAGAAATATCAAGTAATGCCAAGTAAAAATCATGTAAAACAAGGACCTGAAAATTGCCTGGCAAAGACTGCTCTGTTCATATTCAAATTTAAATAAATATATTTGCAGTTCTCCCACCTTATAGCTTCCGGGAAAATCTTAGTTGAAAGAGGGGTTAAAAATAATCAAATCTCACCAAAATTTGAACATAATGCTTACTCTGAGCAGTTATTTTATATGCATATAGAGAGAGAATTTTGATTCCAGAAAAAGCAAATGGCTAGAAGAAGCTAGCTAAATAATGGGGTTTAAAAAGAGAAAAAGAGGGAGAGTAACAGAAAACCAACCATTGGCTAACCTTAACGCGATTGATTGAACCTTGCCTTCAGGATGCTAACCAAAAGGTCAGCAGTTCAAATCAACCAGGCGCTCCTTGGAAACTCTATGGGCAGTTCTACTCTGTCCTATAGGATCCCTATGAGTCAGAATCGACTCAACGGCAACGGGGTGTTTTGGTTTTTACTGAGATCAAGCTAGTATCAGTACTTCTGGCCTGGATAATAACCCACCTGCAGCCAAGAGACTTTTTGAGATTTAAATTAGGAGGTAATGGTTTGACAACTACCTTTTAGTAGCAGGACGAGACAAATTTACATTTCTCTAGAGCAGCTTCTGGCAGCCTTTTGCAGTTTGGGTGAGGCTTTTTATGGTTAATATTTGGTTTCTTGAATAAGAAAAACCTTAAAATCAAAGTAAGATGTCTGTTATTAATTTTCCTATTCAACAAAAGAAAGATACCATTAGCCTAGACGGGAAAGAAATATTGCTAGCATTAACCTCAACCCAGTTACAACTGCAGGTTGTGTCTACAGGTAAGATAAAAATAAATGCAGCTAGGGGAAGGTTGTGCTCATCCTCTGTGGTCTTGACGTATGCGGCTGTGGTCTTGATGTATGAGGGGACCAGGGTCTCTGCTAGGCAGCAGGCCGTGGTAGACCAGAACAACGGAGTCTCTCTGTACAAGGTGACTTAGCTCATGAACAGAATGAATGTGAGAAAACCAGGAAAGATTTGCCATGATGAAGTTTTCCTCTGGGTAGCTTTAAAGAGGCACCATTTAAACGGAAAGAAAGGCAAGAAAATAGGTAAATAACTCATAGGAGTTGACTCTGACACATACTCAGAGAGTAATAGAACGCAATATTGATGCATTTATAAAGAAATAAGTCAGCTTTTGCAGTGTTTAGCTGGGCTGCTCAAGAAATCTCTGACAACATTGCACTGACCTTCTACACTTACCTCAAAAAGCATCTATAATCACTTCTGAAAGGGACACTTTCATAATTCTCTTTGAATTTTCACTCCCAAATAATCATGCTATAAGTAATTTCGATTCTTCCTCTTATTTCTTCTCTAAGCCTGTCTTGCATTCCTTCTGCAGGCTTTGTTATTTTCTTGTGCTTCCAGTGCGGACTGTGTTTTTATTCTTTGCTCCCAAATTTTACAAGTTCTATTTTGAGCTTCGTGCCTAACTAATGTCTTTTTACAGATAGCCATGAGTTAGCTTCTCTTCTTCTTTTCTTAAAATCTGCCAGGAAAAAAACCCTACTCTAGCTGAGGGATGTAAGCCAAAAACAAGAGCACTCCCTGGTGGACATCTATGGTGACACCACCTAAATGGAAACATGGACCGATCTTCTCCACGGAGTCCTTCAAGAAGAGAGGACCACCTACGCTGCTCATTTATGAGCACTTATTATCACTCATCTATGCTTTGGAGAGTGAATGGAGCTTTCAAAATAATGACACCAGTAACACAGCTGCAAACCAGGGCTGCCCTGGGGAAATAAGGGTGCTGTATATGGCCATTCTAGTTACTGAAGTCAGAAATTGGGACTGCCCCTGGGTAACTGAAGTGATGCAAGAACTAGAATTGGCTAACTTGTGGAAGGGGGAGAGGGAGCCACAGAGTTGGTAAATCATATTATCATCCTCCCCTGGGTGGGGAGGGTGTCCTCACTTATCTTCACTCAGAAAAGCACGTTACTGATTAAAGGGATAAGATCCCTGAGCACCGAGAATTTTCAAAAGTAATTGGTCAGCACAAATTTTCAAAATGTAAGAACTTCATTTCTACACCAACGTGGGTCAATGATCCAAATGGCAAATTAAGGTATAATATATCTTTGAGTTTACTGTTTATTTAAACCTTGGATGGAAAGCGATGCTCATGTTTCTGCCAATTTCTATTATAGCAATGGATTATTAGCAGGTCTTCTCTATTTTAAGACCTTACTTGCAGAATGTATTTCCATTAATGCTGCCAATAGCAAGCAGATTGGTTAAAAGAGGTGGGGCCAGGACTGCAGATGTTTACAAAATAAATGAAAGCATCAGGCTCTGACTGTGGAACTGGCAGGCCTTAACACTACCTCAGCCTAAAGAAAAAATAAAAGAGATGGAAATAATCTTTTATGAATGCCAATCATTTAGATTTATGGGGTCATCTATGCAAATTGCGATTTCTAGTGGATTGCCAAACATGTGTCTGCAGACTTTCACGTCCAGTTGCAGACTTTTTATTGTCATTTGGAGGGCTAGAAAATTGGAGTCTTAAAGTGCTAAAATGGGGACATAAGCAAACATTTGGAAAATGAATGATTTGTAGAGGATCATTAAGTGATCTGTATCTTTCAAAAGAGGCTTTATCAATGTTTAATTACATAACTTATGAATTTTCATTCTTCTGTCAAAAAAAAATGTCCTGAGTTCGTCAATGGTAAATACAGATATTTCAACTACCAGGCACATTGTGGGGGATGAGGGAAAAAAGGAATTTTAATGGAGGCAGCAGCACTTTTAAAACCAAAGTGCCATTGCTGTGATTACAATATCCTCATTTTATAAATGAGGCGAAGTGGCATGGAGAAGTCACCATCCCAACTAGGACTGGAGCCCTTTAGACTCAGCTAGGCTCCCTGAAGCCGGCTCTTAATTTCCCATTGCCTTAGATCATCAGTTTTAATGTGGTTGGATAGACTCACAGCTGTGTTCATACCAATTTCACCCTAATTATTTCTTGAAATTACACTGCATGAATTTTATTGGAATCAGAAGCCTACTTACTATCTCCTTAATGGAAACCTGGGAAAAGACCCTAGCTCAGTGTTTCTCAATTGGGGGTGATTTTACCCGCTTTCCAGAGAACACATGGCAATGTCTGGAGATATTTTTGGTTATTAAAACTGGGGGATTTGTGGCGGGGGGGGGGGTGCTACTGGCATCTAGTGGGTAGAGGCCAGGGATGCTAACATCCTACAATGCATAAGACAACCTCCCATATGAAAGAATTATCCAGCTCAAAATGTCAATAGTGTTGAGGTTGAGAAATCCTGTCCTATACATTAGCACTATATTTCCAAGTGATTTATTTTTTTAATGATTAATTTTATTTCTTGTTGTTGAAAATATTCACAGCAAAACATATGCCAATTCTATTTCCACAGGTACAATTCAGAGACAGTGATTATACTCTTCAAGTTGTGCAACCATTCTCACCCTCCTTTTCCCAATTATTCTTCCACTATTAACAACCTTTCATTCTTCACACTCCAAGGTGGCCTCCAATGAGTCATGCCTTTGTATAATCCCTTAATCTTGAGTGTGGGTGGGAACTGTGACTTGCTTCTAATCAAAGAATATGGCAAAGGTGATGGGATGTCACTTCCTTGGTCACGTTACGTTGTATGGTAAAGGTGGATGTCACTCCTGTGATTACATTATAACATATAAGACTCTGTCTTAGCTGACTGGAGTGAGAAATTCTCCTGCTGGCCTTGAAGAAGCAAGCCACTATGTTGTGAACTTCCTATGGAGTGGGTCACATGGCAGAACACTGTGGAAGGCTTCTAGGATTGAGGGCAGCCTCCAGCTTACAGTCAGCAAGAAGCTGGGGACCTCAGTTCTAGGACCATCAGGAGATGAATTCTGCCAACAACCTGATGGAGATTGGAAAAGGAGCTTGCCCCAGTCATGCCTCAGATGAGATCACAGCCCTGGCCAACACCAGAATTGCAGCCTTCTGGGACCCTTTATAGATGACCCAGCTAAGCTGTGCCTGAACATGACCCGTGGAAACCATGAGATGATGAAGTATGTTGTTCTAAGTTGCTCATCTATGGTGATTTGTTATACAGCAACAGAGAATGAGCACATCTTGGAGGAGCAGTGTCTGTGGCACTGAAGAGGAACGGTGGAGCCCTGTGCTACTCTTCTCATTGGCCTGACTTCCTAACTGAAACAGAGAAGGTCTAGGGTCAATGACTAAGGTGAGGGCCATTATTAACTGGCTTCTAGTGGCCATGGGCAGCTGTGGATCAGAGAACTCGTGTAGAACATTTTGCGCTATTTCACCAAACAAAAGCAAAACAATAACTTCCAGATTTCACCCTTACCCATATTGTCTCCAAAGTGATCAGATCACCCTTGTTGGGTGCCATCCAGTTGATTTTCAACTCACAGCGGCCCCACGTGACAGAGTAGAACTGCCCTATAGGGTTTTCTAGTTTGTAATCTTTATGGAAGTAGATCACCAGGTCTTTCTTCCACAAAGCCACTGGGTGGATTTGAACTGTCAACTTTTGGTTAGCAGCTGAGCACTTAACTGTTGTACCACCAGGGCTCCTAGGTCACCCTCAAGTATATAAAAAGTGAGAGATGCTTTTCCATGAGAAAGGACAGTACCTTGGCCTGTCTTAGGAGCCCCCTGCTGTAGGAGTTTTGCCAGGTGGGGAGAGAAATTTCAAGAAGATGGATTTCTCAGTGTCCAGCCACAAAACCCCAGATTCCTTTCCTTGTGCCTTAGGATACTGAGGGACTGAACATAGCCTAGAACCCAACAATGCCCAGCTCTCCATCTCAAGTTCCAAGGGTAAGACCCAAATAGAGTTCAAGGAAAACTAGAGATGAGTCAAGGAAACTCCATCAGTGCTATTTATTGACCAATAAAATAAATAAGTAAAGGTGGGTAAGGCGGGTGGAAGCAGAACTGTCCAATTCAAAGCACACAAAATAAAGAGCCAACAGGGAGTCTAAACAAAAACGTATGTAACTAGAAAGAGCAAAAACGTAGGACGGAGAAGGTAGATGGTGTGCATGATCAAGAGAAGATTTATTAAAAAAAAGCATTTTAAGTGACTCAAACTCTAATGGAAATGAAAGGAAACAAACTGTAAAATCATAAGGAAAAAATGAATAAAAAACAGAATGAAAGGAAAAGGGTGCTGGCAGAGCTGAGGAAATAACTTGAGGAAAAATGATACCATTGTGTTACTAAAGGAGAGACGTGGAGGCAGGGACATGGTTTGGAAAGTTTATCTCCACAACATAAACTTGAGGTGCTACGACTTTGTCTAGGCTGGAGGTGGTGATGGTGGAAAAGGATGAGGGCAGATTTATGGGAGAGGGAAGAGAATGGAGAAAGAGGTCTATTCAGAGAAGCAGGGACAGAATTAAACAGAGCCTTGTGGAATCCAAGCAGGGAGTTTCTAACAGCAGGGTAGTCAGTGTCAGGTGCTAAGGAAAGATCGTCATAACATATACAAAGTGGGAGAAAACCTTGTCTCAGCTGAGGAAGGAAAATCAGAGGGCCCACAATTTCAGTGCCTTGAGGGTCCTTGAAGGAGCCCTAGTGAAGCAGTGGTTAAAGCGATCGACTGCCAACCAAAAGGTTGGCGGTTCAAAATCACCAGCAGCTCCGCAGGGAAAAGATGTGGCAGTCTGCCTCTGGAGAGATTTACGGCCTTGGAAACCCTATAGGGTCACTATGAGTCGAAATCAATTCAATGGAAGTGGGTTTTTTTTTTTTTTGAGGGTCCTCAAAATCTCTATGGACCCCTGGTGGCATAGTGGCTAAGTGCTACCTCTGCTAACCAGAAGGTCAGCAGTTCAAATCCACCAGCCCCTCCTTGGAAACCATATGGGGTAGTTCTACCCTGTCCTATAGTGTCACTATGATTTGGAATCAACTTGACAGCAATGGGTTTGGGTTTTGGGTTTGGTTTGGTTTATTTGATCATGTCATTTGCAACTAGGACTCAAACTATTCAGAGGAGTTCTTTCCCAGCCATTCTTGTTTCTGATAAATGGAGTTTGATTTGAAGCTAATTTTTAGAGTCTTTTAGATAAGAGTTCTGCCTCAAGACACTAGGTGTCTTGTGAAACCTGGCAGCTGGTCTCTCTGGAAAAAGGGCTCAAGCTATAGTTGATACTTTCCCCGATATAACCCCATCTAAAAATTACTACTTAGGGTCGCTCTGAGTCAGAATCGACTCGACGGCAACAGGTAAGGACTGCAGATTTTCCAATGGACAACACTAGGGGGTGCTACTCTGTAGAGGGTAGGAGATTCAATGAAGACACCACTCTCTTAGGGACCAAGTACTTTATTTATGCATTCGTTATGCTTCTGCCAACTTCCGATAGAACTGAGAAATGTTTGTAACTCCCTACCCCAAGTGTCTATTCCTAATATAGAGCAGGAAAGAAAACAATGAAAAACATTCCCTAAGGCTATGTTTCAAAAAAAAAAAAAAAAGGCAAGCAACAGTTCTGGAAAGTGCTAGTAAAATAATATATGAAATATTTATTATGAAGCAGAGGCCAGAGTTTTGTCTGAAAACACCACTAAGAACAGGATAGGGAAAGGAGAGGACATGCTAGGTGAGAAATGTCTTATTTAGCAATTCCAGTTTCAATCTCCCAGAGCTTTTTGCAATCAAGGCCCATGGGAAGCTCCATTCAGCCCAGGCAAACTAATTCGGCAGCCACTGTGGTCATTGGCTGTTGGTTGCTAACTTGTTATTATAAATAAATTCTGGGAAGTGACTTGCTGCTCCATAATTATTATTTAGTTCTGGCCAAGAACGGCTAACTTTCCCCCAGGGCAGGGTCGGCTAGCAGGGGAAAGACCCAGGGCACCAGCTGCAGCTCAGTCATGCTGACTGTAGTAGTGCGGTCAAGATTCGGAGGTCTCCACCACAACTAGCACCTGGCTCTAAGACCCACGGAATTATTATTATTATTTTAGTAATTTATTTTATTTTTGGTTGTTGTTGTTGAGAATAAACCAAAAAACCTATTGCCATCTAGTCAATTCCAACTCATACCAGGGTAGAACTGCCCCTTATGGTCTCCAAGGAGCAGATTCAAACTGCAGACCTTTTGCTTCACAGCCAAGCTCTCAACCACTGTGCCACCAGGGCTCCACTGTCAACTTTCTACATGTATAATTCAGTGACATTGATTACGTTCTCCAAGTTGTGCAACCATTCTCACCCTCCTTTTCTGAGTTATTCCTCCCCCATTAACATAAACTCACTGACCTCTAAGGTTCCTATCCAATCTTTTGAGTTGCTGTTGTCAGTATGATTCCATTTGGCTAGATCTTAAAAAAGCAAAATGCTCAACGCAGACATTCTTTGCTGGTTAAGCTAAACTACTGTTTTAAGAAGACTACGGTTTTAAGAAGGCTTTAGGGGATATTTTCGGTTTAAACTTTAAAGTCAGGGCAATAGTTTTGGGGGTTCATATAGCCTCCATTGCTCCAGAAAATCTGGATTCCATGAGAATTTGAAATTGTGCTCTGGATTTTCTCCCTTTTGATCAGGATTATTCTATGGGAGCTTTGATCAAAATGGTCAGTAATGGTAGCTGGACACCATCCATTTCTTCTGGTTTCATGGCAAAGGAGGCAGTTTTTCATGGAGGCAATTAGCCACGCATTCCATTTTCTCCTCCTATTCCTGACTCCCCTTTTTCCTCTTGTTCCGGGAGAACAGAGACTAATGGTTGTGTCTTGGATGGCCACTTGCAAGCTTATAAGACCTCAGGCACTATGCAATGAACTAGGAGGTAGAACATAAGCAGTGAACAAGTTATTAGGTCAATTAATTGATTATGTCCAACGAAACCATGACCCTAGACCTCTCAACAAAGGAACCAAATCCCATGAGGTGTTTGATTGTACATAAGCAGCTTCAGCAGCTACTCTTTTTTTTTCTTTGTAATTGTAAATATATCTATCACATAACTCCACAGAATTATTTTTAAGGCTCCTAAAACACACCCCAGGTACTGTAGCATCTTAGCATAGTAGAAAAGAGTTCAGCTATTGGAGACAGCTGGACCAATCCACGGCTCTATTACTTAGGCAAGTCACTTAAACAGAAGTTTCCTTGCCTCTTGAAAATAAAGAGGAAAATAGTTGTTGTTGTTAGTTTTCCAGTTGGCTCTAACTCATGGTGATCTTACGTGTAACAGAAAAATTGTCTGGTGCTGAGCCAATTCATTGTTTTGTTGATATGTTTGAGCCCATTGTTGTGGCTATTGTGTCAATCCATCTCATTGAAGGTGCCCTCATTTTTGCTGACCCTCTGCTTTACCAAACAGGATGTCCTTTTCTAGCATTTTCTAGACATATCCTTTGAGGCCTACTCACTCTTTATTCAACTCTTAGGAAATACAGAAAAATCTAAGTGATCTCAGTCTTTTCATTTCCATTTTTCTGCCTCATAACTTTCACTGCGAGGCGTCTCCTTCCTCTCTGGGCCCTTGTGTAGAGTTGTTGCCATGCACTTTTATGTCTTGTTCAGATGTCCTCAGTGCAAGCTACTCAGCTGACTATGCTGCTTTCCTTTCCTTCTGAGACTCAGCCTGGAGGATCGGGGGACACTCATTCTCTGAGGCTGCCTGGTGACATTCAATACATCCATGACCTAAGAGGAGGAGAACATCATCTGTTTAGATTTGCTTTTTCAGACTTCCATTCTTTCTTCTCTCTGCTCTGTGGTACTGAGTTGTATTATTGTTCCTTTCTTGTAGGCAGGCAGAAAATTCCTTCCAGTTATCTTAACAGAATCCTTGGTTTCCTTCCAGATCTCCCCAACTTCAACCCTGTTGACTTGTCAGACACATCCTCTACGTTGTTCTGCTGCAGGCCTTGCCTTCCTCAACTTGAGTAGCACTGACCATCGAGGTCTCCAATGTTCCTCCTCTCCAGAATTCACTATGTTTTGATCTCTGGCTACCTCTTACTCCTATACATGCCCAATGAACACAGGCATACCAAATGAATGATTTCTGATCTAAAACATGAAAGATAGAGCAAAGTGGAGCATCAGCTAGTTCATCTATGTTCAAGCAAAGTCATGAAATGCCTCCAGATCACAGCCATTCTCAGGTGGTCCTGGGCTTGATGATGGATTTGAATCGCAATCTGTACAAGCACCAGATTCATTCACACCCCCACCCCACCCCAATTTTCTGACATGTGATCCAGCCAAGTCAATTGTTTTGTGCTGCCTACAAGCTTATTACTCTTCAGCTTCTTTATCCACTGGTTACAACCGTCTTCCCACAGAGGCTATGAGATCCTTTCCTTTACAAACACTGCACTTCTCTTTCTAAGGACCATAATTTAAAGCATTAGCGGAAGAACATCTCTGAATGTTGTTACAAGAATGATAGAAGAAAAGAGATTATCTTCATTATGTCACTCAACATGGTGTAGGACCCATGCAGAGCAAATGTAGTTTCAATCTCTTGTCACTTGGAGAAAAGCTATCAAAAGTAATATACTTTGGGAACATTTACACATTCTTATTATCTCAAATTTCATTAATAGAATATAAGAGCCATACGTTACTTCAGTAATACGGTGTGCTGAAGGAATAACCTCATTTATCTTGCAATGGTAAGGTAGGTTTACTGCTGTCTAACTGGCTTGATTTCAGGGAGTCAAGAAAATTCTGTTGTTCTCACTGACTGATGTCTGAAATTTTACATCAGTCAATTACCCTTTAGATTAAGACATCAATCTCTTTGTCTGGAAAAGACTCCAAGCAGGTATCAAGTATTTGCATCTAAGTGGAGACTTGAGAGCAGGACTTAATAGGACAACAAGAGAGAGACAACACAGCAGAATGAAAGGAAGGGGCAGTGCCAGGGAGATGGGGTGGGTCTCTGCTGCTGGGTCACTCCTTCCTTGGTGGTGGTGTGTTCCTCTCCTCTGCTCTGGAATTGGCTTTCTTTCAAGGTAAAACTGACGAGTCCTCTTGGATTACCCTATTACGCAGTCCTACCCAGTCACCTGGGTGGGAGTTACAAGAGCATGGCTAGAAAGGCAACACAAAAGTAATCAACCACACCGCAGATGGGGACCTTCGTCTGCATCTATCACATTCTATTTCTTTATAAAGAAATACCTATAGTGCATATAAAAGACACGACATGTTGAATCTGAATCTATGTGTATTGCAATGTTCTCTATGTCTTTGGAAGGTATGGCATTTACATAATTAAAAATAATCTTCCAGAATTACAAAACCACTCCAATAGCTATTATTTCTATTGTCCACGCTCTCAGCCGACCACAACCTTTTCTGTTAATGCCCTTCGAATTATATAACACTCGGGGAAGGAAATCAGGCAGGAGGCTTGGCTAATGTCAGCCCTGCATTGTAGAATGTGAGGAAAGGCACACATGCCGTGTGATTAATTACATAGTCCATAAAGTCGTGCTATTTGACTATACACCTAATTACAGTGAGCACTAGAGTGTATGGGTGACAAAATAATTGCTGTAACCCAGGACAAATGCTTTATGAATTTTGGAACGGCAATGGCAATGGAAAAGAATTCAGTAGCAACATACTGCGTGAGGAGCGAGACTTCTCCCAACTACCCCTCCTCTCTTAATGAAGAGAGTGCATTTCCCAGACACACTGAATTACCAACAGCAGCAGCATCAGGAAAAGATGTGGAAATGTGCTGTCCCCAATTATGAGTCAAGAGGGATATTGCTATGAAGCACGCATGATTAAATACTACGGAGAATGATGTCAAATGTGGTGGGAAACTTCTACCATCCATCTAAAGGTCAGGGAGTTTGGGGTTTACTTGGCCAAGAGTGTTCATGAACACTCATCACCTTATATGATCAGACGCCTGCTGGAGCCATCATTGCCTTTGCTGGTAGGGGTGGAGGGGGCACTCGGGCAAGGTTTGCAGCATCCTATAAGGAGACGTTTATAGAGAAAGGGAAAGTGGCACACATGGGTGCTTTGTCAGGCTGTGTCAATCTCACAACTGCACCTGCTTGCCTTCACTAACCAGGAAGCCAGGAGGAGCAGAGATTATGCAGCATTAGGGCAAGGGGCTAGGAGTCCTGCGCCCTGGGTTTCATTATCAGCAGTGCCACTTGCTGCCTGTGCTCTCCTGGGAAAGTGCCTTGGCCTCATCAAGGCCAAATGAACGGAACCTCTGAGTTAATAAAAGTGAATATTTTACGTCACAGGACTGGTGGAAATTTTAAACAATGTCTGTGAAAATGCTTTGGAAAGGGTTAAGTGCTGCAAAGATGTTAGTAAACTAGTGATAGCTATTCTACCAGATGCTTTGGTTCGTGTGATACACAACTTAGTGAGACCATTTCACTGACCCGTGTGTGAAGGAGAGGGAAGGGGGAGGAAAAGAAGGAGGAACGGTGTGTAGGAATGGAGGAGGGACGGAAGAGGGAGGAAAGGGAAGAGGGAGGATAGAGGGAAGACCAGGAGGGGAAGGAGGAGAAAAGAAAGAGGAAGGAGGGAAAGAAAGAAGGTAAGAAGGGAGGAGAAGGGGAAGGAAGAGCAAGAAGAGGGGGTAGAGAGGGAAGGTAGGAAGGGAGGGAAGGCAAAGCAAAGCCTGCCAACCACCTCCAAAGGAAAAGCTTGCCTCGTCTGATCAATATTCATAGACTTATTCAAACAGCACTATTTACCGGGCTCTGAGCTGGTAACTCAGTCATCTTGTTATCTACAATGGCTGACAATTTCACCATTCTCTCAAAAATGTCACGAAGTAATGTTTTAAGCCAAAAAATGGATTCTCCAAAATAAGTCCAGAGAACACATTCCCCTGAAAGATGTTAATGACCAATGCAGCTGAAGTCTGAGCTGAAACAGAGTGGTTTGCAATGCAAATGGCCAAGAAGCTCTAAGGCTTGCACTTTAAATGATTGAGTTCAATTATATCTCATCTTCAAAAAGGCTGTTTCATTACACTGACAATATCAGTTCCACAATATATGTTTTTTTTGTCCTAAAGGGCCATCTTTTATATGAGACAATGATGCTGATGCACTGTCACTTGGCCCTGCAATGAGTTAGCCCCATGTGCACCTGCTCCCAGGCCTTTATTTTATTTTATTGTGCTTTAAGTGAAAGTTTACAAATCAAGTCAGTCTCATACAAAAATTTATATACACCTCGCTATGTACTCCTAGTTGCTCTCCCCCTAATGAGACAGCACTCTCCTTCTCTCCACCCTGTACTCCCCGTGTCCATTCAACCAGCTCCTGTGTCCCTCTGCCTTCTCATCTTGCCCCCAGACAGGAAGGAGCTGCCTACATAGTCCCATGTGTCTACTTGAGCCAAGAAGCTCACTACTCACCAGTATCATTTTCTATCCCATAGTCCAGTCCAAACCCTGTTTGAGGAGTTGGCTTTGGGAATGGCTCCAGTCTTGGGCTAACAGAAAGTCTGGGGACATTGACCTCCGGGGTCCTTCTAGTCTCAGTCAGACCATTAAGTCTGGTCTTTTTACGAGAATTTGAGGTCTGCATCCCATTGCTTTCCTTCTCCGTCAGGATTCTCTGTTGTGTTCCTGGTCAGGGCAGTCATTGGTTGTAGCTGGGCACCCTCTAGTTCTTCTGGTCTTAGACTGATGTAGTCTCTGATTTATGTGGTACCAGGCCTTTATTTATCTGGCTTGCTTTGGTGGTGCAGTCCCCAGCACACTACAGTGTTCTATTTGTTTAAAGCTGACAGAGCTACACTGAGTTGGAGTCTTGAACCATGGCCTTGACATAATGCTCTAACAAATGAGTTAAATAAGCCAAATATAATAACTACCACTCAACTCCAGAGTTGTCTGTACATATGGGTTTTCTGTGAAATCATGGATTTAAAAAAATTTTTTTGTTGTGCTTTAAGTGAAAGTTAACAAATCAAGTCAGTCTCATACAAAAATTTATATACACCTTGCTATATACACCTAATTGCTCTCCCCCTAATGAGACAACATACTCCTTCCCTCCACTCTCTCTTTTCCTGTCCATTCGGCCAGCTTCTGACCCCCTCTGCCCTCTCATCTCCCTTCCAGACAGGAGATGCCAACATAGTCTCATGTGTCTACTTGATCCAAGAAGTTCATTCTTCACAAGTATCATTTTCTATCCCATTGTCCAGTCCAATCCCTGTCTGGAGACTTGGCTTTGGGAATGGTTCCTGTCTTGGGCTAACAGAAGGCCTGGGGACCATGACCACTGGGGTCCTACTAGTCTCAGTCAGACCATTAAGTCTGATCTTTTTACGAGAATTTGAGGTCTGCATTTCACTGCTCTCCTGCTCCCTCAGAGGTTCTCTGTTGTGCTCCCTGTCAGGGCAGTCATCAGTTATAGCCAGGCACCATCTAGTTCTTCTGGGCTCAGGCTGATGTAGTCCCTGGTTTATGTAGCCCTTTCTGTCTCTTGGGCTCATAATTACCTTGTGTCTTTGGTGTTTTACATTCTCCTTTGCTCCAGGTGGGTTGAGACCAACTGATGCATCTTAGATGGCCACCTGCTAGCTTTTAAGACCCCAGATGCCAATCTCCAAAGTGGGATGCAGAATGGAAATCATGGATTTTTTTAATGTTCTGCCCTATTGTTCCTATAAACCTTGAAATGTTCCAGAAATCCCATTTTCTTTTTTACATCAAAACCACATATCTTGAAATGCCTCTCACACTAAGAAGTGGCATAAGAATCCTTTGTTAAGTTACATGGCCTTGTCAGTTGTTCAGAAAATATGTGTACTGTCTAGTCACCATTTATGAGGGCAATCTTTCCACTGGACTGCTAGACTCCATCCCTCTTGAACACTTATGCTCTTTACTAGCAATGTAGCAATTGGCTCCTGTCTCTTTTGAATCTTCAATTGATTATTGTGATCTGCATACAAACTGCTTGTAATACCCACCCACATTAAAATAAAAAACTCTTAACTTGACCCCACATGCCCCCCAGCTCCTGCCCAATTTCTTTACTTGAGTTTGCAGCTAAATTCCTAGAAAGTTTTGCCTACATTCAGTGTCTCCACTTCCTCTCTACCATTCTCTCTTGAGCTCACTGCAGTCAGGTCTTGGTCTTCATCCTTCCACCTAAACTGCTTGTTCAAGGTCGTAAATGACCTCCATGGTGCCAAATCCTATGATCAGTTCTCACTCCTCATGTTACTCATACGATCTGTGTATTTGACACAGCCAGTACCTCCCTGCTCCATGGATTTTGGGGACTCCACTTTTGGTTCTTTTCTCCACTCACTGGTGAATCCCTATCAGCCTCATTTCCTCTGCCTGTCATTGTATTAGATTCCTATTGCTGTTGTAACAAATTATCACAAGTTTAGTGGCTTAAAACAACACAAATGTATTATCTTACAGTTCTAGAAGTCAGAAATCCAACATGGGTCTTGTTGAGCTAAAATAAGATGTCAGCAGGGCTGGTTCCTTCTGGAAGCTCTAGGAAATAATCGGTTACTTGCCCCTTTCAGCTTCTGGAGGCTATCACATTCCCTGGTTCATGGCTCCTTCTTCCATCTTTAAGGCCAGCAGTGTAGCATCTTCGAATCACTCTCTCTGATTCTGCTTCTGTTGTCGCATCTACTTCTCTGACACTGACCCTCCTGCCTTCCTCTTATTAGGATGCTTATGATGACGTTGGGCCCACCTGAACAATCCAGGATCAGGGATTAGGATATGGACATCTTTGGGGGCTGTTATTCTCCTACCACAACCATCCACTGTGAGATCAAGAGGAAAAGATGCACTATGTTGAGTCATCAGGTCAGTAACTTGGGCATGTCAAAACTGCAGCAGAACTCGAGAATACACAATTCATTTATATTAAAAATATCTCCGCGTGGTGCTTGGCTTTGAGTGACTAACTGAGGCTGTAGGAGGTGAGCTCTGGCAGCCCCTACTGGGCATGAGCATTTTTGGGATCTGTGTAGTGTCCGCAAATCAGTGGGGGAGGGGTTAAGGAGTGGGACCATCGTCTTGTGTGAAAGAAGTTCACTGTGCAATAAACCTGTCATTGAGTTCAATGGGTCTTTAAAAGATTGAGGCTGCTGCTAGGTTTGTGTTTTATTTTGTTTTGCTCTTTTTTAAAGGTGCCTGAAGTTATAAAACTATAAGAACTAGTGCTTGAGTTGTGTAGTAGGGTTTCCCTTCCAAAATGATGTTTACTACATATTATTTCTCTAAAAAATTGATATAATCTAGAATTTTAAAACAAACTATAATAGAACGTTACCTCAGAAAGTTACTTATTCTATAATACATGGACTCTATGCCTTTTATCCTGTGGGGAAGTTCTACTCTGTCCTATAGGGTCACTATGAGTTGGAATCGACTCGATGGCAATGGATTTATACCTTTTATCACTCTTCAAATATCTGAAACATTTAAAAAAAAAAAACCTAAATGATCCATAATGAAATTCTTCTTTTCCCACACACAGGTCGAAAATTTGTTAAAAGGCAAACAGAACTCAAGTCGTTTAAAGGGCAAAAAGCAGAGGAGAAATGCTGACTATCCCATCAAATATATTTGCTTAATTGATCCTTTCAATTGTTTCTGTGCATGCCATGCTTACAAAAAGATATATTCTTAGGAAGTTAAATTTCAAGGGTTCATCTCCAATCATGGAAGATTACAGAAAACACAGTCTTAGAATTTGATTTGTTTCCTAGGTAACACCCCCTCAAATCTGGTCTCAGTGCCTCATCATTTTGTTCTTACACACGGATAAAGATCCGGAAACCATATAGTGTAATTTTCAAGGACAGAAGATGACTTAAGCAGACATTCTAGAAAGAGAATCTGAGATGGGTGTTATTCTTTGCAACAAAATTTAATTTATTTAAGTTAATAAAGATAGCAGGAGACCACAAAGCTAAATTTTGGTGTGTTTTTGAATTACTAATTTAAAGAGATAAAATTGGAAATTGGCTGAAACTTAATTCACTGCAGGATATTGTTATCTAGTAGCTTAATCTCAGGCCACAAACAGATGATTTAAGTCTCTGAAACACATGAAGGATCTCATAGGTTAACCCAAATGGCTGTGACACAATATAGCTGCCGGGGTGGGGGTGTGGGGGGTGCAGAATTAGTTGGATTTATATGTTTGAAGAATAGTGACTGATTTCTGAAATTTAATAATGAGTAGGACTAGAAATATAGCACAAATGATATTTATATGGACTGAAAGTAATGAATAACTCCCCACACAGTCCCAATGTTCAAATTTGGCTTACTAAACATTAAAATTGATGAAAAGAGAACCATTCCTCCAGGTGTAAGACCAAGGGCAAACCAAAGGGGTGTGTATGTCCCCATCTCCTGCTGTAATATTAGTACTGAGGGAATGTTTTGCTTAAACTAGTCATCAAAAGGTAGCCTTAAACCACCAAGTCAAGAGCAGAGACTAAAGTGGCTGCAGTAGATAGATTGCTGCAGGTGAAAAGCAATACACAAAGAGAGAGGAAATACATTCAATATGCAGCCTCAAGGGTTAGTATGGAAGTGGGGAAGGAGGAGGGAGGAATATAGCCATCAGGCAGCCAGTCCCAATCCATCTAGCCAGCTTGCCTGCCATCTACAGTATTTGAGCACCTTTTCAGTGATAAGAACTGTCCGTGGTGCTGAAACGGGCATTTGAATGAGTTTTGGTTCCCCTGATGACAGTAAAAAATTGTCTCCAGTCCCTGTTTGGCACTGGCTGAAGGCAAACTCTCCCTGTTCTTGCCTTCTGCCAGCATGAGTCACTGTGCATTTCCAGCTACCTGCTTCTCACAGTGGCTCAGCAGCCCAGCTAGGCCAGGGACAGCTCTGTTTGAAAGGGATAAACCAGAATACCTGGAGTGCATACAGAAATCTGTTTAAAGGTTTAGCAATTTATTTCCTTCTAATTCACTGGCCTTTTAAAATTCACAACACCAGCTCAATTTGCTAACTGATAATAGCTTAAAATTCAATAGTATTTGCAAATAGGAATCTTTATTTCCTTTTAGGAACTAAAGATGCCTAATTACTCTATTTTCACGTCAACTGCCTCTTCGTCATTTAGAAAATGGAGATTATTAACTATGCACGTGGCATTTAAAAATCATATGGATTTTGTAAAATGGTACAACCACTTTGGAAATCAATTTGACGCTTCCTTAAAAAGCTAGAAATAGAAGTACCGTACAATCCAGCAATCCCACTCCTTGGAATATATCCTAGAGAAATAAGAGCCTTTACACAAACAGATACATGCACACCCATGTTTATTGCAGCACTGTTTACAATAGCAAAAACATGGAAGTAACCAAGGTGCCCATCAACAGATGAATGGATAAATTATGGTATATTCACACAATGGAATACTACACATCGATAAAGAACAGTGACGAATCTGTGAAACATTTCATAACATGGAGGAATCTGGAAGGCATTATGTTGAGTGAAATTAGTCAGTTTCAAAAGGCCAAATATTGTATAAGACCACTATTATAAGAACTTGAGAAATAGTTTAAACTGAGAAGAAACCATTCTTTTGTGGTTACGAGAGGGGGAAGGGTGGGAGAGGGGCATTCACTAATTAGATAGTAGATAAGAACTACTTTAGGTGAAGGGAAAGACAGCACACAATACAGGAAAGGTCAGCACAATAGGACTAAACCAAAAGCAAAGAAGTTGCCTGAATAAACAGAATGCTTCAAAGGCTAGCATAGCAGGGGCAGGGCTCTGGGGACCATTAGTTTCAGGGGACATCTAAGTCAATTGGCATAATAAAATCTTTTAAGAAAACATTTTGCATCCCACTTTGAAGAGTGGCATCTGGGGTCTTAGATGCTAGCAAGCAGCCATCTAAGATGCATCAATTGGTCTCAACCCATCTGGATCAAAGAAGAATGAAGAACACCAAGGACACAAGGCGATTATGAGCCCAAGAGACAGAAAGGGCCACATGAACCAGAGACTACATCATCCTGAGACCAGAAGAACTAGATGGTGCCTGGCTACAACCAATGACTGCCCTGACAGGGAACACAACAGAGAACCCCTGAGGGAGCAGGAGAGCAGTGGGATGCAGACCCCAAATTCTCATAAGACCAGACTTAATGGTCTGACCGAGACTAGAGGGACCCCAGGGGTCATGGCCCCCAGACCTTCTGTTGGCCCAGGACAGGAACCATTCCTGAAGCCAACTCTTCAGACATGGGTTGGACTGGACAATGGGTTGGAGAGGTATGCTGGTGAGGAGTGAGCTTCTTGGATCAGGTGGACACTTGAGACTATGCTGGCATCTCCTGCCTAGAGGGGAGATGAAAGGGTGGATGGGGTTAGAAGCTGGCAAAAAGGACAGGAAAAGAAAGAGTGGAGGGAGAGAGCAGGCTGTCTCATTAGGGGGAGAGTAATTGGGAGTGTGTAGCAAGGTGTATATGGGTTTTTGTGTGAGAGACTGACTTGATTTGTAAACTTTCACTTAAAGCATAATAAAAATTATTTTAAAAAATCATATGGATTCTGTGTTATTTCTACTAACTTGAGGGATTCAAATCATATTCTTCATCCACAAATTAGTACATATTTGTTCAATAAGACAAAAATTTTAGTCATCTTTATTAAAAAGTTATCCCACTGAAATGGCCATTTTTCAATTGTTTTGGGGCTCAAATAATTACTATCACAAGGCATGGAATAAATTTTCTCCGAGAGTATATTGTCAGGGATTCTGGATCTAGCTCCTCCCCTTGTTTTTCCTGAGCACTGGAAAAAATCACCTAGTAAGGTGGACAATGGATTTCCCGTTCCTGAGAAGATTAGCCTCTATGTTTCTTGCTCTCCATTCTTCTGCACTTCACTTTGAATACCAACAATTCCAAAGTTCCACATTCAGTGTTTTCAGTGAGAGACCAAAAACATGCTTCAATTTATCTGTAGAAAAAGACACCTGACCAGTAATACACTGAGCATATTATATTTTCAATACATAATTTAAAAGGTATTTGATAAATTTCAATATTTCTCCTGGTAGAAAACCTTCTTAAAAAAAGATGTCTACCAGAAATCTACAACAAACATCATTTTTGGTGGTAGAATGTGTTAAAAGTAATCAAAACTCAAAGAAATTCTGAGCAGCTATTCTATATGCTAGAGCACAGTGGTTAAAAGCTATGGCTGCAAACCAAAACGTTGGCAGTTCAAACCCACCAGTTGCTCCTTGGAAGCCCTATGTGACAGTTCTACTCCGAACTATAGGGTTGTTATGAGTCAGAACTGACTTGATGGCAATGTTTTTTTTTTTTTTTAATTAATTCTATGGGTACAGGGAAACCATTCTGATTCCAGAAAAAGCAAATGGCTCAAGGTAAGCTAGTTGCAATGAGGCTTATAAAGAGAAGAGGAGGGAGAAGAAGAGAAGATCAACCACTGGCTAATCTCAACATGTTTGAGTGAACCCTACCTTCCCCCTTTTACAGAGATGAACTTATATCAGGCCACAAGGTGGTCTCTGGCCCACCACCCACCTACAGCCACATCTTTTAAAAAATTCAATTTAGTTAGCCTAGCTTAGAGTAGGGAAGAAAATATTAGCAACTTTTGGTGAAAGAAAAGCTACTGGCAGAATTAATTTTGGCCAGGAATTTCTTTACAGTGAATATTTGGTTTCATAGGTAAGAAAACCTCTATTAAAATTAAACCTTAAAATCTATTAAGTTTTCTCTTTGACAAATGTTAGAAATAATCTCATACAGCCATGACTAAGACAAAAATGCCCATTCTCGTCTTGACCAATCAACATTAGAGACTGGAGGTCCTATCTGAAATAATAAAAAGATATATAATAAAGAAAAAAAAAGCATAAATACTGGAAAATCACAGAAAAATTGCCACCCTATAGGACAGACTAGAACTGCCCCATAGAGTTTATAAGGAGTGACTGGTGAATTCAAGCTGCTGACTTTTTGGTTAGCAGCCAAGCTGTTAACCGCTATGCCACTAGGGTTCTGTAAAATATTACAACACGTAATAATTTTTTATACTCATTTTAACACCTATAAGGTTTATTCACAAATTTTCATTTCACATGTTTATCTCCTATGTATGGCAACTGAAAAACATGTGGCTTTGAATTATTTGAAATACAAAAAAAATTTTTTTCTTTTGCTTCATCCTTTTTATTGAATGTATTAGTTTCCTGTTGCTGCTGTAACAATCTACCACATGGTTGAAATGGCGAATGTTTTGTTATATATATTTTACCACACAAAAAAAAATTACCACAAATTTAGTGGCTTCAAACAACTCAAATTTATTCTCTTACAGTTCTGGAGTTCAGAAGTCTAAAACGAGTCATGAAGGGCTGAAATCAATGTGTCAGCAGGGCTGGTTCCTTTGGTGGCTCCAACATAAACTCCATTCCCTGCTTCTTCCACTTCTAGAGGCTGCCAGCACTCCTTGGCTCCTAGCTCCATTACTCATATTTCTTTTTCTGTGGCATTGTCTTCTCCTCTACTGTAGTCAGATATCCCTCTGCTTCCCTCTTATAAGGTCACTTGTAATTACATTTAGGGTCTACCAGGATAATCTCCCTGTTTCAAAACTCTGCAGTCTCTTTTGCCATGTAAGGTAACATTCACAGGTTCTGAGGATTAAGATGCAACACATTAGAATTTAATTTAATCATTATATATACTTATGCATTGCGTTTTAACACTTTTGAATTCGTTTCACAATAAATATGATGCACTTGTACAAAATTCTTTGGGTGGTTATCTGATCATTTCCTTGGCATAAACTCCTAGGTTGAATTATTGGGTCAAAGGTTATGAACACATGTAAGGTGAATCAGTGACCCAGTCTCCACACACTCCCATTTGTAAGGCAGATGTGTTTTTCCACCATCAACACTCAGCAACCCTGCATATTATAGTTCAAAAAAAATAGTCTCTGCAACCAGGACATGAAAAATGGTGAACCACATCATGCTTTCATGAGCATTTATTTTCCTACTTACCCATAAATGAGCTTAAAGTGATTTTCTTTGATGATTGAGTCTTATATGAGACATACCTTCTGTTTTACGACAACATTTCTTGAAGTAATTCCTCTTGTGCATGACAGATCACCCCCTTTGTGTTCTTTGCATAATTTTATTTGACTGGCCCTGAACCCATCGATAGGAAAGATTTAAAATGTTAAGAGGAAAACAACATAAAGTGCTTATAGAAAAACTGCGAGAGGAAGCAGGCATTCTCGGTTTTGAAAAGCCCTTGCCCACCAGCCCCCAAACAAGAATTTCTTCCTGATCTAGTGATAGGCTATCTAGTAACTCAGCTCTGGAAACCAATCCTAAAGCAAGGATAAAAAGGCAGAGGCAGAAGAACTGGTGGTCACCATAACTCAAAAGGTGATGCAGAATTGTGCTCTATGTAATAATAAATTACAGCAATGGATATTCATAATATTGTTCCTGCATTTTCAAAAATTATCAAATGAAGTCTAATATGGTCTGTTTTAGAAAGTAGGTGTGGTACGGTAGACTTCTAAGATGGCCTCCATGGTCTCCACCCTCTTGACTGCAGCTATGTGAGACCCTGAGCAGGGAACCAGCTACCCAGGCCCAGATTCTTGACCCACAAAAACTGCGAGACGATAAATGGGTGTCATTCTAAGCTGCTAAATTTGTGGCAATTTGTACGCAGTATAGAAAACTAATACAGTAAGGGATGATTAATATTGTTTTAGAATAACTTCCATTAAGAGAGTTAAAATATTTAAGTCCTTGCAAAAGCAAACTTAAGTTATTACATCTGGAAAACTCATTCTCTTAGAATATCTCAGAGCCCAACAAAACTTGGCAAGAAGAAGGCAGCTTTCTGCATTTCACCACCTCTGAAAATATATCATTAATATGTAACACAATAACCAATTTATGACACACAAGGCAATAGACATAAATCTAAATTCATGATCTAAATCTTTAAATATATTCTATTTATGACCAAGATGAGAAATGACACAAGAGAAATAACTAAAAATAGTAATTCTGATTTTGATTCTTTGCAGTGAGGCTGATGAGGCTAAATTATGCTCTATTCATGAACGCCATCATCAGTAATGTAACTAATTGACAAATGAAAGCAGAAGGGACATCTGCCAAAATTTGGGTAATTAAAATAAATGCCTGTCTTCATTATGCACACATTAAATTTAACATACAATTACTGTATGGTGTTTTTCTTCTTTGCTTCAAAGCATTTTATAGTACCAAAATATTTTTTTTCTAAAAATAAGCACTGGAAATTAAACTTACAGAATGAGAAGAAAAAATAATTTACTCTCAAACAAGCTTTTACTATTTCAAACCAGACCACATTTGTAGAAGTTGTTTGTAGAGACGTAATTTCTAAAATATATAAGGATAATCATTACAGCATTATTGGTTAGAATAAAACATAGAAACATTCTTCACAATATTCATCAATAGGTGAATGGTCAAATAAATATTGTGATATTCGTATCATGGAATGTTATGCAGCAATTAAGAAGAATAAGCTTGTCAGAAGGTACAGACATGGCAATACCCATAACATTTTATTGAATGAAAAAAAGTTGTAATATAATACGTATAGTTTGAAGTTTTTATTTTTTAAATGCTATGTACAAATTTACTCATGTTTTGTGCTTAGAAAAATCTAGACCAAGCTGCTAAGAGAAGATAATGCTTGGAGAGAAGGAATGGGGAGGAGCAGGAGGGACTTGGGGAATTTCACTATAATCGCTATGGATTCCTGTACCCGCAAGGTCCAAACAAGCAGAATAATAGTTATTTACAATGTCTAATTTCTTGCTAGCATCTCTTGCAAACATTAAATGGGATTCAAGCCTAATTCCCAGAAACATGAATCATACCGTAGCCCTCTCCTGTCCTCTCCTATTCTGCCGCCATTCCCACTCCTCGGTGGACTTTTAGGAACTAAAATCATCCAGGCTGATATAGCTATACTCTTTTTACCCAGTCTCCCTTACTCTCACACTTCAAGCCCTTAGATCCCATCTTCTTCTACCCATTTTCTGGTTCACGCCAAAAACCTCAAGAAACGGTCCCAAGTGGGATAATCTCTTTTCTTTGGGTCAAGTCAGGCAAAGAGACTTGAAATATCTATACATTAATAAGTTGTGACTTGTCACAACATACTTCTATAATAACTTCGTAAAAATATCAAACATGGTATACTTAGGTTGCTTAAAATTCTCTTGATATATACCGGTAGTCCCCGACTTTCAATGTATTCGAGTTGCGACAAACTGCATTTAGGACCATCTGTTTTTTTTTTTGTTTTGTACATCTTGTCATTAGTAATGTGTACTACATACAGTGTCGCAGGGCATAATTTGTTGATGTTATCATTCTCAGATGTAACGTTTCCAACCCCCAAAGACAAAGATTGGATTTATAAAGATACTGATAATAAAAGGCAATAATAACGAAAACTAAAAAATAAATAAATAAATGAGGTATTCGACTTATGTCAGAACCTATTTATGACAGAGTAGCCATCGGAACAGAACTCTGTCATAAGTCAGAGACACCTGTACATATTTTTCCCCATTTATTTATCAGGAGTAAGATCTGTTCCAAATAAATTATTTCCATTTTCATCTGATCAGAGTTAAGGAAATTTAATTTGACAAATAACTCTTGTCCAGTTGGTGACCAAAACAGATGAAGGCTGATGCCCTCACTCAGGAAGCTTACATTCTAGAGGGAAGAAGCAATCGTTTAAAAATAAATATAGTAAATGATAAACTATACAAAGGAAGTAGAAAGAGAAGAGCAGGGTGATGAGGATTGGGGGGCTGGGGAAAGGGTATCAATCGGACTTTCAAAAAACTAAACACAATTGTGAGGAATGAGGATGAATCAAAGGCCAATCATGGTGATGAGGAGAGGCCCAAGGAACAGAGGAAAGCTGTGGTCCTGTGGGCGATATACGTTCTCCACCCTTTCCCACCTGCTCATCTTTAAACCACTCTCTGTCCAAGCCATGATATTTTCAATCGCATCATATGCATGTGAAAGCTGGACAATGAGTAAGGAAGACCGAAGAAGAATTGATGCCTTTGAACTGTGGTGTTGGCAAAGAATATTGAACATACCATGGACTGCCAAAAGAATGAACAAATCTGTTTTGGAAGAAGTACAACCAGGGTGCTCCTTAGAAGCAAGGATGGTGAGACTGCATCTTACATACTTTGGACATGTTGTCAGGAGGGATCAGTCTCTGGAGAAGGACATCATGCTTGGCAAAGTACAGGGTCAGTGGAAAAGAGGAAGACCCTCAATGAAGTGGGTTGACACGGTGGCTGCAACAATGAGCTCAAGCATAACAACGATTGTAAGGATGGCTCAGGACTAGGCAGTGTTTTGTTCTGTTGCGCATAGGGTCGCTATGAGTCGGAACTGACTCGACGGCACCTAACAACAACAACTAACTGTGGATGTGTAGGTAGTGGCAGCCAGGTATCTCATACTGGAGCCCATAACTGGAATTCAGTGTGATTAATTTTTGTTTCCCAAATGCCATCACCAAAAGAGTTTGGAGGGGCTTATAATTTTTTTTTTATAATTAAGAATTGACCACAGTTATGTTGTCCACCTACACATTTTCTTCTTTTTTCATTTGTGATGTGTAGGTCTTGATTGAGCTTGATCTAACACTCAACTGTTTCTGACCTGAATCTGCAGCTTAAAGTTGAATTCTTAATAGAGAGTTTTGCAAGAATCCCAAATCTTACAATGTAATGGACACGAAAACAGAGAGTGGAGAGGAGTGTGCTGTCTTATTGGCGGGAGACCAACTAGGAGTATATAAAAAAAACAGTGCCATCGAGTCGATTCCGACTCATAGCGACCCTATGAAATGCCCCATAGGAGTATATAGCAAGGAGTATATAAATTTTTGTATGAGAGACTGACTTGATTTGTAAACTTCACTTAATGGACACAAAAATAGAGACTGGAAAGAAGGAGTGTGCTGTCTCACTGTGGGGGGGGGGGCAAAGAGCAACTTGGAGTTGACTACTTCTCCTAAGACAGATTTGTTTGTTCTTTTGGCAGTCCATGGTATATTCAATATTCTTCACCAACACCACAATTCAAAGCCATCAATTCTTCTTCAGTCTTCCTTATTCACTGTCCAGCTTTCACATGCATATGATGCGATTGGAAATACCATGGCTTGGGTCAGGCGCACTTTAGTCTTCAAGGTCACATCTTTGCTCTTCAACACTTTAAAGAGGTCCTGTGCAGCAGATTTGCACAATGCAATGTGTCTTTTGATTTCTTGACTGCTGCTTCCATGGCTGTTGATTGTGGACCCAAGTAAAATGAAATCCTTGACAACTTCAATCTTTTCTCTGTTTATCAGGATGTTGCTCATTGGTCCAGTTGTGAGGATTTTTGTTTTCTTTATGTTGAGGTGCAATCCATACTGAAGACTGTCATCTTTGATCTTCATTAGTAAGTGCTTCAAGTCCTCTTCACTTTCAGCAAGCAAGGTTGTGTCATCTGCATAACGCAGGTTGTTAATGAATCTTCCTCCAATCCTGATGCTCCATTCTTCTCCATACAGTCCAGCTTCTCGGATTATTTGCTCAGCATACAGATTGAATAGGTATGGAGAAAGAATACAACCCTAATGTACACCTCTCCTGACTTTAAACCAATCAGTATCCCCTTGTTCTGTCCCAACAACTACCTCTTGATCTATGTAAAGGTTCCTCGTGAGCACAATTAAGTGTTCTGGAATTCCTATTCTTCCAATGTTATCCCATAGTTTGTTATGATTCACACAGTCGAATGCCTTTGCATAGTCAATAAAACATAGGTAAACATCCTTCTGGTATTCTCGGCTTTCAGCCATGATCCATCTGACATCAGCAATGATAACCCTGGTTCCACGTCCTCTTCTGAAACTGGCCTGAATTTCTGGCAGTTCCCTGTCAGTATACTGCTGCAGCTGTTTTTGAATGATCTTCAGCAAGTATATAGCAAGGTGTATATAAATTTTTGCATGAGACACTGACTTGATTTGTAAACTTTCACTTAAAGCACAATAAAAATTTTAAAAAATCTTACAATGTCATTGATTTAGCCAGAGTAAATACAGCTCAAGTTTAGAATCTCTTTCTGTTGATTACCCTCTTAGATTACCCCTTTCCATTTCCCTTAAGTACTCCTCTACTTTCCTTGATAAAAAACAGGCCTGGCAATCTCCTTCCAAAAATTAGCCAATAAAAATTCTATGGATCAGAACAGAATATTGTCTGATATAGTGCTGGATGTCATCAGGAAAGACCAATTGCTAGAGAAGGACATCATGTTTGGTAAAGTGGAGGCCAGTGAAAACGAGAGAAATCCTCAAAAAGCTGGATTGACACAATGGCTGCAACAACGGACTCAAACATACCAGTGATTATAAAGATGGCAGAGAAGTGGGCAATGTTTGGTTCTGTTATAAGGCTGCCATGAGTTGGAGCTGACTTGACAGCAACTAACAACACCACCTTCCTTAATACCTTATTTCTTGCCCTAAATAGTACCATCTTAAAGTTGGCAATATTAGGGAATTATTGTTAATTTATTTTAGATTGTCCTTTTAGTGGTGGTGGTTGTTTAAAATAATTGAGAGAATGCCTACTAAATGAGAGACTTAGAAAGGACTTGACTGAAAGGCAATAATCACACTTTTTTTTTTTTTCAGAAACAAAGCATTGGGGGAAAACCCTGCCTACATGGAACTTGAGCAGCTGCAGGATAAAGCAGATACAGAGATCTAGATGCTCAGTAATGGCTTTGGAATGGCTGATTGATTTGCCCAGTGTCACAGAGGGACAGAACTAACAAGAAGACAGAGGACATGTCTCCTAGTTTTCAGTTCAGGGTTTTTTTTTTTTTTTTACTAGACTAATTTTGTTATGGGAGTTAAAGTACATATTCTCTTGCCTATCTACACAAACACCGACCATTTTATTTGTGGAAATATCATACAAACATCATTTGAGTACTCAGATGCCCTCCCCTCCTCACTCCCTTTTGCCTCTCTTGCTGAGTGAGATCAAAGCTACAACCCCATAAATTTCTTTGATGTGTTGGGTAGACCATCAATATAGCAAGCTCTAGGTAAAAGATAAAGGGCATTTAATGACTACAAGAAACACTTTTACAAGCTTCCCTTCTCTATAAATCTGGCACAGTGATTTACAAAAGACTCATTTGAATCTACCTCCAACTAGCAGAAAATACCTCAAGAATATGTAGCCTGGTAAGATCTTGGTGTCCTTATTTAGCACGACATCAGAATGGCAGAATGCCCTTCGATCATATTGCTATGTTTATTCAACAAATCCTATATGGTTCAAAACACAAAAATACCTTTGAAATACACCACAAAATGTGTCTGAATGGTTAATGAACAAGATCGCTGACTCCATTTAACCAAAAGAATTGTTTTATATTCTCTACAGTCAGTGCAGCTGAAAATTGCTTCCACTGACCAAGTTATTACTTCCCTCTTCTGTGCTCCTGAAGCATTTGGAATATATCTCTACTCAAACGGTGATGTAACTTCCCTATTTTCCTTTCCACTGGACATGCAGGGAAGAGAACATGGTTTATTTCTTTTTCATCTCTGTAACAACTCCAGTGATTGACACAATATTGGGCACTTACCGTGTTCATGGATGGGTGGATGGGTAGATGAGTGGGTGGATGGATGGATGGATGGACGGACGGACGGATGGACGGACGGACGGACGGATGGATGGATGGACGGATGGATGGATGAATGGATGGATGGATAGCAGTGACACTGATAAAAAGAGGGGGAGGAATTGGACTAAAGGATCTCCATGATTATTATGATTCTATTTTTTTAGAATTCAAATGCAATTCAAACAATTTACCCTTTTCATTATTATCTGATTTTGTATTTCTGAGTGCAAGGTTTCAAATACGTTCAAGTTAAAATAGTGAAAGAAAATTGAAGTTTATGAAGGTGGAATATAAAGGAAACAAACAAACAAAAAAAAAAACCCGTTGCCACTGAGTTGGTACGGACTCATAGCGACCCTATAGGACAGAGTAGAACTGCCCTGTAGAGTTTTCAAGGAGCGCCTGGTGGACTCTAACTGCGGACCTTTTGGTTAGCAGCTGTAGCACTTAACCAGTATGCCACCAGGGATTCTAATTCTTTATATTTTTTAATACTTTGTGCCAGAGCAAATAATTAAAAATAATCTCTGAAACGTCCACGTTTTTATACCATCACCACCACCACACATAAGATTTTATCCAACAGCTTTCTTTCTAATTTAACATATACCTTGTATGGTAAGGCTTACTCTGCTACCCAGTTTACCAAAAACATAGAAAGGACATTTATTATAAAAAATCTTGTGTACCCATCACCCATAAAATGTTACAAATACAGGTAAAGTTCTCTGTACCCCCCCAAAGTTCATATTTTGAATTTGTTTTTTTTATTATTCCCACGTACAATTTTATAATTTTTATTACATAAACATGTATCCTAAAACCATAGATAGTTTTGTTATGCATGATTTAAACTTCATATAACCAAAAAAAAACTCAACCTAGTGCCGTGGAGTCGATTCCGACTCATAGCAAGCAACCCTATAGGACAGAGTAGAACTGCCCCACAGAGTTTCCAAGGAGCACCTGGCGGATTCAAACTGCCGGCCCTTTGGTTAGCAGCCATAGCACTTAACCACTATGCCACCAGGGTTTCCAAACTTTATATAGATGTTATTAAACTATAAGGATCTTTTATGCAATGTGCTTTTTGTCACTCAACATGAGATTTATCCATGCTGATACATGTAGCTCTAGCTCATTTACTTTTCCTGCTGTGTAGCAATTTGGTTTTTTTTCTATCGTATTTTTGTGTTCTATTTTTTTTTTACTCTTTATTAGTTCTTTCTAATTTCTTTGAGTTTATTCTAACATCATAACTAGAATGCTTAGTTCTTTATTTTTTACGTTTCTTCTTTTTATTAATCTAAGAATTTAGGATTATAATTTTTCTCTCTGTAAGCCATTTTAGCTATAGTCCACACATTCTGAAATACAGTGTTGTTTTATCATTGCTTAATTATGACTATTTTTTAAATCTACTATACTTTCGTCTTTGATCTGTAGGTCATTTAGAAATGCACTTTTCAATTTCCAAATGTACAGGGGCTTTTTGGTTACATTTTTGGTATTGATTTGTAAATTTATTGTATCATGGTTGAAGAATGTGGTCTGCATGATACTAAGACTTATTTCTTGGTCAATTTTTGTAAATGTTTTATTTACTGAGAGTGGTGTATTAAAACTTTACATTGTAGATTTGTTGGTTTCTCCTTGTAATTCTATAAATAGTTGTTTTTTATATATTTGAGATTATCTTCTTATTTTCACAAAAGTTAAGATGTATGTATATCTTTCAGTTGATATACATCTTTCTTCATTATACAGTGATGCTCTTTCTCTCCAACAATGCTTTTTTTGACTTAAAGTATATTTTGTCCAAAATTAATCAATATGCCTACCTCTTCCAAAGAATATAGGAATCTTAGAGCAATTTCACTCTGAAAACATCCTCGCCCATTTTATGTGTTACTGTAGCCCATTAATTTTTTTCCCCTTGATTTTTTTGTCCCTAACTTTTGGACATTAATATCATCTCATATAGTCATACTACCCAGTGCCGTCGAATGAATTCTGGCTCATAATGACCCTATAGGACAGAGTAGAACTGTCCTATAGGGTTTCCAAGAAGTGGCTGGTGGATTTGAACTACTGGCCTTTTGGTTAACAGCCTTACCACCGTGGTCTTTAGATTTAATCACCTGTTTAGTGAGTTTTCTCTTGTTTTGCTCATTTTCCCTTCTTAGATGTCAATTCCGAGTTTAATATACTTCTTGTCAAGGACCCTTGAAGAACTACACACACACACCATTGCCGGCGAGTTGATTCTGACTCATGGCGACCCTATAGGACAGAGTATAACTGCCCCAGAGTTTCCAAGGAGCACCTGGTGTATTCAAACTGCTGACCTTTTGGCTAGCAGCCGTAGCTCTTAACCACTACACCACCAGGGTTTCCTGAAGAACTACAGACCTTAACAAACAGAAAGACTAAAAAAAAAAAAAAAAAAAAAAGTCCCCACACTGGCCAAAAGAAACAGGGTAATGCGTCCATCTCAACCTGGGCTGGGCTCTTGCAGGGGAAAATGGAAGTCTTCCTCCAGATTTTGAAATTACATACAGACCAGTCCACACATGGATTTGGAGTTCAGATGTTCAATATTGATGTGGTCTAGGAACCTCCAAGCCAGGGAATTAATTAATATATAAAAATGGGTTCTTACTGGTAGTGGCATAGTGGTTAAGCGCTACGGCTGCTAACCAAAGGGTCAGCAGTTCAAATCTGCCAGGCGCTCCTTGGAAACTCTACGGGGCAGTTCTACTCTGTCCTATAGGGTCACTATGAGTTGGAATTGACTTGACAGCACTGGGTTTGGTGTTTTTGTTTTGTTTTGTTTTGTTTTGGTGCATTGGTATTGCCAGAAACCCTGGTGGCGTAGTGGTTAAGAGCTACGGGTGCTAACCAAAAGGTTGGCAGTTCGAATCCACCAGGCTTTCCTTGGAAACCCTATGGGGCAGCTCTATTCTGTCCTATAGGGTCCCTATGAGTTAGAATTGACTAGATGGCAACAGGTTTGGTTTTTGGTTTTATTAGTGATGCCAAGGAGCCCCAGTGGCACAGTGGTTAAGGACTTGGCTG
Source organism: Loxodonta africana (assembly GCF_030014295.1). Taxonomy (NCBI): domain Eukaryota; kingdom Metazoa; phylum Chordata; class Mammalia; order Proboscidea; family Elephantidae; genus Loxodonta; species Loxodonta africana. The sequence goes on along the minus strand of NC_087369.1, from coordinate 13,130,168 downwards.
CTAAGCAAAAGGCTTGTGGTTTGAACCCACCAGCCACTCTGCAGGAGAAAGATGTGGCAGTCGGCTTCTGTAAAGATTTATAGCCTTGGAAACCCTACGGGGCAGTTCTACTGTGTCCTATAGGGTGGCTGTGAGTCAGAGTCAACTTGATGGCACACAACAACAACACTGATAATGCCCCTGGAAGCAAAAACAAAATATCCTTGGAAACTCCAACCCAAGAAATAAACAATAAAAAGTGATTTCCCAGTGGTAGTAATCCTGAGAGTAAACACGAAACATATTAGGAGAGAAATACATTCAACTTAGGCCTCAAAAAGATTCCCTATTATGTGTTTAGAATAGGGGTTGGCAAATCTTTTCTATGACGGGACAGAAAGTAAATATTTTAGGTGTTTTGGGTCATACAGTCTCTGTTAGAGCTACAGAACTCTGCTGTTTTCCTGTGAAAGCAGCCCACGGGTAATAGATAAACAAATAAATGTGGCTGTGATCCAAAAACAGTTTATTTATGGACACTGAAATTTAATTCTGTATGAATTTCACCTGTAATAAATATTATTATTTTATTTCTTTTTCAACATAAAAGCATAAAAAAATTCTTAGTTTGCAGGACATACAAAAGCAGACTTGACCCACACCAAAGGTTTGCCAACCCCTGGGTTAGGACATTGTCTAATATACAGTAAGTGATATCTGTGTTTGCTATTATTATTATAACTAAGCAGAATTAGTAACTACTAATTAAAGAGAATACTTTCATTTCCATAGCAATTTTCCAGGCAGACAAGCTGGAGAAGAGAAGCCTCTTATTGCACCACGTTAGGGCAAATACAATGAGCTCATAGTATTTGAGACTGAAGCCTCCTACTTAGAGACTAATGAAATGGTGGGGTCTGCACTGACTTGGAAGAGCCCAAATTTAAGAACAGGGCTGAGATCATCGGGACCAGAAATGTTTAAGTGACTTGATCAACGTCTGACACTAGGAAGAGTGGCATAGAAAAAACTACTCATCATTCAAAATGCAGCTCAAATTTGTTACCTCCTCTCATACACCTTCCTTGAACTGTCCAACATTAATGCTTCTGTCATCTAAGCCCACTTCATCCTTGGCACATACAACCTGGTAGCACTATTACTGCATTGCAGACTTTTGCTTTTCTCTCTCACTCTCCCCTGCCTGTTCCTTATTTACCTTCCTATCTTTCACATCCAGACCAATATAGCCAACAGCTGGAAATTGTTCATTTAATGTTTATTAAATGAAAAAATGCGGCGTCCATAGAGTTCATGTATCTCCAGGGAGCAGAACTAACTGGCAGAGTAAGAATGAGTTGGTTGCCTATCATCCACCACAACAAGAATGTTGTTGTTCTTGTTAGCTGCTGTGGAGTCAGCCCCCAACTCACGGTGACCCCATGCACAGTGGGATTGAACTATTACGATCCATAGGGTTTTCACGGGCTGATTTTCAGAAGTAGAACACCAGGCCTTTCTTCCTAGTCTGTCTTAGTCTGGAAGCTCTGCTGAAACCTGTTCAGCATCATAGCAACACTCAAGCCTCCACTGACAGGCAGGTGGTGGCTGCACTTGAGGTGCATTGGCCAAGCATCAAACCCAGGCCTGCCAGATGGAAGGCGAAATGAACCATCACTGCCCTCTACAATGAGACTATTTACATAAATCCCTTGTGTACCTATACAAAACTCTGGATCTTTACAATACAGAAGGTGCTGTGATGAGAGCATAAAAATTATATGAGTATAATTCTGGATTATTGGTTATAAAAACCATCTAATTGTTACTAAATTGATTTTTTTTTAAAAAAAAAAAAAAGAAAGATTTAACAACTAAGGGTGAATTTTTCCCCCAGGCCAAATAAGATTTTATCATTCATAAAACTGGTAAAAAATTAACTCAAACAGTTAAATTATGCAGAAGGGAAAGCAGTAATTCATTTTTCCTGCCACTTATATAAAAGGCTTTTCTCATGAAGAACTAAAGTATACTCTGTTATCATAAGACGATATTTTCTGCTCTTAGAAAAACTGAGTGAAAGTGGGCAAAGCATTTAACTTCTGCGGACCTGCAGTACATTTTCAAAATATTAGGAATGGCATACAGTTGAAAATTTAATTTTGCTAAATAAGAACATTATATCTATATTCCCCTACTACCACCATTTCATAGAAGAGAAAGGACACTTTAATATCAAAATGTAGGGTAATGTTTGCTCAGTTAAATTGTAGTCCTTTAATTAAATAGATTTAGCTTTATGAAAAGCACACTAAACTATGCTCCATCCAGATCAGAGAAAAAAGTTTCACAGGCTCCAAAAGGTCCCAATAATCAATAAAGAGCCCAGCATTTGAAGACCACCAGATTATAGAATATTTGTGGTCTTTTTTAGTTCTAATTTTTTGACATAATTAAATCCTGATTGTGCATCATAATATATTGTGTATGCCTGTCCCCTTTATAGTAAGCCATACAAGAGATCAGCAAAGATAGTTCTTTTAGAAGCTTAACTTCTTTTTTCTTAAATGTGATACTGAATTTACATTCTAATTCTTTATCAATTTCAATTATCCTCTTCCTTAATTTATAGGCTTTCAAAATTAGGTCCTAAATTAGACATAAATAATTTCTTTCATCACAAAAAGTAATATAGCAGAGTGAAGATTTTGGCAAACCATCTCCCCAACAAACCAGTATAAAGTTGGACAAAATTGTCACAAACAACCATTTCCAAGTTTCAGAAATCAATCAAAGGCAAACAACAAATAGAGAAAGACTTATTTATGAAAAACTCCCAGAACTTCAGACAAGAACTGTGGGAGTCTTCATCCCCACTGGCTGGCTCAGTAGGTGAGAATGGTAGTTGGACCAGTGAAGGGTTAGGCTGAAAACCAGCAGCTTCACTGACAGAGAGACACTAACTTGATTTGGAGCACAGCTGAAAACCTATACCCAGCAGTATGGTCGACAAAAGCAGCAAACTCAGTAGTAAGCAAAAGGTGAAAACGCACAGCCCTGCTAGCTTCGGGTTGCAGGGCAAGTGCCAAGCCAGCCAGAATTTTAACAGGAAGGTGGTCCTGGAAATGAGATTACCTTAGAAGTGCAAGAAATGCTTTCCACATATATCTGACTGGCTGGGAAGATTATATATATGTGTAGGGAGACTTGTAAGGACCTAGTGGAAAGTAAAAGCCAAGGCAGACTTTAAAATTTCCTCAATTTTAAATGTGTTCCAACCCTCACACAAATCCCTTGGCAGAGTGTGGAAGCCACACGGGTTCAAAGCATCTGAGTACAACCTCTGCCTAATCATTGCCTGAGTACTAAGCTATGCAGACAGAGCAGCCACTGTGTATATCTAGGATAAAAATTAACATTAGGAAAAAAATTGAGCAGAGAGAGCAGCAACCACACAGCACACCACACATCACAAGAGAGCCATATTCTGCAGATTAAGTCCAGACAACTTACTGAGAAAAACAAACAAGCCAAAAAAACAAACCCTCAGGGGGAAAAAAATCAGAATCCAAAGTCTCTAGAACATATTATTTAAAAGTACAGTTTTCAATAAAGAATTACAAGACATACAAAGAAATACGGAAGTGTGACCCATACTCTAGAAAAAAATCAGTCAATAAAAAGTGACTTTGAACGGGGGCAGATGTTGGAGTTAGCAGACAAACACTTCAAAGCAACTATTATAAATATGTTCAAAAACTAAAGAAAACCATGATGAAAAAATTAGAGAAAAATTATGACAATGATTCAACAAATAGAAAATCTCAATAAAGAAATGGATATTATAAAAAGAACTAAATGAAATTTCTGGATTTGAGAAGTCCAACAAGCAAAATGAAAAATTCACAAGATGAATTCAACAGCGAATTGGAAAAGGCGGAAGACAGAATCAAAGAACTTGCAGACACAAGAACAGGAATTACCCAATCTGAAGAGTAGAAAGAAAAATAAAGAATTAAAATGAGCATCCTCAGACATCCATGTGACATTATCAAGCATATGAACATATGTCTAATAAAATCTCAGAGGAGAGGTGAGGGAGGAGAAAAGGACAGAAAAGAAATTGAAGAAATTTTGACCCAAAACTTCCCAAGTTTGATGGAAAGACATTAATCTACAGATCCAAGAAGCTCAACCAAGTCTAAGTAGGATAAATACAAAGAGATCCACGTTATAGTCAAACTGCTAAAAGACAAAGACACAGAGAAAATCTTAAAACAGGAAAACAATGCACCATGTACAGTGGAACAACAGTACAATTAACAGCTGATTTCAAATCAGAAATATGGAGGCCATGGAAGTGCATGAGATATTCAAAGTGCTAAAAGAAAAAAAAAATTAACCAAGAATTCTATGTCCGGCAAAACTATCCTTCAAAACTGGAGATGAAATAACATCATTCTGAGATAAACAAAGACTGAATTTGTTGCTAGAAGACCTACCTTAAAAGAAATGCTAAAGGAATCCTTCAAGCTGAAAGGAAATGACACCAGACAGTAAGTCCAATTATGAGGAAGAACAGAGGGAATGATACGTATATATGTAAATATAAAATAGCCCATAAATATATATTTCTTTTTATTCACTTAACTTCCTTTAAAATACGAAATTATATAAAGCAATAATTATAACACTATATTGTTGAGTTTATTTTATTTATATATATATATACACATATAAACTCATTGCTATCGAGTTGATTCTGACTCACAGCATCCCTATAGGACAAGAGTAAGTAGAACTGCCCTAGAGGGTTTCCAAGGAGTGGCTGGTGATTTTTTCTGCTGACCTTTTGATTAGCAGCCAAGCTCTTAACCACTGTGCTACTAGGGCTTTTAACAAAAGGAAGAGGGATGGAAAAAGATAAACCATACAAACAATGACCTTAAGATCTGCATTGGCTACATTACTGGCAGAAAAAAATAGACTTTAAGACAAGAAATATTATTAGATACAAAGAGGAATATTTCCTAATGGTAAAAGGGTCAATACATCAGGACTATATAACATTTATAAACATATATGCACCTGACAGTAGGAAATCAAATACACATTAAAAACAAAATTCAAAACCTGGACAGTATTTCATTCTGTTGTACATGGGGTCACTATCGATTTGACGGCACCTAGCAACTTTTTTTTTTTATAGGGTCGCTATGAGTTGGAATCAAGTCCATGGCAACAAGTCTGTATTTTTGTAGCAACAACAATAGCTCTTCAAAAGACACTGTTAAGAAAACAAACAGATACACACTTCAGAACTGGGAGAAAGTATTTCTAAAACAAGGTGGTTTGTATAACCTCTTTAAAAGCAAAGATGTCACTTTGAGGACTAAGGTGTGTCTGACCCAAGTCATGGTATTTTCAATCACCTCATATGCATGCAAAAGCTGGACAATGAATAAGGAAGACCAAAGAAGAATTGATGCCTTTGAATTATGGTGCTGGTGAAGAGTACTACTGAATATACCATGGACTGCCAGAAGAACGAACAAATCTGTCTTGGAAGAAGTACAACCAGACTGTTCCTTAGAAGTGAGGATGGAGACTTGGTCTCAAGTACTTTGGACATTAAATCAGGAGGGCCTAGTTCCTGGGGAGGGACATCATGCTTGGTAAAGTAGAGAGTCGGTGAAAGACAGGAGGACCTTCAATGATATGGATTGAAATAGTGGCTACAACAATGGGATCAAACATAGCAAAAATTGTGAGGATGCCACAGGACAAGGCAGTGTTTTGTTCTGTTGTACTTAGGGTCCCCATGAGTCAGAACTGACTAGATGACACCTAAGAAGAACAACAACATATAGAATAGATGAAGGACTACTTCAACTCAAAAAAAAATGAGCCAACAAAAGAACATATAGATGGAAAATTAAAATCACTATTTTATATCACCAAACATCTCCTGGAATAGCTAAAATGGGAAACAAAACAAAACTGAGAATACTAAGTGCTTAGATATGGAGCAACTGGAAATCTCATCGTTAGTGGGAATGAAACGTGATACAGTTACTTTAAAAGTTCAGCGTATACTTAACATATTATCCAAGAGCAATCATATGTTGAAAAAGATTGGCATATGAATATTTATAACTTCATTCATGATCAGTCAAAAACTGCAAGCATCCTAAATGGCCCATCAACTGGTGAATAAACAAACCGTAGTACATTAATACAATTATATACTATTTAACAACAAAAAGGAGCAAACTACTGGTATATACAGAAACGTGGATGAATCTCAAAAGCATCATACTAATTTAAAGGACCCAGGCCCAAAAGATCATACATTGTATGATTCCATTAATATCATACACTGGAAAATACAAAACAATAAGGACAGAAGTCAGATCAGGAGCCGGGGGTGAGGGAGAGAGGAGATGGATTATAAAGGAGCACGAGAACAATTTGGCATGATGGAAATGTTCTATGTCTTGACTGTGGTGGTAGTTACATATTGTGGACATTTGTCAAAATGCATTTTAAATAATAAGTGCAAAAGGGGAAAAAAGATTATTGACAAAAATAATCTTCACAAGAAAAACCGTGAGGTCCATTCACAGGTTTAGAAGTAGGTTTCCTTGTCCTCTTATACTAAAAACTCCAAATATTTCCCTATTTTCCAGCTGAGAACACTGCAGAACTATCTGGAAGTTCCATAAGTCAGTGCATGGCATGTATGAGGAGATAAACACTGTGTAATTTTTCTGAATACTTCCAGTATCCAGCAAAGGGCCATAATCTCTTAGCTACTCAATAAATATTTGTGTAACAAATGGACAGATAAATGGATTCTAACAAAAACACTTAGCCAAGTTCAGACACTCTGCCAGGTGTGGAGGTAGAAAATTAAATGCCTAAATATGAAAATGGACGGGTCTATAAATTAATCTTATTTCCCCTGTGCCTGTGTTAATGGTGCCTGGATTGCTGTTTTGGAGACTTTTTGTATCGTGCACTGCCAAAGCAGAGAATTCTAAGCAGATTAACTGTTTTACCAAGAGATCATGGAGAAAGAACAAAAGGTCTTTCAGATAACTTAAAAATTAAAACAGACAAATAAAGCAAAATAAAGAAGCTCCACCGAAATCTAAAAATGCTACATAAGTAAAATTGTTCTGTGTAAATCAGACAATGTCTGAGTGAAATAGGTTTCGATAATAAATTTGCTTTACTTGAAATAGGCAGAATTTCTTATCTTTGTTGCATCCCGAAATAATGAACAAATTCAAAAGGTCTCCTGCAAGCTGTTCATTTCTTAGCTCTAGATTGTTTTCAAAATACCACTCAATTCCACACTTACTAATTCTAAAGAGAAGTCACAATGTTCTCAGTGGTCTACGAAGATATCACTATTTTTTTTTTCTTACTCACCTTTTTAGTCTGCAAAATCATGTATGGCAACGTTAGATACCGTGGTGGCGTAGTGGTTAAGTGCTATGGCTGCTAACCAAAGGGTCAGCAGTTCGAATCCTCCAAGCACTCCTCGGAAACTCTATGGGCAGTTCTACTCTGTCGTATAGGGTCGCTGTGAGTCGGAATCAACTCAACGGCACTGGGTTTGGTGGTTTTTTTGTTTTTATGGCAGTGTTGTTTTTTCTGATCCTGGATGCAATCTAGGACATCACATTACATGTAAACATTATGTCTCTTCAGACTCCTTCGAACTGAACAGTTTGCTCTGCCTTTCTTTGATGGCCATAACATGGATATTTTGAAGAGTGTAGGCCAGTTGTGTTGTAGAGTGTCCCTCAATTAGGGGTTGTCTGATGTTTTCTCATGACTGGATCCTGGTTAAGCATTTAGCAGGAATACCACAGAAGTGAGATTGTGTCCTTCCTGGTTCAGTGAATAAGGAGGCACATGATGCCCATTTGTCCGATTACTGGGGATATGAACTTTTATCAGCTGGGTTTGGGTGGTGCTCATCAAATTTCTCCATGGTAAAGGGATATTTTCCCTTTTGTAATTAATTAGTAATCCATGTAAAAATACTTTGATAGTTTGTAATTTAGTTCCATCGTATATATTTTAATATTAGAATGTTGTAATCCCACAAAGTATATTATCTTTGAAAATAAACATGTTTAACCACTAATAACCTCATCAGATGTAGTTTCGGGAATGGAAAGCTATGTTTAATCACTATGCAGATTTTCAGAGGCTATTATCTACACTTTACCTTTAGGGCATAGATCTAAGTAGATGTTGATAAAAGGGCTCTTCTGAAATCGCCTATTTTCTTCCTATACCAACGTGAAGCTTGTTGTTTATGCTTTGTGCTCATGAGCCCTGTCGGACAGTCATTTCTTCTGCTTAAAATTCAACAGCAGTGCTCTTCATTCTAGAGGAAACAAAATGCTTTTCTAATGTTCTGACAAATGGACCATCTCACCAAGTATCAAGAAACCCAAGAGGCCAGGCTGGATCAATAAATAAACTTCCAGGCCCTGGCCTAAGCGCCAATGATTTAGTGCCATTTATAAAGTGTTAACCTTGAAATACAGCTTGAGATCAAGTTGAACACACTTTATTACAATACAAACTGGTAACACACTAGAACCCTAACTTTCTCAAAGTTAGCGTATTATAATAGACAGCTCCCTAGAGTTTAAGACAACCAACATTTCTACCTCAGCTCCATCAGTTAAATGTGGCCTCTGGTAATTCACTTTTCCTTTCTGAAAATCGGTTGACTCATCTTTAAATTGGGACTCTCAATACCAACTCTGTGGGGTTGTATGAGAAGTAAATCATATCATATCGTAAAGAGCTTTGGATAGCATGACGTACTCACAAATGTTAGCAGAGGGAAAAAAGCCCTCCAAAATACAATCGTATTATTACTTCCCACGTTGAGCATCAGTCACCTCGGATTTGGTGCCAAATAAAAATCTGTTTATTAAAGGATTTTCAATGCTTTGAATGTCTGAAAATGGAGCATCCTGACTGTACAAACGAAGCAACACTGAAAAGAGTGAAATTTTACTGATGCCAAGAACCAGGCATAAACTGCTCAAGAGGCTGACTGCTTTCTGTACTGACTTGGTGGAATGAAGTACATTTTCAGGAGGAACAGCTGCCAGCTTGGGTTGTCAGCCCACTACATACCTTTTCCAGTGATGCTAGAGCTGCCTACACACAGGACTGTAGCAACACACTCAGAAACACCGGCTGCTTTTATCAGTCATGTCTACACAGAGAGAGAGAGAGATTCCAGCAAGGAGAGTATAACTAACTCCCTTGAAGTTATGCCTCTTGCTCTTCTATGAGTTGGCCTAATCCTATTCTTGAATGGTTAAACTACGGGATGGTGGCTGAATGTACTATCCCAATGAAGGAACCGAAAAGGGTGGTGGCAAATGGCCCAGGTGTTGTAATTGCTGCCCCACCCACAAATGCTGAAATAAGACTTCATATGACGCTTCATATAAAGTAAGAATTATGTACCAGATAAAAACATTTTTAGCTAAATCAACTCCCAAATGAGGGGAACAGCAGCAGGAGAGCGCTAGATGTGTTGGGGCTTGGAATGAAGGATAAGCGAGAGGACAACTGGGAAACCTGCAGGTTTTGTGAACACAGATAATGTTCAGAAATTGGCATTTAAAAGAGTAGGCAAATTAACTGACCATCTGAATGCTAATCCTGCTGGTATCCATCCCCCTCTCCATCCTGACCACCACAGCACTAAATCAAGACCTCCCTTACCCTTTTGCCTGAGTTGTATCCCCCCACTCCGATCACTTCTTACACTGGTTCTAGTGGGATCTTCTTAAGTATGACTCCCTGCTCAAAAGTCTTTGGTGAACTGGAACAACATTCTCCAGACTGCTAACAGTGGATACTTGTTGTTAGTTGCCATCAAGTCGATTCTGACTCATGGCAACCCCCTCTGTGCAGAACTGAACAGCTTCATAGGGTTTTCAAGGCTGTGAACTTTCAGAAGCTGGTCGCCAGGCCTGTCCTCCAAGGTGCCTCTGGGTGGGTTCGAACCAACAACCTTTCAGCTAGTGGTTGAGCACTTAACCATTTGTGCCACCTAGGGACTCCACAGTGGTTGCTTAGGACAGTAAAATTATGGCTGATTTTTTTTTTTAATTCTTCCCTACCATGTGTTCTCTTGACATCCTCTCAAGGAAATCTGCAAGTCTCTGAATCTTATAAACAGTACGGTTGGGAAGTAGATCTATGACCTTCTCCCCAAGGCCACTTATATAGACCATCAGTTCTGTATCCTTGATTAAAAATACCTCCTCTGTGAATGACACCCAGCGACACCTCCCTCTCTCCTCCTCCTTGCCAAAACATTGCCATCGAGTAGATTCCGACTCATAGCGACCCTATAGGACAGCGTAAAACTGCCCCATAGGTTTCCCAAGGAGCAACTGGTAGATTCAAACTGCTGACCTTTTGGTTAGCAGTCGAACTCTTAACTACTGTGCCACCAGGGCTCCCGTCCTCCTTGCTATCACCTTTAAATCCCTCCCCTTATTTAGTAGTTCACAATGAGTACCTCTCTAAAAAAATGTTAATTTGGATGTTGCATTCAACACCCTTGCCTCTCAATCCTAGACTTCCTTACCTCCACTTACCTTCACCTGCACTTAATCATGATGCTAGGTTATATGAAGAAGAATGTAGCACCAGGATTGGCGGAAGACTCATTAACAACTTGCGATATGCAGATGACACAACCTTGCTTTCCAAAAATGAAGACAGTTTAAAGCATTTACTGATAAAGGTCAAAGACTATAGCCTTCAGTATGGATTACACCTGAATTGTGAAGAAAATGAAAATCTGCACAACTGGACCAATAAACAACATCATGACAAATGGAGGGAAAAAAATGAAGTTGTCAACTATTTCATTCTACATGAATCGACAATCAGCAGCCATGGAAGCAGCAGTCAAGAAATCAAGTGACATGGTGCAGTGGGCATATCTGCTGCAGAAGACCTCCTTAAAGTTCTAAAAAAGCAAAGATGTTACTTTGATGACTAAGGTGCATCCTGAACCAAGCCACGGTCTTTTCAATCACATCAGACACACACGAAAGCTGGACAATGAAAAAGGAAGAGAGAAGAAGAATTGATGCATTTGAATTGTGGTGTTGGCGAAGAATATTGCATATACCATGGACTGTCAGAAGAACAACCAAACCAGTCTTACGAGAAATGGAACCAGAGGGACTAAACTAATATCCATGAATATAGCATTTGCTGGTCCAGCTTGATCCAAGAATAGAATTATCGTATCTACAACAGGGTTTTGCAACCTCTGCATTATTGCCATTTGGGGCCAGATAGTTCTTTGAGGTGGGGGTTGTCTTGTGCATTGTAGGGTGTTGAGCAGCATCCCCGGCTTCTGTCCACTAGGTACCAGTAGCACCCTCCCTCCCGCCCATCTGAGTTGTGTCAATCAAAAATTTCTCCAGACATTCCCAAATGTCCGCTAGGGAGGTAAAATCGCCCAGGTTGAGAACCACTGAGCTGGAGGAACAGAAACCAAACTTGACTCCTCAGCATTCACTCTGTGAAGTTCTTATCTACACTGATTATTCCCATCTTGCCACTGGTCTCGTGGGAAATGCACCATCGTGAACATTTTCTCCTTCAACATTTTGAGCTCTTATCCTTGACATTCCTTTATCCTCCCAATTTCTTTTTAATCTGCCAAATATCCCTTGCATACTTAATTTCACAAGATTCTTATGCTTCTTTGTCCTGAATAGCAGTCATCATACAACACAGATCATATATGCTCCTATCCCCCAGCTTCTACCAGAAGACTGAGCTCCTGGGGAAAGAAAGCACAGCCGCTGCTATTACTGAAAATTGACCAAGCATGTTGAAAGATGTCTTTCTGTATTCATTACTCCTCTCCCCAATCTTGTCATAATTAACCATGCACACTGATGCTGTTACTTTATAGTTTTTCCCTCTAGAGAGAACACACTGTGTACTATTCACACTATTTCTTCTGTAACTACTACCATTTAGCACTCATTATGTGCACTCATTATCTGCTAGGCATTGTGGTAGGTATTTTACAAACACTATCAATGGTCCTCACCCAAACTCATCCTCAGAGGCTTTATTGGCATCTGTTGACATATCTTAGGAAAGGAGATGCTCTGTTGGATTTGGGGTGACTAATTCTTGGCATTCAGTTTGAGGGAAACTTCCACCATCAAAACATTGTCTTCATTCCTCACCCTTTGGTTTCATTTCAGCTCTTATCTTTGTTTCGGTCTTTCCTTATCTGTAGTAAGTCAGTGGCTAGCTCCAAATTGCTTTATTGGTTTCATTTTCTTTTTTCTCCCTCCTACTGCTAATGGATTGCACCTTTTCTAACAACTTTCAAGCCCATTTGTCTTAGAATGGTTCCGTTTCCTTCTGTGACTAAGGAATGGTTAGATGCCTGTGGTTCATTGCCATTCCCAGATTTGCCATGGAGAATATATGCTGTTTCAGCTGTCTACCTTATCAACTGATGGCTAGGTTTGCAGAGATTTCAATTGGCAAGTCATAATGCCCTCTCTGAATACACTGGAAACCCTGGTGGCGTAGTGGTTAAGAGCTACAGCTGCTAACCAAAAGGTTGGCAGTTTGAATCCACCAGGCGCTCCTCTGAAACCCTATGGGGGCAGTTCTACTCTGTCCTATAGGGTTGCTATGAGTCAGAATTGACTCGACGGTGGCGGGCTTTTGTTTTTGAATACATCAGGATGGGATTGTCCAAGCTGATGGCCAATGCATTACCAAGGTGCCCTGAAACTACCAGGAGAGGACCCAAGCACCAGCAGGTCTAAATGGGGGGAGCAGTTGCATTTGCAGGCTTATTCCATCAACCGGTCTGTTAGCATTCCTTCTCTTTATTGTGGGCTGTGGTGTTAATGGGGTGGTGCTGAACTGGAAGAGGACTGAGAAAGATGCTGCAATGTAGATACTAACTTTTCTGGAAAGGCAGTTCCTTTGAGATGGTCTAGATAACATCACATTCTCTCTCCAGGATGCAAGTGTGCCTCATAAAGTCCAGGAAGTTTCTTACAATTCTGTAAGCCAGACTAGGGTCTATCTTTGCTCCAGTACTACTTTACTACACAATATCTTAAAGGGAAAAAGGAACCCTGATGGCACAATGGCTAAGCACTCTGCTGCTAACCAAAAGGTTCATGGTTGGAACCCACCAGCCACTCCGCGGGAGTAAGATGTGGTGGTCTGTTTCCATAATGATTTACAGCCTTAGAAATCCTATGGGGCAGTTCTACTCTGTCCTGCAGGGTTGCTATGAGTTGGAATCAACTCGATGGCACCTAACAACAACAACCTAAAGGGAAGGACAGAGTTGCAGCTAGGGACTAGGTCTTCATATCTGTAACAATCCTCATTCGAGAGGTGATAAAAGTGAGGCTCAGAGAAGTTAGGGCCAGGAATGAGCAAATAGAATGTGGTAGGCTGAATTTGAAGATGGTCCTCAAGATTTCCATCCACTCTGGTACGTGTACCCTGTGTAATTCCCTCCCCTTGCATGTGGACTGGACCTGTGAATATGATGGAGTAGTCACTCCTGTGATTAGGTTACATTACATTGCAAGGGTGAAGGGATTTTGCAGACGTAATTAAAGTCCTGAATTCATTGACACTAAGTTAATCAAGAGTGAAATTATCCTGAGTGTATCTGACCTAAACAGGTGAGCTCTTTAAAAGAAGACCTAGAAATCAGAGAGATTCTCTTGCTGGTTTTTAAGAAGTAGGCTGTCATCTCGTGATAGAGTCAAATGGCAACGACCTGCAAGGGCTTCCAGGAGCTGACAGCATCCCCCAGCTGATGGTCAACAAGAAAGTGGGGACCCCAATCCTACAACTACAAGGAACTCAATTCTTCCAACAACCATGGGAACGTGGAAGAGGACCCCAAGCTCCAGAAAGGAACGCAACCAGGCCAAAACTTTACTTTCAGCCTTGTGAAACCCTGAGCAAAGAACTCAGCTAAGCTGTGCCCAGACTTTCTGACACACATAAGCTGTACATTGTTTAAGCTACTAAGTTTATAGCAATCTATTATGGGGCAATAGAAAACCAATGCATCCCTGATGTTAGGATATAAAATTTAATGGTCAACAAAAAAAGACCAGGGACCTGTTTAAACTTGCTTCTTCCATCTTCTGGGAACCTCAAGACATAGGCAGTATTTAAACACCAGACAATAGAAAAAGATTCTACAGTTTACAAATTATTCCTCTACATCTGTTGCAGACCCTTAAGACTACACTGGCCATTTATCAGGAATAATTTTATCTGCATAAGTGATATACCCCAGATATTAGTTTTACTAACATTTCATTTGGGTAGGAAAAGAAGGCTCAGTTTAGTCCAAAAAATATTTCATGAGCTATCTATAAATATGCCTTAAGCAGCCCAAGTTACAATAAGCAAGGGCTGGGGTATTTCTGTTTTACTTTCTTTTGCATCGAGACTATTTTTCTTATTTATTGTTCATCCTACGTAGGCCTCAGCAAATTCTTTTGCAGAAAGCAAGGGCTGAGGAAATGAGTGTTGACTTCCATGAACTGGTTCTGCGGCTCACTCTGTCATACTCCAAGTAACAGGAAGGAATTATTTCAGCCTGACTCTAGTTTTCCTCACAGATTGCTTGCTCCTGTCAGATGATTGCACCAAATGTCTACGTGGTTGAGGAAATTATAGTTTCTCGCAACTCAAGATTTCAAGACGGTTTCTTGCTATAGAGATGAAGAATTCATTGGGCTGAAGTGAGAGCAAATTGAGCTAACTTTGAAGACCTAAGAGTAAGAAGCCATCTAAAAAGCCTTAGTCATGAGGGGTTTATGTCTTTTGATATGGATTTGCAGAGCAGCAATGGACCCTAGACTAGAAATATTCAGTTTTGCTAGAAGTAAACAAGCTGAACAGACACAAGTCAAAAGGAAGCAGAATTCTAATCAGTATAAGAGGTTGCAACAGTGTCATCTTTCAAACAATGAAATGAGCTCTTTGTGAGATAATGAGCTGCCAATTGCGAGAAGTGATTACGCGGAGGTTGGAAGATCACCAGTGATGAAGGCTACGGGGCAATTTCCTACAGTGTATGGGAGAGTGAACCCAATGACCAGTAAAAGCCTCCATTTCAATTCGAAAAGCTTTGTGATTCTAAAAGAAAAAAAACGATAAAATAAGAGGAATCCTACACCATTACATCTTTATATTGGGGCATGGTTTATGATATGAAATATATCTCACACACCATATATTATAGGAACAAATGTATGCCTTGCTTTTCCTTAGGTATAATGCAATCTTGCCAATTTACACAAACTGTTTGATGGTGAAGGGAGGAAGAACACCTAGCCAGTTTCTAGTATTTAAGGTCCTATCCCTAGACATTCATACCTGGTGGGGGGGGGCTAAGGAGGGAAAGAGAACAAATAGCCATGTGATGGACTATACTCTCACACACATAATTTTCTCGATCATCACCCTCTGCACCATGCTTTGGAAAAATCTGCCTCAGACAAGCAAGTGGAAAGTTGTTTCTGATCAAGAATGACCCTCAATATCATTTTCTCGGGAAACCATTAGTACACTGGGCAGCATATGATCTTGTTCTTGTACAACCAATTATCTCTTTTTCTGAGAATTTTCACATTTCTCAGTTTATCTGCCTCCCTAATTTTATTGCAAACTCCATGACTCAGGGACCACGTTAAGCTGTGATCATCATCCCCAGTACTTAACAAAGAACCCTCAGTGATAAATAAAAATGTGTGGACTAGGTGAATAAAAATAAAAATAAACAAACCCATTGCCATTGAGTCAATTCTGACTCATAGCCACCTTATATGTTACAGAGTAGAACGGCTCCAAAGGGTTGCCTTGGCTGTAATCTTTACGGAAGCAGTTCACCAGGCCTTTCTTCTGCAGAACTGCTTGGTGAGTTTCAATGACCAACCTTTAGGTTAGCAGCTGATTGCAACCCAATTGTACCACTCATGCTCCCATAACAGATGAATAAATGAATTAGAAAGAAAAAAAAAGGCTAGGATATATAAAACATCCTTAACATTCCCTAAGAGGTCTCTGGGTGGTGCAAATGGTTCGTGTTTGACTACTAACCCAAAGGTCGGTAATTCAAACTTACTCAGCAGTGTTGTGGAAGAAAGGCCTGGCAATTTGCTTCTGTGAAGATGACAACCAAGAAAACCCTATGGGGCAGTTCTACTCTGTAACACATAGGGTCGCCATGGGTCAGAAATGACTCTAAGGCAATGGATTTGGTTTTGGAATATCCCCGAAGGGGCCTCTTCTTTCTCCTCCAAGACAAGAGATAAGGATGACTTGGCTTGGGCTGTGTCAGTGGAAATAAAGAGAAGTAGAGATATTTATGTTCTGATTTAGAGACAGAAGCTACAGGATTAACAAATGGATTGCTATGAAAAATGGTGTAGAGGATGAACCAAGGAGGACTCTGGTTTATGATCTGAGTAACCAAGTGGATGATTTATGGAGATGTGGACCACTGGGAGATGAATAGGATTTGTATTAGTTATCTAACACTGCATAACAAATTACCCCAAAACTTAGAAACTTAAAACAAAAAGTATTTATTATCTCATAGTTTCTGTGGGTCAGGCATTCAAGTGCAGCTTAGCTGGATTCTCCATCTCAGAGGCTCTCACAGGCTACAGTCAAGGTGTCAGAGGTGTCTGAAGTCATCTCAAGACTCAATTGAGGCAGGATTTAATTCCAAGCTCACTCACATAGTTGTTGACAAGATTCAGTACCTCACTGGCTGCTGGCTGGAGGCTGGAGGTTGTTCTCGGTTCCTAGTCATGTGGACCTCTCCATAGGGCACCTCACAACATGGCAAATTGCTTCATCGGAATGAGCAACCGAGGAAACCCACGGCTGTGTGCAGAGGTCAGGCTTTTATAACCTAATTGCAGAAGTAACATATTATCATGTTTACTGTACTCTATTTGTTAGAGGCAAGCCAGCAGGTCCCACACTCAGCCCACACGCAAGAAGAGGTGGTGCCGCAAAAATGTGAATACCAGACCCAACCGAAATTAAAAGACTCATATCAGATTACTATAAAAAAAATCATACTCTAACAAATTTGAAAACCTAGAAGAAATAGATGAATTTCTAGAAACACACTGTCTACCTAAACTAACAAAAACAGAGGTAGAACAACTAAATAGACCCATAAAAAAGAAAAGATTGAAAAGGTAATAAAAAAAATCTCCCGACAAAAAAAAAGCCCTGGCCCGGATGGTTTCACTGCAGCGTTCTACCAGACTTTCAGAGAAGAAATAACACCACTACTACTAAAGACATTTCAGAGCATAGAGAAGGACAGACTACACCCAAACTCATTCTATGAAGCCAGCGTATCCCTGATACCAAAACCAGGTAAAAAAAAAAAATTAAAGACACCACAAAAAAGGAAAATTACAGACCTATATCCTTCATGAACTTAGATGCAAAAATCCTCAACAAAATTCTAGCCAATAGAATTCAATAACACATCAAAAAAATAATTCACCATGACCAAGTGGGATTCATAGCAGGTATGCAGGGATGGTTCAAGATTAGAAAAACAATTAATGTAATCCATCATATAAACAAAACAAAAGACAAGAATCACAAGATCTTATCAACTGATGCAGAAAAGGCATTTCACAAAGTTCAAAACCCATCCATGATAAAAAAAAAACTCTCAGCAAAATAGGAATAGAAGGAAAATTCCTCAACGTAATAAAGGGCATTTATACAAAGCCAACAGCTAACATCACCCTAAATGGAGAGAGCCTGAAAGCATTGCCCTCGAGGTCAGGAACCAGGCAAGAATGGCCTCTATCACCACTCTTATTCAGCATTGTGCTGGAGTTTCCAGCCAGAGAAATTAGGCTAGATAAAGAAATAAAGGGCATCCAGATTGGGAAGGAAGAAATAAAAGTATCTCTATTTGCAGATGACATGATCTTATACACAGAAAACCCAAAAGAATCCTCCAGAAAACTAACGAAACTAATAGAAGACTTCAGCAGAGTATCAGGATACAAGATAAGCATTCAAAAATCAGTTGGATTCCTCTACACCAACAAAAAGAACATCGAAGAAGAACTCACCAAATCAATACCATTTACAGAAGCCACCAAGAAGATAAAATACTTGGGAATAAACCTTACCAGAGATATAAAAGACCTATACAAAGAAAACTACAAGACACTACTGCAAGAAACCAAAAGAGACCTACATAAGTGGAAAAACATACCTTGCTAATAGATAGGAAGACTTAACATTGTAAAAATGTCTATTTGACCAAAAGCCATCTATAGATACAATGCAACTCCAATCCAAATTCCAACGACATTTTTTAATGAGATGGAGAAACAAATCACCAACTTCATACGGAAGGGAAAGAGGCCCCGAATAAGTAAAAAAAAAAAAAAAAAGCATTACTGAAAAAGAACAAAGTGGGAGGCCTCACTCTACCTGATTTTAGAACCCATTATACCGCCACAGTAGTCAAAACAGCCTGGTACTGGTACAACAACAGATACATAGACCGATGGAACAGAATTGAGACTCTAGACATAAATCCATCCACATATGAGCAGCTGATATTTGACAAAAGCCCCAAAACAGTTAAATGGGGAAAAGACAGCCTTTTTAAAAAATGGTGCTGGCATAACTGGATATCCATCTGTAAAAAAATGAAACAAGACCTATACCTCACACCATGTACAAAAACAAACTCAAAATGGATCAAAGACCTAAATATAAAATCTAAAATGATAAAGATCATGGAAGAAAAAATAGGGACAATGTTAGAAGCCTTAATACATGGCATAAACCGTATACAAAATGTTACCGACAATGCAGAAGAGAAACTAGATAACTGGGAGCTACTAAAAATCAAACACCTATTCTCATCCAAAGACTTCACCAAAAGAGTAAGAAGATTACCTACAGACTGGGAAAAGGTTTTTAGCTACGACATTTCCAATCAGCACCTGATCTCTAAAATCTACATGATACTGCAAAAACTCAACTACAAAAAGACAAATAACCGAATTAAAAAATGGGCAAAAGATATGAACACACACTTCACTAAGGAAGACATTCAGGTAGCTAACAGATACAGGAGGAAATGTTCACGATCATTAGCCATAAGAGAAATGCAAATGAAAAGTATAATTAGATTCCATCTCACCCCAACAAGGCTGGCATTAATCCAAAAACACAAAATAATAAATGCTGGAGAGGCTGTGGGGAGATTAGAACACTTATACACTGCTGGTGGGAATGTAAAATGGTACAACCACTTGGAAATCAATTTGGCGCTTCCTTAAAAAGCTAGAAATAGAACTACCATAGGACCCAGCAATCCCACTCCTTGGAATATATCCTAGAGAAATAAGAGCCTTCACACGAACAGATACATGCACACCCATGTTCATTGCAGCACTGTTTACAATAGCAAAAAGATGGAAGCAACCAAGGTGCCCATCAACGGATGAATGGATAAATTATGTATATTCACACAATGGAATACTACACATCGATAAAGAACAACGATGAAACCGTGAATCATTTCATAACATGGAGGAATCTGGAAGGCATTATGCTGAGTGAAATTAGTCAGCTGCAAAAGGACAAATATTGTATAAGACCACTATTATAAGAACTCGAGAAATAGTTTAAACGGAGAAGGAAGTATTCTTTGATGGTTATGAGAGGGAGGAGGAAGGGAGGGAGGGAGAGGGGTTTTCACTAATTACATAGTAGATAAGAACTATTTTAGGTGAAGGGATAGACAACACACAATACAGGAGAGGTCAGCACAACTGCATTAAACCAAAAGCAAAGAAGTTTCCTGAATAAACTGAACTTTTTCCAAGGCCAGCATAGCAGGGGCAGGGGTTTGGGGGCCATGGTTTCAGGGGACATCTAAGTCAATTGACATAATAAAATCTATTAAGAAAATATTGACGGCAATGGGGTTTTTTTATTACGAAAACATTCTGCATCCCACTTTGGAGAGTGGCATCTGGGGTCTTAAATGCTAGCAAGTGGCCATCTTAGATGCATCAATTGGTCTCAACCCCCTTGGAGCAAAGGAGAATGTAAAACACCAAAGACACAAGGTAATTATGAGCCCAGGAGACAGAAAGGGCTACATAAACCAGGGACTACATCAGCCTGAGCCCAGAAGAACTAGATGGTGCCTGGCTACACCTGATGACTGCCCTGACAGGGAGCACAACAGAGAACCTCTGAGGGAGCAGGAAAGCAGTGGGATGCAGACCCCAAACTCTCATAAAAAGACCAGACTTAATGGTCTGACTGAGACTAGAAGGACCCCAGTGGTCATGGTCCCCAGACTTTCTGTTAGCCCAAGACAGGAACCATTCCCAAAGCCAAGTCTCCAGACAGGGATTGGACTGGACAATGGGATAAAAAATGATACTGGTGAAGAGTGAGCTTCTTGGATCAAGTAGACACACGAGACTATGTTGGCATCTCCTGTCTGGAGGGGAGACAAGAGGGCAGAGGGGGCCAGAAGCTGACTGAATGGACACGAAAAGAGGGCGTGAAGGGAAGGAGTGTGCTGTCTCATTAGGGGGAGAGCAGTTAGGAGTATACAGCAAGGTGTATATAAATTTTTGTATGAGAGACTGACTTGATTTGTGAACTTTCACTTAAAGCACAATAAAAATTTAAAAAAATGTGAATACCAGGTGTGATCACGGGGGAGCCATTTTAGATGCTCTCTACCACAGGTTTGGACAGAAAAATCAAGAATTCTCCCCCCCATCCCTTTGATGTCTCAAGTCAGAACCTGAGCAGCCTCTGAGAGGAGGTACCATGTAGGTAACTGCCAAGATTCATAAGCCTAGAGGAGCTCAGAGGGGAGGTGTAGACAGGAGACAGAGCTTTGAGTATTGTCAGCTCATATTTAAAGTGCTGAAAAGGATGAGACCATCCCGAAAGGAAGGAGAGAGAGAAGGGAAAAGGTCCAATACCAAGTTTGGGGAACCCCAACATTTTTAGGTTAAGTAGAAGATGGCAGGAAAGGAAGGGAAACTGAGAAGTAGCCAGAGGAGAAGTGAAAAACAACAACAACACACAAAGACTCTTGGTGTTTCAGACCGCAGAGAGAAAAAATATAGAAGAATAAAGCAGTGGTCAACTATGGCACTTAGCAACTATGGTTGCTAAGACGTGAAGTAAGATGAAGACAGAAAAGTGACATTAAATGGAAACAATCTAATTATACATCAACAGGAGGCCAAGTAAATAAGTCATGGCATATGCATACAATGGAATATTGTGAGCAATTAAAATAAATGAATAATAAAGACACTCCCATCAACAAAGATAAATCCCCAAAACATAATGGTGGATAAAAGAAAATTGCTGAAAAGACAGATACTATTTAAAACTTTAAAAAGAACTACAACTAAGTACATATTTGTATAGATCCAAGTACATATAGGAATAATGTAAAAGCTAGCTTGGGAATTATAAGCAACCCATGAGAGTGGTTCCATCTGGGTGGGAGTAGGGGAAATGTGAACAGGAAAGGATATATAACAGATGTCACCTTAACTTTAATGTATTATTTCTTTAAAAAGTCTGAAGCAAATATAAGCTAATGCATGGGTACCCTGATATTATTTTCTCTTTTTGTTTTTTACCTATCATTGAAAATATTCACAAAGACAATTTTAAATCAACAAATATTGACAATATTCAGCAACCTTTAAAAGTGGTTTCAATTTATTTTTTTTAATAATATTTTATTGTGCTTTCGGTGAAGGTTTACAGTTTAGGTTCCCATTCAACGATTTCTACCAAATTGTTCAATGACGTTGGTTACATTCTTCACAATTCATGAACAGTCTCATTATTTCTGTCCGGCTGTTCCATTTCCATTATGTCGTTTCCCTACCCCCTTGCATTCTCATCTTTGTTTTAAAGTCATTGTTGACCCTTTGGCCTCATATAGGTGATTTTTTAAAGGAGCACAGCACTCACCGGTGATATTTATCAGTTTGTAAGCCAGTCTGATATTTAGCTACAAGTTGACCTCAGAGGCTAGGTTCGGTTCAGGGTTTAAAGAGTATCTCAGGCAATAGTCTCAGGGAGTCCTCCAGTCTCAACCAGTCCAGTACGCCTGGTTTTTTTTTTTTTTTTTTTCAAAGTAGTTTGAGTTGGAGTAGGTTAAAATGGACTAAAGAGAGAATGAGAGGTGAGGAAGGGTTGACTATTCTTTTGAGAAGTTTGACTTCACTGAGTCATGTTGAGGAATTTAACCTCTCTGAATCTCAGTTTTCTCACTTGTAAAACAGTGTGTGTGTGTATACATATGAGTGCATGTGTGTGTCATATGAGTGTGTGTGTTTGTGTGTGTGTGTATACGCACACAAAAAACAAATGATAGCTATTATTTAGTCTTCAGGGTGAGGGCTGAAAAAAGACAATCTTGCAGAGTTTAGCTGAGTGTAGATAACAGATAAAAGAAATGGAAATGGAAGGGGAAAGAAAAAGGCAGAGAGTACTGACAAATGGTAGTCGGATCTGTCTGTGTTAGTACAAAGGAACTAGAAAGAAACAGACCTTCAGAAGCCAGCCAAGCTTTTTGGTTTGACTTTAGTTATGCAACTTTGAAAAGAAAGTAGTCCCCCAGCCCAACCCTCTCCACCGCTGCCCTCCCAGAAGAAGAAGAAAGGAAAAAGGAGAATGGGGGGCATCTCTTCAGCAACGGCTCAACCAAGAAAAGGCAGTCTGCACAGGAGCTTAAAGACGACGACCATTGTAGCTAAAGCTAGAACAGGAAAGGCAACCTCAGCTCAGAGACCCTGAACAGAAATTTAAAAAGAGCCTGTGCTGAAAGACCTGAAGGAGCCCTGGTGGCGTGGTGGTTAAGCACTGAGCTGCTAACCCAAAGGTGGGTGGTTAAAACCCACCAGGTGCTCTGTGGGAGAAGAAAGTGGCCCTCTGCTTCAGAAAAGATTCCAAACCCAAGCCCACTGCCGTTGAGTTGATTCCGACTCATAGTTACCCCCTAGGGTAGAGTAGAACTGCCACATATGGATCCAAGGCTGTATATCTTTACGGAAGCAGATTGCCACATGCCATACCTTTCTCCCATGGAGTGGCTGGTGGGTGTGAACCATCGGCCTTTCTGTTAGGGGCTGAGCGCTTAATCACTGTGCTACCAGCGCTCCTTCCTGTAAAGATTACAGCCTTAGAAACCCTATGGACCAGTTCTACTCTGTCCTATAGGGTCACTAGGAATCAAAATCAACTGGACAGTAAGTGGGCGGGGGAAGTTTGTTTTGGGTGCTGAAAGGAAGGAATGGGGAATTCCTGGAGGCAGATTCCTGGGAGCATATAGACCTGAGAATCTTTTCCCAACTGCCATGTGTCCATTACTGATAGTCACTCACCAATTGACTTGTAAGTTCCTACTATGCGCCAGCCATTGTTTTCGGTATTGGAGAGATATTGGGGAAGAAGACAAAGCCCACGCCTTCCTGAAGTGTATATTCTAGTTGGAGGAGACAGGCAGTGAACAATTTAGAAAGTTAGAAGCAGTGGTTATTTAGAGCTACAGAGAAAAATGAAGCATGGGAAATGGATTGGCATCAAGGGGAGGGGCTGACAATTTACAATCCAATAAGCAGGAAGAAGCTCACTGAAGAAGGCGGCATTTGACCTATGTGGGAATGAGAGTCCAGGGGACGAGGGATGACTGGGGAGGACTGAATTTCTTGTCATTCACAGTGCAAACAGGGATAAAGGACAAGATGAGATGCATGCTGATGGTTGCCAGGCACATGGATAGTGGTGGCAAGGCTGTGTGTATGGGTGGGGAGGAAAGGAGGAAGGGTGGAAAGGAAGGAGTGAGAGAGGAAGGGAGACAGAGTAATCCAACCGGGAGCACACAGAGCCCCAGGCTCCTCTTTGGTTCTTTGATTTGCCCTTATAGGGTGTTTGAGCTTAATAGCCTACTGAAAGGCAAGACTGAAGTGATGGAAGAAATACATCGCCAGTGCCTGACTCCTCCTGTTTTGGGGGAAACTGTAAAGGATGCTGTGGTCAGAAGCATCAGCACAAGAGAAAGTTGAGTCCTAAAGGAGATGACCAGGGAGACATAGAGATCTGGACCTCCAGAGACATAATGATGCTGATGATGACCTGAGCATGACTGAGAAGCTTGGTGTGCCGTGTCCCAGCCTAGCTCCATGCTGATTTAACAACATAGAATGACCCAGGAATGAGCTGCTCCTAGCAAGGGAGAAGGGGAGGTGCGGAATGAATCCTTAAGTAGTTTATCTTCATGACTATTTCTGAGAAAAATCCCAGTTTTGAAAATCTTTGATGTGTGTGTTTTAGCAAGGAACGAGTGGACCTACTTACCAAGCACAGTTCACCTGGACAACTTTCCTGTGCTAGCAAATGGGCTCATGACGTGCAGGCTGCCAGCATAAATGATAGCAAACAATTACACAGGGCTTTACATTGACCCAGACACTTTGTGAAGTGCCTTACATGTATTGATTCATTGAATTTGTTCATTTAAATGTTTATATCATACCCAGTATTTACTGGGTACCGTGGCAAGTTTTGGAGCTACAAGGGAAGGATATGCTTCTAGTCCTTCAGGCTCTCCCAGTCTGGGGGAGGGGATCTTGGAGATTTTTTTAACCTAACCTTTTGATATCCCAGTGCCAAGAGAAAAGTCTTACTTTCTCATGGTGACACAGCAAGTTAGCACCAGATCAAGGACTGCAACCCTGGCCTTCCAACACTCACTTCTATGGTCTTGGCTACACTGATGGCCTTACCCAAAAACGTGCTGCTGCTCTGGGACAGGGTACATCAAGGGTCATAGTTACCAAGCAAGTTTATAAATTCAAAGGTTTCAAAATGCTCCAGTGGGGGTGGGGAAGGGGGAATCAGCATGTATGATTACTGTAGAGATAGGACATCCCCCCGCCCCTGACTAGTCAGTTGCTGATGAGTTGATTCCAGCTCATGGCTCCCTCATTTGTGTTAGAGTACAGCTGTGTTTCGTAGGGTTTTCAATGGCAGATTTTACAGAAGTAGATCACCAGGCTTTTTTCCAA
This sequence comes from Loxodonta africana, assembly GCF_030014295.1. Taxonomy (NCBI): domain Eukaryota; kingdom Metazoa; phylum Chordata; class Mammalia; order Proboscidea; family Elephantidae; genus Loxodonta; species Loxodonta africana. The sequence continues at coordinate 13,104,957 of NC_087369.1, read as the reverse complement.
TACGCCTCTGGGTGGACTCAAATCTCCAAGTTTTCGGTTAATAATTGAGCATATTAACTGTTTGCACCGCCCAGGGACTCCCACCCCTGGCTAGTGACCTAGTAATACCTAAATTTCTGGGTCAAAATTTTAATACTAAGCAGGTGCTTTGAGTGTCCAGAAAACGATATTGCCAAGGGCCAATGGGTTGTTTCTTCATATATTTGGGGGAAAAGCAGAGACAGGGCTCGGTAGGCTTTCCCTAATAAAATCTGTACTCTCATGGGTCCGGATGAACTGAATGAGACAGGAGCAATAATGGCTTTACTATTCATTAATATACATATGTTTGTTTAATGTTTGGCCTTGTTCCTTTAAATGATGTTAAAAGTTATTTTAGGTTGAAAATGGATGTTTTGTTAACAATATCTTATGAACATAAATCTCAATTTCATTTTACGTATCAGCCATGAACATCAAAAATACATACATATTTAAAGTGAAAGAACTATTCAGTCCCCTGAAATCCATAGCTTTATAGAATGTACAAAGAAGAAAGCCCAGAAATGATTTTTACAAATAAGCAAAACACAGCTCTTACATTTCCCACTTGCAAAAGAAAAAGAAGTACTATTTTAAGCAAATAAACCTGTCATTACACTCAGTTGATTATTATTGAACAAGTTTGAGGATGAGGGAAAAAAAAAAAAAAACAGACTCAGCCAAATAGCTCTCCACTCCACAAATCAATCAAGATAAAGGGCAATTTGATTTTAGGAAAACAGATACATTGACTCATGGGTGTGTCTACATGTGATTTTTTTTTTAATGGATGTACATTCCCTTAGTTACAATCAACTACAAGAAGATAGACAAGATCAAGGGTTTCCTGAATGGCACCTTTTTTTTTTTTTTGGTGAAAATATACACAACAAAAAATGCACCACTTCAACAATTTCTACAGGTAGAATTCAGTGATGTTGTTTACATTCTTCAGGTTGTGCCACCTTTCTCAACAACATTTTCCAAACTATTTTACCATCATTATCACAAACTCATTGGCCCGCTAAGCTTCTCATTTACCCTTTTGAGTTGCTATTGTCCGTTTGATTCCTTATAGAAATTTCTTTAAAAGTATAATGCTTAACTAGACAGTTTTTTCTAATAAGGTAAACTATTACTTGGTTCAAAGATGACTTCAAGGGATAGTTTTGACTCAAGGTTTAAAGATTTCCTCCAGGTAATTGTTTGTTTTTTTGGGGGGGGGCGGATGAGGGGTCATTTGTCCTCAATGGCTCCAGAAATGTTTGGATTCCATGAGAATTTGAAATTCTTGAATGGCACATGTTACTAGAAGATGCCTCTGCCAAACTGCTTTATTTCAATACAGACATAATGCTGATTAGATGTACATGTTTATAAGAAGGTGACAGAAATACAGTATGCTATACCCTGAGGACAAGATGGAGAAACATGGTCTGCATGAGGATTTGGTTTGTAGTAATTTTTTAATCTTTGAAAGGCTATCCACAAACAGGGTTGATTAATGAATTGGAATCCTGCAGTGGCAGCACGCAACAAGACTCTATATCATATGTATTCACTCAATATTCACGTATAACTTGCTGTTTTCTTTTTCTCCAGGGCACATACACACGTAGCTACATTTCCCAGCCTTCCTTGCAGTTAGGCGTGGCTCAGTGATGAAGACAAGAGAGCTATGAGATGAAAAAAGTCAAGCCCCCCAATTTCCCCCAGGAGAAGAGCCACTCAACCAGAAACACCTACATTGGCTAGTTGCGTGGGCAAGAAATAAACTTTTTTGTGTTAACCTACTAGGATTTCAGGGCTTATCTGTTATAGCAGCTAGCATCACCTTAAACAAGAAAGAAATCCTTGCCATGTGCAAAACACTGTGCTAGGGTTATGAGGACATAAAGATAAAATCCAGATAACTTTTGTATTTAAAAAGCTAATATCTAGATAAGGAGAAAGATGGTGATATTCATTACCCAAGAGAGCATGATGTGATATAATAAGTATACAATAAAGGCTGCAGTGGTTAAACATGTAGACTCTGGAGCTAAATATCATGTGTTCAAATTCCACATCTGCCCATTAACTGGCTATGTGACTTTGGGGAAGTTACTTAATTTCTCTGAACCTTAGTGTCTTTATGTAAAATAGGTATGCAGATAGAGCTAATCTCAGATTTTTGTGAGGATTAAATTAGTTAATATACACAAAACCCTCTGACCAGTGCCTGGCACATGATAAGCACTTAAAAATGTTATCTTTGTTATTATTATGAGGTCAGGGGAGGAAATGAGGTCACGTCCAATTGAAAGAAACAACGAAGACTTCCTGCAAATATCATTTCAGCTTGGCCTTGGCGGATGGGTAGAATTTGGACATTTAGAAGTCATGGCTTGGGGGCGTGAGGGATACAGTTTGGGTCTCACCCAGGGATCCTGTGGGGAAGAAGAGGGGTTGGATTATACAGGCACTGAATGCTACATTGAGGAGTTTGGATTTTATTCCATAGACAATGGGGAATGGTAGAAGGTATCTGATCAGGGAGTAGCTTATTCAGAACTGTGTTTCAGGAAGATTAATCCAATGGCAGAGTGCAAGTAGGATTGAAGAGAGGAGAGACGGAAAGCAGAGAGACTGGGAAGGAAGTTAGGAGAATGTGAAAGCAGGAGATTCTTTAGGACACTGTTATGGTGGTCTAGTCATGAGTTAATGAGGACTCCCAGAAACCCAGAACCCAGTGCCGTAGAGTTGATTCACTAGAACTAGGGTAATGACGATAGGAATGAGGAAGAAAGGAATTATGAGACAAAGATTTTGAAGGGAAGGGTATCGAAGTCAGTATGATGCGGGCCCATAGTCCATTATTAGGTAATTCTGATGCAGGCATTTCTGACATTCAAAAACACATCTGTATGCAGAAAGTTAAACTGTAACTAATTTGGCAGTAAAATCTGACCTGAACTGATGAGATCATATTAGTAGTCTTTATTTATCTCGCTTGGTGACAATCTGAATGCTTTTTGCTGCTAATAAATATACAGTATTTGAATACCTGGTGCTGCCCTAGACCCACTAGGAGCATTGCCTAATAATATATGGTATATATACTGTACTTTTTTTATATACTGTACTACCTTTCTAAAATTGGCACTTTTGATGTATAATAAACACTCTCATTATCTTAGTTACCAAATTCTTGGTAGAAGAACAGATATTGAGCTTCAAAGTTTCCATCTATAAAATGGAAATAAAGAGGCTAGGACATGGTGACATCTATATTTTTCACAACAATAAAAAAAGAGAGAAAGAGAGAGAGACTAGGACAATGCACCCAGCTGGAGATCAGTAGAGCCAGGACTCAATTCAATAACTATTCCCCAAATGCCTACCATACACCAGTCACCAGGCTAGAAACTGGGATAAATGATGAAAATAGCCTTTAAGTCCCTTTTGAACTAGACAAACAAGGCACTGACTATTTACTGTGCGAGGCCTTCATTGGCTCCTCCATTGAGAGAGGAAGGAATAGGACCCGAGATTTGTATTGGAAGTAGCAACAGAGAACTACATAATCCTTAGTCTCCATTCCTTAGGCACTATAAAAGCATTGTTAATAGGAAACAAATTGCAAAAAACAGAAAAGAGCAAATGATAGATTTGGACCACAAACTTCTCCCTGATTTTCAGATGACAAATCCTTGACTATCCATTGATCATTATCTGACCTCAACAAGCTCTTCTGTGAAGGACTGATCCTGATGTTTCTTTGAAATAAAAGTGTTTTTTTAAAAAAAAAGAAAAGGAATTGATAGCTAAGGACTTGAAATGAGGACATCTGAAATTGAACCTGCCCAGAAAATGAGATTCTAGGGATTAACCTGTTCCTTACTTGCTGAGAAAGGGATGCTATAAACACCACCACAGATGGGAAATCAGGCTTCTACTATGTGGCAAGGAAGTGTGCAGGTGATGGGCTCATAATGTCTTGCTAACCAGTCTGCCTGTTTCTGCTGCTCAGTGTTTAACCCTGTAAAAGAACTGGTTGAGTGCGTAACTATCTAAGATCAGGGCAAGTAAGGATTCCAAAGCTAGGTCAATCAGTAAGAAACAGGAGGATATAAATAGTGCTAGTATATGGGGCAAGTGCTATTCTCAGGCAAACAATGGCCCGGTGTGTGGAGAAAATAGAGGAACAGGGTAAAGCTCAGGAGGTCATATGCAAGTTCCGGAGAACAAAGAGCAGAGTTTGCCTCCAATAAGAGACTAGCCAGCTTCACGGGAAGGCTGGGCCTTTCCCTAGTGTGGACAGTCTGAGGCCCACAGCTGGCATCATCTAAGACAATCTCCCTGGAAGAAAGTGAGAGTGTGGTGGGTCCTAACATGGGCTGCACTTTGGTCTATAGACCTCACCTTCCAGAGTTTTCCATTTATTTTCAGTGTGCTCTGTATGTAAGGAGCCCTGGTAGTGCAGTGGTTAAGTGCTTGGCTGATAATCGAAAGGTTGGAAGTTCGAACCCACCAGCCTTTCCATGGGAGAAAGATGTGGCAATCTGCTTCTGTAAAGATCACAGCCTTGGAAACCCTATGGGGCAGTTCTACTCTGTCCTATACAGTCGCTATGAGTTGGAATTAACTCAATGGCAATGAGCTTAGTTCTGTATGTTTAAGCATGGGGGAAGAAAATTAACCTAAATAGTTGATTTCGTAAGGATAATACTTAATATAATCTTTCTTCTTCAGCTAGCCTTCTTTTGCCTCAAGGCCAGCGATATAATTCCCAAGGTCAAATAAACATACTAAATAATATATAACATAGATGAAGGGGGATTAGGTAAAATGAATCTCCTTTCCCCAAAAGCTTTCCGGAGAAACCCATTTGCAGGGTTGCATTAGTCATTATTTTTCTAAAAAGATGGCAGGGGTTAGTCTTATCAAATCAATTCACTCCGTGTTAAATGTACTCTATTCTGCTTAATGCACATAATAAGTACATTAACCACGTTGAGTCTCTTTCTAGCTCCACCACACTTAATAACAGGAGCATTAGATAACCCACAGACCCTCATAATTTCCTCTCCATTTCCTTTGACTGAACTCATTCGTTCAATCAGCACCTCTCCCATTTCTCTCTAGTGGTGTCTTGTTCTCATCCTCAACTTTCTTCTCTTCTACTGCCTCAGGAAGGGCAATACATTGTTTCCCGCACGTCATACTCTCACTCCCCAAAGCCATTTTACACAGTCTAGTAAAACTCAGCCCTTCTTCTCCAAGTAAAACAGTCTTAATATCATTCCTTCTTTGCTTATCCTTTTCTATCACTGCAAGTAAGAGAAACTCTTAAAAAAAAAAAAAGGAAGAAAAGTCTTCAAAGAGGTTATTTTTCTCATGTCAAAATAAAGTTCCACATGATTGACGTAATTTGCGTCACTGAATTGTACATGGGAAAAATGTCGTGTTCTATGTATTTTTACAATAATAAAAAAAAAAGCTTTTATGTGGTTCAAATAAATAAATAAAGTTCCAAAGAGCATGGTGGCTCCGTGATGCCATTAGGGATTCAGGCTGCATCTGCTTTCTACTCAGGCTCTGCATGCTGTGCGGCTTTCATCTTATGATTGCTGCCTCATGATTGCAAAGTGGTTGCTCCTTTCCCAATATTGTGACTGTGACCCAGCCAGGAAAAGAGAGAGGGTGACAGGCAAAAGTTACCCAAGTCAACTGAATCTGCTGCCATTTTAAAGACCGACCCCTGAAGCTTTATTGGATAACTTTTACCCACATCTTAATGGTCGGAATTAGGTCACCTGGCCACCCTTAAATGCATAGCTGCCTAAGAAATGTAGATTTTAGCTGGGAAAATTTTCACCCCAAACAAGATAGACTTCCTTTAGATAAAAAAAAAAAAGGACAATGATTATCAGGTAGGCAACTAGGTACCCGGTGATAGACATAAAAGAAATAATTACAAAAATATACAATGGTGAATCTTGATAAATGGCAAAATGAGAAAGTACACGTTGATATGAGAGCACGTAAGGAGGCAAGGTGAACTAGTGTGGGGACTGTGAGGTGATCAGAAGGTGCTTCATGATAAATGAAACCTGAGAAATAGGAATTAATTAGGTAACGGCATCATGGGGGGTAAAACAAAAAACAAACCCATGGCTGTCGAGTTGATTCTGACTCACAATCATCCTACAGGACAGAGTAGATAGAACTACCCCATTGGGTTTCCAAGGAGGGAACCTTTACGGAAGCAGATTGCCACATCTTTCTCCCACAGAGCAGCTGGTGGGTTCAAACCACTGACCTTTCTGTTAGCAGCAAGTGCTTAACCACTGTGCCACCAGGGCTCCTTCATGTGGTATTAAAAAAAAAAACATTGCCGTCGAGTCAATTCTGACTCATAGTGACCTTATAGATCACAGTAGAGCTACCCGATATGGTTTCCAAGGAGTAACGGGTGGATTCGAACTGCCAGCTTTTTAGTTAGCAGCCTGAGCCCTTAACCACTGCGCCACCAGGGCTCCACGTGGTATAGGGGTACATTATTCCAGGCAGAAAGAAGAATGTGGGCAAAGAAATGTCCTGGAGTAAGAGGACCATGTTGGGGTCTAGTGTCTAAAAGAAGGACTCATTACACTTGAACCAATAAAGTTAAGAGAATCAGAACATGCCTGTTCATGAGTTAGCAATTTTACTCTCAAACTCACCAAAAGACATATATAGAAATATAGCATTGTTCGTAATAGCATCAAGCAAAAAAGTACCCAAATTCCCATCAACTCCAGATTGGGTGGATAAATGGTGGTATATTCAAACAATAGAATACCATACAGCAATGATGAGTTACAACTACAATCAACCCTATGAATGAATCTGAAAACTTAATGTTTAGTGACGAGAGTCAGACACAAAAGAGGGCATACTATATGACTCCATTTAAATAAGGAACACTGAACGGCAAAATTAGTAGTGATGAGGATGGAACACAAGGGGGATTTCTGGGATTGGGGGAGCTGGTGATGATGTTCTGTTTCTTGAACTTCAGATTGGTTACATGGGTATGTTCACTTTGCAAAAATTCATCAATATGTTTGTGTATAATATGCGCACTTTTCTGAATGTGTATTATACTTTAAGAAGAAACTTTAAAGAAAGAATGAGAATAAGGTGTGGAGGATACTCACTGCTCTTAAGAAATCATTAAAGTCTTCTGAAAATGGTGGGGAGTTTTAATATGCTCCTTTTTAAGCATTCCTGTTATATTCTTATCAAGAGTCCTCTCTTTAAAAGAGGGTTGATTAGTCTCAACTTGTTCAGAGCAAAAGAGAAACCAAATATTCAAAGAAGAAACTGGTCTGCAGGACAAACAGTCCATAGGAACCATGGCCTCGTCTACCCTGAGACCAGAAAAATTAGATGGTGCCTGGCTACCACTACCGACAGATCTAATCAAGGCCACGATAGACAGACCCTGAAAGAAAGGAAGAAAAATGTGGAACAGAACCTCAAATGCCTAAAAACAAACAAACAAAAAAAGACCTACTAGACTGGTTGAGACTGCAGGACTGCTCGAGACTATTGCCCTGAGGTACTCTTCAAACCTTGAACCTAAACTAACCCCTGAGGTCACCTTATAGCTAAATAACAAATTGGCTAAAAAAATAATGAATATCGCCTGTAAATACTGTGCTCCTTTAAAAAACCACCTATATGAGACCAAATGGTCAACAATGACTTTAAAACAGAGAATGTAAAGGGACAGGGAAACTAGATTAATGGAAATAGAAAAACCAGAACAGAAACAACGAGTATGTTCACACATTGTAAAGAATGTAGCCAATGTCACTTGAACAATTTGTGTAGAGATTGTTGAATGGAAACCTAAACTGCTGTGTAAACCTTCACCAAGAACACAATAAAAGAATTATTAAAAAAAAAAAAGGGTGGGGAAAAACATCCCTACCATAGGAAAAGACAGAAAGTTATTTCATTTCAGTGACTAGAAAATCAGTGCCCTTCTCTTATCCCTGCTACCTTCAATCTGGAGAGGTGCCAGACAGCTAGAACCAGAAACCTAATCTTTTAAAAATTACTACAAAATCTATAACACAGAAGAGGTGGGTGAATTCTTAAATGTTCTGAACTTGGTGATAACAATTTTGCCAAAGCTAGTCTATATTGAGGTCAATCCCTCTTTTTGATGTCACTTTTCAAATTCAAAAATAATAAACAAAAAACACCACCAAGCATTTTTTTCCCCCAAATTCAACCACAGCATTGCCAGTTACAGATGTGCAGCAAATAAAACCCACCACTTCTCACTGTTCCTTACATATCTTTGGATCCAACCACAGAGTCCTTCTCAGGTTTAAGTATTTGTCCTTTATCATGAAGAATGTTATTTTACACTGTTGTCTATTGGGAAATAGAGGTGTATTTGCTTTTTCATCGTTACAAATGCACCACTAGACCCCTCTCTCCCACTTCTCTGTCACAGCCTGAAGTACTTGTATGGTAATTGCCTTCACTGAAGCTTATACTCAATGAAATCACGGAGCACTTGATATATTCTCAGCAGCTCTCCAGGCCCAGCTCTCTCTAGAATTCCTTAAACACAGGCACACACAATTGAGTATGTATTTCTATTTCCTATATCCATAGACTTTGTAATATTCTCCTTTCCCCTTCACAGCCCTGAAAACTCTGATGGAAGAAAATATCTGTTGCTTTCTACAACACCCAGTTTAATTCTCTGCAAAATGTATGCCTAGAAGACAGAGATGTCTGTATCCTATCACTCGATTTGTTGTTGGTGTTGTTAGCTGGCCCTGAACTCATGGTGACCCCAGGCTTAATGGAACGAAATGCCGTCCAGTCCTAGGCTGTCCCATGATCAGTTGCAGATCAGACCATTGGGATTCATAGAGTTTTCATTGGCTGATTTTTGGAAGTAGATGGCCAGGCCTTTCTTCCTAGTCCATCTTAGTTTGGAGCTTGGCTGAAACCTGTCCAGCATCATACATAGCAACATGCAAGCCTCTCCTGACAGACGGGCAGTGGCTGTGCATGTGGTACATTGGCTGGGAATCAAACTCAGCTCTTTCTCATGGAAGGCAAGAATTCTACCAATGAACTACCAATCCCTCTTAAAACCAAATCAGTTGCTGTCAAGTTAATTCCGACTCATGGCAGCCCCATGTGTTGCAGGGTAGAACTGCACTCTATACAGTTTTCAAAGCAGTGATTTTTCAGATGCAGACCACCAGGCCTTTCTTCTGAGGTACTTGTGGATAGGCTCAAACCAATCTTTTGGTTAGAAGTCAAGTACTTAACTGTTTGCGCCATCCAGGTGCTCTACTAATGCCCCTTAAAAAAAACCAAACCCAGTGCCGTCGAGTCGATCGCAACTAATAGTGACCCTACAGGACAGAGTAGAACTGCCCCATAGAGTTTCCAAGGAGCGCCTGGCAGACTCGAACTGCCAACCCTTTGGTTAGCAGCTGTAGCACTTAACCACTATGCCACCAGGGTTTCCAATGCCCCTTAGGCCTAGTCAAATCTTTTAGCTTGCAGAAATGAGCTTCCAGACTGGCAAAACACTCAAATGTAGCATTCAATATAATTATCTGTACCTACTAGGTTTCCACTAGGTGAGGTGCATCCACTTGACATCGTACAATCTAATTGGTATAAAAACAATTCATTTCTCATTGAACAGAACGATAAATGCCATGCATTAGAGAGACAGCAGATTGGGCTTTCACGGGCAGCAGCTGTCTTCTTGTTTGAACAGAGAGAGTGGTAGACCTTAAGGAGCTCCATCCCTCTGTTTCTTGTTGCTGCTTCCTATCACGGGTAGGCTGAGGTGTGGTGGTCAGCCATTACCTGCACTTCCAAATCTGAGGTTGCTGGACTCCCCTGGATGAAGGTGTGCAGCAAATAAGAGCAGATACTTTGACCTTCTTGGCTTGGGGGCCGTGTAGGAGAAACATGAGATCTGGCATTCTGTGCTTTTCAAGAAAACTAAGAAAATATAGTCTAAATAACATCTCTGATTTGCAGATTATTTTCAGAGAAGTAGTAATCCATGCTTTTTATTAAGTTGGTTACATAAGGGTTATTTCTCAGTGTGCCAACGATGCCTTCTTTGTGATTTAGGTAAAGGGCTTAAGAATATACAGTAAGTCTCTAGGTTATGAACATCTGACCTACAGAAAACTTGTACTTGCCCTTTAATGTTGTGTAAATTTGTCCTCACTTTGAAACAATTGAACCAATCCCTACTCGCAACAAATTCATCACAATCACCTTCACTTGCTAAACATACAGCTTTTAAATCATTGAAAAGTCTTCGAGCCTTTTCTTGCACTAAAGTAAGGTTAAATAAGAACCATGTGCACCCGTTCCAACTTACCTACAGACACACTTAGGAATGGATCTCATTTATAACCCGGGGACTGCCTGTGCTCACTTGACATTTTCCTGATGGTGTTCCTAATGATGCCAAGCTGGGGAATGTGACTGATACCTGAAGAGAAGCAGTTGAAATAATTTTGACAAACTGGAGAATTCTGTGAGTACAAACCAGGTGGAGGTCAATGGCAACATGTCTGGGTTCAATCACAGGGGAAGAAAAACTAATAGCCTCGGAAATAGGTCCATGCCAAGGTCAAATGGAAACCCTGGTAGTGTAGTGGTTAAGAGCTACCGCTGCTAACCAAAAGGTCAGCAGTTCGATTCTACCAGGCACTACTTGGAAATCATGCAGGGCAGTTTTACTCCGTCCTATAAAGTTGCTATGAGTCAGAATTGACTTGATGGCAACGGGCTTGGTATTTTTGGTTAGGGTCACGTACTAATGATAATTGCGGATTGTGCACAGTAAACCCCAAAGAGCTGATTGTTAAGGATTGTAAGGGTTTTTGTTGTCACCAGTAAAGATGACCTTATATTCAGGAAGAGTAGGCAGGTATCTCCATGGGGAAAGCCAGAGACAGCCACTGCAACAAAAGATTTCCCTACCTGCTCTCAGATGCATGGATGTCTGCCATTTGTAACTCATTAATTTAGATTAGGTATTAACCACTTGTATTAGTGATCTATTGCTGTGTAACAAATTACCCCAAAACTTAGTGGCTTAAAAATAACACACATTTATTAGCTCATAGTGTCTATAAGTCAAGAATCTGGGTGTGAACTAAATGGGCACTTTACTTCCCCGCCTCTAACAAGGCTGAAATCAAGGTGTCAGCCCAGGATCTGGGGGGTTCATCTGAAGGCTCGAGTGGGGAAGGATCCACTTCTAAGCTCCTGTGGTTTTTGGCAGGATTCAGTTCCTTGCAGGCTGTTAAATTGAGGGCCAAAGATCCCCACTGGCTCTTGGTCAAAGGCCATCCTCAGTTCTTTGCTACACGGACCTCCCCAATACGGCAGCTTGCTTCATCAAAGCATGCAAGTCAAAAAGGCAATAGAGAGAGTCTTCTAGAAAGTCAGAAGTCACAATCATTTGTAAACTAATCACAGAAGTGGCGTTCCATCACTTTAGCTGAATTCTCTTCATTAGTAGCAAGTCACTAATTCCAGCCCACACTCAATGAGAGGGCATACCACAAATGAATGAATACCAGGAAACGGGGTTTATTGGGGATCAAGGCAGAAGCCACCTCCCACACCGCTCCTTGATGTCCTGTTTTTAAAATGCTTACAGAGAGATAACAGATGAAGCTCTTCATACCTTCATGTGAGTACATTTGTCAACTGTCTTTGGGATCAGGAGAAACCCAGGTGAAGCCTGGATACTCGAGGGATAGAGGGAGCTATAAAAATGGTAAATGTCTCAGAAACAGGAAATGGACATTGAAGAAGCTGATCTTAGCTTTCCACTGATATGGGAGTTGAGAAGATAATACTGAACTTAAGAAAATAGTCTGGGGTCCAGTAAATTAAATATAAGTCAGCAAATTGGCACTGCTGCTAAAACAAAGCAAGCTTGAAAATGAGCTGGACAAAGAGGAATGTAATAATACATACTCTGTGTATTCCTTCCATCTTCTTTTAATGCTTCCTGCATCCTTCAACCATTTCAATAGGTGGCATATGATCAGGAACCGATGGTACTGAAGGAAGAAGTTCAAGCTGCTCTGAAGGCATTAGCGAAAAAACAAGGCTCCAGGAATTGATGGACTATCAATTGAGATGTTTCAACAAACAGATGCAGCGCTGGAGGTGCTCACTCGTCTATGCCAAGAAATATGGAAGACAGCTTCCTGGGTAACTGATGGGAAGAGATCCATATTTATGCCTATTCCCAAGAAAGGCGATCCAACCGAATGTGGAAATTATAAAACAATATCATTAATATCACATGGAAGCAAAATTTTGCTGAAGATCATTCAAAAACGGCTGCAGCAGTATATTGACAGGGAACTGCCAGAAATTCAGGCTGGTTTCAGAAGAGTATGTGGAACCAGGGATATCATTTCTGACATCAGATGGATCCTGGCTGAAAGCAGAGAATACCAGAAGGATGTTTACGTGCGTTTTATTGACTATGCAAAGGCATTCGACTGTGTGGATCATAACAAATTATGGGATAACATTGGAAGAATGGGAATTCCAGAACACTTATTATTTTTTTTTAATTGTGCTCATGAGGAATCTTTACATAGATCAAGAGGCAGTTGGTCAGGCAGAACAAGGGGATACTGATTGGCTTAAAGTCAGGAAAGGTGTGTGTCAAGGTAGTAGTCTTTCCTATACCTATTCAATCTGTATGCTGAGCAAATAATACGAGAAGCTGGACTATATGAAGAAGAACAGGGCATCAGGATTGGAGGAAGACTCATTAACAACCTGTTATGCAGATGACACAACCTTGCTTGCTGAAAGTGAAAAGGACTTGAAGCACTTACTAATAAAGATCAAAGACCACAGCCTTCAGTATGGATTGCACCTCAACATAAAGAAAACAAAAATCCTCACAACTAGACCAATGAGCAACATCATGATAAACGGAGAAAAGATTGAAGTTGTCACGGATTTCATTTTACTTGGATCCACAATCAACAGCCATGGAAGCAGCAGTCAAGAAATCAAAAGACGCATTGCATTGGGTAAATCTGCTGCAAAGGACCTCTTTAAAGTGTTGAAGAGCAAAGGTGTCACCTTGAAGAGTAAGGTGCACCTGACCCAAGCCATGGTATTTCCAATTGCATCATATGCATATGAAAGCTGGACAATGAGTAAGGAAGACCGAAGAAGAATTGATGCCTTTGAATTGTGATGTTGGTGAAGAATATTGAATATACCATGGACTGCCAAAAGAATGAACAAATCTGTCTTGGAATAAGTACAACCAGGGTGCTCCTTAGAAGCAAGGATGGCGAGACTGCGTCTTACATACTTTGGACATGTTGTCAGGAGGGATCAGTCCCTGGAGAAGGACATCAGGTTTGGCAGAGTACAGGGTCAGCGGAAAAGAGGAAGACCCTCAATGAGGTGGATTGACACAGTGGCTGCAACAATGAGCTCAAGCATAACAACAATTGTAAGGATGGTGCAGGACCGGGCAGTGTTTCGTTCTGTTGTGCATAGGGTCGCTATGAGTCAGAACTGACTCGAGGGCACCTAACAACAACAACAATACATAAGGGCCCTAGAAGCAATGTACTCCGCGATGGTGAGATCTTTGAAAGACTATAAAATCTGTCTTTGACCACGGATATAAAAGGCTTGATGACTCCTCAGATTAACATACAGAAAATAATGGAAGGTTAAGGATAAAATAGAAAAGGGACACGATAAAACCTGTTTAACTTTCCTGTAGAAAGAGTAGGCTTTGAAACACTGGACTACACCACCAAATAGGTGATGACAAAGAAGTAGAGTTATCTTTTGGCTCTGTTGAAACAGTTTCCTTAGAATGAGAGACTGTTTAATTACTCCATCTCAACCACGAGACCACTGTGAACAATGGAATTCCAGATCTGCATTTGGTCGATCTTTCCACTAACTGAAGTATTATGGGAAGATGTTTAGGACTCACATACATTCTAAACACCTATCTACTTATGCTGCAAAAACAACTGGGCTCATGTATATCAGCTCTGTCTCATACTTCGCTCGTTCTTAAATTTTCCATGATCATTTCCACTTCCGTGTCTTTGCTCATATGCATTTTCCCCAACTTAGAGTGCCTTCCTTTTCCATTCTTTATCTTCTCTCCTGTTATCTCCCTCTTCTTCCCTATGACAGGCTACCACATCAATAAACGAAGTCTATTTTTGTATGTCAAAATAATAAATTATAACCACAAATGGTATATAGTTCTTTTCCCAAGAGATAACATGTTTCCCACTGTGGTAGGGCATAAACTGCATTGATTCTTTAGCAGTAGCCTTAACATAGGTGCCATGGATTTGTCAAATCCATCCGTATACTCTTATCTGACCCTCCTGGTTGCCATGTAAGAAAATATTTTAGGGGATGCTAGCTGGTATGAGTCGGAATTGACTCATTGGCATACGACAACAGATATAATCAGTCTCATAGTTGGTTTCCACTCCCACAAGAAGCTAAGAAAAAACCAAACGAAGGAGCTAACAAAAGGTGAGAAACAATTAGAATATAATATAATGGAAATAAATGGAAAGAGCAGAAAAGAACAATTGTCAACATCCCTCCATGACAAAAACACTCAACAGACCAGGAATAAAAAGGAATTTCCTCAATTTGACAAAGGACATCTACAAAATACTCACAGCTAACGTTATACTTAATGGTGAAAAGACTGAATGCTTTCCACTTAAGATTAGGGACAAAACAGAGATGTTCCCTCTTGTTACTTCTATTCAGCATTGTACTGGAGATTCTAACCAGGGCAATTAGGCAATAAAATGAAATAAAAGCCATCCAGATTGGAAAGGAAGAAGCAAAATTATCTTTATTTGCAGATGTCATGATCTTATATGGAGAAGCAAATAGTGGAAATTGCCTGATGGCACAAAGATGGCATTATTGAAATAACAGCACAGCTTCATATTTACAGCATTTTAAAGCTTCCAAAGAGCTGTGCATCATTTTTTCTTCACAACCACCTGCAAGCTAAGTACTTTCATCACCCCATATTAGAGATGACTACACTGATGCTCAGAAAGAGAAGTATTTGTTAATGGACCCACAATTACTAAATGTCATATGTGTCACCCAAACCTATGTCTCAGGTCTCTCTTAGTATGTTATGGCTGCTTCATTTATTATCTCTTAACAGCATTGTGATCCAATAAAACTTTCTACAATGATGAAAATGTTTGATCTCTGCATAGTTCAGTACAGGGACCACTAGACACAAGTGGCTATTAGATATCTGAAATGTGACTGAATAATGGAATTTTTAATTTTATTAAATTTAAATAGCCATATGGAGCTCCTGGCCACCATGTTGGACAGTGTGGCTTTAGGGAATTAGTCCCCGCTCTGAATCAGACACTCCTCTTCATGGTTCTATCCTCGGAGTGGCCAACCTACATGCAACTCTTGATAGATTGATAAGCAATGTGTGAGACAGCATGAAGATAAATAAACCACCCCTCCACAATGACTACCAGTTGTACTACCTTAGAAACATCAAAAATGATTCTGCAACATAGAAACACGTTAAGAATGCTCTAACCAACTAAAAATATGAGAAATGGTTTCCTAACAACTTAGTAGTCATTGAGGGGGTGAGGGCAGAAATAATATCACTTATGTTTAAGTGACTATGTATGTTTTTCCTCTCTTTTACTCACTTCAGTAATTTCTTGCTTCTAATTCTGCCCCCACTGTATTGTCATGCAAATTGCTTACTCTTTCTCAAACACCTCCTTCGTGTTTCTAGCTTTATATCTTTCCTTGGGTTGTCTTTTCTGCTGGGAATGTTTTCCTCGACCTCCAAAAGTCCAAACATGACCATATGCTTCAAGGTCTAACTCAAATCTACAATCTTGAAGGCCATTTGTCATGCCTCAGTTGGTTGTCATCTCATTTTCATCTATTTCATTTATAACATTTAGCACTCTGACCTCGTATTATAGTTTTATGTGCACATCATCTCTAATTAGATCAGGGGTTGGCTAACTACGGCCCATGGGCTAAATCTGTCCCCTTCTGTGTTTTTGTAAATAAAGTTTTATTGGAGCACAGCCATGCTCACTCTGTTACATGATTGCCAATGGCTACTTTTGCACTACAATGGCAGGGTCATCTAGTTGCAACAGGGACAATCTGGACTGCAAAGCCCAATATATTTCCTACCTGGCCTGTGATAGAAAATGTTTTCTGATCCTCTATTGCTATAAGCTCCTTGAATGCACTATAGGACTATATCTGACTATATCTGATTTTGCTTTTTTTTTTCATCTTCACAAAGCCTAGAGTATTGCCCTACATCCAGCAGTAGCATCATAAATATTTTAAATGAATTTTATGTTTGTTAGGATTTAGTAGTGAATATCTGCTTATGTGAAGAGCCCCAGTGCCACAGTAGTTAAAGCGCTTGGCTGCTAACCAAAAGGTTGGACGTTCAAACCCGCCAACCTCTCAACAGGAAAAAGATGTGGCAGTCTGCTTCTGTTAAGATTTACAGCCTTGGAAACACCATGGGGCAGTTCTACTCTGTCCTATAAGGTCGCTATGAGTCAGAATCGATTAGACAGCAGTGAGTATCTGCTTATATATATCAACTTTCTATAGGGTCGCTATGAGTCGGAGTCGACTCGACAGCACTGGGTTTTTTTTTTTTTTTTGGTTTATTTGCAAACATTATTCCATTCAATTTCTCACTTATCAAGTTAACTTCCTGACTCAGAAAAAGTAGGTGTCATTAAGCACATTTTACACAGTGAAAAACTAAGGCACAAAGCAGGACTTGCCGGTGGTCACACAGCTAGTAAGGAGGTGGCAAAATTGGGTTACAAACCCAGATCTTCTGACTTCCGGCTCAGGGCCACCTCATCCTGCCTCTCTGTGCTTACCTGCTTTCCTCTAAATTAAACTAATATGCCAGGGGAACCTAAAATAAAAACATATGTGCATCTAGTTAGTAAATTGATAATCATGGCCCAGATAAGCCATGTTGATTTTTTAATAGAAATGCAATTATTTTCTATGAGAACCAGTCACATGAAATATTTTTCTGTTTTCAAACTCATTTAAAAATGTAAGGTTGCAAAATCTTCAATAAAAAAGAATTTCCTCCCAAAAATGAAAGGGATTTTATTTTTCCAAAACTCCAAGAGAGCCAAAAAGTGAACATTTCCCACGCTGATGACCCAGGCTCACTCTGCTCTGTCGTTCTTACAAAGGCAGCCAGGCTCTTTTTCATCCAGCACCTTCAAGCTATTGACTTCAAGTTAGTAGCTATCCGATGAAACCATAAGTAAGAATAATATGCCCCAATGGTGCATTCGGTCTACTCAGACCAAGTTTATCTAATTCAAGTCCACTATCTGCTCAGCGACACCTCTTTACTAGTTGGTATCGATTGTTTACACAGCTGATAAAAACATGGGGAAAAAGCAGAGTGGTGAGAATACAGGCCATTTGTTTTATGTCTTCCTGTAAAAAACCTTCTGGCTTGATTCTGAATGTAGTAAACACTAGACTCATGCATTTTCAACAATATTTGTCATGTCTTTGTATTATATTAGACAGCTGCATTGTGTTTGATACATGAATAGGGATTTTTATTTTTGTTTAACTACCTCTTTCTTAGAAATGGGCCACATTCCTTACAATCACAGACAGTCGACTTATTTCTGCCAAGTGAGAAGGAATGGATTCATTTTTGAGCCTTTTAGAGATGTTACAGTCAGCTTAAATTATATATGCAATTTAATGGTGCCTCTTGGAGCCGGCCGGAGGCTACCCTATTGGCAAAATACATGTCAGGAAGTATGCATTCAACTCTGTGGGCACCCAAAAATGTCTGTAGACTAAAATATAATAGGATAATAGATATTTGTCTAATTTTCTTTAAAAGCAAAGGTAAGTGCTTTTCTAAGTCACTGATAAGGATGATTAGGCTCGCCGCACACACGCAGGAACATGCCTGATACAGATGTGACCTAGTTTCCTGGGTCATCGCAGTAAACCAGGCCTCCAGACCAACCAGGCCTTTCTGCTCAGCCATTCAGGGCTCGGCACTGCTGTTGCGGACAGGCCTTTCGGCCAGCTGAGCAATTGGCTGGACCCCGTGGCAATTCTTATGACACTGAGCGACTTTGTTATTTTTTACATTTGCTCTGTAACCTACCTATGTGTGTTTATTTGTACTCTGTCTTTCCCTGAGAATGACTTTAAGCAGCCTGCAAAGGCATATAGGATCTATTTGAAATGAAAATGGATTTAAAATAAGAAAATGGAAGCATTTCTCAGTTCAATTTCTCTGCTGCTTGACATGAGCCAAAAGCTAAAACTGCAGTGTGAACTCAAACTGGGCCCCGTCCTCCAGCCCCTGCACCAAAGCAGGTGACAGGTGACGGAGCCAGACTGCCTGGGATTGAGTTCTGGTTTTAAACCCTGGTTCTACATGACCTTTCCATGTAGCCTCTGGCCAAGTGTCCTCTCCTCTCTATGCCTCATTTCCTTAAGCGTAAGTTAAGGATAATAATAGCACCCACCTTAATTCACACAGGGGGTTGGAGGAGTGTCTGCTACAAAGCAAGCCCCACTATGTCAGCAAGTAAGTAGTACCAGTACGAGTCAGAGTAATGAATGTTTCAGCATCTGCCCAGCAGAGAGTTGCTCAGCAGCACAGTCTCCCTCAGTCAAGTCTCCCTTGTTGTTCTTAGGAGCCATCA
The DNA here is from genome assembly GCF_030014295.1 of Loxodonta africana. Taxonomy (NCBI): domain Eukaryota; kingdom Metazoa; phylum Chordata; class Mammalia; order Proboscidea; family Elephantidae; genus Loxodonta; species Loxodonta africana. Next base: position 13,086,097 of record NC_087369.1, on the reverse strand, counting down.
AGTCAATTTTGGCTCATAGCAACACCATGTGACAACTGCCCCATAGGGTTTCCTAGACTGTAATCTTTACGGGAGCAGATCACCAGGTGTTTCTCCCATGGAGCAGCTGGGTGGGTTCAAACTGCCAACCTTTCAGTTAGCAGCCAAGCACTTAATTGTTGCACCACCAGGGCTCCTTTATAAAAGGTTAAGACTGGAAATAGGAGGTGTTACAGAACCAGTGAAACAGTTGTAGCTTCATTAAAATAATGGTGACCTTGTGCAGGGTATAAAATGGGAGACTGACTGCAGAGTCCTCCTGCTCAGCACAGGAAGTCCCCATCACTAGTTCTTATTGCATTGTTGTTGCCTGTTGAGAGAAAATATTTCCTAGACTCCACCAAGGACCCTGGGCTTTCTGGATAAGTTTTGTAAATGGCTCCTGCTTAGAAGATAGGAGCAATTGTTGAGAGTCCACGTGGACAGTAATTGGGGATACAAGGAATATGAGCTGCAACCTGAAGATACCTCTGACCCAAGTCAGGTTAGGGGGGTGAGGGATGTGAGCTTACATCAAGGTGTTTGGATTCGACCTGACTGCACTGAGGGGGAGTGTCTCATTTAGGAGGAAAGGACTAGAGTCTGACTGCCTGGTTTTTGTTCTACCACAAACTGCCCTAAGTGTATTTTTGATGCCCTCCCCATGTCCTGTTGCCTTCTCAGTGTATCTGAGCTTCCTCCTCTTAATGGTGAGTGCCCTCAGTCTCCTACAACTCTTGGGGAGGGGGGCATGTCTCATCCCATGGCCACTGATAGACAGATCCTTACTCTTAGATAAATGCCACCAATCTTTGCTCAGAGTTTGATATCAAAGATTTTATCTATACCCTTTAAGGTCATATTTATGTCACCTGAGGGGGGACATAGAAGCCCGAGAAGCTTTAAATCCTGATAAATGGTTCTGATAGTGTGATGACTAGAAGCAGGTTGGAAATCTCAGGCTACTTCTTGCCCCTACCTCCCAAACCCGTTGCTTGGTTAATCATAAGCTCTGGATGAGAGAAGGCAACAGTGTGGGGATGATGGAGTGGGAGGGAGTTGCTGTGAGCATTTTAGACTACAGCAGGTGGCAGGGAGAAGAACTGAAAGGACATATCCAAGGTCATCATGGGTTTTTGGAAAGCCTGGTAGGATCCTGTCAGAAAGAGTCTGGCATTAGAGTTGTTGCCTAGTCTCAGTAGTGTCTCTCAGGGCAGCTGTAGGAAGAAGTAGAAAAAGGAGATTCTAATTGTTCCGGAAATCTATTGCTTCATAATACTAAACCAAAACCAAACCCACTGCCGTCGAGTCGACTCCGACTCATAGTGACCCTTTAGAACAGAGGAGAACTTCCTCATAGAGTTTCCAAGGAGCGCCTGGTAGATTTGAACTGCTGACCTGTTGGTTAGCAGCTGTAGCACTTAACCACTACGCTACAGGGTCCTACAGGGTTGCTATGAGTCAGAATCGACTTGACGGCAGTAGGTTTTTTGACCAGGGTTTCCTTCATAATATTAAATGACCTGAAAACTTAGCAGTTTAACATAACTGCCATTTCTGTTGCTCCTGAATCTGCAACTTTGACAAGACTTAGTGGAAAGCCTTGCCTCTGTTCCAAATGATATCAGCTGGGGCAGTTTACCGAAGTGGGAGGATCCACTTCCAAGATGGCTTATTCACGTGGCTGGCAAGTTGGTTTGCCATGGGTAGTAATCTGTTAGCTGGATACTCAGTTTGAATTGCCAGCCAGAGACCTCAGCTACTCTCTATGTGGCCCTTTCCACAGAGCTGCTTGAGCTTCCTCACAGCATGGAGGCTGGGTTCCAAGAAAGGGTGGAAACTTTCTGCCTCTTAATGTTTGGGCCACAAAATTGGTACAGCATCATCCCACTGTTTCTATAGTTCAAGCAGTCACAAAGCCCATTCATATTCAAGAGGAGGGAACATAGAGAAAAGTATCAAAGAATGTGTAGCTATCTTAAATTTGCCACATTAATTTTTTTTAGTAGAAGAGGAGAAGAAACACTCAAGATCACATAACCTCTCTCTTCTCCATTGCCTCAGCAAGGCAGAGGAGATGGAACTGGCTACCTTACAATGATGGGGTCCTCCACTCCCAAGATCACAGAAGCCCTTTCGACTTGGGGTTGCTGCATTTTAGAATCCCTTGCCTTTGAGTTCCTGGTATCCCTTCACAAATCTACCTCCTGCTATTCCTAAAATTGATGGTTTCAGTCTCACTGAGTAAGACTGAACTGTAAAAATAAAATGTTACAGCTGGAGAGAAGGAGGGAGGGAGGGAGGAATGCAATGCTATCTGCTGGCTCTCTCCCAGGGGATGGCTGGACTTTATCAGCCACTAGGTGATTATGAATTTTTGATAAGCTTCTAAACGATGACATTCCCAGCTACACATTTCACAGATACAATTTAATTAAAAGCAGAAGATTAGCTATTTTTGTGGCTTTTCTGGTGGTAAAGCCATTAACACCGCTTTTATTTAGCCCAAGGCAATGCAAGCATGCTTAAAGGTCCTTCTGATATAACCCTGCATTCAAAGATATTGGAGAAATCCTGTTTTCAGTTATTTCTGCTTCAATACAGATTATATCTATTAAACCCTTCTGTTTGTCAGTGAAAATGTGTACATACCCAAGCCACAGGGCTATTTTGCTAAGAATCAACTTTCATTATGAGATTTTATAATGAGTTTAAAGAGCAAATGGTCAGTGGATGAGAGTTCAGTTTTGCTGTCCTCAGTTGGAGGGGGCTAGATAATCAAAGGATTCAGAGAAGTCTCTAATAACATGTGGAAGAAAAAAAGCTGATTCGATGCAGGGAATGGGAGCTTCAGGCAGTGACTCTGGTGGGAAGTTTGCCTTTGTCTGGTAGGGCGGCGAATGGGCTCATTGTACCAAGGCTGTAGTCATTTCACCACCTCTTTTAACAGCCTGAAAATTTTCTTATAAAGATCAGGTTCTTAAAATTTACTCAAAGGGAAAAAAAGAAGCTTGGGAGAGATTAATGACTAATGATTTCTTCACTAAAAATAAATCCCACTTTTGAATGTGGCAGCCTGGGAGGAGATAGCTAGCTATGTTCCCACCATCATGGAGGTAGCAGGCTTGGGTGACAGGGTCCCAAGCCCACCCTCCCTCGCTCAGCACAAGCCACGGGGCTTTCTGTCATATCTCGGGAATCCACCCAAGTCAGAGCACAGTGAAGCCCTGGCTGCACATTGGACCCACAGGCGTATCAAGTCTCCTCTCTGCAGTGCTCAGAAGGATGACATAATGCATTTGGTGAGAGCTCACATGTCTGTTACAGGATGATTCATCAGGGTAAAAACTAGGACAATAAAAGTCTACAGAAGCATTCTGCGTCTGCAGGTACTTAGGCATAAAGGAAACATTGGAAATAAAATGGGCCCCGTCTAGACTAGAAAAAAAAATATATAGTAAAGAGGACGAAGGGAATGATGATCTTTTTTTGTCACAGGCGCTTCATGCTGGGAAGTCTCAGTAATGGTCAAGGTGAAGTTCCAATACAGTCAACCCAAGATGAAAAATTTAGGCCAATGCTACTCTAAGTGTGGAGTCACTGAGTGGTGCAATCGGTCAATGCACTTGGCTGCTAACCAAAAGGTAAGAGATTTGGGTTCTCAGAGGCACCTCAGAAGAAACGCCTGGGGATCTACTTCCAAAAGATCAGCCATTGAAAACTCTATGGAGCACAGTTCTACTCTGGAGTTGCCATGAGTCAGAGTCGACTCAAAGACAGCTCGAAGTGTGGTCCCCGGACCAGCAGCATCAGCATCACCTGGAAACCTGTTAGAAATGCAAATTCTTGGGGCCCCCACCCAAGCAGAATTTCTGGGAGTGGGGCCCAGCAATCCGTGTTTTACCAGCCATCCAGATGATTCTCAAGCATGAAACCTTGAGTCAGACTACGGATAGAGGAAAAATAATAGAACAGAAAGACATTTGGTTTACTCTAAAGAACACAGAATAAAATGAGGCGTAAGGCATGTGTCATTTAGGTATTTAGGAAATTGCATAACGTTTGACAGGAGCTGAAAAAATGCTAATCAATGAAACCTGACAAGTTCACAGATCAGTTACTAAAATCATTTGTCCCCAAATCACTGATGGAATATTCCAGACTTCAGGGAAAGGTGATGAAGGCCATATATGGCAGATAAAGGATGTAAGGATATAAAGGATGCACAGAAGAAGTCGAGCAGAGTACTGGGTCAGCAGGGCCTGGTCCTACTCTGGGATGCAGGAGAACCTGGCTCTAGTATAGCATCCTAGAAGCGGGGCTGGGCTAGACAGAACAATGAACCCTGGCAGTGAGAGCCAGCAGGGCCAGACAGTCCACCTCCATGAAGGAGGAAAACCAAAGGGCAACCCGGAAGGAACAATTCCAAATATTCAGACACAAGGGATAACTGGAGATCATAAGTAGGGAGCAGATGCACAAAATCAGAAGCTGAAATCTAACCCTTTTTTAAGTGACTCAACACCAAGGTGATAAAGAACAGGATTTGGAGGCCTAATTTTATTAGGAGCTGGCCCATGGTGTGGTGGTCATCATGGGTTGGAACCAATTATGGTGTGGTATGGGCAGGCCATGCCTTATGGCGAACATAACCAGATAAATGCTAGTGTTGGCTGTGTGGAGATTACAAATGCTGATACCAATCAGAGACTGTTCAGAATTGCTAAGTATACTGCTGATGTGTCCAAAACAAGGAAAAGGCCATTCATGTATTCCACAACAATGGTTGAGCAGGCAGCGAGCACCGGCAGAATAAGAGTTCTACTGCTTTAGATTGGAAGTAGTATTTACCAGAAGTTCTGCCTACCAGGACTGAACTGGAGCTCTGCTTGAGAGCAGTGGTTCTCAACCTCTGGAACTTTTAATACCTAATGAAGTCCAGGCTCAGATGAATTGCACAGCTGAAGGTGGACCCAGGAGTATTATGAGAAAGCTCATCAAGCAATTCTAGTATGCAGCCAGTATTGGGCAAGGGAGGGAGGAAAGGACTGCCTGGGAGTGGGAGTGGGGGTGGGGGTGGGGGTACAGGGAGTACTGGGAGAGATTCATGACATGAACCTGGATTGGGCTAATTATGTTAGGAGCCCAAATGCCTGAAATGGCCATACTCAATCAACCGTCTGTGCCCTGAGATAAAGTATAATGAAAACAATTGTGCATTTTATAACGTTAATGATGTATGTGTGCATGGACAATGGGTAGATCTATTTAAAAAAAAGTGCACAGGGAAACGGGCCCAGGCAATGAACAAGGAAGTGAACTAACAGATATTCAGAAGAATCTCAATGTATTCTTGTCGAATTGAATCAAACTGATGGGTGTATATGTACCAGGCTCTAAGTAAGGTATAATACATCACTTGCCTTAATCCTGTGTCTGTCCCTATTAATTCTAGTATATGCCTACTTTACAGATAAAGAAATCAAGGCTTAAACAAGGTTAAGCAACTTACAGAGTTAACATTCCAAGTCAATCCTCTTGGATCTCAGACCCTTTTCCACTACCTTGGTCTGGAACAGATAGGATGCCAGGGGGTGACCCCGTTCATTGCTGCTGCCACTTCTGGGTCATTGTAGTTTGTGTTTTTGAGTCAGAGTTCCTGGAATGGGGGGGGCTCCAAAAGAGTACCTTAATGCCAGAGTAACTTCCAGAGTAGTTGGTGGACACCTACTCAAAAAAAAGAAAAACCAAAAAACTTTTTTTTTTTTGAGTATGGTGGACACTGCTTATTTTACTGAATCTCCACCCAACAGCATCCCAGGGCCTGGGTCTATGGAGGAGAAATTTCTATCCCCACCTCTGTTAGTGGGACTGCAGCAACGTATGTCTCTTGTAGCAAGTTTAATAAATGCTTTATATCCATGTGTCTATGTGTCCCAACACCTACCTCTCGAGGCTTGAGAAACCCCAAGCATACAAGATTCAGCCTTGCATCCCCAATACCCAATATTATGAGATACACTGTAACTGCTTAGTAACGATCTGATGAACGAGTGAGGGAATGACAGGGTTGACTGCTTAAGGGGATTCCTTCTTCTAGTTTCCAAGGGATTTTTTTTTAAAAAATTTATTCAACAAACATTTATTAAGGGCCCACTATGTGCCTTCACACAATTCCAGGAAGTGAAGATACAACAGTAAACCCAAGCAAAGACTCAGTTGCCGAACAATGTTGCACCCAGATTAAGGGCTTAAAATTGGGAGTAAGGTAGGGAAGAATAAGAATGTAGTATGGCTGCTTTTGACTTCTAACATTACTTAATTTTACTTGGCTTCTCCGTCACAGGCTTGTTTTAAATCAGTCCACAGCATCACCCCGTCATTAGAAATGCCATTCTAGGAGTGATGCTACCAAGTCTCTTGGAATTGCTGACCTGACACACGATCAAAGCCGCCTGCCTATGAACAAGCCTAGGAAAATAATTGATTCTCATATCCACAAGAGCAGAGGCAGGCAGACTATTGCTCCTGTATATCATCTGAGCCACATAAAAGGGAGTGAGGGGTCCAAGAACTCACTGGAGAGACAGAAAGTTAATTAAAATGAATCCTTCATTGTCCAGAATTTGGGTAATAAATGCTCTACAGAACGCACTGAGAAGGAAGCCCAGTGCTCTGCGGTCACATTTTGCATCTTCCTTTCTGGCATTATGAGAACGAGCCTCTGAGGAGCTACCTAATCCCGTGCTTAATGCGGAGTTTTGTGTGTCCGTGGCTGTTCTGCTGGCCCCTGGGAAGAGTAAGAGCCACAATGACTATTATTTAATTCCTAGATCCTCGTTACACACACACATTGCTACATGCATGGCTCAGTCTAGATCATATTTTCTGAAAGCACAGGCATTGGTTCATGTCTGTTAATAATGGCAAGCTAATCTTTATTCAAAACCAATTATCTTTGGAAAAACACGATGGGGAGATTATTAATCCAATAGCTATCCTGAAGAATTCATTTACAAGGAAGAATTCCAAAAGTCTTGTTTAATTACAAAGATAAAAATGGGTCAGTTTCGCAGGTCAAGTCGCTCCAACAAGCCTCTTGCTCAGAAGAAAACATCAAAATTGAAAATTGGTATTTTGAGTATAGCAGATATAACGACTTTTTCCCCTTCTTCTTGAATAGCTTGTTCGTTTTCTCTAATAGTGTCTGTTTCTTTGTGTTTTGGGCCCTTTGGAATGGTGGAGATGGTATGGCATCACTGTTTTCCTAAATCAATATTTGACTGCACTCATAAAATATCTGAGAAGTGTATGATCATTGATATAGTCCCTTCTTTCTCTAGGCTGTCCTCTTAAACTATCTATCATCTATCCCCTTCCTATATTTTCAATTACGCTTCCATTTGATTGTCAAGTAAATCATCAGGAAAAGCAACTGAAACTCCTGCATTTCCAACTCAGTTCAATTTCATGTGGTCCACCTTAGAGGAATGTTAAACCAAAACCAAACCCACTGCCCCTCAGTTGATTCCAACTCATAGAGAAGGAATGTTAGGAGTCATAAAACGCATGTAGTTGTCTCTAAATCTTTGTTACACAGCAGCTAGTACAACCACCCCTAACGCAAATGTCTACTCACTAAGTATCAGGAACTACGCCAGGGAACAGTATGGATAAGAACAAGCCCACAGTCGTCTATCTGAAACCCCGAGGGTCGTATGCACACCTGAATTCATCCTTTTACTTCTGATTTTCGAAAGGTAAGTGGTGCATATACCATTTATTACATAACTCAACAGTGGCGTCCAGAGCAGTGCTATGTAATCAAGTGCACTGATATTTCTGCAGCTACAAACACATGAATATTCACACTGGACAAGGTAAATAAAGGCCGTAACCAGGTTCATGTCAGTTTTTCAAAAACATTCCATGAGTTGGAAACTGCATCAAGCAGAAGAAGATTTAGAGATAAACGGCCCATTTGGTCAACAAACTTTCAGGGTGCTGGGGGGTTGAGAAATGAAAGATGGTTTTATGGGGGAAGGAGCTCACAATTTACTGTGATAAACACCCAAAGAATGTAGCCACACGGAGTGATGGATGCAGAGAAATAAGACACCAAATCCAGTTTGAGGGATCAGGACAACTTTACAGAGAAGGGTAATGCCCCATTCAGTCTTGAAATGTGTGAAAGTAAACTGAAAAAGGGAAGAGAGAAAGAAGAAGATTCTGGGCAAGGGAAATAAGTGCAAGGCAGCTACCACGATCAGGAGGGAACGAGTAGAGAATGGCTTAGAACAAGCCAAACTCAGCATCATGTTTAACAATTTCTCTATAAGCAAAGCATCTATCTTTAGTCTATTCTGATAGCGCACTTCTTTTCTTCTGTAAATCTGGCTGCATATTTAGGTCAAAGTTGCCTTTTATTAAACTCTCACTAGACTTTATGCCCCGTGGGGCAGTTCTACTCTGTCCTATAGGGTCGCTACGAGTCCGAGTCGATTCCATGGCACCTAACATCAACAACAGACCTTATCTTGGTTTCTCCTGCCTAATTCCAATCACTGTTCTAAGAATATTTTAAAATAAGAGTTGAAATCTAGATACGTTTCTTTCGCTTATATACCGCCTTACCTCCATGTGACTCAAATTCTTTGCGGAGATTTTCACAGCTCTTTTCTCTGCCAAAATTAATTGGGAAAAATTAATCCAAAGTTGTACCAAAACGTACAGAAAAGATTTCATGTAGTAGGAGCAGAGAGGGGGTAGACAGAGATGTCACAGAGCTTGAGTGGGTAAAATACAATAAAGTTGTTTTTATAAAAAACAAAACATTAGAATGTGTGATGTTGTGTCATTTAAAAAATAATCATTCTGGGAAAGTATATCATTTTATGATACCACGCTTTGTCTCAAACAGGGACCCTCTAAATGGCAGTAAGTTGAGTTCTTTTCCTCAAAGAGTAAAAGAGAATTCAAAGCATAGAGAATCTTTTCAGGGTGTGCTTGGTGTGTTGACGAGAAAAGACTCATTTTTTTTTGAATATCACTGATGGGCTCCCAAAGACAGACATAGCCATCAGAGGCTTGCACAGATGCTCATAATCATTTTAGGAAGAGGTTTATAGTTGGAGAAGCTGGTGTGCTCCATTTGCTAATTGCTTCCTCTGCCTGTTTCTCTGTAATCTCCCATTCAGACTTGCTTTAAGCCTTTTGATAGTCTCTGATGTGATCAGCAGGAGATAAGGATCCAGGTCCCATGTGATTGCTACAGGTGCACACATCCCTTCACGTGTGCTAACTCATTTTGCCATTGCGAATTTTCAATAACTTGTAGAACTTTCCCTGGCAAGTTTCAAACACGCTTTAATGACTCCTTGAGGGAATAGGTAGCTACACTCCACCTAACGTTACTTGTCCTAATGTATGTTCTTTTGTCGGAATTGTTGAAAAATATTTATTTAACTTCAAAGTTTTCCAATTGAATTGTTAATGTCAGTGTTTCATTATTAAAATTCTATATTAATTTATGAGATTGGGCTGGTTTTCGATCTTTCCTCCTTGAATTTCTTTAGAACACTCAAAATAGAGAAGCTGCAAACTCGCTATTTGGTCTGGCTCTGTAATAGCCAACATTATTTTTATTGCTTTTGGATTGAGTGGCAGGTCATGAACAAATATGGCAGCTCTCAAGGGAGCCCTGTGGGTATGGGTGGAGGCAGGAAAGGGGTTCCCAGGAGATAGTGATGAGGTAGGTGGGGCAATTCCACAGGTGACCATCTCCCAGACACTCCCCAGGAGGCAGCACATGGAAGGACTTTCTAGATGAGATCCTTACACACCAGCCTCAGATGATCAACTGTTATTTACTGTATGTTCCATGATCTTGTTGTTAGTTGCCATTGACTCAATTCTGACTCCTGGCAACACATGTGCTGAATAGAACTGCTTCATAGGGTTTTCACGGCTGTGGCCTTTTGGAAGCAGATCGCCAGACCTGTCTACCGAGGCACCTCAGTGGGTTTGAACTTCCAACCTTTCTGCTAGTAGTCAAGTGCTTAACTGTTTGTGCCACCCAGGGACGCCTGAATGTCCCACAGATATGTGAAATTATCCAAAGACTAAATAGCTCATTTAAATAGGGATCTGCAGCTATCTCTGCTTTAAGAAAACCAAGGCCAAGTGAAAAGCACTTAGTCAACTGGTTCATTTAAGTGACTGTGCAGCTAGCTATTCCTGATGCCAGCTGTTGGTAAGACAAGTTGTTTCCCAAAGAAGCAAGATGGAGTTTTAATAACTTTTTGTTGACTTTAGGAAATAAAAGATTTGGAGAAAGGTTATGTAAAGCTGACGAAATAATCATTTCTTCTCTGAGTATGATTAAATCACATATTTCCTATTATTTGGATATGATTTATAAATTGACTACAAAATGCTTTTGAAAAATTTCTTTTTATGGCATAATTCTCAAAAACAGTATTTTGGATTACAATTAGGCAGAAAAGACTTTATGGCCATGGTCAAGATTTCAACTACAAACTGGATTTTCTATCCTAGCCCTCTCAGCTTTGCTCCAGTACCAGACTTTTAGCTACTGAGAGCCACTTGGACACTTGGTCTGCACCTCAAACCTAAAAATTTCCAAATGGAAAACTATGTTCCTGTCCCTCATCAATGCCCTGCCTCCACGCACAATAACAACAACGAAGACAAAACAAATAAAACCTTCAGCTCTGCTTCCAAAGCCCCTAACTCCTTCCACAGGTACCACCATTATCCTAGTCTCATTCAATCAACACATACGAGGCAAATAGAGATGAACGAGCCACATGTCCACCTCCCAGGGCACAACATTACAACAGTAGCTGGTGTTGTGATGGAGTTATGTGCAAAGTGGATGGGGGACAATAAGTGGCATCAATTGTAGGCTGGCAGAGGGCCAGGAAATCCTTCCAGAGAAGAGAACTCTTACGTTAAGGCTTGAACAATTAGAAGGAGAGGAGAGCCTTCCAGGCAGAAAAGAACAACATGTGTGATAAAGGCATGAAACTTATAATGGAGTGCAAATAGGTCAGCATGAAAGGCAGATGTGGGAACACATCTGAACAGCGACAGAAATGTGGAAAATCACAAACAACCCTGTTTACTCAGAAGTTTGACCTTAAAGGTTTTAAGAAGGCAAATGGCTTGTCCAGATGCATTCCAGAAAGATCGTAAGGGCTGTCATTGTTTAGATTATTTCTCAGAAGATATCCACTTAACCTCCCCTCTTTTTGAAGGTGGAGTATGTACTTCCCTGCGCCATTGACTTTGGGGCTTTGCCATGTGATTTACTTTGACCAAAGGATTATAACTGAAACAGAAGCCTTAAATATACTTGTGCAAGTTGGTTTGGCCTTCTGCCCTCCTTTGAGACTCATGAGAAGGCCTCTGTCCTTCAGCCTGGATCCAAGAATGAGATGCCTGTTGCAGACCCAAAGCCTGGTTTCCAGAGCCTGGTGCATGGACTCCAAAACCTGGAACCAAGCCCACCAACATGTGGGCAGAAGCAGAGCCACATTTAGGTATGACATGTATATCTGGTCAACCCAAAGACTTAGCAAGAAAAATGAGTGTTCATTTTTGTAAACCAATAAGTTTGGGGGTGATGTGTTACACAGCATTACTGCAGCAAGATCTCATATACTCATGTTAGGAAATACGACAACTTTTGCCTCCCCTTTAACCTCGTGGAGCCCTGGTGGCACAGTGGTTAAGAGCTCAGCTGCTAGCCAAAATGTCAGCAGTTCAAATCCACCAGCGGCTCCTTGTAAACCCTATGGGGCAGTTCTACTCTGTCCTATAGGATTACTATCAGTCGGAATTGACTCAATGGCAACAGATTTTTGGTTTGGTTTAACTTTGTATCTCTTATCTCCCAAATCCAAACTACCCAGATGGTAGGCTTCCAATCCTTCTTTAGAATTGGATTACTAGAACAGCCTCCTAACCAGTATCCTTGCATCTAGTTTTGCTCAATTTCTGCCCATCCTGAAGTCTACGTCTAGATTATTCTTTAACACCACCTTCATGTCATAGCTCACGATATGTAGGACTTCCCATTTCATACCAATTCGGATTCAAATTCTGCTGCCTGACATTTTTGACTATTGCTAATCTGGTCTCGCTTTCTCTAGCCAGCATTGTTTCCAAAACCATTAAACAGTATAATTTCTTCACTATTTACATGCCAGACTAATTATTTAAAAAAAAAAATTTATTGTGTTTTAGGTGAAAGTTTACACAATAAATCAGGTTCGCATTTAACAGTTTTTATACAAATTGTTCTATGATATCGGTTACAACTTTCACAATGTGTTAACATTCTCATTATTTCCATTTTGTTTGTTATGTTTCCATTGTTCTAGCTTCACGTTCCCTCCTTGCCTTCTCATCTTTGCTTTGGGTAAATGTTGACCATTCGGTCTCATGTAGTTGATTGTTTCAAGGAGCACATTACTCACGGGTGTTATAAGCCAATCTATTATTTGGATGAAAGGTGACCTCTATACCTATCTTCGGTTCCAAGTTCAAAGGGTATCTTAGGGTGATAGTCTCGGGGGTTCCTCTAGTCTCTACAGGTCTAGTAGGTCTGGCCTTTTTTAGGAATTCAAATTTTGTTCTACATTTGTCTCCCATTCTATCCAGTACATTCTATTGTTTCCCTGGTCGGAATTGTTGGTGGTGGGCACCATCTAGTTTTTTGGTCTCACGTTAGGAGAAGCTGTGGTTCACGTGGGTTATTAGCCCTGTGGACTAGTTTCTTCTTTGAGTCTTTGGTTTCCTTCATTCTCTTTTGCTCCAGACAAGTAGAAACCAATAATTGTATCTTAGATGGCCGCTTGCAAGCTTTTAAGATCCCAGACACTACTCACCAAACTAGAATGTAGAACATTATCTTTACAAACTATGTTATGCCAGTTGACTAAGTTGTCCCATGAGACTCTGGTCTTTTAACCCAGTAAATCAATCCCACAAATTATTTAGGTATGTCTAGGAAGCCTCCATAACTGTGCTCCTATGTGGTTTGTTATATATGTGGGTATACATGCAGCACACACAAACATGTGTACACATATGCCTACAGAAACACCTATACGTGCATGCACATTTACTCACATATGCCTTCCTATGCACGTATATGCATACATAGCTACCTATGTAACCACACACAATATTTTTTGATTGTTATTACTGTTGTTGCAAAATTGTATAAACAGCATTTTTAAAAATTGTCCCTTTTTCTTGTGTACTTCTTTAGTGACTTCATTTACCTTAGTTAGGTTGTGCAGACTTCGCCCATATTTGGTACTGCCTTTCCCATTACCAAAAATAACAAGTGTCTACAATCTGGAAAGTGACTCCCCCTCCCCGCCCATCCCTGGTAACCATCAAAGAATGTTACCTTCTGTGTGTATACCTATTCTTGACTTTTTATAATAGTGGGGCCATACGATATTTGTCCTTTTGTGATTGACTTATTTCACTAAGCATAATGTCCTCCAGATTCATCCATGTTATAAAATGTTTCATGGATTCCTCATTATTCTTTATAGCTACATAGTATTCCATTGTATGTATGTACCACAATTTGTTTATCTATTCATCCGTTGATGGGATGAATAATGCTGCAATGAATATAGGTGTGCATATGCCTATTCATGTGTCTTAGTTATCTAGTGCTACTATAACAGAAATACCACAAGTGGATGGCTTTAACAAAGAGAAATTTATTTCATCGCAGTCTAGTAGGCTAGAAGTCCAAATTCAGGGCATCAGCTCCAGGGGAAGGCTTTCCCTCTCTGTCAGCTCTGGTGGAAGGTCCTTCTTATCAATCTTCTCCTGGACTAGGAGTTTTTCTGTGCAGGAACCCTGGGTCCAAAGGACATGATCTACTCCCAGTGCTGCTTTCTTGGTGGTATGAGGTCCCTCTGTCTCTATGATCACTTCTCTCTTTTATATCTCAAAAGAGACTGGCTTAAGACACTATCTAATCTTGTAGATCTCATCAATATAGCTGCTGCTAATCCATCTCATTAACATTATAGTGATAGGATTTACAACACATAGGAAAATCTCATCAGATGACAAAATGGTGGACAATCACACAATACTGGGAGTCGTGGCTTAGCCAAATTGATACACATTTTGGGGGGACACAATTCAATCCATACATGTGTCACTCTCTTATATCTCTTGGATTTATACCCAGGAGTGGGATTGCTGGCTCATAAGGTACGAAGTGCCATACTGTTTTCCATAGTGGTTGTACCAGACTAATTCTTGATATCATACCTTTGTTCAGGCAGAAGGACCTTTCTTCTAGCCCTGTTTAGAATACTCACTTCCTGATTTCACCTCATCTAGAAAATTTCATTTTAAGCCAACTTTCACCTAGCTGTCATGCTTCCCAGACTTCTTAGAGCTGTAAGGACTATATACTCCCATGACATTTTTAGCCTATATCCCAGGAGCACTTAACTAAACAGCAACTTTATATATGTGAGAAGTTCCTGGGTGGTGCAAACAGTTCAGCATTCAGCTGCTAAATGAAAGTTTGGCAGTTTGAATCCACCTAGAGGTGCCTTAGAAGAAAGATCTAGCAATCTACTTACAAAAGATCAAAAAAAAAAAAAAAAACCCATCGCAATTGAGTCAATTCTGACTCATAGCAACTCTATAGGACAGAGTAGAACTGCCCCATAGAGTTTCCAAGGAGCGCCTGGTGGATTCAAACTGCCGACCTTTTGATTAGCAGTTGTAGTTCTTAACCACTATGCCACCAGGGTTTACTCCAAAAGATCACAGACATTGAAAACCCTGTGGAGCACAGTTCTACCCTGACACACGTAGGATCATCATGAGTTGGAATCAACTCTATGGTTTGATTTTGTATATATGTATATATTTGTATCATGTCTTCCCAATTACCTTGAAATCTCCTTGAAAGCCAGAACTATATCAAATTCTACTATATTATGTTCTCCATTCCGACCTCCCCGCCATGAAAATTCTTTGCAGAATGGCTGGATACAGTAGGTAAAGGATATGTGTTTAATACCCTAAAATAAGCTTTTTTCAACACATACTGATTGAGCGCCTACTATGTGCTAGGCACAGGAATATGTTTTGGCTGCAAAAAGGCAAATAACCATCATCTTTGGCCTAGGACTTTACAATCTACAGCCACGACAAATAAATATACAAAAGGAAGCATTACCATCTTCCTCTGGAGGAACGTGGTTTTATTTACTGCCTGTACAGTATTTTCAATGTTTAAATCTACTGTTGGACTGAAGAGAAGGAAGATGAGCACCACAAATGCATTTCCTGAAGTCACAATCATATCTTACCCAGGGAATATTCTTAATGTAATTGCCACCACTTTGGGGACATGATTGTCAACCCTTATCTCTTCTCTGTGCAAAGGCAGGGAGGAAGGGCAGAAAGGGCACCTGGGAAGGCAATCTTCTGCTAAACACACTATTTATAGTTTTCCCCAATTTACCAGAAACAAATATTTAAATGTGCTTTCTTAATTTTCCCCCTTGTCATCTAACAGAAATGTAGCAGCTCCCATAATTTATCAAAGAGGCAGCATCTTATGTTACAAAATCAATGCACTAACTAATGGAATTGCAATTTCTAGGTATACTGCCTGTTTTTTGTTTTTTGTTTTATAAATGGAGAGGCTATGTAAATAACCAAATCTTTATACCTGGCACATACTGGGGAAAATTTAAAGTCCCATTGTAGATTATGAAACAGAATTCGATAACAATTTTAAAGTGATGCTGCCAAAAGATTCTGCAAGACTGCCTGGATGCACTTACGAAAAGCAAAATTTACTTGAAGCCCACTTCCTGCCTCCAGTATTTCAACCATGTCTTCAGGCACCTAAGGGGTGCAGTGTTGGACATTTCAAGTGCAATTTGAAGCCAATTATCGGAATGCATATTTATTTAACCATCTGTAAAAACGCTGTGGGGGAAGTGTCTGACCTCCTCCAACCCCACAAGGGGGAAGGAGAACAAAGGTCAACAGCGCAAGGCTGACTCCCATGAGGTGGAGGCCAGGCGAGCCTCCTCTCTCCACCATCTTTACTAATTCTGGCACCAGCTGTCCCTTGCACAGTACTCTCTACTTCTCTGCTGGGTTCCATAATTCATTGCAATGGCCACACAGAACTCATAGACCATACTCACGATTATGGGGTTTATTAGGGAAGTAACAGTAACAATTCAGGCTCAGGCACAGTGAGGATACGGTTCTTCCATCAAGACAGCCTCTCTCCAGCTGTGCTCACGGACACTCCTCTCCCTGGCCTTCAGCCTCTGCCCAAAGGTACTCAGCTTTCCTCCTCTGTGGGCCGGGAAACCCACCACGCCATCTCCTGCTGCCAGGTCTCTGCTGTTGGGTCTCTCCTGCCATGGCTTCTCACCGTCTTCATGGTTACAGCTTGCTCTCTGTCTCCTGGGTCCAGGAGCTTCTCAGTGCAGGGATCCCAGGTCCAAGGGATGTGCCGGCTTCTGGCTGTTCTTCTTTGGTAGTGCTAGAATTCTTCTCTCTCCCCTGGAATTGGCTCTCTTTTAAGGCAAAACTGACGGATCCCCTTGGTGGGTCACAGTTACCCTATCAGGCATTCCCTCCCAATTACCTGGGTGGGAGTTACAAGATTATGGCTAGAAAGACCACACAAAAGCAATCAATTGCACTGCACCACATAAGTGAATCATTTTACCAACACTTTTAGCCCAAGCCCAGGATGGTCCCTGTGTATGACTGATGCCAAGTGAGACAGAAAGGTTATATCCCCTTGGGTATAAGCCTTCCAGTGACTAAGAAAGATAACTACAGTAATACTTAGAGTGGCAGACACAGTGAGATCTTAACAACTTAAGTACTTTTTTTAAAAAATACTTTAAATAACTGCATGTCTAAAAATCTAACTGGCGAACAGAGTATAAAAATATTCACTCTTTTCAATTCAAAATCTTCAATTTTAGGGAGTGTTTTCCAAGTAACGTAGAGTTTTTCCTTGTGCCTGGTAGGTGAGGGAAAGGAGGCTAAAATGTTTAAGATTCAATTCTATTTACAGCTCCCTGGCAACTAAAATGGGGAAGCTAAGAAAATAAATAAAGATAGCAGGACCCAAGCAAGAGTGGGAAAGATTGGAATGGCAAAATTAAATTTCTGGGACCGCTTCCAGGCTGATCTGGGGCTGAAAAAAAATAAGGTGATACAGTATGCCACTGTGAAGAAACAGATGTCAGGAAACCCAAATTTTAGGGGATGCTGTGCCTCAAAGAGCCATGGTGTGACATTCTGGGTGATCATCTTAGTCTTCAGATCACTTTTGAAAGTTTCTGCTAAACTCTTCATCAAATCCAGCTTTAATGGTAAAGAACTGCAATTTAGCAATACTGTACATGGACAAAATACATATTTTTGGGAAAATAAAAAAGCCTAAAGACCACATATTCAAGCTGTTCTGAGAGAAAAAAGAGAACACTGTTGCAAGTATTTTAAAGCGTCAAGTGGTAAGGTGACTGGGGAAAAAACGATTTTTTTTATTATTCTTTTTTTAAAATTGTGTTTTAGGCAAGAGTTTACAGTGCAAATTAGTTTCTCTTTCAAAAATTTGTATGCAAATTGTTTTATGATATTGAAACTGCCAGAAGGGACCATGGAGTCAGCTAAGGATGGACTCTCTTCGTTGCATCATTTTCTTATGGTCGGTTGTTTTTAGGAGCAATCTTAGGTCCACACACACACAAAATGGTAAAAGTGTGTGTTCATGAGTGCATGGGCGTGTGTGGCAGCTTCTCCCTCATTTCAAAGACTCTTTTCCCACTTCCAAATGCACTCCCCAAAAAAGATTGTTCTACAGTAAAACCCGCGAAAGCTGGAAACTGTGTAAGGAGGAAACCTGCCAGAGAATGAAAACTCAAATATTTTCCACTAGTAGACAGTGACAGAAAAGTAGTAAGACTGTACCCTGTGAAAGGCGGAAAACATGCAAGACGGACGGAGAAAACAACTCCCGTAGAGTTCCGGCACTCACAGGTTTCACAATATTTGCTCTAGCCTGCAATTTTCTTCTAAGAAAAAACCATCTGGTGGATCCTAAACGTGTTTTGTTAACCCAGTATTTAAAAGATGAGAGTGAGGGGTCTATGTTAGACCCAAAGGAATGAACCCGGGCAGGCCAGTAGCCGAGTAGTTTTGGGGAAAAAGAACGTCCTTGTCCACCATAAGGAAGCACTCCTTTCTTTGTGTCTAGACCAGGGCTTCTCGACCTCAGCACTATTAACGTTGGGGGCTGAATAATTCTTTGTTGTGGAGGTCTGTCCTGTGTACTTGTAGGATGTTTATCAGCAGCCCTAGCCTCTACCTAATACATACCAACACCACCCCTTCCACTAGTTCTGAAAGTCACAAATTGTCCCCAGACACTGTAAAATGTCTGGGGGGCAAAATTTCTTCAGTTGAGAATCACTGCTAAATGCAAAGACAGGCCTTACTTGTAACACCAATAACCTTAAATTCATTGCCTCATATTTTGTTTTATTCTTTTGCAGTTGCTATTTTTTTTTTATTAGTACATGAATCACTCTTTTGGGAAAAAACAAAAAACAAACAGGAAACCTGTTCATCACAAAATAATTAGCAGAATTGGATTCTAGTCAACAGCTTTTGTTCTTGCTTCACTGGAGAAAAAATCTACGCATGAATAATATTCTCCAGCAAAGACTCAATGCAGTCACATTCTTTGCCCCTTAGTCTTACTTACAAATACAGTCACGTACTGCATAACATCCGTTTGGTGACATTTGACCACATATATGTCTGTGGTCCTCGCATCTCTTGAGTGTTGTAGTATTATCTCTCTGTTTAATTTTCTTTAGAATTTATCACCACGAAGTGCATCATGGCAGCAAAACCAGTGCTAGGGAAAGCAGCAGCAAGAGGCAAAGGAGAAGTATTGACTTATAAGTGGAACAAAAGATTATTAAACAACAAAAAGGTAGAAAATCAGGGAATGCTATTGCCGGTGATTTAGGCATGTCACAGTCAACAATCACCATGATCCTCAAAAACAAAGAAAAAATTCTCCAAGCTGTTAAAGGATCGGCTCCACTGAAAGTTACGAGGTTAACGAAGATTCGAGAGGGACCTATATCAGATATGGAGAAATTGGTAACAACACGGATTGGGGACCAAACACAAAAGCAAATCCCTCTTAGTACTTTGACATCACTGCTAAGTCATAAAGCTTGGTCACACAAAGTCCAAATCACATAACGACCTATTTCACAGAATGTATTTTTTTTCTTTTTTTATCATGGACATTAAATGATGCATGATTGTATCTACTTGAAGATAGATTAAAGGACCAACGAGCAACTATATTCCTTTAGATTCACTGTAATTCTTGAAATTACTGTATCACAAAAACTGCTGGAATGAAAAATAACTTTTAACAACATATGAAGAGGCAGAACTTTGTTTTTATGAAAATGCTAACATTAGATCTGTAAATTGTAGAACAATAAATGTTTCTGGCTCAAGTTAGACAACGATCTATGGAACATACTGATTTTCAAATGCATGCTTATTTATGCTTATCTTCTTTCGTACTGCCCATCCCACTCCCTATGGCTTCCCTAGATGAGCGATTCTCAACTAGGGGCAATTTTGCTCCCCAGGGGACATTTGGCAATACCTAGAGACATTTTTGGTTGTCATAATGGAGGGAGGGGTGCGAGTGTGTTCTACTGGCACCTAGTGAGTAGAAGCCAGAGATGCTGGTAAACATCCTACAATGCAAAAATAGTCCCCCACAGCAAAGAATTTTTCAGCTCAAATGTCGATAATGTCCAGGATGAGAAATTCTACCCTAGGCCCATAATTCCAATTCCTAACCAGAGCCCCTGATTTTGTACAACCTGAGGAAAGGATGGTACCCCATCTTCTCTGTTTAATGACCCACAATGCCTAGTATGGGGCTATATCCTCTGCAGGCACCTGGTATACGTTGTTATCGGATAAAAAAGAAGGTAAAGAAATAACTGCATTCTCTTTGGTTAAATTTTTTTTTTGATAAAGCATGATTGAAATAAAATCCTATTTTTAAGTGGATGAATCGTGTCATTTGGAAACCAACCAACCAAAAACCAAACCCATTAACACCGAGTCAGTTCCAACTCACAGCAACACTATAGGACAGAGTAGAACTTCATAGGGTTTCCAAGGCTGTAAATCTTTACGGAAGTAGACCGCCACATCTTTCTCCTGAGAAGCGCCTGGTGGGTTCAAACCGCTGACCTTTAGGTTAGCAGCAGAGTGCTTAATCACTGCAGAACCGGGGCTCCTTGGAAAAAAACAAGGACCGCGAAAGTCATACATGTATCATTGATTATGGGGAGCATAGTATTTGCTTGTTACACATTTGAACCTCCAGGGGGCGCTTAAGGTTTTTTTTCATCATTCTGAATCTCCACCTCTACCCACCTCATCCTCCATAAAGAGGAGGCAGCTCACTGAGGAGCAATAATGCCAAAGTGCCTTCTGAGGTCTCAAAGAGGCTAGAGGTTGAGTCAAATATTGATGTGTGCCGTTGAGTTGATTCCAACTCATAGCGACCCCATGTGACAGAGTAGAACTGCCCCATAGGGTTTCTAGGATGTAGAAACGGCCATAGATTGCCAGGTCTTTCTCCTGCAGAGCAGCTGGTGAGCTGGAACTACCAACCTTTTGGTTAGCAGCCTAGCACTTAACCATTGTGCCACCAGGCCTCCTTGGGCCACCAGGGCTCCTTGGGGAGCAAATATTAGACAAGAAATAAAACTTCACTGGGGCACGCATCCTTTCCCCAACCCCCCACTCCCATAAATAAATTCCTTTGCCATCTATTCACTTTCTCCTTTGCATCTCTTTTCTGGAACCCCAGCTAACATTGTTAAATGAGAGCTCTGATCTGACTATCTGACTTGACTTTTTTTTTTTGAAGATTTATGTAATCGTATCCCATTGCTCCAATTTCTCTAAAGGCAGTGGAATTCAAACCAAAAAAAAGAGCAGTCAAGATATTAAAGTACAAAACACAGTGATGGTGGAATAGCCCAGGAAATGCAAGCATCTTACCCTTGGGACTCCGGGTAAGCCACATTTGATTTCCAACCTGAGAGACTACACAAGTGGCCACAGCAAGAACATGTTGGTTTTTGTAACGATCCTTGAAAGTGTATAAATAAACCAAATTGCTGCAAGTAGAAATCCCACCAGCTTTCCTTGTGATTAAGAATTTAAAGCACCCATATTCTCCTGGGCTTGAAGACTTTTAGAACAAAAAGTTTTAAGTGGAAGTGGAAAAGAGTTAAATATTACTGATGCTCCCATATTGCTCATGTAATATGTATGAGCCACAGAATGATCATTCTGATTATTCCCAGCTGATTTTAACAAGGGATTTTTTTTTCCCCCTCTCTTAATTAGGTGCCTGCGTACAAACAAAAGCCTTTTATAGCACTCAGAAAGAACACACTGAATAAAATTAAAGCAGATCTAGCTTCTAAATCATGGGATAGTAGTCTAGATATAAAAATAAAATGCTTCCCTGTGATCTGGATGGGAGTGCACTTGCAATAAAACTTCAATACAATTTCA
Organism: Loxodonta africana; assembly: GCF_030014295.1. Classification (NCBI taxonomy): domain Eukaryota; kingdom Metazoa; phylum Chordata; class Mammalia; order Proboscidea; family Elephantidae; genus Loxodonta; species Loxodonta africana. The sequence goes on along the minus strand of NC_087369.1, from coordinate 13,064,371 downwards.
ATTGCTGCTCTTTGCAATTAAGGCGATGAAACCTAAAATCAACTCAACTCTCCTCCCTGAAGACTTGCACCTGCCTCAGCTGAAATACATGTTTTATCAGTGTCACAGGCAGTGTTAGCTTTATGCTGTTTAGAGGAGCAAATTTCTAAACACTTTTTGGTGATTATATGGCAAATGACTGAAATTTGAAGGAAATCACAAAGCACACAAAAAAATAGTTTACATTCAAGAGGATGTGAGAAGGGTGGGGCTTTTAGAAGCAATAGCTAGCCTTAAACTTGACTTTATAAAAGTCTATTCCACTAAAATTGTGTCTAAATTTAAATCCCTGTCTGTTGTTGAAATAGAAGCCCAGAGCTGGGAACTCTGCTGCAATGTGTGTCTTCATGGTCTTTTTATTGAGGCATCTTATGATTTATTTCTGTGCTTCCAGACAACAACAACAAAATAAGTCCAAAGTTATGGGATCTTTAGAAGTGATAATAACTGTTTGACTCCTTGTTTTACATAATTAGCATATGGAATCATAAGTTGGACATGGTTATGCCTAAAACATTGGACCTGGGTTTAAAATGCTGTTAAGGATTAGACCCTGTAGTAGACAGTCCCTGAGGTGACCCTAGGGATTCCCACGTTCTGGTGTTCAAGCCTTTGTTTGACCCCTTCCCCTCAAGTGTGGGCAGAACCTGTGATTTGATTATAGCCAACAAAATATGGCAGAAGTGAGGGGATGGCACTTCCGAGACTAGGTTATATTATATAAGACTCTGTTTTGGCAGGCTGGAGAAGAGGATCTCCTCACAAACTTGACAAAGTGGTGCCTCAGAAGAAAGTCCTGGCAATCAACTTACAGAAAATCAGCCAGTGAAAATCCTATGGAGCACAGCTCTACTCTGACACACATGGGGTCACCATGAATCAGCATTGACTTGACAGCAACTAGTTTGGTTTGGTTTTCAGACCTATGACCTCCAGGAATTGAATTCTGCCAACAACCTGAGGTAGCTTGGAAGTGGATTCTTCCCCAGTCAGGCCTCTGGATTTGAATGCAGGCCAGCCAATACCTTGTCTGCAGCCTTGTAAGACCCTGTGAGCAGGACCTACCTATGCTGTGCCTAAAGCACTGATCCACGGAAATTGTGAAGTAATAAATGTGTGTTGTTTTTAAGCCACTAAGTTTGTGGTAATTTGTTATACAGCTATATGAAACTAATACACATTAACCCATTGCTATCAAGTTGATTCTGACTCATAGCAACCCAATAGGACAGAATAAAACTGCCCCATAGTGTTTCCAAGGCTGTAATCCTTTATGGACCCCCAAGGACTACATGAAATAGGGTTAGAAAAGGACTACGGTGGAGGATATGATGGGTTATGTCGAACGGTCCCAAAGATGCCAGCATAAAAAGAAAATATACCATAGAAAGAAACTAGAAAAACAAATGAAACAAGTTCTCTGGTTGGCTGTAACCCTTTGATAAGCTTTTAAGATAAGTGTCTTGTGATGTTAACTGTGAAATCATCAATTCCTTTAGAAGTTTTGTGACCACTAGCTTTCCCCTAGATCATTTCCACAAAGAACGGGGGCAGGGGGGCATATATGGGGAAAAAAATCTCTTTTTATGAGCAAATTTAATTCTTAGGAAAATTTTTTTCCTTAAAGTTCCATTCCACTGGTGTTCAGTCACACTGCTTACATTAACTTAAAAATTTCATCATCAAAACCTAATGTTTTTTACTGGACCTATTGAGGCTAGAGGAGTCCCCGAGACTATGGCCCTGAGTTGCTCTCCAAACCTTGAATTGAAACTGTCCCCTGGAAGTCACCTATAAACTAAGTAACAGTTTAGCCCAAAGAGTAAAGATTGTCACCCTTGAGTATTACATTTCTTTAAAAAAATTATCTGTGTAAGATCAAAGGGTCAAAAGCTATTTTAAAGCATAGATGAGAAGATTGGGGGGTAGGGAGATTAAGTAAATGGAAGTGAAACAACTAGAAGAAAAATAACAAGAATATTGACACAATGTGAAGAATGTAACCAATGTCACTGATCATTATGTCTAGAAACTGTGGAATGGGAGTGGGTATTGCTGTATATATTTTCACCAAAAATTAAATTAAATTAAAAAAAAACAATGTTTTACTTCTTGCTTTAAATACTCTTTACAAACATTCCATCATGTGTTTTAAAGTAAAACCCATAAAAGAAAAGATCAAGGGACTGACCAAGCAGGATTGGTCTTATCTAAAGCCCAAGAGGATAGGAAAAGATGAACCTGTATCTTGAGGAAACCAAGACTGGAGATTGGAAATAGAGGCCTTCACAAATATCTTGCCCACAATGCTGGTTCCAAAGCCCTAATTTCTGGTAAACATGGCAGAGTGACTTTTGAAAGGAGTTAGAAAAAGTAAGAGCCAGAAGTTGTACATCTATCTGAGGCCCTGAGGAAATTAATTCCCAAATGAGGCTGGAACACAGCTTGCAAGAATTCTGTCATGGAAGGAAAAGAATCCACAAATATATATTGAGGACCTACTATGTGCTAGATATTCTGCTGTAAAATAGCTGTGAACAAGTGCCCTGGGATCCAAAGTAGGAAGAGAATAAATAAAGCATTAATTACATTCTCTGTATGACCTTATGGTACAATCAATATACTAAGCAATTCTTCTGATGAAAATGATTAAATGCTGAGTTAAATTACAACAGAAGAAAAAAAAGATGCTTTGCAGTGCTTCATTGAGCAGGCATGAAAGTAAAAATACACAAATGGAAAAGGAAAGTAAAAGCAAGAGCCTCAGGAGGTAAGTAATCAACAGTCTTCTTTCTCCTCAAGGGATTCTGCTGAAAGTGAAAAGATCCTTAACTCACATGTAGTGCAGGAAAGAGGAGATAGGGGTAAGGACCTAACCAAGGCAGATAATAGAGACAGAAGGCTACTAGGCCTTTCTTTCACTAAGAGGCTAGACCCCTTTGTGTAAATCTGGATAAGAAGTAAGCCCATTATGCAGAAGGAGTCAGCAAAGAAATGCCTATCTTGACTTTGGTGTGAGATGGAGGAAAAAATTCCCCTAGGCATGTTACCTAAAGCTGATCCACACATAGGCTTGCTTTCCAATTCCTGTTACCTGTGTGGGACAAAAACCTTTAAGTTAGATATTGAATTAAGAGTGATCCTGGGTTGAAGGTACTCTTAGGTAATGACTGATAAAAAAAAAAACACCCGATGTTTTCTGGAGGACTGTAATCTGAAACAAGTCCTCAAAGAACAACCACAAATAAAATTCTAAGATACGTGATTCTAATGAAAAACAACAAAAGAGACAAAGCAACATGAGTGAGAGCCAACTGAAACAAGATAGCAGAATCAGACCCATGGAGACTGCAGATATTAGAATTAGCATACACAAAATATAAAATAATTATTAAATATTTTAAAGATATAAAAGAGAAGCTTGAAGGTATGACCAAAAAAGGACTATAAAAATCATTAAGCAGATTTGAAAAAAATTTCTTTAGTTCAGAAATGAGATTATAGTAATTAAAATTAAAAATTTAATAGACAAAAAAGAAAAAAGATTAAATACCAAATTTGGCATAGCTCAAGACAGACCTGTTGAGCTGGAAGATATTCAGTGAAGTTACTCCAGATACAGCTCATAGGACAAAGCATTGAAAATGTGGTAGAGATAAGAGACATAGAAGGTAATGCAAGATGGTTTTATTCATTCTAATAAAATTTCCAGAGAAGAAAGTAGAATGAATGGAGATGAGCAATATTTGACTGAGAGTTTTAAAGACATCAATCCTAAGATGCATGAATTTCAATGAATTTCAAACAAAAGAAATCCATATTATCTAGAACATCATAGTGGAAATGCATAACAACAAAGAGAAAGAGAAGATCTCCAAAGGAAGAAAAAAAACAAAAGATCACCTACAAAGAACTACAATTTGACTGATGGGTGATTTCACAACCGCAGAAGCAGAAGCCAGAAGGTGGTGCTGAGAGAAAATAACAGTTTCACTTAGAGTTCTATACCTAGCAAAACTATCTTTGAAGAATGCGGGGGAAATAAACATATTTGTAGACAAACAAAAATGGAGAGAGTTTACTCACAAAAAATAACTTATTAAAGCAAATTATAAAATGGACATTAGGCAAGAGGAAAGTAATTACATTTTCATTTCTTTCCACAGAAAGAAATAGTAAGATATTTGTAAATAAGTCTATTGAAAATAATGTCTTATTTTTTTTTATTTGTAGATTTTAAAAAGATCTATCTAAAATATTATATGGTGACATCTAAACTGGGATAGGTGATTGGAGCTAAAGATTTCTGAATTTTTTTTATTTTTGAGCAGTATGCCAAAATATCGACTTTGTTATGTTCACGTGGTAAAATAGCTTACGTTATCAATAAAAGAATAAATGAGTCCATAACTTCCAATCTAATGGAGGGCAAAAGTGCTTTGAGGAAAAAGGGGACAAAAGAGATCACTCCAAAAGAAAAGAACGCAGGGTGGGGTAGGGGAAAGAAATATAATCAGGACAAGTAAGTACATAATAAAATGATAAAAAATTTAAATATATCCATAACCCTAATATAATACCTAGTTATACAGCCTCAAAAAATATAAAGCAAAAGTGACAGAACTTCAAGGAGAATTGACAATTCTATTATATTAGGAAATTTTAATATTCTCCTCTTGATTATTAATAGATCAAGCAGACTAAAATGTCAGAATAAAGATGATTTGAATATCATCATTGGAAAACTTGATCTAAAGAGCAAATATAGAATATCACACCCAACAACTGGAAAGTCACTTTGAACGTTTGTAAAAATTGATCAGTACTAAGATGATAAGATAAAAAAAAAAAAAAACTAAGATGATAAGATACACACTATTAATCCAGGCTGGGGGTCAGCAAACATTTTCTGGAAAGGGCCAGATAGTAAATATTATGGGTAGTAGGTATTTAGGGACCATACTGTCTCTGTAGCAACTATCCGACTCTGCTACTGTAGCATGAAAGCAGCCATAGACAATAAGAAAACAATTGAGTGCGGCTGTGCTCCACTAAAATTTTATTTACAAAAACTACTGTAGCCTGAGGGCGGTGCTTGCTGAACCTGGTCTTCGCTCACAAGACAATTAAAGTAGAAATCAGTAATAAGGATAATTACCAAAAAAAAAAAAAGTCCCATATGTTTGGAAGTTGGAAACCCTGGTGGCATAGTGGTTAAGTGCTATGGCTGCTAACCGAAAGTTTGGCAGTTCAGATCCACCAGGCACTCCTTGGAAACTCTATGGGGCAGTTCTACTCTGTCTTATAGGGTCGCTATGAGTTAACGGCAGTGGGTTTGGGTTTGGGTTTTGTTTGGCAGTTTAGCGTGACATATGAATGATAATACTTCAAAGAAAAAAATTGCAATGAAAATCAGAAAACATTCAGATTGAATGATAATGTAAATCCTACAAAACTTTTGAGATGAGCTCAGTGTGATAGTTAAATTTGTAAAACTTCATCCAGCTGTACACTTACGATATATTCATTGTCCTGTAAGTATACTACGCTTCCATAAAAGTTTAAAAGTTAAAAACCTGAGAAGTAGAGTTGTATCAGCACTCACAGGGTAATTCGTAGCCAAAAATGTTTGCCTTAGTTAAGAACGTCTCAATTTAACCAGCTAATTGACAAAGTTAAGAAGTTAGGAAAAAATTACAGAAACTCACACCTCAAAATTAGGAAGGGATAAAAAAAAATTAACAAAATAGCAAACCAAAGCAGGATCAACAAAGTTGTAAGTTGGTTCTTTGGAGGGACTATAAAATAGGCAAATATCTGACAAAATGAATAAAGAGATGAAACAAGGAAGACGGTACAGATAAAAACGAAATATTAAAAAGGGGAATTTAGAGGTGCTACAGGGATTAAGGAAAACCTGGTGGCGTAGTGGTTAAGTGCTATGGGTGCTAAACAAAGGGTCAGCAGTTCAAATCCACCAGGCTCTCCTTGGAAACACTATGGGGCAGTTCTACTCTGTCCTATAGGGTCGCTATGAGTCGGAATCGACTCGACGGCACTGGGTTTTTTTTTTACAGGGATTAAAGAAATGATAAAAACATATTATAAATAGCTTTATGTCAGTACATTTAAAATGTTGTAGCTAGCTGCCGTTGAGTCTATTCCGACTCATCGTGACCCCATGTGACAGAGTAGAACTGCTCCATAGAGTTTCCTAGGCTGTAATCTTTACAGCAGCAGATCACCAGGTCTTTCTCCCACAGAGCTGATGGGAAGCTTCGAACCACCAACCTTTTGGTTAGCAGCCCAGAACTAGATGTATTTTTTTTAATTGAGTGATTCTAAAATATTAAACTATTAAACTGAGACAGCGGTTAATCCTCCGCAGTGAAGTTACCAAGACCAGATGGTATAAACCTACCATCCACAGAAGACTTTAAATAGTAAAGACTTAATGTGAAAGACAAAACCAAAAACTGTCAGGAGATAATAGAAAAAAAAATTTTAATGACCTTGGGGTATGGAAGGATTTCTTAAATAAGATATACAACTATTAAAGAAAATTTAGATGAATTCACTTTACATTAAAATTATGAGCGACTGCTCATCAAAAAGCACTATGAAGACAATGAAAATACAGACCACAAACAGGAAGTGAGCACGTACAACATATAGAAGAAACAACAGCTGATTATCCAGAAGATATAAAGAAATCCTCTACATCAATAGTAAAACAGACAATTCAGTAGAAAAAAAAGCAAGAGACAAGAGCAGGCATTTCACAGAGAAGAAAATCCTAGTGACCAATAAACATAAGACGCTCAACCTCATTAGTATTCGGGTAAGAAAAGTTAAAAACACAATGAAATACCATTCCACACCTATCAGATTGGCAAAAATGAAAAGTTTTGATAATGACAGGCATTGGTGAAGTGTAGAGTGGTAAAGATTTCATCTAACAGTGATGTGAATGGAAATGGACACAGCCACTTTGGAACACAGTTTGGTATTAATTGGTTAAGTCACACATGCGCCTGCTCTATGATCCAACAATTCCAATCTTAGGTATACAACCTGGAAAAATGCTTGCAAATACATGCCAGGAAATAAACAGGATGCACAGAAAAATACTGCTCATAAAAGAAAATAATAACCGGAAACAAATGTCAAAAAAAAGCAGAATGGATAGTCTGTGTTGCTGCTATTGTAGGCAGGTGCTGTTGAGTCAGTTCTGACTCATAGCAACCCTATGCACAACAGAACGAAACACCGTCCAGTACCGCACCATCCTCACAATTGTTGCTATGCTTGAACCCATTGTTGTAGCCACTGTGTCAGTCCATCTCGTTGAGGGTTTTCGTCTTCTTCACTGACCCTCTACTTTACCGTGCATGATGTCCTCCTCCAGGGGCTGGTCTCTCCTGACAACATGTCCAAAATACCTGAAACAAAGTCTTACCAACCTCGCTTCCAAGAAGCACTCTGGCTGTACTTCTTCCAAGACAGACTTGTTCCATGATATATTCAATATTCTTTGCCAACACCACAATTCAAAGGTGTCAATTCTTCTTCTGTCTTCCTTATTCATTGTCCAGCTTTTGCATGCATATGAGGCAATTGAAAACACCATGGCTTGGGTCAGGTGCACCTTAGTCCTCAGGGTGACATCTTTGCTTTTCAACACTTTAAAGAGATCTTTTGCAGCAGATTTGCCCAACACAATGCTCTTTTGATTTCTTGACTGCTGCTTCCATGGGTGTTGATTGTGGATCCAAGTAAAATGAAATCCTTGACAACCTCAGTCTTTTCTCCATTTATCATGATGTTGCTTATTGGTACAGTTGTGAGCCTTTTTGTTTTCTTTATGTTGAGGTGCAATCCATACTGAAGGCTGTGGTCTTTGATCCTCAACAGTAAGTGCTTCAAGTCCTCTTCACTTTCAGCAAGCAAGGTTGTGTCATCTGCATAACGCAGGTTCTTAATGAGTCTTCCTCCAATCCTGATGGCCCGTTCTTTTTCATATAGTCCAGCTTCTGGATTATTTGCTCAGCATACAGACTGAATAGGTATGGGGAAAGGATACAACCTTGATGCACACCTGTGCTATCCTCACAATCGTTGTTATGCTTCAGCCCATTTTTGCAGCCACTGTGTCGATCCAACTCATTGAGGGTCTTCTTCTTTTTCACCGACCCTCTACTTTACTAAGCATGATGTCTTTCTCCGTGGACTGGTAATACGTCCAAAGTATTTGAGATGAAGTCTCACCATCCTTACTTCTAAGAAGCATTCTGGCTGTACTTCTGTCAAGACAGATTTGTTCGTTCTTTTGGCAGTCCATGGTATATTCAATATTCTTCACCAACACCATAATTCAAAGGTGTGGATTCTTCTTTGGTCTTCCTTATTCATTGTCCAGCTTTCACCTGCATATGAGGAGATTGAGAACACCATGGCTTGGGTCAGATGCACCTTAGCCTTCAAGGTGACATCTTTGCTTTTTAAGACTCTGAAAAGATCTTTTGCAGCAGATTTTCCCAATGCAATGCATCTTTTGATTTCTTGACTGCTGCTTACATGGGTGTTGATTGTGGATCCAAGTAAAATGAAATCCTTGACAACTTCAATCTTTTCTCCAGTTGTCATGATGTTGCTTATTGGCCCAGTTGTGAGGATTTTTGTTCTCTCTGAGGTGCAGTCCATACTAAGGCTTCGGTCTTTGATCTTCATGGGTAAGTGCTTCAAACACTCTTCGCTTTCAGCAAGCAAGGTTGCGCCATCTGAATATCACAGGTTGTTAATGAGTCTTCCTCCAATCCTTATGCCCTGTTCTTCTTCATTTAGTCAAGCTTCTCGGATTATTTGCTCAGCATACAGATTGAATAGGTATGGTGAAAGGATACAACCTTGATGCACACCTTTTCTGACTTTAAACCAATCAGTATCCCCTTTTTCTGTTCAAACGACTGCCTCTTAATCCATGTACAGATTCCTCATGAGCACAATTAAGTGTTCCAGAATTCCCATTCTTTGCAATGTTGTTTATAATTATAATCCACACAGTTGAATGCCTTAGCATAATCAATAAAACACAGGTAAACATATTTCTGGTATTCTCTGCTTTCAGCCAGGATCCATCTGATATCAGCAACGATATGCCAGGTTCTGATCATCCTCTTCTGAATTTGGCTTGCCTGTTAATATACTGGAAACACTGGTGGCTTGTGGTTAGGAGCTATAGCTGCTAACCGCAAGGGTGGCAGTTCGAATCAACCAGCTGCTCCTGGGAAACCCTATGGGGCAGTTCTACTCTGTCCTATAGGGTTGGTATGAGTCAGAATCAACTTGATGGCAATGAGTTTTGGTTTTTGTTGTTGTTGTTGTTGTTGTTTTTGTCAATATACTGCTGCAGCCTCTTTTGAAAGATCTTCAGCAAAATTTTGCTTGCTCGTGATGTTAATGATATTGTTTGATAATTTCCAAATTTGGTTTGGTTCCTTTTCATGGGAATAGGCATAAATATGGATCTCTTCCAGTCAGTTGGCCAGGTAGCTGTCTTCCAAATTTCTTGGCATAGATGAGTGAGCACCTCCAGCACTGCGTCTGTTTGTTGAAACATCTCAGTTGATATTCCATCAATTCCTGGAGCCTTGTTTTTCGCCAATGCTTTCAGTGCAGCTTGGACTTTTTCCTTCAGTACCATCAGTTCCTGATCATGTTACCTCCTGAAATGGTTGAACTTTGACCAACTCTTTTTGGTGTAGTGACTGTGTATTCCTTCCATTGTCTCTTGCTGCTTCCTGTGTAATTTAATATTTTCCCTATAGAATCCTTCAGTATTGCAACTTGAGGCTTGAATTTTTTCTTCAGTTCCTTCAGCTTGAGAAATGGTGAGTGTGTTCTTTACTTTTGGTTTTCTATCTCCAGCTCTTTGCACATATCATCATAATACTTTGTCTTCTCGAGCCACCCTTTGAAATGGTCTGTTCAGCTCTTTTACTTCATTTTTTCCTTTTGCTTTAGCTACTCGATGTTCAAGAGCAAGTTTCAGAGTTTCTTCTGACATCCATTTAGGTCTTTTCTTTATTCATTAAAAAAAATTGCAGTAGAGTCGATTCCAACTCATAGCAACCCTGTAGGACAGAGTAGAACTGCCCCACAGGGTTTCCAAGGCTGTAATCTTTATGGAAGCAGACTGCCACGTGTTTCTCCCATGGAGCAGCTGGTGGGTTCAAGCCTCAGACCTTTCAGTTTGCAGCTGAGTGTTTAACCAGTGTGCCACCAGGGCTACTTATTTATAGTTGTATTAATATAAATAACTGAAAAAAAATAACTACATATGTCATAATGATAAATCTAAAAAATTAACCTTGATCCAAAAAAAAAAAAATGCAAGGCATTTGAATATATATAATTCAAAAAGGGGCAAAAACTAAACATTGTAATGTTTTGGGATACGTACCCAAGTTTTTTTTTTTACCCAAGTGGTAAGACTATAAAGAATAACAAGATATTTTTAACCTGAAATCTAGGGAAATGGTTACTGCTGTGTTCAGTTGTTAGTTGCCATAGAGTCAGCTCCGACTCATGGGGACCTTATGTATAAAAGAATAAAACGTTGCACAGTCCTGCAGCATCTTCAAGACAGTTGGTATGCTTGAGTCCATGGTTGTGGCCACTGTGTATTTGGAGTACCTTCCAGCTAGGGGGCTCATCTTCCAGCACTATATCTGATGATGTTCTGTTGTGATCCATACGATTTCCATTGGCTAATTTTCAGAAGTAGATCACCAGGCCTTTCTTCCTAGCCTGTTATTCCTGAAACCTGTCTACCATATGTGACCCTGCTGGTATTTGACATACTGGTTGCATAGCTTCCCACATCACAGCAACACACAATCCACCCACAGTACAACAAACTGACAAATGGGTGGTGGGCTGGATATAGAGGGTGGAGGAATCGAGGAGTGGCATGTAGGAGACTTCAAATGTACTAGTGCTACCCTATGTCTTTATCTGGGTGTTGGGTACATGGGTTTTCTTTTTTCTTTTTTTTAGTACATTGCTGTGTACATTCTTTCAGAAACCCTGGTGGCGCAGTGGTTAAGAGCTACAGCTGCTAACCAAAAGGTCTCCTTGGAAACCTTATGGGGCAGTTCTGCTCTGCCCTATAGGGTCAATATGAGTTGGAATCGACTTGACAGCAATGGGTTTTTTTTTTTTTCTTTTTAATACATTCTTTTATATGTATGACATATTTTACCATAATTAATTATCAAATATAGCAATAATTACAGAAGTGAAAAGAGCTACAAAAGAAAAGTATAAGGTACTATGTGAATAAGCAGCCCTGGTGGTTAAAGTGCTCAGCTGTTAACTGAAAGGACAGTGGTTCAAACCCACCGGTTGATCTGTGGGAGAAAGATTTGGCAGTCTGCTTCTGTAAAGATTATTGTTGTTGTTAGGTACCACCGAGTCAGTTCTGACACACAGTGACCCTGTGTACAACAGGAGGAAACACTGCCCAGGCCTGTGCCATCCTCACAATCATTACAGCCTTGAAAACCTATGGGGCAGTTCTACCCTATCCTATAAGGTTGCTGTGAGCCGGCATCAACTTGACGGCAACGAGTTTGGTTTGGTATTCGGGTACTTTGGGAATGAAGGGGACCTACCCTTGGGTGGTTGTTGCAGGGAGGGTGGGAGTGGTAGGGCGGGAAGATTCCAGTTTTACAAACACTGAGTTACAAGAAAAGCACTGCCCCTAGTGTGAATTAAGTTCTGAAAGATGTTTTTTTCTTCTATCTCTAATTTTCTCATTGCGTTTTGTATTTGTGGGGCATGATTTATTCTCTACAAACACACTCAACTCTTTAAGATTCCATTTTCTGAGCAGCCCTGACGTCATACAATGCTCATAAAAACCATTTCATTACTTCAGTGATTCAGTTTAGATTTCTCCTGCAGTAATTACCAGAAGAATTTCGTTTTCTTTCCCTCTCAAATGGGTAGCATATATGCTTTGAATTAGTTTCCAATTCCAAGCATAATTTTTTTAAGCAGGCAAAATGCCCTAAATCTCTCTCAATCTTGCTAAAGCAGATATGCTGTAGTATGCTTGCATATATTTCTCTTCTCACATTTCTAGTTAACATCATTTAACATATTCTGTCATTTAAAAAAAAAACTTTTGTTTTCAGAGTCAATCCCTTTGAAATCACAAGGAAGAACTTCAGCCTCAGCCTTTACACTGGTTTTCTAATAGGAAAAACCAATGTGAAGCCCCAATGACATCAGGTCGTGCATTGTTCGGAGCATGAATCAGAACCTCAGATAATAAAAACTCGTGATCTAGTAGACACCCCCTGATACCAACATTTCTGGGATCCAGGATCAGTAGCCATTGACTTGGAGCTTGTTTTCTATTATTCCTCTTACTTTTTCGTAAGAGGAAGCAGCAAAATGCATTGACCTAAATGCTTTCTTAGCATTTTTTACTCATTATACAGGAGAAAAAAAAAACAGCATTTGCTTAGCAGTTGAGTAGAATTTGCCACTGTCTCCGTGAACCACAATTCATACTTATTTTGTTTTTGATTTTTTTTTTTACAAGAAATTAACCCTTCAGCAATAAATGTGATCCCAGGCAATGGAAAATGAATATAAAAATCTGATGCAATTCAAAAGGACAAAGCCAAGGGAAGTCATCACAGAACCAGACTCATCAAAGGTTGATGAGTCATGGCAAATAAAAAGGAAAGAACCAGGTCTAATGAAGACTGCTGAACCACAGCCATGTGGGGCCACTTTTGAGCAAGGTTAAGCTCTTAAATGGGAAAGTCATTAGTAATTTGTTTGGCAGTGTGATTCCTACAAGGAGACAACTTGAATACCAATGGATTTGTTGATACCAAACAGAAGTGTGTGATCTGAGGAACCTCATCGTAATAGTTGATCGATTGATCTATTATTTACAACTAGGTCTTAAGATGTCTTTGACAGTTGTAACTGACATAATCAGTGGGGCAGCCAGATTGATACTCTTGCCAGAAGAGTAGGTTTTCCCTCCCATTTAAATACAAACCAATTTATTCATCAGGGCCACAGCTTACCTGAAAATGGATGTGTAGTTGAACGTTGTGTTTTAAAGGGTTTTTTTTTGAAAAGGAAGATAAAACCAAAAGCCCATTGCTGTCGAGTTGATTCCAACTCATAGCAACCCTATAGAATACAGTATAATTGCCCCATAGTGTTTCCAAGAAGCAGTTGGCAGATTCGAGCTGCCAACCTTTTGGTTAGCAGCCAAATGCTTAACCACTGCACCACCAGGGCTCAAAAAGGAAGATAGCACCTTATTAACATCAAAGCTGCATTTTTGAGCTTGGGGAGGTAGGAAACACAACACTAGCTTGTAGAGGAAATACCTTCATCTTCTGTGGTATTCACTATCAAAAGGCCAGTAGGCTCTTCTATTCTCTTATTCCTTATTTTTTCATGGAGAATTTCTCTTTAAATTTTTGTTGTGATAAGCTATAGATTATTCACATACCTCTAATGGAACCTCAAATCTCAGGGTAGAAATCAGCGTGAGAAGAATTCACTGCCCACTTCAACACCAGGGACGCCCAGGGTTAATGAGGCAGAGAAGAGGCTCACCCAGAGAGGGAAAGTTCAGGAGCCGCAGAGGTGGTGATATAAAGTCTCCCTTTTGCATGCATTCAAAACTTGGGCAATGAAAGAGGAAGACAGAAGAATTGATGCACTGGAATTGTGGTTGGACTGCCAAAAGAACGAACAAATCAGTCTTAGAAGGAATATAACCAGAATGCTCCTTAGAAGCAAGAATGGCCAGACTTGGGCTCACTTATTTTGGTCATATCATGAGAAAAGCCCAGTCCGTAGAAAAGGACATCATGTCTGGTAAAGTAGAAAGTCAGGGAAACCCCTCAATGAGAGGGTTTCACAATAGCTGTGACAATGGACTCAGGCACACCAATGATCATGAAGATGGCACAGGACTAGGCAACGTTTCATTCTGTTATAAGTAAGCTGGCCGTGAGTCAGAGCCAACTTGAAGGCAACTAACAACAATAAAGCCTCCCCGTCCCCCAACTGCTCTGCCATGGACATGCCATAGCACCAATAACTCCCAGCATAAAAGTCACTGTTTTGAATGGTGACATTTTTCTCTGGAGACCACTGTTAAAACGCAAATGTCTTCCCTGGAAAGAATAAGGTATCAAGCTATAGCCACCCATTAACTTCAATAGCAACTGGCCTGCCACCTAATTCACCAAATAAATAGCAGGCCTTCGATTGATTTAAGCTGAGATGTTTGCCCTCGCTTCATAAACATGGGTTTTCAAGGTAATCACTTAAGGGCCTGTTGGTTTTGTTGCTCTCTGCCCACCAGCAGGGAAGTGGTCAGTAAGTGAGAGTTGTTCCTAGGCTGTACTGGGGTGCAGCTTCTTCCAGGTAGAGGTTAATTTTCCATCTCTCAATTATATTTTTAACTAAGAATTACATATGCCCCCACCTGTTACCCACCAGAAATAGAATTATCACCAGCATGCAGTAAGTGCAAAACATTTTAGTATCCCCCAAATGCAAAAAAGAATAATGATATTTCCATAACAAGGTAGAGGGCTAAGGTGGCTAAGTATGAATAATTTCTCCTCTCCATAGTTATTTTGTTGTCAGCTGCTGTTGAGTCAGCCCCGATGCAGGGTGACCCCACACAGAAAGGAATGAAATGCTGTCCGGTCCTGCGTCATCCTCATGATTGGTTGTGGATCAGACCATTGTGATCCATAGAATTTTCGCCGGCTGATTTTCAGAAGTAGATTGCCAGGCCTTTCTTCCCAGTCCATCTTAGTCTGGAAGCTCTGCTGAAACCTGTTCAGCATCACAGCAACATGCAAACCTCCGCTGATAGATGGATGGTGGCTGAGATATATTGGCCGGGAATCTAATCTACCTGGGTCTCCAGCATGGAAGGGGGGGGGATTCTACCACTGAACCACCACTGCTCCCCCCAGCCATAGTTATTTAGTTGTGGTTTATCGAGCCCCTACTATGTGCCTGGTATTACTGCATCAGATGTTCTACATGTGTTAAGCCTTTCCAGTAACCCTGCAATAAAGGTAGTGTTTTCTCAATTTTATGGATGTGGAAATGAAAGCACAAAGAGAATTCTCCAAAGCCCTGGTATGTCCGATTGCAATGCCGGCCCACTTTCGTGACAGCAGGCTATGTCCTATATTCAAAATATCATCTTCTTTGGATTAAGACTTCAACAAAAATACTAAACCTAGGTACAAGCCTCAGTGATTTGGAGTATCTCGCTCTTGTTCTCTGCAAGTCTCTGACTTCCTTTTTGATACAGTTGATGCTCAGGGTCATTCACACCCATCAGGCTGTATGAAAGAACACAGAGAACAAACAGTAAAATCCCAGCATCCCAGGCTACCGGCCTTGCTTGCCCGACTCCTGCCCACCCTTTTGACCTAAGCTGACTTCCTTCTCTTGCCTTCCCACACCCCAACAATCCTTAAGGAACTGTTTGCTCATCTACCTAGCATACTGGGGCAACCAGGGCTCCGCCATTAACCTTTCTTGCTTGTGCTTCTTTGATTTCCTAGACTTTGTGTTTCCCGACCTGCCTTGCCCCACTGCCACCTACACACAGAGGTCTACCTGGGTCAGGAGCTACCTTTCTTTATGACCCTCTCTGCCACTCCAGCCAGGAGCTCCAACTTAATGATAACTTCAGATGCCTGATGAACAATACACAAGGCTATCCTGTATGCACCAAAAAGCCTATCACTGGCTGGGAAAAGAGATATTCTCATTGGCAAACTGTTCATAGGGCTGAATATTTCTGCCTACCTCTCAAGTTGCTGATTATTGCTTTGGGCTTTTGGCCTTTTACTGTGCCCTTTCCTATGCCACTTACAAACATTTCTCTCTTGACTCTGACCTTTTCTCTTTGCAAAGTCTTCAACTCCGTGCAGACCAGAGGTCCACTGCAAACCAGCCTGACTCCCAGCTTCTAGGGCCCTCCTGGGAACAGACTCTATGCTACTGTCTTTCCGCTGCGCACTGTGTCTGTTGACCCTGATTCCCTTTAATCCCAGGGTGCAAAGGAACTTTCCATCATTGCCAATCACTGCTGAATCTAATACTGCTTCTAGACTTGAGTAGAATGGATTAGCAGCTATCTTTATAGCTTTGAGCTTTCTTTGGCAGGAGGCATGTTATATAGCATTCCTTAACACCAGCAGGTCTCTATTGTTCTCCTTTCTCTCCCATTAAATGGTTGCTTTCTCTTTCAGTGACAAAGGACAATAATACAAAAGACCAAGAAAACAATAAACACTGATTAGCATAAAGCCACACAAAGGCCTTCTTCCAATCAGAAAATGAGCTTTGCAGCCCATTCTCTACCTTTGTTCAAACATGTTCCTTAAAGCAGTGCTTCTAGAACTTTATAGGCATTTGAGTCACCTGGTAAACTGCAGATTCTGGTTCAGTAGGTGTGGGGAACTGGAGCCCTGGGGGCACAGTGGTTAAAGCGCTCAGTTGCTAACCAGAAGGTTGGCAGTTTGAAAGATGTGGAAGTCTGCTTCCGTAAAGATTCACAGCCTTGGAAACCCCATGGGGGGAGTTCTACTCTGTCCTATAGGGTCGCTATGAGTTGGAATCAATGTCGACAGCAGTGGGTTGGTTTGGTTTGGTTTAGATGTTGGAGGGGTGCTGAAATTTCTCATTGCTAACAAGCTCCCAAGTGATGCCAAGACGACATCAAGGTCTATACCTTGAGCAGCAAAGCTCTAGATCTACCAATACCTGAAGATGGGTTTATACCTGACCTCCTTCATGACCAGTACACACAAGATCAGATAGCCCTGGTCTCCAAGTCAGACCATAACCCTTTTCTTTGAAACATAACATTTTATAACACCTTTAAATAAAATCAAATATTTCAAGTGTGCCAATGATTTCTTTATAAAAGCAAAAATGCCACTTTAAGGACATATTCTGAGCAAATAATCCAAGAAGCTGGACTATATGAAGAAGAACAGTGCATCAGGATTGTGTTATGTGGATAACACAACCTTGCTTGCTGAAAGTGGAGAACTTGAAGCACTTACCAATGAAGATCAAAGACCACAGCCTTCAGTATGGATCACACCTCAACATAAAGAAAACAAAAATCCTCACAACTGGACCAATAGCCACATCATAATAAACGGAAAAAAAGATTGAAGTTGTCAAGGATTTAATTTTACTCGAATCCACCATCAGCACCCATGGAAGCAGCAGGCAAGAAATCAAAAGACCCACTGCACTGGGCAAACCTGCTGCAAAAGACCTCTTTAAAGTGTTGAAAAGCAAAGATGTCGCCTTGAAGGCTAATGTGCACCTGACCCAAGCCATGGCATTTTTAATCACCTCATATGCATGTGAAAGCTGGACAGTTAATAAGGAAAATCGAAGAAGAACTGACACCTTTGAATTGTGGTGTTGGCAGAGAATATTGAATATACCATGGACTGCCAAAAGAATGGACAAATCTGTCTTGGAAGAAGTACAGCCAGAATGCTCCTAGAAGCAAGGATGGTGAGACTTTGTATAGCGTACCTTGGACATGTTATCAGGAGGGACCAATCCCTGGAGAAGGACATCATGCTTGGTAAAGTAGAGGGTCAGCAAGAAAGAGGAAGACCCTCCATGAGATGGACTGACACAGTGGTTGCAACAATGGGCTCAAGCATAACAATAATTATGAGGATAGTGCAAGTCTTAGTTATCTAGTGCTGCCATAACAGAAATACCTCAAGTGGATGGCTTTAACAAAGGGAAGTTTATTTTCTCACAGTAAAGTAGGCTAAAAGTCCAAATTCAGGGTGTCACCACCAGGGGAATGCTTTCTCTCTCTGTTGGCCTTCTCATCGGTCCAAAAGACACACTCCCGGTGCTGCTTTCTTGGTGGTAGGAGGTCCCCCTGTTTCTCTGCTCACTTCTCTCTTTCATACCTAATGAGATTGCCTCAAGACACAACCCAATCTTTTAGATTGAGTCCTGTCTCACTAACACAATTGCCGCCCATCCTCCCTCATTAACATCATAGAGGCAGGATTTACAACACATAGGAAAAAATGACACAATACCAGGAATCACAGCCCAGCCAAATTGGTACACACATTTTGGGGGGACATAATTCAATCCATGACACTCTACCATTTGGTCCCCCAAAAATCACATCCTTGCAACATGCAGAACATATTCATCCCATTGTAGCAAAAGTCTTAGGTTCAAGTCCAAAACCCAAAAATTCCTCTTCATCTGCGAAATTTGGAATACTAGTTATTTGCTTCCAAAGATACAATGGCAGAACAGGCACAAGCTAGACACTTCCATTACAAATGGCAGAAACTGGAGGAAAAGAAGGGATAACAGGCACCAAGCAAGTTAGCAGAACACATTACGTTAGCCCTCAAAGCTTTGAAAACAATCCCCTGTTCTCTGAGACAATTTACACAATGGCCCTGCCCTCCAGACTCTAGGTATTGGGCACGCTCTCTGGATTCTGAGTGGATGCCCCTCAGCCCTGGCCTTCGCCTCCTCCTTCCAGGCCCACTGGGATGGCAACTCTGTTCCCTCGGCTTTAGACGCACCATTCTCCTAGTCCATCTGAGTAGCAACTCCACCCTTAGAAACACCAGAAGCCATGGGTTCATCTTTTGAAATCCCAGAGGCCCTGGCCATACCTTTTGAGACTGAGGCAGCTTGGCTTCTTGTGTTCCTTGTCTCTTCAGCTTCTGCTTCCTGGTTTCTTGGCTCCTCAGACCTCACACCTGCATCTGCCCTGCTGGGGCAACTGTTCCAAAGCTCTGTAGCTCCACCGATAAGTGCCTGGAGGTACCCCACTCCACCAGGAAGCCTTCTGCACACAGGCACTCAACTCTCTTGCTCTGCAGGTTTGGCAAGCCTAGCTCCACCGATAAGTGCCTGGAGGCACCCTACTCTGCCAGGAAGCCTCCTGTGCACACGCACTGCTTTCTTGGTGGTATGAGGTCCCCCTGTCTCTCTGCTCACTTCTCTCTTTTGTATCTCAAGAGATTGCCTCAAGACACAATCCAATCTTGTAGATTGAGTCCTGTCTCATTACCACAACTGCCACCCATCCTCCCTCATTATCATAGAGGCAGAATTTACAACATATAGGAAAATCACACAATACCAGGAATCATGGCCCAGCCAAATTGATACACATATTTTTGGGGGACATAATTCAATCCAGGAAACCCTGGTGGTGTAGTGGTTAAGTGCTACAGCTGCTAACCAAGAGGTCAGCAGTTCGAATCCACCAGGTGCTCCTTGGAAATTCTATGGGGCAGTTCTACTCTGTCCTATAGGGTCTCTATGAGTCAGAATCGACTTGACGGCACTGGGTTTGGAGGAATTCAATCCATAACAGCGCAGGACCAGGCAATGTTTCATTCTGTTGTACACAGAGTGTCTATGAGTCGGAACCACCTGGACAGCACCTAACAACAACGACAACAACGGATGGGGAGCCTGAATTAATAGACACAGAAGTTGTTTCTTTCAACAAAGGAGCGGGAAGCGTGAATGAGAAAGAGCCACTGAAGTGTAGATTACTGGGCAACCAGGTGAAATATAAGGTTACTGGATTGTGCTGTTGAAAGAATAGAAGACACCCAAAGACATAACCTAATGGGGAGAGGCAAATTTCAGAATGTTGCTCCAGGCACACTCAAGAGAGGCAGTTACTGAATCTAGGTAAGTAAGAATCTTACTTTACTATTATCTATTTTACAATCTAGCAACTTTTATTGGATGAAAAGTCTTCCTTTTTCATGAACTTTAATCTTTGCACTTTAACATAAACTAAATTTATTTTTATATACCCATGAGGCTAAGGCCCCCTGCTTACTATCGCTTCTGGGTATCCCATATAATTGAAAATGATTTCTATATTTCTCCAACAACACTGGCTAGCATTGATAAGGCATTCATTGTGTGCCTTACATGCATCGACCTCCTTTAATTCTTGTCACAATATAAAGGGTAGATACTCTACTAGACCCTTTGCGCAGATGAGAAAGGAGGAAGTCCTAGGACTGAGCAGTAGAGTGAGATTTGAATTCGGAACTCCGACTCTAGCCCCTGAGCTTTCAGCCACTACACTATCTAGCCTCTTTGATTTTTTTCCCAAACTGAACAATTCCTATTTATTTTCTTATAAACTTTCCCTGGGGTTCTCCTCCAGAATTCTAAGGAAAAGGCCTCCAGGTAGACTCCAGGGCAAGAATTAGTTATGACCCAAGAACCTAGCTAGAGTGAGAACATGGAAGGAATATTTCACTCTGCTTACATGGCATTCTGTCATTCATGTTCTGTTGGATGCTAGATTATGATTTGGACTCTTTTCCCTACTTCAGAGTGCTACATTGCTAATTCCTGGTAAGCTTACCGTCTGTTCTCTCTGAACCCAGTTGGGGTTTTCTGTATTGTTTTTTTCTGTTTTTCTTTAAAGTCATACTTGAATCAGGATGCTTTGGGTTCCAAATTAAAAATAAGTAAATGAAACGGAAACTGGCTTAAGTGGTAAAGGGAACATTTGAACTCACATAACGGAAAATCCCCCAAGACAGGCTGCTGTCAAGGACCCAGTTTCTTTTTGGTCTTCCACATTGCTGTTGAAATATCCGAAGTCAGCTCTCCTGAGAGTCCTCAAATGTTGATGGCCAGTATGACTCTCATAGGTACATGCTTCCCCACTGGTACCTGAAAACAGGGAGCATCTCTTCCCCAAGCCATCATAAGAGTCCTGAGCTTCACTCTGATCGGACCAGCCCACCATACTGCATCCATTCTAAGATGCACGTTTTTTATATTTCAACATTTCTGAAGTAAAATACATCTTACAGTTGATATATAGTTATAATTGGTAGGATTTTCCTTCATTCTTTCTTCACGGTACCTAAAGTAGGATGCTCTTTTGGAGATCTAACACTGGGACAATAGACCTAGGCCAATCAGGAATTATCCCTAGAGCTAGAGGTGGTATTAATCCCC
Source organism: Loxodonta africana (assembly GCF_030014295.1). NCBI lineage: Eukaryota > Metazoa > Chordata > Mammalia > Proboscidea > Elephantidae > Loxodonta > Loxodonta africana. The sequence continues at coordinate 13,043,224 of NC_087369.1, read as the reverse complement.
ACAACGGCACTGGGTTTGGGTGAAAGGCATGGTGGCTGTCACCCATTGGGGAGGGTGGAATGGATGTTGAGAAGACCGTCAAATGTTCTTTAAGTCACTAGGTTCATACTAACGGGGGGAAAAACCCTAATAGTACAAAGTCATTCTTTCTTTTATTCATTCACTCATTTTTTATTTACTCATTAAAATGAAAGCATTTATTGAATACCAGCTCTGACCTGGTACTCTTCAAGGGGCTAGGATATAAATGATTAAAGAGGTATGGAACCCTGCCATTGAATGGCTCACACAGTACTGACATTTGCATTGTTAACTGTTACATATGTATTTCTACATAGGTATTTTAATATCGTAATAACTTCTGGTTTTTTTTTAATAATTTCTGAGTCATGTTTTATGAATAATAACCAAAAATAATCAAATACAGGCAAGGCCATCGATAATGCATTATATGGAATAAAACCAAAAAAACCAAACCCAGTGCCGTTGAGTCGATTCCGACTCATACCTACCCTATAGGACAGAGTAGAACTGCCCCATAGAGTTTCTAAGGAGCGCCTGGTGGATTCAAACTGCCGACCCTTTGGTTAGCAGCCATAGCACTTAACCACTACGCCACCAGGGTTTCCTTATATGGAATGCTATACCCAAATAACTCTGCTATAAGTAAAAGAAAAGATGTTTCCCTGGTCCTAAAAAATCTGGTGCCTATAAGGCAGCAACCCAGACTCTGATTTTGGAGTAAGGATGGAGGCCAGCCCATGGATAAGACATTTGCAGTGACTCTCAGATTTCAGAAAGGAAGGAAATAAACTCCAGGAATCTAGGAAGCTTGGTGGTAGGACCCCTGACATATTCAGCCATCTTAAACCATGTGAGACACACAAACTATCTGGAAGATGGGGAGAACAACTGCCAATTTCACATGCCAAATACCAGATCAACGCTACATTTAATTGTTGGGGAGGCTCAAACCTGGAAATAAGCAAATGGAATCAAATTGAACCAAAACATGATTATTCACCTTTTCTGGAGTCCCTGGGTGGCATAAACGGTTAAGCGCTTGGCTAGTCACCAAATGGTTGAAGGTTCAAACCCACTCGCTGGTGATCTGCTTCCAAAAATCTAGCCATTTAAAACTCTATGGAGCACAATTCTACTCTGACCCATATGGGGTTGCCATGAGTCAGAAGTGACTCAACTGCAACTGGTTATGAGACTCTTGGTTGGGGACCAATTTCTCTGCCTTGGCCATGTGTAGTGTGAGATAAATGGCAGGCATTTGTGATCAGCGCCCCAGTGAGGTCAAACCACTCTAACAAACCTGGCAAGTGCTTTAGGCAATCACCGAAATCTTCCTGGAAAAATCATTTCATTCAGCCAAAGAGGCAGAGGTTTGCAGTCAGCAGATAATTTACTCTTGACTTGGCTTCAAGATTGTTATGGATTGAATTTTGTCCCCTCTTCCCCCTGCAAAAAAATGTGTTGTAAATTCTAACTCCTATAGGGTTTTTATGAGTCGGAATCAACTGGACAGCAACAGGTTTGGTTTTTTTCTATCTGTGGATGTGATCCCGTTTGGGAATAGGGCTTTCTTTGTTATGTTAATGAGGCCATATCAGTATAGAGCGTGTCTTAAACCAATCACCTTTTAGATATAAAAGACCAGATTAGGCACAGAGAAGCAAGCACAGATGGGGGAAGATAGGTGCCATGCCACATGGAGATCACCAAAACCTGAGGAACAGACGCTGTAAAGGGACAAGGGTCTTCTCCGAGAGCTGACAGAGAGAGAAAGAGCCTGGCCCTAGAGCCGGCACCCTGAATGTGGACTTCTAGCTTCCTAAACTGTGAGAAAATAAATTTTTGTTTGTTCAAGCCACCCACCTATGGTATTTCTGTTTCAGCAGCACTTAAGAAAATAAGACAAATACCTACTCTCTTCACTCCCCTGGTGGTTCTTGTATGTATCTATGAAGAGTTCCTTTGGTCCTAGAGCATTATCAGTTCGTTTTTGTGGTTAGGATATAGCCAGTTAGTGCTAGGATCAAACCCTTCTCCCCTGTTTTCTGTGTAGGATCGGTGGGATCGGGCATGGACACTGGACAATGGAGAGGCCAAGGAGTAATCAAAGAGCTTGCTCACAATGTCCCGAGCATCTTACTCCATCTGGGAAGGCAGGTCTAATAGCTGGGGTCAAGCAGATAAGAACACTGGATGGACCCCAGGAAGAGAAACGAACAGCAACACATACCACTTTCCTCTTCAGGCTCTCTTGAAAATCAGTGCTTATTACGGGTTCAAGATTGTTATGGGGACAGGACGAATGAATTGAAAGGAAAATGGAAAAGAGCCTTAATAACATACACTTCTGAAAAAGTGTATCCCTTTGGTCCGGGCCAGAGACCCAAACTGCCTACTCTCTTGGTGCCAACTAGCATCCCAAAGTTAGTAAAGTTTCCAAGACTAGGCGAACTGTATCTATCCCTGGCTTTGCTATAAAAAAAAAAAGGAAACCCCAAACACACCACAGCTATTGGAACGGAGGGCAGAAGAACAATGTACTAGCAGCAATGAATCACTGTAACTCAGTAATGTTGTTGTTACATGTTGGTGAGTCAGTCCCTGACTCATGGCAACCCCATTCACAGCGCAACGAAACACTGCCCAGTCCTGTGCCATTCCTGTGATCTAATGCGATTCAGACCACTGTGATCCGTAGTGTTTTCACTGGCTGATTTTCAGAAGTAAATTGCCAGGCCTTTCTTCCTAGTCTGTCTTGGTCTATAAAACCAAAAAAAAAACAAACCCGTTGCCATCGAGTCGACTCCAACTCTTGGTCTATAACAAAAAAAAAGACTACCTAATATTTTGGATATTCCAAGGAAGGTTGGTGGAGTGCAGAGAGGAAGCATGGGGTTGGGGTGGATGAAGCAACCTTGTAATAGTCTATGAAGCTAATTACCTTGGGAAATTCAAGTAAGAATGACCTGACAAGACTATTACACATTTTTAAATAACAAAAAAGACAATAATGGTTTGTAAAATCACATAGGTTCCAGGTTTCCTGCATCTCTCTAACCCCAAAATTAGCCAGCCTCTCCCAGACCGCAGCACTTCGCACTTAAATTCATCAGGTCTATACCAAGATGGCTGAAGGCTCCTGTTTCATCCTGATGATTGCTGTAATTTATCAAGGCCACTTTAGATTCAGACCCAATTTCCAAGCTGCCAGGCAACCCCCTACAATTGTTAAAGGCCGTTTGGAATCTTAATACCCATGATTCTTTTATTCTATTATCCAAGTCATTAATGAAAGGCTCCCTATTTTCATATCTAGGGCCTAACCCCATAGAAATCCACTGCCCCATCCATAATGCCCTCAGGGCATACTCCTCCAGTGAAGTTCATCAATATTGACAAGAAAGTTCAGCCACTTGTCCTGGTTTCAGTAAGTGAATTAGAGGCCATGCTAGAAGGGTCACTCAAGAAGACTTTCAAGGCATTCTGCCATACTTAGAGAGCTAAGAAGGGCCAAAGGGAAAACAGCCTCAGGCCTGTCTGAGTCACAGCTATTGTTCCTTGGTGCTGGGAGAGGCAGAGGCATCCCCAGCAGGCAGTAGGAGAAGAAAATGCAAATGTGAGAGAAGATGGGATGGAAAGAACTACTGGGCCTGTGTGGTAAAATAGAGGAAAAACGGAATACAAGAGTTCTAGTTGTTGGCTACCACCCTCCGTGGAGCTTTCTGTCAATCTTCCTTTCCTCCTTCTCAGAGAAAACCAAGAAGACAGTGACAGCAGCACCTGCAATGAGCAAGTCTACCCCAGCTGTCACTGCTCAGCATCCCTAAAGAAGCCACCACATTTCCCACGTTCCTGTCATCTGAATCGAAAGCTGAAGGAAGCTGGTAAGCTTCCCTTCCACTCTTCTAAGTCTCCAAGACTAGGATTTGGTCGTACCTGAGGAATTAATTGCAAGACCAAGTGCTCATTTTAATATGCAAATGATCAGGCTCAAAATGCCTGATCTACTGATGAAAGGCTTCAAGGCCCCATCAGAAAGCTATGAATTGAAAAGCTTATTGTTCTGAATGCCCTGTGCAAATCAAAGTTTTCCAGGGACACAGTTCTCATCGAGGCAGGGAACTGTGCCTCTAAAGCTAAACTTAGCAAAAACACATCAGTCTGGGTCTCTCATCACACCATCTCCTTATCACAGCACCATCTATGCCAAACAGCTCATGACATAGTACATTTTCAGTAGGAACGAGTGGGGGAGGCAGTGTCTCCAATTTTTGAAGGCAATGGAATAGAAATGAGCCCCAACATGGGTAAGACATATTTATGATTAAAGTCTTTGAATAGTTCACATGCCAGGATAGCAGTAGGATTCTTTTTTTATTGCAGTTACCTCTTGATATGAAAAGCATAATCGAAACCCAAATGGTTGGTGGGGGGGAGTTGAAATTACCATAATTAGAAGAGAACATCCTCCAGTGTAATCTAACAAATGTGGCCACCCAGAAATGTTTAATCTATCAAACTTGAAAACGTCAGCTTTATTCATACAAGCTAGTCTCTTAAAAATAAATGAAAATGGAGATTTAAGGGATGAAACATTCCGGAGGATTTTGGATCGAAGCAACAGTCTGTGCGAATCAAAGGAACTGTCACTTGGCATTACTGGAAAGGTCAAAAGGGGGAAGAGTGAAATTTAACTCAGTTGGTTTTACTTATTGATTTTTGCTTTTTAAAGAAAAAGCCTAGATTGGGAAGAAAATGAAATGTCCTTGTTAAAGCAACATTTTGGCATAATTGATGGCTTTTACATATGCATGCTACCTTTTCAACCTATTGTCATAGTTAATTGAGAAGTGAGATGAAAATGTTATTATTAATTGTAGTATTGTTGTGTTGCTAGATGCCATCAAGTTGATTCTGACTGCAAAAAATGGGACTTCCAGAACGCTTAATTGTGCTCATGAGGAATCTGTACATGGATCAAGAGGCAGTAGTTCAGACAGAACAAGGGGACACTGCATGGTTTAAAGTCAGAAAAGGTATGTGTCAGGGTTGTATCCTTTCACCATACCTATTCAATCTGTATGCTGAGCAAATAATCTGAGAAGCTGGACTATATGAAGAAGAACGGGGCATAAGGACTGGAGGAAGACTCATTAACAACCTGTAATATTAGGATGACACAACCTTGCTTGCTGAAAGCGAAGAGGGTTTGAAGCACTTACCCATGAAGATCAAAGACCGAAGCCTTAGTATGGACTGCACCTCAACATAAAGAGAACAAAAATCCTCACAACTGGGCCAATAAGCAACATCATGACAACTGGAGAAAAGATTGAAGTTGTCAAGGATTTCATTTTACTTGGATCCACAATCAACACCCATGTAAGCAGCAGTCAAGAAATCAAAAGATGAGGCGGGGCCAAGATGGTGGACTAGGTGGACGCTACCGCGGATCCCTCTTGCAACAAAGACTAGGAAAAACAAGTGAATCGATCACATACATAACAAACTACGAACTCTGAACAACAAACACAGATTTAGAGATGGAGAACAAACAAATACGGGGAGACAGCGATTGTTTTCAGAGCCAGGAGCCAGCGTACCAGTCAGGCAACCTTCGGAGCCCGATTTGGGGCAGAGCCCAGGGGAGCAGACGGCACAGACAAGGGGCCCAGCCCTAGCCCCCAAACTCATCCCAGGAGGGAGCCCAGCCGGTTGGCGCGGGCGGCGTGGCGGTGCAGCCACTGGGAGAAGTCCCTGGGAGGCAGTGACTGGTCTTGGAGCAGGGAGAGCAGCGTCCCAGCAGGGGAGCCGTCCCACCAGGATTTTGGCGGGGAGCAGGTATGGCACGAGCGCAGGGACCAGCTACATTCCCCTGAATTGACCCCGGGGGGGGGGCCCAGCCGTTCGCGTGGGCGGCGCCCAGCCGGTTCGCACAAGCGGAGTCCCAGCCGGGATGCGCAGTCGCGCCTCAGGTGCGGGGAGCTACTCTGCTCTCCTGAGCTGACCCGGGGGGGAGGGGGAGCCCACCCGGTTCGCGGGAGCAGCACGCGCGACGCAGCTGGCGGGACGGGGAGTCCCCGGGAGGCGGCGACTGATTTTGGAGTCGGGAGTGCACCGTCCCAGTAGGGGAGCCTTAACCTTGGGGGTGGGGCTGACAGCTGAGGATCTGACCGTGATGCCAGCGGGCCAGACCCCCCGGGGGGCAATCTCCACACAGCCAGTACATATAGGCGACGTGCCCCGTGGAAATCTCAGATATAAGAGTCATTCCAAGTAAGACAAACAACTATGGCTATATTCTGAGTTGCTACACTCCTAGCTCTCTGATCCCTCCCCTACCCTCCCCAGGCGGCTTCATTAACATCCGAATAGCCCGAGCCAGAGGGAGAACTCTGATAGGGATCTGACTGCATTTTTTTTTAGTGCATTTTCTGGAAAAACTAGTTTCCCAGTGATGGCTCGGAGACAGCAGTCCATATCAAACCACATAAAGAAGCAGGCCACGACAGCTTCTCCAACCCCCCAAACAAAAGAATCAAAATCTTTCCCAAATGAAGATACAATCCTGGAATTATCAGATACAGAATATAAAAAACTAATTTACAGAATGCTTAAAGACATCACAAATGAAATTAGGCTAACTGCAGAAAAAGCGAAGGAACACACTGATAAAACTGTTGAAGAACTCAAAAAGATTATTCAAGAACATAGTGGAAAAATTAATAAGTTGCAAGAATCCATAGAGAGACAGCATGTAGAAATCCAAAAGATTAACAATAAAATTACAGAATTTGACAACGCAATAGAAAGTCAGAGGAGCAGACTCGAGCAATTAGAATGTAGACTGGGACATCTGGAGGACCAGGGAATCAACACCAACATAGCTGAAAAAAAATCACATAAAAGAATTAAAAAAAATGAAGAAACCCTAAGAATCACGTGGGACTCTATCAAGAAGGATAACTTGCGAGTGATTGGAGTCCCAGAACAGGGAGGGGGGACAGAAAACACAGAGAAAATAGTTGAAGAACTCCTGACACAAAACTTCCCTGACATCATGAAAGACAAAAGGATATCTATCCAAGATGCTCATCGAACCCCATTCAAGAATGATTCAAAAAGAAAAACACCAAGACATATTATCATCAAACTTGCCAAAACCAAAGACAAACAGAAAATTTTAAAAGCAGCCAGGGAGAAAAGAAAGGTTTCCTTCAAGGGAGAATCAATAAGAATAAGTTCAGACTACTCAGCAGAAACCATGCAGGCAAGAAGGGAATGGGACGACGTATACAGAGCACTGAAGGAGAAAAACTGCCAGCCAAGGATCATATATCCAGCAAAACTCTCTCTGAAATATGAAGGAGAAATTAAGATATTTACAGATAAACACAAGTTTAGAGAATTTGCAAAAACCAAACCAAGGTTACAAGAAATGCTAAAGGAGATTGTTTGGTCAGATGACCAATAATATCAGGTACCAGCACAATACAAGGTCACAAAACAGAATGTCCTGCTATCAACTCAAATAGGGAAAGCACAAAAACAAACAAATTAAGGTTAATTCTAAAAAATAAATAAATAAATAGAATAATACACATAACAGGGAATCATGGAAGTCAATAGGTAAAAGATCACAATAATCAAAAAGAGGGACTAAATATAGGAGGCACTGAACTGCCAGATGGAGAGTGATACAAGGCGATATAGAAGGATACAAGTTAGGTTTTTACTTAGAAAAATAGGGGTAAATAATAAGGTAACCACAAAAAGGAATATCAACTCCATAACTCAAGAAAAAAGCCAAGAAAAACGTAACGACTCAACTAACATAAAGTTAAACATTATGAAAATGAGGATCTCACAATCTACTAAGAAAAACGTCTCAGCACAAAAAAGTATGTGGAAAAATGAAATGGCCAACAACACACATGAAAAGACATCATAATGACAGCACTAAACACTTATTTATCTATAATTACGCTGAATGTAAATGGACTAAATGTACCAGTAAAGAGACAGAGAGTCACGGACTGGATAAAGAAACACGATCCATCTATATGCTGCCTACAAGAGACACACCTTAGACTTGGAGACACAAACAAACTAAAACTCAAAGGATGGAAAAAGATATATCAAGCAAACAATAAGCAAAAAAGAAGAGGAGTAGCAATATTAATTTCTGACAAAATAGACTTTAGACTTAAATCCACCACAAAGGATAAAGAAGGACACTATATAATGATAAAAGGGACAATTGATCAGGAAGACATAACCATATTAAATATTTATGCACCCAATGACAGGGCTGCAAGATACATAAATCAAATTTTAACAGAACTGAAAAGTGAGATAGACACCTCCACATTTATAGTAGGAGACTTCAACACACCACTTTCGGAGAAGGACAGGACATCCAGTAAGAAGCTCAATAGAGACACGGAAGACCTACTTACAACAATCAACCAACTTGACCTCATTGACTTATACAGAACTCTCCACCCAACTGCTGCAAAGTATACCTTTTTTTTCTAGTGCACATGGAACATTCTCTAGAATAGACCACATATTAGGGCATAAAACAAATCTTTGCAGAGTCCAAAACATCGAAATATTACAAAGCATCTTCTCAGACCACAAGGCAATGAAACTAGAAATCAATAACAGAAAAACTAGGGAAAAGAAATCAAATACTTGGAAAATGAACAATACCCTCCTGAAACAAGACTGGGTTATAGAAGACATCAAGGAGGGAATAAGGAAATTCATAGAATGCAACGAGAATGAAAATACTTCCTATCAAAACCTCTGGGACACAGCAAAAGCAGTGCTCAGAGGCCAATTTATATCGATATACGCACACATACAAAAAGAAGAAAGAGCCAAAATCAGAGAACTGTCCCTACAACTTGAACAAATAGAAAGTGAGCAACAAAAGAACCCATCAGGCACCAGAAGAAAACAAATAATAAAAATTAGAGCTGAACTAAATGAATGAGAAAACAGAAAAACAATTGAAAGAATTAACAAAGCCAAAAGCTGGTTCTTTGAAAAAATTAACAGAATTGATAAACCATTGGCTAGACTGACTAAAGAAAAACAGGAAAGGAAAGAAATAACCCGAATAAGAAACGAGAAGGACCACATCACAACAGAGCCAAATGAAATTAAAAGAATCATTTCAGATTACTACGAAAAATTGTACTCTAACAAATTTGAAAACCTAGAAGAAATGGATAAATTCTTGGAAAAACACTACCTACCTAAACTAACACATTCAGAAGTAGAACAACTAAATAGACCCATAACAAAAAAAGAGATTGAAACGGTAATCAAAAAACTTCCAACAAAAAAAACTCCTGGCCCGGACGGCTTCACTGCAGAGTTCTACCAAACCTTCAGAGAAGACTTAACACCACTACTACTGAAGGTATTTCAAAGCATAGAAAAAGACGGAATACTACCCAACTCATTCTATGAAGCTACCATCTCCCTGATACCAAAACCAGGTAAAGACATTACAAAAAAAGAAAATTACAGACCTATATCCCTCATGAACATAGATGCAAAAATCCTCAACAAAATTCTAGCCAATAGAATCCAACAACACATCAAAAAAATAATTCACCCTGATCAAGTGGGATTTATACCAGGTATGCAAGGCTGGTTTAATATCAGAAAAACCATTAATGTAATCCATCACATAAATAAAACAAAAGATAAAAACCACATGATCTTATCGATAGATGCAGAAAAGGCATTTGACAAAGTTCAACACCCATTTATGATAAAAACTCTTACCAAAATAGGAATTGAAGGAAAATTCCTCAACATAATAAAGGGCATCTATGCAAAGCCAACAGCCAATATCACTCTAAATGGAGAGAACCTGAAAGCATTTCCTTTGAGAACGGGAACCAGACAAGGACGCCCTTTATCACCGCTCTTATTCAACGTCGTACTTGAATTCCTAGCCAGGGCAATTAGGCTAGACAAAGAAATAAAGGGTATCCGGATTGGCAAGGAGGAAGTAAAGCTATCACTATTTGCAGATGACATGATCTTATACACAGAAAACCCTAAGGAATCCTCCAGAAAACTACTGAAACTAATAGAAGAGTTTGGCAGAGTCTCAGGTTATAAAATAAACATACAAAAATCACTTGGATTCCTCTACATCAACAAAAAGAACACCGAAGAGGAAATCACCAAATCAATACCATTCACAGTAGCCCCCAAGAAGATAAAATACTTAGGAATAAATCTTACCAAGGATGTAAAAGACCTATGCAAAGAAAACTACAAAGCTCTACCACAAGAAATTCAAAAGGACATACTTAAGTGGAAAAACATACCCTGCTCATGGATAGGAAGACTTAACATAGTAAAAATGTCTATTCTACCAAAAGCCATCTATACATATAACGCACTCCCGATCCAAATTCCAATGTCATATTTTAAGGGGCTAGAGAAACAAATCACCAATTTCATATGCAAGGGAAAGAACCCCCGGACAAGCAAAGCATTACTGAAAAAGAAGAAGAAAGTGGGAGGCCTCACTCTACCTGATTTCAGAACCTGTTATACAGCCACAGTAGTCAAAACAGCCTGGTACTGGTACAACAACAGGCACATAGACCAATGGAACAGAATTGAGAATCCAGATATAAATCCATCCATGTATGAGCAGCTGATATTTGACAAAGGCCCAGTGTCAGTTAATTGGGGAAAAGATAGTCTTTTTAACAAATGGTGCTGGCATAACTGGATATCCATTTGCAAAAGAATGAAACAGGACCCATACCTCACACCATGCACAAAAACTAACTCCAAGTGGATCAAAGACCTAAACATAAAGACTAAAACGATAAAGATCATGGAAGAAAAAATAGGGACAACCCTAGGAGCCCTAATACAGGGCATAAACAGAATACAAAACATTACCAAAAATGATGAAGAGAAACCCGATAAGTGGGAGCTCCTAAAAATCAAACACCTATGCTCATCTAAAGACTTCACCAAAAGAGTAAAAAGACCACCTACAGACTGGGAAAGAATTTTCAGCTATGACATCTCAGACCAGCGCCTGATCTCTAAAATCTACATGACTCTGTCAAAACTCAACCACAAAAAGACAAACAACCCAATCAAGAAGTGGGCAAAGGATATGAACACACATTTCACTAAAGAAGATATTCAGGCAGCCAACAGATACATGAGAAAATGCTCCCGATCATTAGCCATTAGAGAAATGCAAATTAAAACTATGATGAGATTCCATCTCACACCAACTAGACTGGCATTAATCCAAAAAACACAAAATAATAAATCTTGGAGAGGCTGCGGAGAGATTGGAACTCTCATACACTGCTGGTGGGAATGTAAAATGGTACAACCACTTTGGAAATCCATCTGGCGTTATCTTAACGCTAGAAATAGAACTACCATACAACCCAGAAATCCCACTCCTCGGAATATACCCTAGAGATACAAGAGCCTTCACACAAACAGATATATGCACACCCATGTTTATTGCAGCTCTGTTTACAATAGCAAAAAGCTGGAAGCAACTAAGGTGTCCGTCAATGGATGAATGGGTAAATAAATTGTGGTCTATTCACACAATGGAATACTACGCATCGATAAAGAACAGTGACAAATCTCTGAAACGTTTCATAACATGGAGGAATCTGGAAGGCATTACGCTGAGCAAAATGAGTCAGAGGCAAAAGGACAAATATTGTATAAGACCACTATTATAACATCTTGAGAAATAGTAAAAACTGAGAAGAACACATACTTTTGTGGTTACGAAGGGGGGAGGGAGGGAGAGGGTTTTTTATTGATCAATCAGTAGATAAGAACTGCTTTGGGTGAAGGGAAAGACAACACTCAATACAAGGAAGGTGAGCCCAATTGGACTGGACTAAAAGCAAAGAGGTTTCCGGGATAAAATGAATGCTTCAAAGGTCAGCGGAGCAGGGGCGGGGGTCTGGGGAATTTGAGGGGACTTCTTTTTTTTTTTTTTTTCTAAGTCAATTGGCAAAATAATTCTATTATGAAAACATTCTGCATCCCACTTTGAAATGTGGCGTCTGGGGTCCTAAATGCTAACAAGCGGCCATCTAAGATGCATCAATTGGTCTCAACCCACCTGGAGCAAAGGAAAATGAAGAACACCAAGGTCACACGAAAACTAAGAACCCAAGAGACAGAAAGGGCCACATGAACCAGAGACCTACATCATCCTGAGACCAGAAGAACTAGTTGGTGCCCGGCCACAATCGATGACTGCCCTGTCAGGGAGCACAACAGAGAACTCCTGAGGGAGCAGGAGATCAGTGGGATGCAGACCCCAAATTCTCATAAAAAGACCAGACTTAATGGTCTGACTGCGACTAGAGGAATCCTGGAGGCAATGCTCCCCAGACCTTCTGTTGGCACAGGACAGGAACCATCCCCGAAGACAATTCATCAGACATGAAAGGGACTGGTCAGCGGGAGAGAGAGAGATGCTGATGAAGAGTGAGCTAATTAAATCAGGTGGACACTGGAGAGTGTGTGGGCAACTCTTGACTGGAGGGAGGATGGGAAGATAGAGAGAGAGGGAAGATGGCAAAATTGGCACGAAACGAGAGACTGAAAGGGCTGACTCAATAGGGGGAGAGCAAGTGGGAGAAGGGAGTAAGATGTATGTAAATTTACATGTGACAGACTGATTGGATTGTAAATGTTCACTTGAAGCTTAATAAAAGTTAATTAAAAAAAAAAGAAAAGAAATCAAAAGATGCATTGCATTGGGAAAATCTGCTGCAAAAGATCTTTTCAGAGTCTTAAAAAGCAAAGATGTCACCTTGAAGGCTAAGGTGCATCTGACCCAAGCCATGGTGTTCTCAATCTCCTCATATGCAGGTGAAAGCTGGACAATGAATAAGGAAGACCAAAGAAGAATCCACACCTTTGAATTATGGTGTTGGTGAAGAATATTGAATATACCATGGACTGCCAAAAGAACGAACAAATCTGTCTTGACAGAAGTACAGCCAGAATGCTTCTTAGAAGTAAGGATGGTGAGACTTCATCTCAAATACTTTGGACGTATTACCAGTCCACGGAGAAAGACATCATGCTTAGTAAAGTAGAGGGTCGGTGAAAAAGAAGAAGACCCTCAATGAGTTGGATCGACACAGTGGCTGCAAAAATGGGCTGAAGCATAACAACGATTGTGAGGATAGCACAGGACCTAGGCAGTGTTTCGTTCTGTTGTATGTAGAGTTGCTATGTTGTTGTTGTTAGAAGCCATCCAGTCAATTCTGATTCATAGCGACAGAGCAGAACTGCCCCATATCATAGGGTTTTCTAGGCTGTCATCTTTACAGGAACAGATTGCCAGGTCTTTCTGACATGGAGCCACTAGGTGGGTTTGAACTGCCAACCTTTCAGTTAGCAGCCAAGTGCTTTAACTGTTGAGCTACCAGGGATCCTTAATATTATTAGATGCAAACATATTTCCATGGTGTAGATAAGGTTCAATTAATTCTATTCTTTGATGGAAGCTGTTTTCCTTCCAACTTTGTATCTACTAATTTTTCCACTAGATTTAAGCCACTTTTAGGTGGGGTTTGTGTCTTAGATGCCTTTTTATCAAGTGCAGTGCTTAGCTAATACTCTGAGAATGATCCAGTAAATATTAAAACACGGAGGTCAGGAAATGTGACTATATTGTGAGCGATATAGGAAAATGATTATTTTCCCCATCTTGAAGGCCAAAGAATTTCCGGCCTTGTTCAAGAATAAAGATGATGGAACAAGGAAGTTACTTCTGAATAACAATCAAATCAAGCCACTATTCAAATTCCATCCTGGGGTGAAAATAGCTAATATCATTTTCTTTTGCATCCATGTATTTTTTTTTTTAAGATGCGGAGAGAGTGGAAAGCAACAGACAGGAACCATGTAGGACTGACAAAAGGATGCTGATTTATATCCCCAACAACAATGATGAAACAGGAAGATGATTTTGCTGTATTCTTATTCTACCAGTTATTCCAGGGGCTCTCAAAGTAATGAAACATTTACAGAATCAAATCAGAACAACATGGTCCTATAGAAATGACAACAGCTCTGGTAGCACATTGTGTATTGATCTGAAGAAGCATAAATAATACCTTTTTGGACACTGGGATGAGGTGTACTAAATTGACAAGTCTTATCCCTGATTAAAATGCACTTAAAATTATTCTGAAGTACGAACTAAGCCACAGGAAGGCATCCTTTTCAAAAGAATACAACTAGCTAATGAGGGCACTTCCATTCAGCATTAGCCCACATTTGTCCATCCACTCAACAATCGGTTACTGAGTGATTACTTTGCCAAAACACTCTTCTAGTTAAAAGGAGAACATGTAGTCCTGTCCTCTTGGGAAGTTTATAATCTAATTTCAACAACAGGACATCTGGTTAGCAGAAAAATTTCTGGTCCCCAAAGATGTCCACACCCCAATCCCCCAGAACCTTCGAATATGTTACATTTCCTGGCAAAGGGGAATTAAAGTTGCAGATGACATTAAGTCTGCTAATCAGCTGATCTTACAATAGGGGTATTAGTCTGTATTGCCCAGGTGAGCCAATATAATCACAACGATCCTTAAAAGTAGAACAGAAAGACAGCAGGGAAGCAGAGAGATGGCGGGATGAGAAGCAAGGACTCAGCCTGCTATTGCTGGGCTTTGAGGATGGAGGAAGGCAGCCTCCAGAAATTAGAAAGCAAGGAGAAGCTAGAAAGGGCAAGGAAACAAATTCTCCCCTAGATCTCTAAAAAAGAAGGCAGCCCTGCCAACACCTTAATTTTTTAGCCTTGTGAGAATCTTTTCAGACTTTTGGTGCCCAGAAATGTAACATAATTTGTATCATTTAAGCCAGTAAGTTTGTGGTAATTTGTTGCTGCAGCAATAGAAAGCTAATACAGGACTTATTCATAAATGGATAAATAACTATTTATGGTAGTAACTGCCTAGTGCCAAATGGTAAAGGCCATACGTTTCACAGAATATGCGAACATCTTATTCTGCAGGAGAGGCTCGTTCTCTTTAGGGGCCTGGAGCTGTGCAGTCTGGGTGATGCAGTTCCCAGGCAAGACAGCTTGGGGAGTCCTACTGTGTTTGAGGTGTAATACAAGGCAGTGGAGCAAAAGCCCTGCAGATCATTAATCAAACATTTTGGGGGAGCATCTTAAAAATACTGAATCCCAGCCCCACTCTCAGATTCCTATCCAAGTCGGTCTGAGGAGGGAGCTCAGGGTTTTGCATTTTTAAAAAGCTTTCCCCATCTCCTAGGTGCTTTCTCTCAGAAGTCTGGGTCCCGAAGACACCAGCTTATGAGGCCCTTTCTCTTAGTTTCTTCTTGTTGTTGTTGTGTGCTGTCGAGTAGATTCTGACTCATGGCGACCCTGTATCAACCATATAGTTTCTAAGTGGTAATAATTTCAACCTTTTCCCCTTAATCCCTCAGCCCTAGAGGTGGTAGCTGCCTTTAGCAATGGCGACAACCTCTGCTACCTCATAGAGCTCTCTTTCTATCCTTTCAGTAGTGAACAACTTTCTCTCTAGTTCAGAATTCTTTATATTAAATGCTCATATCAATGCTCTTCTAATTGCTGGTGTGGTTTCTTTCTCCTACCTGGACCAGGCTGATACAAGAGTGGAGTGTGGGGGAATACTGGGACAAAAGATCAATAAAATGAGTACTCAGGGAAATTAAGATGAGACCCCTACAATTGAGGTGTTTGACCCCCACTTGAGAAATCTGAAGGGTAAAAGTTGAACTGGCTAATTTCTTTGAAGGCACCACATAGTGGAGGCCTTTATCAAGGTGGGTCTGAACTCTTAGTGTCTGTCAGAACAGATAATGCAGAAGTATGTACCAGAGACCAGATGTCAGCTATGCATCAGAGGACCATTCAAGAGGAACACCAGGAGGGGCAAACAGATCTCAGCAGAGAGAAGCTTAAGATATTTCCAGATTCCTAGAGGCTGGGAAAGGACTGATGACCAGCAGGAATAGATGAAAACACTCATGAAACAAAGAATCAACGTTACATCCCTGAGAGCCAAGTGAGGACACTAGGGCTAGACCACTCTGGCAAAACCTGTCACGTAAGAGACTTTCTTGTCTCCTTGCCTCCTCTCTCTCTCCACTCAGGGGCAATCAGACACCATGGTTAGCGATCTGAGAGGGGAGGAGTAGAAGCTCCAGAGGAGGAGAGAGAGGGGAAAACCAATCTAGCACCAGTCTCTAGCTGCAGACTTCCTGCCCACAACAGGTCCAAGTTCAAAGTTTTATAAGATGGCACCAAACATTTCAGTTACTTAATTGAGATTGTATTGTATAACCTAAAGTGACTATACAAAATTGTATTATCAAAGAGAGGCTAGAAAAATCCAAGGACAAGAGAAAAAAAGAAAACAAGTCCGCATCTACTGTGTTGACTAGTGTTCCCCCAACCCCAAATTCATGTCTACCCAGAACCTCAGAATGTGACCTTGTTTGGAAATTGGGTCTTGAAAACCCCTATTTAGAATTAGATGTAATTAGTTAATTTAAGATAAGGTGATGCTGGATTAGGGTGGACCCTAATCCAGTGACTGGCGGCCTTATGAGGAGAGAACACAGAGACACGCTGGGAAAACGCCATGTGGTGATGGAGCAGAGACTGGAGTGATGCATCTATAAACCAAGGAACGCCAAAGATAGCCAGCAACCACCAGAAGCTAGAAGAGGCAAAAAAGGATTCTTCTCTAGAGCTTTCAGAGGAAGCATGGCCCTGCTGACACCTTGATTTCAGACCGGCAGCCCTCAGAACGGTAAGAGAATAAATTTCTGTTGTTTTAAGTCACCCAGTTTGTGGTACTTTCTTGTGACAGCCCTAGGAAACTAATGTACCACAGACGGATTTAAAGAGATAAAGGGAGCAAAACTAAAGTTGCTTTATGATTCCATACCCTAGATCTTCTGTGTTCCACGTATTAACTATAAGTAGGCAATCAAAGGAAAACAAGGTGAAAAGTTAAATAAGGCTTTGATTACCAGGCTAAGGAGTCTAGGTCTTATCCTTTAAGGCAATAAGGAATAAATTCAACTTGACTCATATATGTATTGAGCATTGTGGTAGGTAGTGAGGATATAAGAATAAATAAAATAAGGTCACTTCCATGGAAGTAGCAGACAGATAGATGATTTCAATATGCTGTGATCAAGGCTGGAAACCCTGGTGGTGCAGTGGTTAAGTACTACGGCTGCTAACCAAGAGGTCGGCAGTTCAAATCGGCCAGGCGCTTCTTGGAAACCCTAAGGGGGCAGTTCTACTCTGTCCCATAGGGTCGCTAAGAGTCGGAAACGACTCGATGGCAGTGGGGTTGGTTTTGGTGATGAAGGCTATGATCCAGATGTGCACCAAGTGCTGAGGGGGTGATGTGCACAAGGCAGAATTTTATGAATTATAGGGTTGGGATAGAGAATAAAGGCAAAAAAAAAAGAAAAAGAAAAAACACCCTATAAGTAGATATGATACACATATCTATGTATAAAAAATACATAGATAGGAGACCCAAATCTTCAAATATCAACGTGGAAGTCAAAATTCTTGGTCAAACTTCGAGCTGAAAGAATTTTTCGAAAATTGTGCCAGAAACAGAGCAACCTGACAACTATTTTAAGAGATGCTGAATTTGCATTGACAATATCGGCCCTGGATATGGATCAGTGCACCGGAGTTCGTCAGGCTGCTTCTCAGTTCCTCTTTGGCAGCAATGCATGGCTTTCCCCATGACAGACTCAATGCAATGACACCCAGAAGAAGGAAGCAACTGGCAACTGGTCGACCCCAGGTGAGAAAAGAACTTGGCCTGCACTTCAGCCTTTAAAATCCAATTGGTCCTGGCAATAAGCACACAAAGTAAAGAAGAAAGCTGAAGGCAGGAACGGGCAGGGGAAGCACAGGGAAGGCAGAAATGTTCTGTGAGGAAGCAGCGGCTGTGTATTGACATATTGCCCAACACTGCAATAATCAGCCCGGCCCATTCTGGGATGCACACTCCAGCTGCTGGAAAGGCTAACGCACCTGCTGCTCTCTGTGCGTGTGGTTCCTTTCAACGCTGATGAATTAGGGCTTCTAGAATTTATCTAGCAAAGGCCCATCATTTAAAACACTTGAATCTCCAACAGAGCTGTCCTTGGTAGCATCAATTACTGTTTCAGGAGGTGATTTTTCCTTGTGTGACAGAGCACATGTCAATTACAGGCTTTTATATCCTTATACAAAGCAGTTGTTTTGGTTAACAAGGCACGTCAGCTTCCCTTCTAGAAGTGGTTTTAAGAAAGATAACCTGCAATAGTAGTTTGGGCTTTTCATTTAAGATTTCTTTTCAGGGCATATAAATCGCACTTTGGTTTTTTTTTCTTCTTCTTCTAATGCCCATTTAATTAAGCTCTGTTATTAAAAAAAAAAAAAAAAACCCGTTGCCGTCGAGTCAATTCCGACTCCTAGTGACCCTATGGGATGGAGTAGAACTGCTCCATAGGGTTTCCAAGAAACTGCTGGTGGATTCAAACTGCTGACCTTTGCTTAGCAGCCGAGCTCTTAATTGCTGCGCCACCAGGGCTCCCTGTTGTTGTTAGGTGCCATCAAGTAGATTTTGACTCATAGCGACCCCATGTGACAGAGTAGAACTGCGCCATAGGGCTTTCTAAGTTGTAATCTTTATGGGAGCAGATCACCAGGTCTTTCTCCCGTGGAGATGTTGAACGGGTTCAGATGGCCAACATTTTTTTTAGCAGTCAAGCACTTAACCGTTGCACTACCAGGGCTCTGTAATTAAACCCTAGTGGAGTCTAAAACTACCAAACATATTCTATGCTTGCATATTGATTTTTGTTATAGAATACAATATCATCCTCTATAGCTGCCACATACTATCACAAACGGGAAGGAGCCCTGGTGGCGCAGTGGTGAAGAGTTCGGCTACTGAACAAAGGGTTGGCAGTTCGAACCTGCCAGCTGCTCCATGGGAGAAAGATGTGGCAATCTGCTCCCGTAAATGTAACAGCCTATGAAACTCTATAGGGCAGCTCTACTCTGCCTATAGGGTCACTATGAGTCAGTACTGACTGGAAGGCAACAGATTTGGTTTGGTTTTGGGTTATCACAAACAGCATTCTGCCTAAAGGGATGGTGAATGATGGGATTAATTTCAGATTGGTGGTGGAGGGAAAAGCTCTACTAATGTAAATGTGAGTGTCTTAACTAATCAAATATTATAAAGAAGATAATGGGTCACCAGCCAACAAGTTGCTAAATCAGTGACTGGAAATCATTCTCAACTCTTTGAAACTCTTCCTCGTCCCCCACCATCCACTACAATAGTCAATTGGTCATTAGAGCCCTCCTTTTCCACCTCAAGTATCCCTCCAGCCCAACCCTCTGCTCCATCAACTCTGACATTTCCTTCTTTCAAGAACCCTTATCTCAAACTTGGAGAGCAACCCCAAGACTCCTAACTTGAACCTGGTGCAGAAAATCTAAAATAAAATAAATCTAAAATAAAAAGAAAGAAAATCTGGGGATGGGCCTGGGAGTCTGTATTTCTAAAATCTACCTAAGTGATCCTGATCAACCAGGTTTGGGAATCAATATAGGAGGTCCTCAATAAATTGTAATTAAGGGACATTGGTAGTTTGGTGGTAGAATTCTTGCCTTCCATGGTGGAGACCTGGGTTAGATTACCAGCCAACGCACCTCATGTGTAACTACCACCTGTCTATCAGTGGAGGTGTGCGTGTTGCTATGATGCTGAACAGGTTTCAGTGGAGCTTCCAGACTAAGACAAGGAAGAAAGGCCTGGTGATCTACCTCCCTTGTGCATGGTGTAGCAATCAGTCAGGGACTAAGGACGACAAATTGTAATTGAATGAAAGACCAGATGAGGATTGTTTTAAATAATACAAGCTACTTCCTTTGGGTGTATTGTTAAGGAACCTTAGTTGTAGTCCAATGAAGGAGAAGTAAGGGAGGAAAAAAGATGTCCCCAGGCCAAAATGAATCAGTTCTACTATTGGCCTTCAAGATGATGACTTAATCAAGAGAAGATGTCAAACAAGTTTGTAAGAAAATTCGGAATAAGCAAAAAAGATTACTGGACATCTCCATTGGAAAACTATGCATGTGCAGAGAATAACCTTCTGGGTTCTTCAATTCTAGCCTTTCATTTTCTTTGAGCTATTTTACAACCCTATAATGCAACCCATTGCAAAATAATTCTTATCTATAGACATGCAAAGAAATTCTGGCTGGTGGCAGTTTAGTTGACTTTCTCAACACCCTCCCCTTGGAAAAAGTCATTTCTGTGTCCACTCATAAATTCATTTTCAACATTTCTTTACTTCATATAAATCAGTGGTTCTTTATTTCGTCTTTGAACTGGTTTTAACATCTAGCTAGGTCCCTCATTTAATTAAAGAGTTACATAAAATATTCTATATGTTCATTTTTCTGTATGTGAGTCATGTACTGACTTTTGTTAAAAATTACCGTTTCAGAAGTTTATATCCAGGAAATTGTTAATTTTCAAGGGAGCTAATGGGAGATGGCACATGGGGTTAAGGAGGATGCAGAGGATGGGGTCCCTACACAATAGTTTAATGACACCAGCCAGTATCCAGCAATTTCTTGTGCTATTTTCCCTGGCTCACGAAAAACAAACAAAAAACCACAGCTTTTCTACAAGGGAGAAAATGCACCATCCAAATAAAAGTATTCTAGTTTTCTTGAAAATCAGACTTCTCAGTGAAAACAAATAAATTGTTACTCTGATTATAAACCAGCCTCTCATGGGTCTGGTTTTTGGGTGGGACTCTGGGTATCAAAAAATTCTGATTTCTGAAACTCCAAATCAGTAGCCAGTCCGCCACCCTCAGTGACAATTCTCATTTCTCTCTACCTTTAACATGGAAGAAAATATTCTAATGCTCTTGAAACATTCTGAGTTGATTTTCTGAAAGGCTATGGATGAAAAAGCAAAAGAACAAAGATGTTATTCAAAACCTGGACAGAAGAATGTTTCAAAGAATTTTCTATGCTAAAGGCAGCATAGTGATAAAAAGAATTGCCCACAAGCAATGAAGAACCAGATTGCCCTAGCACTAATTGAAACGGCACATAAATCTATCATGAGATTATAGCACCAATGATTCCCACTAAGGGTTAATTAACCTAAGTGTACTCTAACAGTGAAGTGTGCTCCACTTATTAATATATTCGGTATCTTCTAGGTCTGGATTTACATTATATTTGATTAGCCAATGTTCTCTAAAGCAGTAGTCCTCCCTTCTTCAAGCCTCACCTACATCTTCAATTGAATTGATTATAATACTACCTTTTGAAAAGCAAGAAATGGACAGAGCACAAAGTCAAGGCAGCCTCCAGTCCCAGTGTGGAAAATGGAATGCTCATAAGGAGATTGAGTCGGACGGGGCGCCCACCTCTATCAACAAGGAGAGCTGGGTGGGGTTGGGGAAGGCTCTGGTTTGGTGGACACTCCAGTGATTGATTGTATGGTAAGCAGTAAGAATCCTAGGGAGTGCCTGGGTGGTATAAATAGTTAATGCGTTCGTCTGCTAACCAAAAGGTTAGAGGTTCAAGTCTACCCAGTGGTGCTTCAGAATAAAGGCCTGGTGATCTACTTTCAAAAAGTCAGCCATTGAAAACCCCAAGAAGCACAGTTCTACTCTGACACACATGGGGTCACGGTGAATCAGAATCGATTTGATGGCAACAGGAACTGGAAAGAATCCTAGAGGTCATCTTCCAAAGGGTATAAGGCCATTCATTAACATACCACTCGCCTGCGTTGGAATTGATTCCACAACTTGGCAAAGCAGAACCTAAAGCATGAAGTCACTGAGGCCTCAAATGGGAGAAGTGGAAAGACCAGCCCTGCATTTGCCCCTTTCATGGCCTCTTTCTGGTCTTTCAGAAATCTGGCCTCAAAAGGGGACTCCTTTTTGTCTGTGCATTTTAGAAAATTCCTGTAGTATAGTGAAAAGACTAGCTTTAATCTTTTGGGAATTCAATTTCATCATCTGTAAAATGGAATAATACTCATTTTATAGGTTGTTAGATTTAAATGAAATAAAATTTATAAACCACCTAGGGCAGTGCCTGGCTGATTCTTAATAAATGGTTCCCAGTTCTTGCTATTGTCATTTTGGGGGTTTCAGACTCCTCGTTGGTGGTGAGACTTTCCTACTCTGCTAAAAAAGTCTCCAAGGATATGGGTAAAGTCAGGAACAAATCCCCCAGCGAAGAATTTGCAGTTCCTATAGTCAAACTGGAAACCCTGGTGGCATAATGGTTAAGGGCTATGTCTGCTAACCATAAGGTTGGCGGCTCAAATCTACCAGGCGCTCCTTGGAAACCCTAGGGGACAATTTTACTCTACCCTATAGGGTTGCTATGAGTCAGAACCAACTCGAAGGCAATGGGTTTGGTTTGTTTTTTTTACAGTTAAGTTTGAACCCACTCAGTCTCTCCACAGGAGAAAAGACCTGGTGATGTGCTCCTGTAAAGATTACAGCCTTGGAAACCCTATGGGGCAGTTCTACTTTGTCCTATAGGGTCGCTATGAGTCGGAATTGACTCAAGCGCACCTAACAACAATGACAAAGTCAAATTATTATCCTGTAACAACAGATAAAATGATAGGGAGCAACAGTGCAAAACCGTAGGCTGCTATGGCAGGGACAGGATGGTATTAAGAAGGGTTCATGTTATTTTATAGAAACTCTTGTTTGTAGCATAGTGGTTAAGTGCTACAGCTGCTAAGCAAAAGGCTGGCAGTTTGAACCCACCAGGCGCTCCTAAGAAACTCTATGGGCCAGTTCTACTCTGCCCTATAGGGTCACTATGAGTCGGAATCAACTCAGCGGCAACGGGTGTTGTTTCATAGACGTTGTAGTCAGCTGATGGTCACAGTGGACTATATCATTGAAAAATGTGGTGTTTAAAAAAAGAAAATTAACAATTCTCCTCACTCACCTCCACTTAAAAATCCCCCTGCTCTTAGTTGTTTTGTTCTAATTACTAAGCTTTCACACATGAAAAAAGCACTTCAGCCGTGATGATTATTTTTAGGAGGTGCTAGTGGGACGATGTGTGAACACCCTCTTAGCCACATTGTTCTCACGTTACTGTGTAATTCATGACTTCCTGGCGTTTCTTTGTTTGCCAGTGTTACATATTGTATATATGGAATGAATGGGCAGGGGAAAAACAATACATAGTATTTTTCCAGTTGAAATTCTTGCAGCCAACTTTAAATACTTCTAAATACTTAAAAAAAATGATGCTATGTATTTGCATGTGTTTAATACTGAATTTTTAATACTAAATTAAAACGCATTTGGTAACTTCAATTTGGTTAACCTTCTTAGTTACCATCGAGTTGATTCCAACTCTCGGTGACCCATTAAAAACACACACACACACACACAAAAAGTTGCCGTCGAGTGGATTCCGACTTATAGCAACCCTAAAGGACAGAGTAGAACTGCCCCACAGGGTTTCCAGTGAGCAGCTGGTGGATTCAAACTGCTGACCTTTGGGCTAGCGGCCAAGTTCTTAACTACTGTGCCACCAGGGCTCCATACGGTGACCCATAAGGGGCACAAAATATTTAATATGGTGAATGGGCCTGGAGTTAACTTACACTTTCAGGACCAAGCACTTCTGTAACAGTCATTTAAAGCCCTGGACATTTCTCATAAAACCTTTTCTATCTTGCCATTTTTCTCTCCAGGTATTGACATTTTATAATGTCTCGATGATATATGGAAATCTGGGTAAAGATTTTAAACAGCCCCTGATTAGGAACCTAAGAGTCCCAAATCCCATTGTCAAAAAAAACTCCACTCCCGACATCTTTAATCTGACTTGTCATCAAATTAAGGTTTTAACTCCAAGTCAATACCTACGGGGGAAAACAGGGTCAAAACAAACAAACAAAAAAAGTTTCCTTTCTCTTCATTCCCTCCTCCCTGTTGTTTTTATTATTTATTTTAATTCATTGCGATGAAGTTAAAATGGCAATAAAGAGCTTCTTGAAGGAAAAAGAATATTACCAAGTGTTAAAAGAACAGACGCAAATAGAAAAGGGCTAAGTGTTATCCATTTTTAGCTTAAAAATAACGGCGCCCTGGTGGTGCAGTGGCTAAGGGCTCAGCACTAACCAAAAAAGGTTGGCAGTTCGAATCCACCAGCCGCTCCTTGAAGACCCTATGCAGCAGTTAGAATCGACTCAATGGCAACAGGTTTGGTTTTTGAGTTTCTATACAAGCTTCAAGGAGCCCTGGTGGCGCAATGGTTAACCACTCAACTGCTAATCAAAAGGTTGGTGGTTCGAAACCTCCCAGTGGCTTCATGGGAGAAAGATCTGGCCACATGCTTCCATAAAGGTTTCGGCCTAGGAAACCCTATGGGGCAGTTCTACTCTGTCACATGGGGTCACTATGAATCAGAATCCACTATACAGCACCTAAACCAGGCCAAACTCGTTGCCGTCGAGTCGATTCCAACTCACAGCAACCCTACAGGACAGAGTAGAACTGCCCCATAGGGTTTCCAAGGAGCGCCTGGTAGATTCGAACTGCCAACTAGACTGTGAGAGAATAAATTTCTCTTTGTTAAAGCCATTCACTTGTGGTATTTCTGTTATAGCAGTACTAGATGACCAAGACAGATGTGAAAATTCCTGTCACTGATTCCTTCCTGCCCAGAATTGAATGCTTGTTCCCAAAGTGCATTTTAAGCCAATTTGAGCCCAGGTTGCACTTTCCATCACAGTGTCAATGTCAATTGTGGTTCTGGGTCAACTGGAGCCTTGTTGAGCCATTCTTGACCTAAGAAGACTTTTAATGACATTGGTCTCACTTGAGAGTCCTGGGAACCAGAGACATTCCAGCCAGGAGAAAAAAGAACTCCGTTCCCCACTCCACATGTCTTCCTCCTCCAGTACACATACATACCTTTGCAGGGCTCAAGCTAAACAAAATTTTGAAACACTCAAATTCATCTTTGAAAAATTTCCACCTCCTTAGCTGTTCTAAGTGGCCGCCCTCCCTTCTTCTACTTCTAAATAAATAGACTCTCTGAAAGTTTCAAGTTTTTTTTTCCTGTCTTAGTTTTTTTAGTTATCTAGTGCTGCTATAACAGAAATACCACAAGTGGATGGCTTTAACAAAGAGAAGTTTATTTCCTCACAGTAAAGTAGGCTACAAGTCCAAATTCAGAGTGTCAGCTCCAGGGGAAGGCTTCTCTCTCTGTCGGCTCTGGAGGAAGGTCCTTGTCATCAATCTTACCCTGGTCTAGGTGCTTTTCAGGCATAGGAACCCCGGGTCCAAAGGACGTACTCTGCTCCTGGTGCTGCTTTCTTGGTGGTATGAGGCCCCCAACTCTCTGCTTGCTTTCCTTTCCTTTTATCTCTTTAGAGATAAAAGGTGGTGCAGGCCACACCCCAGGGAAACTCCCTTTACCTTGTATCAGGAAGGTGACCTGAGTAAGGGTGGTGTTACAATCCCACCCTAGTCCTTTTTTTTTCCCACCCTAATCCTTTTTAACATAAAATTACTATCACAAAATGAAGGACAACCACAGAATACTGGGAATCATGGCCCAGCCAAACTGATACTATTTTGGGGGGACACAATTCAATCCATTACATTTCCCCATAAGGGCTCCCATACCAGGAATCCTTGAAGCACCAATGGGAGACGAAGGGTGAGTAGGAAAAGCATGTTCTTGTGAGACCACACGGGTCAGTCAGTTCTTGAGGTGACAGCCATCTTGTACACACACACCCACGCACACACGCCATCATGCACAGTTCAAAACCAGACTGAGCTAATATTACTCACTGACATCACATTTATCACACTGATGAGACCCCAAAAACGGAATCCATGCAATGGCCTTTTCTCAAAGTCTATTTTTACCTTAAGTCAGAACACACTAGTAGAGTGCCCTTCATAGTACTAATTCACGAGCCAGAGAGGACATTCTAGGAGCCCTAAGTAACATTTCATTACGTCCTATCTTACCAAAGCTCTCATTTGATTGACCTACAAATTTCCAAACCTATCATTTGGTTATTGAGGAGGCAGGAAAAATGTCATATGGATCCATCTGCTCAGGGTTGCTAGAGCACTGATTATTTTTTAAATGGCACCTCAAGATGCTACATTAAAACCTTAGTTAATCAGAATGCCAGGACACTATCTATTTTAAAATGAAATTCACCAAAAAGCCTTGGTTCTCAACACTTACTGTGGAAGATCTTTCTAAGATGTATTATTCTAATGGTTTCCAAAATTGTTTTTAGCCACAGAGCTCTTTCCTTAAACAAATCCTGGATGGAAGCTAACACATGACATCAGTAAAGCAGAGCTGCTGAGGTTGGAGCAGACATCAGGGCTCAGGCCCTGCCCACTTGGCTGCGCTTTGCCCTCCTCGAGTGAGGGCTTAGAGGTCTTCACCCTAGGGATACTAAAGAGGTGCTTTAGAATCCTTGCTTTTGTCATCAGCGGCCATCTAGCCAACCCTGACTCATGGTTCCCCCAGGCACAGCAGAATGAAATGCTGTCCAGTCCTACACCATCCGCATGATCAGTTGCAGATCTGACTGTCGTGATTCATAGCGTTTTTACTGGCTGATTTTCAGAAGTAGATCGCCAAACCCTGTTATTGTTAGGTGCTGCTGATTTTGACTCATAGCGACCCCATGTGACAGAGTAGAACTTCCCTGTAGGGTTTTCTAGGCTGTAAACTTTACGGGAGCAGATAGACAGGTCTTTCTCCCTCGGAGCCACTGGGTGAGTTTGAACTGCCAACCTTTCGGTTAGCAGCTGAGTGCTTAACCACTGAGCCAACAGGGCTCCTTCACCAAGCCTTAGAGCACAGGAAACCACAGTTTGAAAACCACAGTGTTAGCTGATTTCCCCTCGCGAATGCAGTTTGATGAGAATTGCTGCTTTGAAAAATTATTAATACAAATAATAGCAAACACTATTGCAGGTTAACTATAAACCAATTTTGTGTTAAGAGCCAGTTTATCCTGGCTCCCATCCCATGAGCACTGGCCTACAGCTATTATACTGCCCTTTCAAACAGGATTTATCCTGCCTTGTTGGGTTTGTTGTGTTGGAAAAAAAAAAAAAAAACCAAACCCAATGCCATGGAGTTGATTCCGACTCATAGCAACCCTATAGGACAGAGTAGAACTGCCCCATAGAGTTTCCAAGGAGCACCTGGTGGATTCGAACTGCTGACCCTGTGCCACCAGGGTTTCCTGTTGTTGAAGGAGGCAAAAATTGTGAAGTAGATGAAGTAGATAACTTCAGCCCTCACCTCTAATCTCCTTTCTCTGCTCTTTCGCCGGAACTTCAAGCTCCAGGTACCACGTGTCTTTATGGCACCCATTTTTTCTGGCACCTATTTACCATGTATCGATTCCACCTTTGGCTTTGGGGCTACCAAGATAAGACAGTCTCTGACCTTCCAGGCTCTATCCAGAGGAACCTGCTCAAATCTAGTTTAACTCTTTCTAGGAAATGGCTATTCTAGAAGCAATGACATAGTTCACATTTTCTTGGGAAAAAATCCTATTTCAAAAATTCAAATAAAGATCCACATTTCCTTATCCAGAACCCTTGGAACAGATCCGTTTCAGAATTCAGAATCTTTCCAATTTTAGAAAGGTAATGTGGAGCCTATCCCATTACATCTGTCAGGACAGGATAGATTATGCTCCAGTAATAAACACCCCCAATATCCGAGGAAGTGGGGGCTCTGTTCTGCTTCTCTTCTGCGTCCCAGGCTGCCAGGACAATCACCATCAGGAGTGTTGCTGATCATAGTTCTAGAGGGAAAAAGCTAGGGCTGATTGCCAACGGCCTCCTGAAACTTGTGCTCGGAAGCGACTGATAGTAAGTCTGGTTACATTTCATTGGCCAAATCAAGCTACATGGTCATGTTGTTGTTGATGTGTGTGTGTCATGGGGTCCATTCCTACTCACAGTGGCCCTATAGGAGGGAGCAGAACTGCCTCATAAGGGTTCCAAGGCTTTAATCTTTACAGAAGCAGACTGCCAAGTCTTTCTCCCATGGAGCAGCTGGCAGGCTCGAACCTCCGACCTTTCAGTAAACAGCCAAGTGTTTAACCATTGTGCCACCAGGGCTCCTTCACATGGTCATACCCAGTTTCAAAGGGGAAGGGAAGTGCAGTCCTACAATGTGTCTACCAAGTGGAGAGCTAGAAATATTTTGTCCACAGCCCTTTTGACTGCCACAGTCACAAGCTACATTACAGTCCTAGCCGAGTCTGCCACAGCATGGAGTAACCACACACAAAAATTGTGCTGCAGCTAAATGTGACTGTTTATATGCTACGGAGTTAAAAGAAACTATGCATAACTTCATATTGGTTCAGTTCAGGTCTTGTAGACAAATGAGCTTTGGTGCCAAATTAAAAAAAAAAACTCTGTTTTTAAGCACTGGGGATTTCAGAACTGAAATAAAGGATCGTAGCTGTGTACTGGCCTCAGAGATTTCTATTTTTGTTCAGTTTTATATTTATTATCAGATTCTTTTTCATAAAGCATCATCCATTTGCAAAATTAAATGTAGAGGCAGTGTAGCCATGACCTTGAACATACAAGCCCTGGAGGTGGACTCGCAGCTCTGCCATTTACTTCCTGGTGTGGCCTTGGATAAGTAACTTAACCTCCCTATGACTCAGTTTCCTTTTTGGTAAAAATATGAAAATAATACTTCCCTAGTCAGGTTGTTAAGAGGATTGAGGTAGGATACGGAAAGTGCTTAAAACAATGCCTAAAATTTAGCTATCGCTAATCGTTAATTAAATAGGATAGAATTTTCATATGCCTACATTTTTAAAATTCTATTTTTTTTTAAACCATTATCCTCTATAGTTTCCTCACCCAAGTAAACACTCTTGCTCTGTGTCATGCCCAGTTCTCAATTTACTATTGCTGAGGACAATGAGCTGATAATACCCTCTTCCTCCGGGTATCTGCATTTTTAAATAAGATGCATGGGTTAGGGAACTTGAGTGGGCATCAGATTCCCCTGGAGGGCTTGTTAAAACAGATTGTGGGGCCACCCCAAAGTCTGATTTAGGTTTTTTTTTTTTTAGAGCCTGAGATTCTGCATTTCTAACAAGCTCCCAGGTGATGCTGATGCTGCTGATCTTTGAGAACCACTGCTCTTAAAGCTAGAAGCCCTGGTGGCCTAGTGGTTAGGTGCTACGGCTGCTAACCAAAGGGTTCGGCAGTTCAAATCCGCCAGGCTGCTCCTTGGAAGCTCTACGGAGCAGTTCTATTCTGTCCTATAGGGTCGCTATGAGTTGGGATCCACTTGACAGCGCTGGATTTTTGGGGGGGCTCTAAAGGAATGTTTGGGATTACAGATAAAGTGCCAGTGTGGGGATACAGACGCCAGCAGAAAGGACTTCCACGGCAAGGACTCGCTTGAAACCGCGAGATCTCAACCTGGCTGTGCCAGGGCTCTCACCCGCGAGCTTTAACATTCCACTGCTTGGGCCCCGCCTCCAGAGCGTCCGACGTCACTCGTTTGGGGTGTAACCTGGGCGTCAGGAATTTTCAATACTCCCACGTGATTCCACCGTGCAATCAAGTTAGAAAACCTCTGCTCTCAGGGCATTTACTGAAGTATCCAATGAGCACGCGTTCTCTAGTTGCAGACAGCAGTGGGTTTCTTTTTCAGCGCTCTTTTCTTCAGCAATACCAGGGTGTTCTGCTGTTGGGACAGAAAGTGGCTTTCCTGTCCTATTTGCCACTCTGACTCAGGCTTCATGGCGCATGAACTAGCAACTGCTCTTGGGGACCTCACTTATATCCCTGGTAGGCGGTCAGGCGAGCAGATTCTTGGAGCATGTTCGGCTGGTTCTGCCCCCTCCTAGGGAGAGCTGTTTTTCTCGCCTGCCTTTTTGCGAGTTAGCCTCATACAGTGACTGTGCTGACTAAAATCTGTGTTCTATTCATTTTACATGAAGCTTCAGATGCTAAAAGCCCACTTATTGCTGGAAATAGGATTTCTAGTTAAAAGGCTGAAATGAGAGTGAAATGTGTGACACCAGCAAGGAAAACTAAGATGCAAAAGGCTAAAACAAAATCATTTCAATGGCCTTCAGCATATAGGTCAAATTACAGAAATAAGCAATGGAAATCACTACCTTCCACACCTCACACGACCCTTTATTAATGCTCAGTTGCTGTGTCCAGACAAAGATGATGGGAGAAACACTGTCTTTATCTACTTTCACTCTTGAAACACCACTAAAATGACTGCAAAAGCGTTAAAAAATATAAAACCCTAAAATAACAAGAATTGAAGGGGGGCAAATGCCAGCAACATTTTGGAAGCTGGAAAGCTGATGGATAACAAGTTGGTAAGTCAGCAGACCAAACGAAGCCGAATCCTAAATCAGCAGTAGGGAAAGCCACAACGCAGCCCAGTTTATACCACAGACCGGGGTCAGTGGTTTTACTGGGACACAGCCCTGCCCATTCATTTACATATTGTCTGTGGATGCTTTCCAGACAAGTGGCAGAGTTGAGAAGTTGTGATTTGATAATTGACCAGTTTTATGGCTGCCAAAGCCTAAAATATTCACTGTCTGGCAATTTAAAGACAAACGTTGCCGACCCCTGCCATAAATTACCGAAAAGGCTCAGGAGCTGGCAGCAGCAAGTACCTCTGGGTGTGGGGATGAAGCAGAGTCATAAAAAAGGTGGATTGGCTAGAAATATGCTTGAGAAGCAACCACATTTCCAGTTTCCCAGATCCTGTACAAAAGATACATCCAGAGATTAAAAAAAAAATTCAGAAAAATTAAAAAATAAATAGCTCAACGGATGAGTTGAAAGATAAGTGAATATCTCAAAAGTAGAAAGAAAAAAAGACAAAGGATCAGTTCTGTAGTCCGATATCTGAATAATGAGATTTCCAGAAAGAGTAAAAAGCAAATGGCAGACAGTAAATCATGGATGACATCATTTTAAAAATATAGGGCATTGAAGAGTGTCTTAGTCATCTAGTGCTGCTATAACAGAAATACCACAAGTGGGTGGCATTAACAAAGAGAAATTTATTTCCTCACGGTAAAGTAGGCTAGAAGTCCAAATTCAGGGCATCAGCTCCAAGGGAAGGCTTTGTTCTCTCTGTCGGCTCTGGAGGAAGGTCCTTCTCATCAATCTTCCCCTGGACTAGGAGTTTCTCTGCACAGGAATCCCAGGTCCAAAGGATGTGCTCTGCTCTTGGCACTGCTTTCTTGGTGGTATGAGGCCCTCCACTCTCTGCTTGCTTCCCTTTCCTTTTATCTCTTGTCAGATAAAAGGTAGTGCAGGCCACACCCCAGGGAAATTCCCTTTACTTTGGATCAGGGATGTGACCTGAGCAAGGCTGTTACGTCCAACTCTAATCCTCTAATCACAGGCAGAGATTATGATTTATAACATATAGGAAAATCACAAAATGGACGACAACCACACAATACTGGGAATCATGGCCTCACCAAGTTGACACATTTTGGGAGGACATAATTCAATCCATGACAAAGAGCATGGATTTCAGACTAGATGAGCCCAGTGAGTGGCTGGCAAAATGCATGACCAGAGACCCAAACCAAGGCCCATCACCATGAAACAGAGAACAAACAGAAGATCCTTCCAGGACACAATGCAAAGGATCAAGAATCAGAGTAGCTTTGGTCTTCTCAGGAGCAACACTGGGACTTAGAAGACATGGAAGCAATGTCTTCAAAATTCTGAAAGAAAATGGTACCATCAAAGGTATTCTATAAATGTTTATTAAACTGCATTGAATTTCCAACTTTATCCCTGTTTGTATTCATTCTCTTTGTTCCCCAGCCCCATAGAGGGATGTTATATGGACAAAATACCCCATTAGTATGAACACTCATGCTCATTTCATTTTGCCTAGCACTGATGTAGATTTGCTAGATGACTGTTGTATGAATAGATATATCTCCGTCTTGTCCAGGCCACCATGATTTTTCCCCTGGACCTCTTCAGTACCCTCTAAATTGGTCTCCCTGCTTCTACTCTTGCCACCTTAATCGTATCTCCTCACAGTAGCAAGTGAACTTATTAAAAAATAAATTGAATCAAGCCAGTCTCCTACGTGACATTTGCTAATGGCTTGCCATTACTTTTATAATAAATTCTGTACTGTGGACTACAAAGTTCTGCATGATCTGGCCCTCGGCTACTTCTCCAGCCCCATCTCACTCACTAGGTTTCTGTTTTTTTCTTGGTAGAATGTGCTGTACTCCTTCTTACCACAGGGCCAACGCACTGGGCTTCCTTCTTCCTAGAACTTTCAGATACCACTTTCCACATGACTGGCTCCTTTGCATCCTTCAGATCCTAGCTTCAATATCGCCTCCTCAGACAGGCCAGTCCTAAGCCATGCCACTCAATGAAGCATGTTTAAGAAACCAAAGACAGACAGGAGAGATGAAGGAAGTTGAGGAATGATCAAAGCTCAGCCCAGGTAATTTCAAGCACCAGGCTACACCACTGTAACCATTTGAAGAGATTCCCCTGAAGAATTCTGGCTAAATGTCTGGTTCTGAAACACAGGAATTCACCTGGAATGCTAGACTTTCATCTGTATTATCCAAGTATTTAAGCACTGGTTTCTGCTCAATTATCAGAATTCTCCTGCTTGGCCTTCACTTCTGCTGCCAGTTGGCAGAACAAGGGGTTCTGGTTTGCAAAATCTGACCCTTTGCCTTCTCTCCACTTATCAAATGATGGTAATTACTGGCTTGGGTTTTCCCCCTAAAAAAAAAAAAGAATTGATCCTAGATGCTTTCCTGTTACATATTCTAAAAATATAAATAGTAACCAGTTGCCATCAAGGGGATTCCGACTCATGATGACCCCATGTGTGTCAGACTAGAACTGTGCGCCATAGGATTTTTAATGGCTGATCTTTTGGAAGGAGAGTGCCAAGACTTTCTTCCAAGGAGCCTCTGGGGAGACTCGAACCTCCAACCTTTTGGTTAGCAGCTGAGCATGTTAAACATTTGCAACACCCAGAGACAATGTTATGGAAGACAACCTAGTCCTTGATACCTCTTTTTGTCAGATACAAAATCTGGTCCTGCATGGATAACGAGTGTCACTATGTTTGGGCAAACTTCCACTTTTTCATTCCCAGCTGACTTCAAGAGGTAGAAGGATCCAACTTTTCCTTTAACTCTACTATAACCAGAATTCTACTCGTGCTTCTTCTGTGCCTTAATTTCTTTTTATTTAAATGATAAATATAAATACATCTTACAATTAGGAAAATAACATAATTGCCAGGGAAATTTCCATAGGGTAAGAGCTTAAGGAAAAGTCACCATCAAAATGTAAAAATCTAGCATAAATTTCTGCTCAAGTACAACTCTTCTAAAGACAGGTAGTAATAATAATAATAATATTGAGCCTTTGTCCATCTTCAAAGCTTTAACATTTTTATACACCTGGTTACCTTGTTTTCTTCATGCCTCCACTGCAAGCCCCTGGTCATCACAATTGACAAGCCTCCTGATAGCCTCACACCCACTGGCTCAGAAGCCAGTGTTGCCTTAGGATAGAAGAAGAAGACTGGATGTTTTCAGCAGAGCAAAAAAACCTTCCCAACTTTCAGAGCAATAAAAGTATCCCTCCACTATTTCAGTAGTGCTAAAAATAGCTTTCATGACTTCAGTCTCTCTCGCCTAAGTCTTTTAAACTAGGGGATAAATCTAGACACTTGGTCCAAGATGACTGGATTCCTTCAAACTTCAAACACTGGATTTATGCCAACAAAGGAACCACTCTTGTTAAGCTTTTAAATACGTGAGGCTGAAGTGTTTCTTTCTTTCTTTCTTTTTTAAGTAGAAAAGGGATTTATTGGGATGATATAAACTACAGGGAGGCTGGAGATCAGGCTCAAAATGAAGTGTTTCTTAAACAAATTAGACACTGTCCATACTTCTTATTTTGAAGTGAGTGAGCCATCATACATGGGAGCTGTTTTTCCTCCCCAAGAGGCAGTGAGTGTGAGGGTTACCCACAGATTTGAAGTGGCATATGGCTCACTCTGGGGGAGGAAGGGCAGAATGCTTCTATATTTCACCAGGTGACTGGGCCGCAGGGAATGCCGTTACCAGAAAATACCAGAATGGCCTACAGGTAAACATATGGTATTTCTCATAATAATCACCTCTTAAAACCTCCCAACAGTACTGTTAAAAACAACAACAAAAAAAGCACACAAACCACTCATAGTTTATTGTGCTGCTAGAAATCTGCTGTGACAAAAGCCAAAGTTTATTGACAAACTTGTATATATGATTGAACTTGACCTTCAACATTCACAAGACCAATTGCATGTAATTTGTCTTGCCTGATGTTTTTGTTGTTCACATAACACGGTACCTGTTCTTTTTTCTCGACAAAACAAATTAAATTCAACAATGACAACAAAAATGATCTGGGTTAGTAAATTGCTATTAACTTCAAGGATATCATTCATTCATTCATTCAATCTATAACTATTTACTGACCCTATGCTATGTATCAAGTCCTGTTCTGGGACCTGCAGATTCAGCTGTGGGAGAGATGGACACATTGTTCATAACTTCTAAGAGTTTATATTCCAGCAGGAACACAGACATATACATAATTGCAAATAAGAAATTGTTTTAAGAAAGGATAAGGGTCTCCTTCATCAAGTTATCTTCTCAAAATACTAAATACTACCCAATTATGTTTGGCAAGAACACATTACGTCTCCAGGTAGGAACAGAAAATGTTCCTGTCTTGCTCTCTTAACATTCATAATGAATGCTGGTCTCTCTCATGAGTTAAGTAAACCATGCTTACCATGGAGATTTTCACGTGAGTGGTTGTAGCCTAGCAGCCATTGTCCCAAGCAACTTGACAGATGCTCTCTATTTCTCAATAACCTTCTTATTGGCAGTGTACTTGGGGAATTTGAGAGTCAAGATGCTCCTTCTATCCCTAACATCCCTGCTTCTATGTAGGCCAACTGCCACTGGCAGAACCATGCTTATGCGGAACTCAAGCATACTTTACCCTCTGAAGAGTTAGGTAGACCCAAGTAAGGCAAGCAAACTGACAAAATCCAAACAGCCCAAAGTCCTAGTACCCAATGCCATGACCCAGGAAACATGCAGTGGCTCTCTATCTACCCAGCACAGTAAACTAAATCCAAACCTCTTGCTTGAAATTCTTTGAAATTGAGATTACCAGGTAGTTGCCTACTTGCTTGGCATTATCAAACCACCTTGATAAGCTCATCAACCCTTTAAATATGACTGGCAGTGGGCCAGGAGAGCTGGGTATACTCCATGAATGACCCAGGACTATTTAACTGAAATAAAAATTCTATACCTTAAGCTCTCTTTTGAAGAGTTTAATTTAAAAAGAAAATTAGCACAGAGGCAAACATAAACAAAGGGGCAACATTACTGCACACTTAGCACCAGATTTATCAACTGAATCATAATTAGAAGCCCTGCTTCCAAAATAATGCAATTTGATGCTACAATGATTGCTACAATATTGATGTTATGATACCGATCATCCCTAAAGAAACACAAAGCTAACCTCCTCGATAACATTACCAAATATTTTAGAAACTCAGTTTTGAGCCTACAAATGCATACAATTATTCTTCCCAGTTGAGAAGGGGGTTCAACTGGTTCCTGAAATAGAATTGACGATGGAGACACTGAGAAGCAATGGAGATGTTTTTGATCCCTTGGAATTTCTGGGCACAGATTTGGGCTTGAGAAGAGCTGAAAATAATTTTGCAGCAATAAAAGAAAATGTTTTGATTTTCTGCTTGACTTTTTCATGGTTTACTGATAGTCCATGCATCTGGAAAATTTCCAATGATCCAAATGAAGGTTATTTCCAACCAATGACTTGAAGCTGCTGAGATAGTTCAGAGCTTAAATATAAAAAAGGAAGGCAGCCAGCGAGGGCCCCATGGAAGATAGCAAGATTGTCTTCATTAAAAGCGTCGCAAGGGTGTGGTTAGTAAAAAAAAAAAAAAAATTTTTTTTTTTTGTTAGTAGGAAGCCATAAATACTGATGATGAACAATCTTCAAAGAGGAAGAAACCATTCTTTTTCATGATCCATGTAAATCTGGAATTGGAAGCCTTTTCCACAATCGGTGCTGATGTCTCCACATGTAGAATCTAGGGTTGGGACTTAAATTGGCTGTGTTCATTTTTCTGTTTTGTGAATATGCGTACCTGAGTGTGGAGTGTCTCACCCTCTGCTCCTGTGCTGACATTTTTGAGATTGGTCTTATGAGTAATTCACACATATTAATTAACTTCTATGTGCCACGCATTGTAGGGCTGGCAGTGAGAAAACAGCTCTGTTCTCAGTGCAATAGACAAATTATAAACACGAAACCAAGGGCTCCATGCACATACCATGGGTAAACAGGGAATAATGGAGGTACCATTTTAGCAAAGGTGGCCAGAAAGCACTACTCTGGTGGATTAGGTGGTATTTGACCATCCCTCAAGTCCTGCTGAACATGTGCATTCCAGGCAGAGGAGGATGAAGGGTATGCAGAAAGACACTCAGGAGCACACTTGTCAAGTTCAAGGCATTTTGAATGTTTGTTAACTTATTCTGTTTTTGGTAGTACCTTCTTTAGTTCACGCAGGAGAACGTTATTTGCTTTGGGCACTCAACAGCTGGTACACAGGTTGACACACTCAACTCAAAGAAGTAGATGTTGAAGAATTTCATTGAGCATTGTACAGCTGGTGATTCTTGCTTTAAAATGACATGGTCATTTGCCCAGTTGGTCAATCTCTTAATTTAAATAACATTTTCCAAACAAATTTGTTGGTATTTTCCCAGCATTTTGACATGCTTTCTTTATTCTGACTGATTCATTAATGTAAAAAAAAAAAAAAATGGTAGTATTTAGTTTACAATATTAAAGCATTCACGGTATCATTAGTCAGAAAACTAATGACTTTCAGGATTCCTATCATAGGTAAGAGAGGAAGGTGAAGATTAGGAACAGTTATGCAAAGGAAATAATATTATTCATGAATGTGGACTGATTCAGTAAAGATAAAAGGCACGTATTGATTTAAAAGCTTTTTAATTTTATGAAGTCTTTAAGTGAATAACTTTTCTTAATTCATGCCTGTAGCAGTTTTATCTGCTGGATTAGAATAGGGGAAAAAAGAAACTAAGTATCATTAATATTTCTCTTTAACAAGTATCCCACCTAAATGGCAAGAGAGTGGACAAAAGTATAACCTTCCCAGAGGCAGAGCCAACATGGTGCAGTAGACAGAAGTACCATGCCTGCTGTCCCTCCACAGCAAAGACCAGAAAAACTAAGTAAATCAGAGACAAATGTCAGTCCTGGAACCCTAAGTGTCAAATGAAGAGATAAAGAATTTGACCAAGCACTGAATGGAATAAGAAACTGACAAAGAACAAAGAGTGAGGAGAGATACGAGCCAAGGTCCCCTATCAGCTAATGCAGGACAGATTCACCACCTTGGACTTCTGTTGGAGATCAGCAGACAGGGAGTACAAGAAAGCAGCTTCACAGAGCTCCCAGCAGGAAATAGAACACCTGGTAACCTGAGATACATGCTTTCCCACCCCCCAACCCTTCTTCTCCCTGCTTGGCCTCCACCACTTCACAGTGGGCCGAGGGTGCTCA
Source organism: Loxodonta africana (assembly GCF_030014295.1). NCBI lineage: Eukaryota > Metazoa > Chordata > Mammalia > Proboscidea > Elephantidae > Loxodonta > Loxodonta africana. The sequence goes on along the minus strand of NC_087369.1, from coordinate 13,005,316 downwards.
GCTGGCCAGGAGGCTCCAGCTCTGTGCTGCTTGGATTCACCCCACTCAAACAGGCCAGCTCCTTCAGTGCCATTTCTTTGTTGCTTCTTCTGTGTTGCTTTTTTCAGCTTCTTTTTGTTTCTTCCCTGCCTCTTGCCTCCTCCCCCTCCTTTGTCTCAAACATTTGGCTCCATGTGCCATCTTTGCTTCTTCTTGACAGGCTGTGAAGTGCTGCTCAGCTGGGGAACTGCTTCCCTGGTCTCACTGCCATGCTGGTGGGATCCCTGGGGACTTCTGTTTGTTTCCTTTCTCTTTTTTGTTTTTCTTCATTTCTTGGTTTCATGTCTCTCTCTACTTACCTTCTTTTCCTGTCTCCCGAATACGTGGCACTGTGTACCATCACCGCCACTTCTAGCCAGGCTGTACTGTGAGGCTTGAGAGCCATGTCCCAGGTCTGCGAAGCTGTGTCAGTGGGATCCCTGGGAACATTTCTTTTTTTTTAATCTACTTTTTCTTTTCGTTTTTCTTTATTTCTCAGTTTCTCATCTCTCTCTACTTTCCTTCTTTTCCTGTCTCCTGAATACCTGGCACTGTGTGCTATCTCCGCCCCATCTAGACAGGCTGTGCCCCAAGGCCTGGAAGCTGCTTCCCTGGTCTCCAGTGGGATCCCTGGGGCATTAAAAAAAATTTAATGTATTTATTTTTTTCTCTTTTTCTCCTTGTTTTTGATCATTTCTCAGTTTCTTATCTCTCTACTCCAATGCCAGGCTCCTGCAGCACTTTTTTTTTTTTTGGCTGCTGTGTCTCCTCCTTCCCATCTTCCCCTTACCCATCTTAACTCCACATCACAACCTTCCTCCTCCCTCCTGCCTGTCTGCACCGTGCACTGAACATTGCACCCCCAAGCAGCACAGACATGGCCTCCTGGAACCTGCCCTGTACTGACCCCCAGCCCACCCCATCGGCCCCTGTACATGCCACAAATAACCCATTCCAGCTCCTCCCTTTCAGTTGGACCTGCCCTGTTGCACCACAGCTAAGTGACTGGCTCTGCCCATTTGAAAAGGAGGTGAAAACTATCATGCTCTCAGACAAGAAAACAACAAAGAACACACAGCACGCCTGCTCAGATGTAACCAAAATAAAACAAAAAAGCAGGACAAAACAAACAAATCTACAATCAATAAATGAAGAATATAACTGCTGAATGTCCTGAAGACAGCAGACAATATCAAAACATACAAAAAAAAAAAAAAAAAAAAAAGGACAGGACGGTTCCAAAAGGCATCCAAAATAAAACACCAGATGACTTCCCAGTAGAAGAAAAGGCACTGGAACTACCTGATAGGGAGTTCAAATTTCTAATATTCAGAGCTATCCAAGTGTTGAAACAAAAAGCAGACAAAAATGAGGAAAAATAGACAAATTTATGGAAAAAAAAGGCAGACAAATTCATGGAAAATACAGACAAAACAATTGGAAGAATTCAGGAAAATAATACAGAGACTAAATGTCAAAATAAATTCACAACTAGAAATCATACAAAAGCAGCAATTAGAAATCCAAAAGATGAATAACAAGATTTCAGAAATGGACAGTGTCATAGAATGTCTGAGGGGCAGGTTTGAAACAATGGAAGACAGGATCAGCAAAATTGAAGAAAAATACTTGGATATCACATTGTTTGAGGAAAAGTCAGAAAAAAGAATGAAGAAACCCTGAGAATAATGTGGGAAACAATCAAAAGCAAAAACTTGAGAGTGACTAGAGTTCCAGAACAGGGGTAGAAAACAGAAAATGGATCATTGAAGAACTGCTGACAGAAAATTTTCCTAATATCATGAAAGATGAAAAGCTGACCATCCAAGAATCTCAACAAACCCCATATAGGATAGACCTCAAAAGAAAATCTTCAAGGCATATCATAATCACACTCACTAAAGGCAAAGACAAAGAAAGAATCCAGAGGGCAACTCAAGAAAAAATGAAAAGCCATATACAGAGGGGAAACAATAAGACTAATCTCTGATTACTTGGCAGAAAACATGCAGGCAAGGAGGCAATGGGATGGCATACATAAAACCTTGGAAGAAAAAAATTACCAACCAAGAATAATGTATCCTGCAAAACTCTCGCTCAAAAATAATGGTGAAATTAGGATATTTCCAGATAAACAGAAATTAATGGAATATGTAAAAACCAAACCAAATTTGCAAGAATTATTAAAGGGAGTCCTTCAGTTTGAGAACAAACAACACCAGATGACAGCCTGAATCTAGGATGCAAGATTGCACCAGCCAGATACCAATCTAGGAAATGAACTCTCAAGGACTATTCAAAACCAAAAGATTTACAACAGGGACCAGAAAGGTTAATCTGTAAATGACAACAACATCAAAACAATATAAGAGGGAATAAATGGAGTAGGTATAGAACTTTCTAATGGAGAGGAAAGTAAGGTGATACCAAGTAATAATAGACTGGTTCAAACCTGGGAAGACAAGGGTAAATTTCAAGGTAACCACAAAGAAAGTTAACAAACCTACTCACCAAAATAAAGAAGAAAAACATAAAGTCTCAATAAAAACAAAACCTACAAAAACAAAAGAAATGAAAAAGAAAAGGAAAAAAAACACAAACAAAAAGAATTCAGCACAGGAGAGTAAAAGGAACAAAGAAAATGTCAGCACCACAAAAAAATTTACAAAATGACAGCAATAAACTCACACCTATTAATAATTATACCAAATGTAAAAGGCCTAAATGTACCCATAAAGAGACAGAGAGTGACAGAATGCATTAAAAAAACAGGATCCATCAACATGCTGTCTACAAAAGACACACCTTAGAAACAAAGACATAACTTTATTAAAAATCAAAGGATGGAAAAAAAATATATCAAGCAAACAGCTACCAAAAAAGAGCAGGAGTGGCAACACTCATCTCAGATAAAATAAATTTTAAAACAAAATTCACCATAAAAGACAAAGAAGGGCACTATATAATGATTAAAGGGATGATCCATCAGGAAGACATAACCATGATAAATATCTGTGCATTCAATGACAGGGCTCCAAAATACATAAAACAAACTCTAACAGCACTGAAAAGAGAAATTGACAGATCCACGATAATAGTAGGAGACTTTGACACACCACTCTCAGTAAAGAACAGGACATCTAGAAAGAAACTCAACAAAGACACAGAAAATCTGAAGGACACAATCGGCCAGCTTGAACTCACAGACATATATAGAACACTCCACTCAACAGCTGCAAAGTACACATGGAACGTTCTCCAGAACACCATATCTTAGGCCACAAAGCAACCCTCAACAAAATCCAAAATACTGAGAAAATGCAAAGTATGTTCTCTGATCACAATGCCTTCAAAGTAGAAATTAACAACAGGAAGAGCAAGGAAAAAAAATCAATTACATGGAAACTGAATAACACCCTGCTTAAAAACCACTGGGTAATAGAAGAAATCAAAGATTGAAAAAAAAAATTCCTAGAATCAAATGGGAAGGAAAACGCATCATACTAAAACCTTTGGGAGACAGCAAAGGCAGTGCTCAGGGGTCAGTTTATAGCAATAGATGCACACATCAAAAAAGAAGAAAGGGACAAAATCAAAATATTAGCTACACAACTAGAACAGATAGAAAAAGAATAGCAAGAGAAGCCCACAGCCACCAGAAGAAAGGAAATAGTAAAGATCAGAGCAGAAAAAAATGAAATAGAGAATAGAAAAACAATAGAAAGAATCAACAAAACCAAAAGTTTGTTCTTTGAAAGGATCAACAAAATTGACAAACCGCTGGCCAAACTGACAAAAGAAAAACAGGAGAGGATGCAAATAAATAACCCCAAAAACAAATGAAATGGGGGACAATAAAACAAACTCAACTGAAATAAAAAGGATCATAACAGAATGAAAAAACTATACTCCAACCAAATTGAAAAACTAGAGGAAGTGGACAAGTTCCTAGAAACACTACATACCCAAACGAACACAAAATAATGTTGAAAATCTGAACAGACCCATAACAAAAGAAGATATTGAAAAGGTTTAAAAAAAAAAAATTCCCAACAAAAAAAAAAAAAGCCTTGGCCCGGATGGCTTCACTGGAGAATTCTACCAAACATTTAGAGAAGAGCTTACACCAGTACTATTCAAAGTATTTCAGAACATAGAAAAGGAAGGGATACTTCTGAATTCATTCTAAGAAGTCAGCATAACCCTGAAAAAAGAAAATTACAGACCAGTATCTCTCATGAATATAGATGCAAAAATTTTCAACAAAATTCTAACCAATAGAATTCAGCATCTATCAAAAAAAGTAATACACCACGACCAAGTAGGATTCATACCAGGTATGCAAGGATGGCTCAACACTAGAAAATCAATCAATATAATCCACCACATAAATAAGAGAAAAGAAGCACATGATCATCTCAATCAATGGAGAAAAGGCATTTGACAAAGTCCAACATCCATTCCCAATAAAAACTCTCAGCAAAATAGGTATAGAACGGAAATTCCTCAACATAATAAAGGGCATCTATACAAAAAAAAAAAAAAAAATTTTTATACAAAACCAACAGCCAAAGTCATTCTTAATGGAGAGAGGCTGAAACATTCCCCTTTAGAACAGGAACAAGACAAGGATACCCTTACACCACTTCTATTTAACATTGTGCTGGAAGTCCTAGCTAGAGAAATAAAGCAAGAAAAAGAAATGAAGGGCATCCAAGTTGGTAACGAAAAAGTAAAACTGTCCCTATTTGTGGATGATATGATACTGTACACAGAAAATCCAAAAGACTCCACGAGAAAACCACTGGAACTAATAGAAAAATTCAGCAGCGTAGCAGGATACAAGACAAACATACTAAAATTAGTTGGATTCCTATACACCAATAAAGACAATGATGAAAAGAAATCAGGAGAACAATACCACCATTTATAATAGCCCTTAAAAAAATAAAATACTTAGGAATAAATCTAACCAGGGATGTAAAAGATCAATACAAAGAAAACTACAAAACACTACTGCAAAAAACCAAAAGAGCTCTACATAAATGGAAAAACATACCATGCTCATGGACAGTCAGACTCGACATTGTGAAAATGACAATTCTGCCCAAAACAATCTACAAATACACTGCAATCTCCATCCAAATACCAACGACCCTTCTTTAAAGAGGTGGAAAAACTAATTATTAACTTTATATGGAAAGGGAGGAGGTCCGAGATAAGTAAAGCACCATTAAAGAAGAAGAATGACATAAGAGGACTCGCATCACCTGACCTCAGAGCCTATTATACAGCTGCGGTAGTCAAAATAGCCTGGTACTGGTACAACAACAGATACATTGACCAATGAAACAGAATTGAGAACCCAAATGTAAATCCATCCATCTATGGTCACCTGATTTTTGACAAGGGCCCAAAGTCCATCAAACGGGGAAAAGACAGTCTTTTTAAAAAATAATGCTGGCAAAATTGGATGTCTACCTGCAAAAAAATGAAACAGGACCCATACCTCACACCATACAAAAAAAAAAAAAACTAATTCAAGATGGATCAAAGGCCTAAATACAAAACCAAAAACTATAAAGATCATAGAAAAAATAAGATCAACGCCAGAGGCCCTAATACCCAGCATTAACAGGATACAAACCATAACTAACAACACACAAACTCTAGAAGTTAAGCTAGATAAACTGGAATCTTCTAAAAATTAAACACTTATACTCATCAAAAGACTTCACCAAAAGAGTAAAAAGAGAACCTACAGACTGGGAAAAAAAATTTTGGCTATTACAAGTCAGACAAAGGTCTAATCTCTAATGTCTACAAGAAAATCCAACACCTTTACAACAAAAAGACAAACAATCCAATCAAAAAATGGCAAAGGAAATAGACACTTCACCAAAGACATTCGAGTGGCTAACAGACATATGAGGAAATGCTCTTGATCACTAGCCATTAAAAAAAAGCCATTAGAGAAATGCAAATCAAAACCATAACGAGATACCATCTCACCCCCAGCATTACTGGCGCAAACCAAAAAAACAGAAAATAACACATGTTGGAGAGGCTTCGGGGAGACTGGAAGTCTTATGCACTGCCGGTGGGAATGCAAAATGATATAATTTTGAAAACGATATGGTGCTTCCTCAGAAAACTAGAAATAGAAATACCATATGATCCAGCAATCCCACTCCTAGGAATATATCCTAGAGAAATAAGAGCCATCACACTAGTAGACATATGCACACCCATGTTCATTGCAGCATTGTTCACAATAGTAAAAAGATGGAAACTACCTAGATGCCCATCAACAGATAAATGGGTAAACAAACTACGGTACATACACACAATGGAGTATTACACAATGATGAAGACCAATGATGAATCTGCGAAGCATCTTACAACACGGTTGAATCTGGAGGGCATTATACTGAGTGAAATGAGTCAATCACAAAAGGACAAATATCGTACAAGACCACTACTATAAAAACTCATGAAAAGGTTTACATACAAAAAGAAACAATCTTTGATGGTTATGAGGCAGGGGAGTTGGGAATGGAAAAACACTAAATAGACAATAGATGAGTGGTAACTTTGGTGAAGGGTAAGACAGTACACAATACTGGGAAGCCAGCATAACTTGTATAAGGCAAGGTCCTTGAAGCTCCATAGACACATCCAAACTCCCTGAGGGACCGAATACTGGGCTGCGAGCTCTGGGAACGGTGATCTTGGGGAAAATCTAGCTCAGTTGGCATAACATAGTTTATAGAGAAAATGTTCTACATTCCACTTTGGTGAACAGCATCTAGGGTCTTAAGAGCCTATGAGCGGTCATCTAGGATACTCCACTGGTCTCATCCCTTCGAGAGCAAGGAAGAATGAAGAAAACTAAAGATAGAAGGGAAAGATTAGTCCAAAGGACTAACGAACCCCATCAACCACGGCCTCCACCAGACTGAGTCCAGTACAATCAGATGGTGCCTGGCTACCACCACTGTCTGCTCCGACAGGGATCACAATAGCGGGTCCTGGACAGAGCTGGAGAAAAATGTAGAACAAAATTCTAACTCAAAAAGAAAGACCAGACTTGCTGGCCTGACAGAGGCTGGAGAAACCCCGAGAGTATGGCCTCCAGACATGCTTTTAGCTCAGTAATAAAGTCACTCCTTAGGTTCACCCTTCATCTAAAGATTAGACAGTCCTGTAAAAGAGAATGAGACTACAACTGAGAGACCGCAAAGGAGGCTGGAAGCCAACAGGAGAGCTGCACCAATGAGCCTGGCGAACACACAGAACTATGAGAGGTAATGGAGTAGCTGATGTTTTAAGCCACTACGTTTTGGGGTAGTTTGTTATGTAGTAATAACTAACTAAAGAAGCCTCAATGGAATTTGGGGGCGCACCAATAGGGCACCCCCCCCTGCATTGCACTCAGAATATTTCTGAGATCAATATTCTAGTAGAGGCAACGTAGGGCCAGGTGATTACAAAATTTCTGCCCTTTATCTAGTAATACACTAGCTATTTGTAGGTTGGATAAAGGCAGCTTACTAAGCATCTCCTGAGAGAGTTCTGGGGTAACTTGCTGGGTTGGGTAGCGATTATGGAACTTCCTGGCAAAGGCACAGCAGTGTCTCTAGAGGTAGCTGTCCCAGCTTCTTCTTCACTGTGCCTTGAGGCTCACCACAGCTCATCATTGGCCTACTCTCCAAGCACAAGCAGACTGATAATAACTGTCTGATATGCTTCAGAGTTGCCAGAGTTGCCTTTCTAATGTACAAAGCAGACCATACCAATCTCCATCTTAAACATTATCAATATGCCCTCCCCTGCCCATCACCTGCTCACAGGATGCTGTCCAAACCCCTCAACAAGATAGACAGAACTGGACTTTCTCCCTCTTGTGCCTAGCCCAAAGCCTGCTGTGACCTGGACACCTTTTGCCACGTGTACTTCCACGAGACACTGGGCCGTTTCATGCCTTTGTATGATAGTGCTCAAGTGACAGTACCCTGCTGACCAGAATGCCATTGGCCACCTTCCCTGGCTCAACAAAGTCTTTGGGACTCAGCTCAAATGTCACTTCCTCCGTACAATCTTCTCAATACCTGATAGGCCAAAGTAGTCACTCCCTGCTTCCTCTAGCACATCGCCCGGGGTCTCACATGGAAAGCGTCTAGGACACAGATAGAAAGTGCTTAATCAATACTCACTGAACCAATTGGGGTCAACCCTGGCTTTATGAATGGGTGCTACCCTATCTGTCAGGCACATCACTGACATTTTATTCCTTTGGGGCTCAGAGGCTTTCTGATCTTTAGAAGCCCTTTGGTAAAACGGATATGTGCCTAACACTTTAACACTCTTGGGCATTACTGACAGCTGGAGAAGAAAAGCACTCTCAAGAGTTAGACATTGGGGATGGGTGCTTGAGCAGAGGGTGGCTAGATGCTCATGGATGTTTCCTTTTCCTGGGTACTCAGGAAAACTATATGTCCAAGCCTGCTTGCATTTGTATTTGGGCCATGGCATTAATTCTTAGCAAAGAAATGAGGGCAGAGTGATATACTCCATTTCTAGGCCTGTCCACCCTCCCAAGAGATCCTTGGCTCTTTCTTGTTTCTATCTGTGTGGCTGGAAGTGAAGACTTCAGATGACAGACCTCGTGATACCAGGAGTTCAGATTCCTGAGTCACTATTGGCAAGAGAAACACACGGGACCTGCCTCAGACTGTGCCTGAGTAAGAAATAAAATTTGATTTTGTTGGATCTATCAGTCAGCTTATGTTAAGTTATGCTGGGTAACAAACAACCCTAAATTCTCAATAGCTTATGACAACACAAATTTATTTATCATTCATGTGACATGTCAACTACTGTTTGATTATGGTTGTGCTCCTTGTGTTTTCTTTATTCCAGAATCCAGACTGAAGGAGCAGCCCCTATTTGGAACATGCTTTCATGGTAGAGCAAAAAACGCACCAACCAGAGAGCTGAGCTTCTGCTCAGATGAGGCACCAATCACGTTTGCTCAAATTCCATTACCCCAAGCCTGTCACATGGCCAAGCCTCAGTCCACGGGTGGGAACTATACTATTCCCCCAGGGAGGCATTGCAAGTTACATAGCAACAGGCAGGGATGATAGTTCTCTTACATAAAAGGAGGCTAAAGAATCAGGGACAATTAAACCATCTACCACATTATGCCACTGAGGTTGGGGATGTTTGGTAAAGCCATTGGCCAGCATTAGCCAGCCTTTCAGGTGCCTTGGAGGTGTCTTGCTAGACATAAGCAGAAAGGTAGTTTGGGGAGGATCAAAGCTAAAGCTTGCTTCTCTTCACCGTCTGTCTAAGGCTGACTACTCCTAGACCTCACAGAGTGAGCAGCAGCAGCTGGCCCCAGTGGAAAGAGAAGGGTGTCAGAGCTACGGCCCTTTGTTCTTGTGGTCTGATTTCAAGCATTTATTGGCGATGTGCCTTTGAACAGATTCCATTAACTCTTTGAGCTTTAATTTGCTAATTTGCCAAATAAGAAAACGGCTAACTGCTCCCCAAGTTTGCTGTGAGCAGCAAAGGGGAGGCAATCCTAGCACACAGTAGGTTTTCATGAAACGTTATCTTGCTTTCTTCCTATGTTCTTCTCACATCCTTAGGAATTGATAATGCTCACCCTGCGGGGAATTTAAAGCTTAATGTGTCTCAGTCTTATCAAAAGAGACATTCTCCTTTGTTCTATCATCCAGGACTAATTACCCTACAGAAGGTACTGTGATTAATCGTTTGAGGGCTGTGGAGAGAGGAGATGGGAAAGGAAGAACGGAGGCTGCTGGGGCCATTTGCATTTCTATTCAATAGGATCACTGGGCAGCTGACTGGAGCTTGCTTGTCATAACAGCCCTGGTATTTAAATAAAGACCTTAGCATTAATCATCGATTGTGATTAAAGCCCACAGTTACCGTAAAAGCTGAAAACATGCTTGGCTTATTTATTTATTTTCCCTCCCCCTTATTTTTTTCCCCTGGTTTTAGCAATACAGAATCTCAGTGGCTACAAAACCCCAGAATAAAAAATTCTGTATTTTTATTAGAAACAAAATGGGGAGAGGATCTTGGACATTATATCAGGAATTTAGAGGGCGGGAAGGAAGAGGGTTTGGTGTGTTTGTGGAGTGTTTCATAAAGGGATGCCAGCTGTGTTGTTTTTAATTCGGGAATTATAGTACCAAAAAGAGATCTACTCACTAATAAATAGCCATGCCTTTTTCTTCCCTGCCATATTGTCCTTCTGTGATTCAGGACAAATTCCAGAAGAGTTTAATAGTTTCCCAGCAAACAGCATGTAGTGCTGTCATAGGTGCTGAGCTCTTTCCCGTGTATAAACTGACAATCTCTGGAGAGAAGAGAGGAGGAGGAGGGTTTTGTGTGGTTTTGTTTTTAAGATGCTCTACTCTATTCAGGTTTTTAAATCACAAACTGAGACTGATGAGGCAGCTTCCATTAATAACCTTGCATATGAAACACATTATCTTCCATGGTGGAACTCCTGATTTGGGCAGCATTTTTCCTAACACACATCCCCAAAGTGAGCTCTTGACAAGTAGGTGGGGATTGTCATTGGACTTCTACAACGACACCTGTCAAGCCTGACTCCCTGGTGTCCCCTGTTGCCCTTGACTACATAGGGGTTAGCTGAAGTACTCCAGCCACACCAATCCTGCCTTAGCAGTATTCATGGTCTCAGTCTGGCCATCATGCTCCCTTCTGCTCAGCCTCCCATTCCCCTGGGGTTCTATCCTCCCCACCATCCAATCTGTTAGGCTATTTGATGGGATTCTATAGGGCTCACCAATGATTCATTAACAGATATTTGTGTAGTCCCTATTAGTTGCTCTTTAGATTTTGACATAAAACCAAAGCCTTTGCCTAGTGGTTCTTAACTGGGGACGAGTTTGCTCCCCAGGGGTGCGTTTGGCAATGTCAAGAGACATTTTTGGCTGTCACAGTTGGGGGAGGAGGTTCTACTGGCATCACGTGGGTAGAGGCCAGGGATGCTGCTCAACACTCTACAATGCACAAGACAGTCCAAAATGTCAATAATGCCAACGGTGAGAAATCTAGAAGATGAATGATAATGACAAGCTCACAGTTAGTAGCAGTAGAAGTTATTTTCTATCAAGCTGACTCTGTTAGAAAGGAATAGTAGAGCTAGGAGAAAAGCAAAGGTCACTGGGAAGGATTCTCAGTACCAACAGCCATCGTCATTGGGTGGAGACAGGAGAAATCCTCCACATTCTGGTGAGGTCGTGGAAGGCTTCACAGGTGATTGGATGCCTGCCCTTCCTCCTGAGTTCCTGGTTTTAGCCAGAGCACCTCCACTCAAGCTAGAAGCCCAAGGAATTGTCTTCCAATCCTCCTTCTCCACTACCCCATATGTAACTCATCCCCAAGACTTGTCAATGCACCTCTCTTTTCGGCCTCCACACTTTCAGCCCCATCCCCTCCATCACTAAGGTAGTCCCAGATCTCCTCATTGACCTTTTTCTTTACTGATTGCCAGACCTCCACTTTAATTCACCGGCCACAATATCACCACAATTATCTTTCCAAAACTTAGATATGGTTATGTTGAAAACCTTCACTGGCTCCTATTTATTTTTTTATAAAAAAAAAAAAAATCTGGCTTCCTTAGCATGGCATGCAAGCCCTGCACAATCTTTCTTCACCTGCCTTTCTAGCCTCACCTCCTGCCATTCCCCCTTTTCATAGACAAACTGGACAATGTGCCCTGTGAACTCATGCCTCTGTGCTTTCGCACAGGCTGTTCCACATGCTGGAACACAGTTCCTCCCAGCGACTTCCCTTCTTCACTTGTTAAAATTCACCATCCAAGGTCCAACTTAAACTTTACCATTTCCACAAAACTTCCTCAATTCCTCTGGGTGAGAATTAATTTGCTGCCTCTTCTGGGTGTTAGGAATGCTCAGTTGAACCTTGAATGAGGAATGCCCCCACTTAATCTATTGTAGCTTCCTATGGGTTAGGTACTTTTAAAGTATTTTATAGGAATAAACTCCTTTAATACTCAGAGGAGCTTCCTTATTAGTGTCATCTTCATTATATGGATGGAGAAACTGAGGGACGGTGATCTCAAGTAACTCTTCTGAAGTCACACAGCTGGTAAGTGGTACAGCTGGATTTCACACCCAGTCTGACTCTGGAAGTGAGTTTGTGATCTCCACACGAGCATTGTTCAATGGAATATTCTGATAATGGACATATTCTATATCTGTGCTATCTAATATGGTAGCCACTAGCCACGTGTGGTTACTGAGCACTTGAAATGTGGCTGGTATGGCTAAAGAACTGGATTTTTTATTTTATTTAATTTTAATTAATCAAATTTAAGTTTAACCAGCCACATGTGATGAGTGGCCACCATATTGGACAGCACAGCTCTACACCTATGCCTCTCCAGATGAAGGTAGAGACCACAGCTTGTTCATCATCAAATGCCCCAGGTCCCAGCCCCGATGTTTGTGAGATTGAAATTGTCAGGCCTACTTCCTTTACTGTCACAAAAATGTAGGGCATCTTTTCTACCCCTTCGATGGAGGGACAAGACTATTTTGCCCAGTTCCCATTCTGCAGCATGCGCTGAGCCATCCCTATGATTAGAAAATCTGGCTAACCACTGTAGTTGAAAATGTTTCCTCAAAGATGTTTTAGTGTTTTTTTACTCTCAACGCTCGCAAAGCAACCGCATGTGACTTAGAGGTGAATTTAACCTCTGTGTCCAGAAATATAATCCCACTATTGACAATTCTTATTTATATTTACACGGTCAGCACCTAATGACATTTATAAGGTCAGCACACCATGCCAAGAAATACGAAATAAAAGTCAACTACAGTAAAGACAAGCACATTCTGAAAGCTCTTTGTGTCGTGTTGCTAGAAAGTTCTTTTTTCCCCCTCAAATATATATATATATATATCTCCTACGGAGATTTATGCTTAGAAAATTGAGCAGATATCTGTTTCAGGAAGTTAAGTCAATTTAAATTTCTGAACACTATTCAAGTCTCAATGTGTCTAAGTGACAAAGGCAGCATATGTTGTATCTACACCATGTTATTTAACGTAGACACGAAAAAGTTATTTTTTGCTCCTCCATCCAGCACAGTGCACAAAGAATAGTAATATCCATGGAAATTATTTCTCCCATGTCCTTAACCAACAGATGCTACAGTTTAAAGAACACACATCATTGTTTGTTTGCTTTTTGTTTTCTTTCTCAGGGGAACAGGAGAGCATAGCAACGCAGTGCATGGTCTAAATTAAAAATAGTTTTTAAATAATTCAAGAGATTCTAGCTTTCAAGTTATATAATACAAGCCTGTAGCAGGATTACTAATTGGTGTTGTTTGGATCGGGGTTGGAAAGTAGTGCCCCTCAGATGACTTTTATTTGGCTTACATAGTGTTTTAAAAAATGTGGATTTGAATGCCTGCAGACAGCCATTGCACGATCCAACATTCTGTAGTTTCCATCATCCCTTCTTGCTTTCTACCTGCTTAATAAATCCATTTACCTGTTTGGCCCCATGCACTGAGTTTGCAGTCCCTGGTTAGGTGTTATTCCTTTACAGGCACTCACAGCACTCAGCTGCCTTCCAAAAAGGTCCTATTCCTACCTAGTTATTATTCAAATGACATCCTCAGCGGAGGCCTCCTGCAATGCACCTTGCAGATTTACCACCCCCTCCATTCCCCGTGCTAGCTGTATTCATCCTTGAAACAAAAAGGGCAAATGCCCTCTCTACATCTATGAGCTTTCTATGGATCTGGACAAACTAATTCATCCAACAAATGTTTACAGAGCAGAGTTGTAGCTTTAGCTTTGTATTCTTCAAGCTCCAGAATTCTCATTGAACTAGAGTTCTAGGATGCTTTGGCAACTCTCACTGCCTAACGTGGTTGTAATGACTACAATTTAGGAAAAAAAAAAAACCCATTGCCGTCAAGTCGATTCTGATTCGTAGTGACCCTATAGGACAGAGTAGAACTCTCCCATAGGGTTTCCTAGGCTGTAATCTTTACAGAAGCAGGCTGCTACTTCTTTTTTCCTATGGAACTGCTGGTGGGTTTGAATCACTGAACTTTTGGTTAGCATCTGGGCCCTTAACCACTGTGCCACCACAGCTTCTTTGACTGCAATTACCAAACCTAATAATGCCATCATTCTTGTTCCTCCATGTGTGTTCTCCAGAGTTTGCTGGGGGTCCTAGTGAAGCAGGAAACTTGGCCACTCTGCCATCATCACCTGTTGCCCTCCGTCCCTCACTTGATTTTATAACTTCCAGGAAATTCTTAATCTGCATTCTACAATAAGGGCTGAAACAAAAGCAGATTTTCCCTGAAGATGGTTCATTTTTCCTTATTTATAAAAGGGAAAGGGATATTTGAAAACTTAATTCCAGAAGGAAGACTTCTGGTTTGGAATACGATTGAAATTTTTACCTGAAAACTGAACAACGCTTCCAAGGTCAACCACCATTTCCCTAAGACCCGTCTAAGATCTGGAAGAGATCATGAAGGTAGTGTCCCGTACTTTATTTTTCCACAGAAGAACATGAACTGCCAGTGATCATGTGGCCACTCAACGGCGAGACTGAGGCCAGGACCAGCTAGACCAGAGATTCACAACCCTCTCTGCTCATCAGAATGATCCAGGGAGTGGAGGGGACTTCACCTTTAAAAACTGTTGTCTACGCTCCACTTCAGAGATTCTGGAGTGAACTGCTGAGCATTGGTATGTTCAAACCTCCCCAGGTGAATCTAATGTGGAGCCAGAGTAAAAACCTCAGGTCCAGAGCAGTAGTCCTCCCCTTACAGTGTTGTCCTCAGCGAGCCAGCATTAGAGTCACAGAGCACGCCTGGGAAAATGGGAAATCCTGACCCTGGCTCCCTACAAAACAACATAATTAGAATCTCTGGGGCCAGGTATCTGCATGTTGACCAGCTCTCCTTGAAATGCAGACTCTCGCTGGAATGTGGAAACCACAGGCTAATCAGGGAAGAGAACTAGAAGGACCATTGGCTTTGGAGGCAGATATGGGAATGAATCTCAACTTGGCCATGTAGAAGCTCTGTGTCCCCTCTAGAGGTCAGTTTCTTCATCTCCTTCAAGCCTCAGTTGCTTTATCTCTAAAATAGGGTCATTGTAATGACCTCAGAATTAAATTAAACAGTTTGACGTAATCATACGATAGCATCTAGTTCTGTGCCTAGGCCAGAGTAGATGATCCATCAATTTCCTTCCCCATTTCACTAGCAGCTAGAGGCAGCCTCTTTTTTTTTTTTTAATTTAATTTATTCTGCTGTAAACATCACAAAGAAAGCAATTTGTTGTCATGTTCTACAACTGTGATTGGGTAACAGAGTGCTTCCACATACTAGAAAAAAAAATACAAGTATTGATAGGGCTTTTTAAAGTTGTCTGTTAAACCGAAAGACACTCCTGCTAGCAGCACACCAAATCTTGTTTTGTCATCATGTATACATGGATTATTTGTTTCTCCATAGGCTAAGGTAAGTTTACTGGCTCCCCACCAGTGGACTCATCTGTCAAGTGGCGTTTTTGTCCTTGGAAGAATCTGAGTCTTTTTTATTTCTTTTATGTGTTACTATACCTACAAGTCTTTTGCTATCTAACCTACAAGAACAGCAATAAACTAAAACTCTCTGTTCATTGTGTCAATCATTTAGATGGAAGCTGGGGAGGAAAATATCTTTCTGGTCAATGTTCTCTTTTTTTGGACACTGTAAAAGAGGGGAATAAAACATGTCCTTTGTTAAGCAGGAGTTTCGGTTTCCAAGGGTAACATTCCAAGGCTGAGGTGCGTATAAAGATGTGAGACCAACCTGGTTACATACAACTTGCAAACAAAATGCACAGAATAAGAAAAGAGGCTGGGAATGTCCCCCTTAGCTGCCAACTTCAATGGAAAGGACCAAGGGGCTACTACTCTTCTTCCTTTCCCTTCTGTTGGCTTCTGGGTAGGAGAAGTTAGCCACTGCAGCTAAAGTAGCCTATGTAAGTCTTCCCTCTGTCTACACTGTCAATCTCTCTCTGATAATCAGCCAGCCATTTAAACCCACAAATAAAGCCAGGACACCACCTCTTTGCTACCATCAAAGCACCCCAAGGAGAAGGTGATGTCTGGGCATCTTCCATTCTCTGGACAAATCTGGCTGGGGCACCACTTTGGCTCACCTCTTGCTGCTTAAATATCTTCTGGTTCAACAGCGCTCACTTGTAAAGCAACCGGACTGAAGTCCCCAACTCCCCTCCCTACCACCTTCACCACAATAACTCCCAGTTCTCAAAAGGATGCTTCCCACTTGCCCACAAAAATGTCTGCCAGCTGCAGTCCATCCAGTTGTCTACCCTGTTGTCCTTCCTCGCTGTTGCTAACCTGGTCTCCATCTCCTGCCTGTTCAGCCTCTCCGAGAAGCCTCCCTATTGCCAACGCCCATCGGGCCTCACCAAAGTCGTGCCAAAGAGGCTGTGTCTCGCTACTCCCCCAAGGCACCAGAAAGTAGTTGGAGTCCATTCAGCGGGAGAGAGAGCCCCTTTGCGGCAAGGCAGTGCCACATTTTGGCAGCGAGCCCCCCAAAGTTTCTGTAATTGTGCACAGCATCTCCTACAGCCCCTCTTGAATGATTCTACTAACCTTGGCCTCTATATCACTCATGTTGTAGGGAGTTCAAAACCAGCCAGAAGATCATTCTAATCTCTTTTGTTTTTCTGTCTTTTCTACCTATCACCTTTCCTGAACAGAGTATCGTCTCTCCTCTCTCAGTTACCAAATATGGGTACAGGAACAAACAAATTCAGTGATCGAATTAAGGAAGGACAAAGAGGGAGGTTACTATCTACACCAGGGGTTGGCAAACTATAGCCCACAGCCAAATCCAGTGTACCACCTGTTTTTATAAATAAAGTTTTATTGGAACACAGCCACACTTTTATGTTCACCTATCATCTAAGGCAGCTTTTGCATTACAACAGCACAGTTGAATAATTGGGATAAAGACTGCAAAGCCTAAAATATTTACTATCTGTCCCTTTACAGAAAATATTTGAGGACCCCCGGTCTGACTAACAGTGAGCCAAAAAGATGCTGTTATAAAACTTAGGCAGAATAGACAGTTCCTCTACAGGGATTCATAGCAGATTTTATTTGAGGGTTACATTTTCACTTCTTTGCAACAAAAATAACTACATTTCTTCAACGATAATGATGAAAATGTGATTCTATTATAAATGTTTAAAATTAATTTACAAAAGGCCAATGAGTCCTGCCAGGTATCATGCTGAGATTTTTTAATATTTTATTTTATTTTATTGTGAAAATACACAGAGCAAAGGATATACCATTTCAAAAAATTCTACAAGGACAATTCAGTGACACTGTTTACATTCCTCTACTTGTATAACTTTTCTCACTATCCTTTTCCAAATTATTCTATCACCACTAACGTAAAGTCACTGCCCCCTACACTTCTCATCTAACCTTTCGAGATGCTGTTGTCAATTTGATCCCACATAGATAAATCTTTGCGAGAGCAGTGCTTGAGGCAGACATGCTTTACTAATTTCAACACAAGTTTTGATGTGTCAGGTACATACGAAGAAGGCTTGAACCTTGGTAAGAGCACCAAATTACACATGCGAAGTCTAGTCCTATATTACGGTAAATTACTATGTATATGTTATACAATGTTTCAGTGTGGGCATTAATGACATAGTACATTTACATAGTCCTATATGGTTTGCAATGTCTCTTCCTGGATTATTCCTTTTGATGAACACAACAACTCCCTGAGGTGGAACGAGACCATAAAGAAACTGAACTCCATGGGTTTAAGAGATTTGTCTACAAATTTGTAGCTAGTGAGTGGAGGAACTTTAATAATAAGATTTCTCGAAATGGATAAGTCAAAAATTATAACTTGAGATTTCAAAATTCCTCTCTCAAAATTGATAGAACAGGTAAGCAGAAAATCAACAGTGATAAAAAAGACTTAACGAACACTGCCAACCAGCTTGACCTAAATGACATTTATAGAACACTCCACCCAGTAACAAAAGAATACACATACTTTTCAAGTATGCATAGAACATTCAACAAGGCAGACCATGTTCTGAGACATAAAACAAGTCTCAGTTCCTTTCAGACGGTTGATTAAAAGCATGTTCTCTGAACACAACAAAACTAAACCAGAAATCAATAAGAGAAAGATATCTAGGAAAATCCTCCATGTATTTGGAAATTTAAGAACACAATCAATAGGGAAAGAATGAAGGTCAGTGATTTCCAGGATCAGAGAATTTGGGGAGGCGACTGAATATAAAGGAAACTTTGGGGAGCAATGTAAATATATTCTATATCTTGACTTCTGTGGCTGTTATGTGGTTGTATAAATTTGCTGAAGTTCATTAAAATGTACATTTACAATTGCTGATCTTTCTTTTTTGTAAATTATACTTCAATAAAACTAATTTTAAACAAAGATTACCTTCCTCACCAAAACTTTCTTGGAGTCTCATTAAGTAGAATCCATAACCTAATTTTTTGCTCCCATAACTCTTAACCTATACCTCCATTATTATATTTGACACATTGTATCAAAATTATCTATTTAAAGCCAACCTCCTCCACTTGTTGATAAGATTCCTTGGGGTTAGGAGCACATATTATCAATCTCAATATCACCAATATGGAGCATGATATCTGATGAATAGTAGGCATTCAAATATAAGAGTCCTGGGACTAGGACTCAAGGTGGAGTATATGACTTGCCTGAAGAATACAACAGAAACTGAAGCACTAAAAAATGTTTCTTGCTGGGCGAGGGTTTGGGGACCATGGTTTAAGGGGACTTCTAAGTCAATTGGCAAAATAATTCTATTATGAAAACATTCTGCATCCCACTTTGAAATGTGGTGTCTGGGGTCTTAAATGCAACAAGCAGCCATCTAAGATGCATCAATTGGTCTCAACCCACCTGGATCAAAGGAGAATGAAGAACACCAAGGTCACACGATAACTATGAGCCCAGGAGACAGAAAGGGCCACATGAACCAGAGACCTACATCATCCTGAGACCAGAAGAACTACTTGGTGCCCGGCCACAACCGATGACTGCCCTGACAGGGAGCACAACAGAGAACCCCTGAGGGAGCAGGAGATCAGTGGGATGCAGACCCAAAATTCTCATAAAAAGACCAGACTTAATGGTCTGACTGAGACTAGAGGAGTCCCAGCGGTCATGGTCCCCAAACCTTCTGTTGGCCCAGGACAGGAACCATTCCCGAAGACAACTCATCAGACATGGAAGGGACTGGACGGTGGGTGGGAGAGAGATGCTGATGAAGAGTGAGCTATTTGTATCAGGTGGACACTTGAGACTGTGTTGGCATCTCCTGTCTGGAGTGGGGATGGGAGGGTAGAGACGGTTGGAAGCTGGCCAAATTGTCACGAAAGGAGAGACTGGAAGGGCTGACTCGTTAGGGGGAGAGAAAGTGGGAGTATGGAGTAAGGTGTATATAAACTTATACGTGACAGACTGACTTGATTTGTAAACGTTCACTTGAAGCTCAATAAAAATTTAAAAAAATGTTTCTTGCTGAGGAATGGAATTATTAACAATTATTGTTGTTGTTAGGTGCCGTCGAGTCAGTTTTGACTCATAGCGACCCTATGCACAACAGAACGAAACACTGCACAGTCCTGCGCCATCCTCACAATTGTTGCTATGCTTCAATCCATTTCTGTAGCCACTGTGTCAGTCCATCTCATTGAGGGTCTTCCTCTTTTTCACTGACCCTCTGCTTTACCAAGCATGAAGTCCTTCTCCAGGGACTGGTCCCTCCTGACAACATGTCCAAAGTATGTAAGACGTAGTCTTGCCATCCTTGCTTCTAAGGAGCATTCTGGTTGTACTTCCAAGACAGATTTGTTCATTCTTTTGGCAGTCTATGGTATATTCAATATTCTTCGCCAACACCACAATTCAAAGGCGTCAGTTCTTCTTCAGTCTTTCTTATTCATTGTCCAGATTTTGCGTGCATATGAGGCGATTGAAAACACCATGGCTTGGGTAGTCCCATCTTAGTCCTCAAGGCGACATCCTTGCTTTTCAACACCATAAAGAGATACTTTGCAGCTGATTTGCCCAATGCAATGCATCTTTTGATTTCTTGATTGCTGCTTCCACGGATGCTGATTGTGGATACAAGTAAAATGAAATCCTTGACAATCTCAATCTTTTCTCCGTTTATCATGATATTGCTCATTGCTCCAGTTGTGAGGATTTCTGTGTTTTTTTTTTTTTTATGTTGAAGTGTAATCCATACTGAAGGTTGTGGTCTTTGATCTTCATCAGTAAGTGCTCCAAGTCGTCTTCACTTTCAGCAAGCAAGGGTGTGTCATCTGCATAACACAGGTTGTTAATGAGTCTTCCTTCAATCCTGATGCCCCGCTCTTCTTCATATAGTCCAGTTTCTCCAATTACTTGCTCAGCATACAGATCGAATAGGTATGGTGAAAGGATACAACCCTGACACACACCTTTCCTGACTTTAAATCATGCAGTCTCCCCTTCTTCTGTTTGAACAACTGTCTCTTGATCCATGTACAGATTCCCTATGAGCACAATTAAGTGTTCCAGAATTCCCATTCTCTGTAATACTATCCGTAATTTGTTATGATCCACACAGTCGAATGCCTTAGCATAGTCAATAAAACACAAACATCTTTCCGGTATTCTCTGCTTTCAGCCAGGCTCCATCTGACATAAGCAATGATATCCCTGGTTCTAAGTCCTCTTCTGCATTCAGCTTAAATTTTTGGCAGTTCCCTGCTGATATACTGCTACAGCCACTTTTGAATGATCTTCAGTAAAATTTTGTTTGTATGTGATATTTATGATATTGTTTGATAATTTCCACATTCAGTTGGATCACCTTTCTTGGGGATAGGCATAAATATGGATCTCTTCCAGTTGGTTGGCCAGGTAGCTGTCTTCCAAATTTCTTGGCATAGGCGAGTAAGCACTTTCAGCACTGCATCCGTTTGTTGAAACATCTCAATTGGTATTCCATCAATTCCTGGAGCCTTATTTTTCACCAATGCCTTCAGAGCAGCTTGGACTTCTTCCTTCAGTACCATCAGTTCCTGATCATGTTACCTCCTGAAGTGGTTGGAAGTCAACTAATTCTTTTTGGTATAGTGTCTCTGCGTATTCCTTTCATCTTCCCTTGATGCTTCCCACGTCATTTAATATTTTCTCTATAGAATCTTTCAGTATTGCAACTTGAGGTTTGAGTTTTTCCTTCAGTTCTTTCAGCTTGAGAAATGCTGAGCATGTTCTTCCCTTATGGTTTCCTATCTCCGGGTCTTTGCACATGTCATCATAATACTTTACTTTGTCTTCTCGAGATGCCCTTTGAAATCATCTGTTCAACTCTTTTACTTCATCACTTTTTCCTTTTGCTTTAGCTACTCGATGTTCAAGAGCAAGTTTCAGAGTCTCTTCTGACATCCATATAGGTCTTTTCTTTCTCTCCTGTCTTTTTAATGACCTCTTGCTTTCTTCATGTATGATGTGCTTGATGTCATTCCACAACTCATCTGGTCTTCGGGCATTAGTGTTTAACACATCAAATCTATTCTTGAGATGGTCTCTAAATTCAGGTAGGATATACTCAAGGTCATACTTTGGCTCTCGTGGACTTGTTCTACTTTTCTTCAGTTTCGACTTGAACTTGCATATGAGTAATTGATGGTCTGATCCACTGTTGGCCCCTGGCCTTGTTCTGACTGATGATATTGAGCTTTTCCATCGTCTCTTTCCACAGATGTACTCGATTTGATTCCTGTGTATCTCATCTGGTGAGATCCACGTGTATAGTCACCGTTTATGTTGGCAAAAAGGTATTTGCAATGAAGAAGTCCTTGGTCTTGCAAAATTGTGTCATGTGACCTCTGGCGTCATTTCTATCACCAAGGCTATATTTTCCAACTACTGATCCTTCTTCTTTCTTTCCAACTTTCATATTCCAATCACCAGTAATTATCAGTGCATCCTGATTGCATAGTTCAATCAATTTCAGACTGCAGAAGTTAGTAAAAACCTTCAATTTCTTCATCTTTGGCCTTTTAGTGTATGGTGTGTAAATTTGAATAATAGTCATATTAACTGATGTTCCTTGTAGTCGCATAGATATTATCCTATCACTGACAGTGTTGTACTTCAGGATAGATCTTGAAATGTTCTTTTTGACAATGAATGCAATGCCATTCCTCTTCAAGTTGTCATTCCTGGCATAGTAGACCACGTGATAGTCCGACTCAAAATGGTCAATACCAGTCAATTTCAGCTCACTAATGCCTAGGATATCGATCTTTATGGGTTCCATTTCATTTTTGACAATTTCCAATTTTCCCAGATTCATACCTCAAAAAAAAATTTTTTTTTTTTATACCTCATACTTTCCAGGTTCTGGTTATTAATGGATGTTTGCAGCTGTTTCTTCTCATTTTGAGTCATGCCACAACCACAAATGAAGGTCCCAAAAGCTTGATTCCATTCATGTCATTAAGGTTGACTCTAATTTGAGGAGGCAGCTCTTCCCCAGTCGTCTTTTGAGTGCCTTCCAATCTGAGGGGTTCATGCTCTGGCACTATATCAGACAACGTTCCACTGCTATTCATAAGGTTTTTGCTTGCTAATTCTTTTCAGGAGCAGACTGCCAGGTCCTTCTTCCTAGTCTGTCTTAGTCTGGAAGCTCAGCTGAAACCTGTCCACCATGGGTGATCCTGCTGGTATTTGAATACCGGTGGCATAGCTTCCAGAATCACAGCAACATAAAAGCCCCCACAGTATGACAAACTGACAGACACGTGGGGGCATCTAACAATAGTCTGAACAATAAATACGTTTTATCATCTCAAAATAAAAGAAGGTAGACAGTTCCTGGTTTGATGTTTTAGATCAACAATGCCACTAAGGTCCCAGGGTCATTGTCTTCTTTTGCATTTTACCATCGTCAGCATTTGGCCTTAGGCTTATAATCTCGTGGTTGCAAGATGGCTGCTCAAGATCCAGGCATCACATCTTATAATCACATTCAAGGCAGGAAACAGGGGGAAAGGGCAGCACAGAAGAGGCATCCTTTCAAACTTACCCTTTTGTCAGGCAGTAAACCTGGGTGTCCCCTACTAGACTTCCCCTTATGTCTTGTTGGCCAAAACTTACATGGCCATCTAGTCTGCAAGAGGGACTGGGAAAGGGAGCAGCTGTCAAAATAAAATGGAATGATGATGATCTTGTTTAGACCAATAAAATCCCTTGGGGTTGTTTGAGCACATTGCCACCTAGAGAAAATTGAGTTCCCGGTGGCAAGGAAGAAGGAGTGTGCTATTGTAGATACAAATAACTGTGTTTGCCACAGAAACTAATAGAAAACCCAGTCTTCCTATTTGAGGAGCTATTTCCATTATCACCAGAAATAGATTTATTCTGTCCATGTCAGTAATGCTGTCATATCTTTAAATATAACCATCTAGTAAAAGCTCAAGGGTTATGTGTACAAGGTCAAGACTTCAGAGTCCTGACATTAAAGTGAGAACAGCAATCAAAGGATCAATAATGCTGTTCTAGTGTGGTCACTGGGGATATTATTAAAAGGTGGCTGATGGGTATTGACCTTCCATGGCTCTTAGAGGTCAAGGTTGAAACAGAGTCAATTCCAGCTTGCTTCCTGAGAAAGGTAAAAGGTAAAAGTGAGGAGCAAGACAGGAAACTCGATATTTGTTTCAGCTAATTCTGTAAAACCACTTAAACCAGTGTTGGCACAGCAAAACTGAATGACAAATGCAAAATCCAAATCAAGCTCTTATCTTCCTCACAGTCAACATTTATAAAACGTGCCCCTTGCCCTTCAACTAAGAGGACCAAGGATCAACAGGGCTTGATGAAAGGGATGTGTAGCCTCCTTAGCTTTGAGCTTAGTGGCAAAGTCTCCTTGATTATTGAGTTCACTGAGTAAGGCAGCACTGGATGAGGTCTAACCTTCATGATGGAGGGCTCACTCTAGTTTTTCTTGAAATAGACACTGAAAAAATAAAAATGGCAATGTGTTTCGCTGCAGGTGATGACCATTTGCACCCACCCATCTGAGACAAGGGGAAAAATGTGGCCATTCCAAAATAAATTGACAATGCTTCCACAATATCCTGATGTTTCACTTAATATTCTCAAAATTAGACTCAAAACCATTAAAACCGTTAAAAATAGCACAGAATTTAAACATGACAGCCATAAATAAAAGACAAAAGGGAGGGGCCTTTTCTAACTGGAGGTGTACAAAGAGAAATTTCTATGGACTTTTGGCTGGAGAACATAGAATCTAAATTTACAACTAAGATTCAAGTATTGGGTTTCTGATATAATTTAATGCCTTTTAAATTTGTAATTTAAAAATGTCTTAACTTCAAACAAGAATGCATGGAATTTAAAAATGGGACTTGAACAAAATGGAAATGTGATTTGGGTTTCAATTGGAGAAAGAAGGACTGTAAAACACCAAGAAGCAGTCTCATTATTTGTTACACCGAATTATTTTGATGTTCTGGCTCAAGGAATTTAGACTGTATATAAATTTGGCTTGGTTTAATTTGCTCTTCAACCAAAGCTTGATTTAATTTGTCCTATCACAAAACTATTATATTAGCATGACTATTAAAATTGAAAACATTACAGTTTAGAAAACTAGGGCAATATATTCCATTTTGAGGTTAAAGTCTGTGCTCAATACCCACGCATAAACACACACTGCTTCTCTCTCCCAGCATTTTTCATTGACTTGAAAGATTTGGAAAATGTCCAATGGTAGATTATACTAGAAATCACACTCAAAGACTGTAAACAAAATGGAAAATGGAAGCAGTCTTTTTTCTTAGTGCTACTTTATTTGGTCTGCCTTACTTAGTTTCCCCACTTAGTCCTCCCAAGATACCCTGCCTGTCAACTACATTCTTCCAGTTATTCAGGCCAAAAAATGTAGAGTTATCCTTGACTCACACCATATGTCTATTCCATCAGCAAATCCCTTTAGCCCTGTAATCAAAATACATCGAGAATCTATCCATCTCCCACAAACTGCAGAGCCAGCCCAGTGGTCCCAACCGAGCGATTTCCTCACCTTCACCCTTCTCCCTTATAGTCAGTTATCAACGCAGAAACCAGAGTGATCCTTTAAAAATATATACCAACCCATGTTGCCTTTCTTTTCTCAGAACCCTGTGATGCCTCCCTTTTTCACTAGAGCAGTGATTTGCAACCAGGCATCATTCTGTCCCCCAGAGGACATTAGGCATTGTCTGGGGACATTTTTGGCTGTCACAATCTTGGGCAGGGGGGAGTGTTACTGGCATCTAATAGGTAGATTTCAGGGATGCTGCTGCACATCCTACAGTGAACAGGACAGCACTTACAATAAACAACTGTCCAGCCTCAAATATCAATAGGTGTCTATAGATAATGCAAATGATTAATGCGCTTGGCTACTAACCAGAAGGTTGGAGGTTTGAGTCTACCCCGAAGTGCCTCGGAAGAAAGGCTTCCAACAAATTGGTCATTGAAAACCCTACGGAGCACAGTTCTACTCTGACATACGTGGGGTTGCCATGAGTCCGAATTGATTTGACAGGAACTGGTTGGTTAAATGCCAACAACGCTGTGGTTGAGAAACTCTGGTGGACATATTCTGCACTTCCTTCCCTTCACATCGCGATCACCTTCCCTCCATTTTTTTCTTTATTTTCACATCACTTATCACCTTTTTTTTTTTTTTTTATCACCTGCAAACCTATTCTATGATTTCCTTGTTTATTATGCCTGTTGTTTGATTGTCTCCCCCACTAGCACTTAAGCCACACAAGGGCAGTCTTTATCTCTTTTGGTCACTGTGGTGTACCTGGCACTTGATAGATGCTCAGTGAGCACGTGCGGAATGAAAGACTAGAGGTTGGAATGATGCAATCAGTTAACACTCTGGGACATTTGTTGCACCTTGTGAGGGGAGCCGCAGAGGTAACTGTATTTTAATTTCCTGCCTACCTAGAGCAATAGGGGCTTGGGGTCAAAATGAATTTAATTTATGGAAAATTTAAAACAAATATTCACTCATCAGAGTCCATGGACTGAGAGTCATACCTGCTGCACCTTCTGCCTTAATAATTGAGGAGTGCAAGGTCATCATCGTGAACAATGGAAAAATCCAGATATTGAGGCCCCTTGATCTTCTACTAGGCCATATGCTCCTTCAAGTATTCCTCATTAGATCAATCCTGACACTCACAGGGAGAGTCAAGGAAAGGGGGAAGACAGAGGTCTTTGCTTTGCTGTTCATTTTCCTTCTGAGCCTCCTACCTTATATTAGGGATGAGAGGGAGCTAAGAGGACACGGCCCTTTTTGGTCCAGTTCTATTTGAAGGGATGTTTTCCTGCGCCAAATGTGAGCAGCTACAGAGCAAATTCCTGCTAATTACATTTCTCTGAGGCAGGAGTTAAATAACAAATTTCGCTGAAAGGCAGTTTAACATTCTGTCAAATTATTATATCTTCCATACAAAACTGTTTACAATTGGATGAAAAAGCAAAAGAGAAACCAGTAACTCACCTCCCAAAGTATCTGAAAGAAACTGACCTAAAGAAAACGGTCCAGAAGACCACGAGTTTAGGTAAGTCATTAGTGCCCAATGCTTTGTATTATTGTGGGATCCTGGTAATAGCAGAAACCAGTTCTGGAAGAATGATGCTATTGTTGCTATTGGGTGCTGTCAAGTGGATTCCAACTCATAGTGACCCTATATGACAGACAGAACTGCCCCATAGGATTTCCTAGGCTGTAAATCTTTACCAGAGCACATTGCCAGGTCTTTTCTCCCACGGAGCTGCTGGTGGGTTGGAAGCACCACCCTTTTGGTTAGTGGCCAAGCGCTTAACCATTTTGCCACCAGGGCTCCTTATGATGTTATACTGATAGAGAATAACAAAATTGGCAAAAAGGAAGGAGCACTGTTCATTTGGACTTGTGCTCACTATCACTGGCACAGAATGACCCAGTAGCCAGCCATAAAATGTCTTTCATGTAACAGTCAATTTAAATGAATATGTACTTAGGCTCTAAACTCCTTATAAACAATGAAAGTAGTATTGAGTAATTCAATGACCACAGCTAAATAATCATTTATTGTATTATCTATCTATCATTTAAACTCTAGTCCTTAGCTCTCATGAAGAGGAAAAGGAAGGTGCCAATGAGGTGACTATAAAAAGCAAAATCAAATAAATGAAAGGGAAGGCTGGCCGCCCAAAGTAGCAGCTGCAAAGAAAGTCATCGCTTGCTCCTGAGTCACAGCAAGTGAAAATAAGATTAGGATTGATGTCGGGCTTTAGTCCACAATAAACTCTGCGCCATTTTCTTCTCTGATAACAAATTATTCTACTGCATTCTTCTTGCTACAGTCGCCAGCCACCCCCTGAAAGGAAGTGCATACATCCTCAATCACCCAGGTGCATGTGAGGCATGAAAAATTAAGATGCCACAGATAGGAGTGTGGCGCATATTGCCGTTAGCTGCTAGCCTCACACAAAACGCCCTCCAAATTTACAGTTCAGACTTCCCTATATTCCGTAATACCTCTTCAAATTCGCTTTGACAGAAAAGCCATTTTGTCGTTTTTATGAAGCTGTTGCGTACACATAATGCCCGCCTTTAAGCAAGTTAGACTTTATGTTCACTTTAAAGAGAAGAGGTTGTCAAAACAACCTTTGAACCCTTCCTCAGACACCCAAGGCAGTCTTCCTACCTCAACAGCAGCTCCATCCTTGCATTTCCTCAGGCCCCAACCTTCACTCTCTGGTGCTCTGACGGCCCATATCCAATTGGTCAGGAAATTCTGCCAGCGATGCTTTCACACTATTTCCAGATTCTGACTACTTGTCACCCCCTGCAGAGCTTCCACCCGGTCTGACTCCCCTAAGAGGCTCCTCTCAGGGGATGCTGGTGCTGCTGCCAGCCCATGGACCACGCGTGAGTAGAAAAGCTCTAGAGCATGTTACAAAGGGAAGGATCTTTGAGAGGAGAAGAGACTGGAAAAGAGGAGAGGAGGGTCTCTTTAGCAGTGAAGAATACAATACATGAGGGAAGGCACTGGAGACGGACCAAGCAAGTGGAGGTGCCTGTCTGACTGCTCCCCTTGTTTCCACCCTTGCTCTCTAGAGTCCATTTCCAACCAGCAATCGGGTCACACCACTCTGCTCAAAACTCTCCCATGGCCTCCTGTCTCAGAGTCAAAGCCAAAGTCATCACAATGGCTGATCTAGTCCCATCACCTCCCTGACCTCCTCCCTTACCACTCCCCTACTCTGTTCACTCACAACAGCCCCTTCCGACCTCTTATTTACTGCTTGAGCACGCCAGGTTGCTTCTGATGGAGGCCTTCGCATGGGTTGTTCTTTACCTAAAATGTTCTATTCCCTTATCGGCATGGGCTAAGTCTCCCACTTCCTCAGGACTTGGCGCTGATGCCATCTTCTCGGGAAGGCCTACCCTGAGCACCCAACTCCTCCATGAGCCCTCACCTGCCCCACTCACCCTTTCACCACTTGGATCCCCCTTACCCTGCTCAAGTTTTCCCGTACATGGCACTTATGTCTAACATACTAGACAATCCACTGACTTTTTATTATGTCAGTTAATTACTGCCTGTCTCCCCCACTATAATGCCAGTACCACAACAGTAGGGATTTTTCCAGCTTTGTTCATTGATGTATCCCCATTACCTAGTACAGTGCAAGGCACACAGTAGGTGCACAATGAATGCACGTCAAATAAATGAATGAAAGTAGTCTTTGGTGATAACGTCACTCACATAAAAAGGTCTGAATATGTGAAACAACATTCCAACTGAAAATCACTTATGTTTTTTAAAGTTTGTCTTCCAGAAATATTCATATATTACAGAAAGAGAGAATGTGGCAAGGAGGTCTTGTGCTCAAAACCCAGCTTCAACCATTATCGACACATGGTCACCCTTGTTTAACTAGACCCCAACCATTTCTCCCAGCAGATTATTTGGAAGCTAGTCCCACAAATCATATTCTTTATTTGCAAATATATCAGTATTATCTCTAAGAGATAAGGACCATTATCACCTCTAGTAAATGTAGATTCCCATCAGCCCCAGCCCCAGACCCCACCCCAGATAACCACTGCTCTGATTTCTACCACTCTAGATTACCTTTGCCTGTTTTAGAATTTCATATAAATGGAATCATACAGCATGTACACTTTTATGCCTGGCTTCTTTCCTACAGCATAATGTTTTTGAAATTTGTCCCTGTTTCATAACAGATTTTACAGTAGAAGAATGTAACAGTAATTGTCAAGTATCTTGAGGAAGGCAAGGTGAGGTAAATGTTAAGTAAGTATCGTCCAGATTAATTCAGACACTGAAGTTAGCAGTTTCCACACCTTCACACACAAGGCCTTGCTAAAAGCCTCCCCATTCAACATGTGGTCTGGGGACCAGCAGCACCTCCTTCCCCTGGGAGCTTGCTAGAAACACGGAATCCCAGGCTCTGTTCCAGACCTCCTGAATCAGGATCTGAATTTCAGCAAGGTGCCCAGGTGATTTCACGAGCATCTTTCAGTTCCAGAAGCCCCAGTTTCAATAATCTTTGGGGAACCACTCAGCAGCCCAGCCACAGGCCACCCACTTACCATTTCACTCCTGCTGGTCACTTGCCATAAAACAGGCAAGAATTCCTAATACCATCTTGACCTCTTTACAAACACTATGCTTTGGTACTAGGAGGTAAAAAGATAAAGAACACTGCAGGAGAAAGCAACTAATGTGGTCAACTCTGAATTCCCTTCTCCAAAATGCATATACCCCTGAGACTTAGGAAAGCTAATTGGATTATCTGAAACTGCAATAGCCTCAACAGCCCAAGAAAGGTGTCTGTGCAATTACACCAGGTAAGTCACTCAGAACGCAATGGCTGGAAGTCAGAAATCGAGAACTCACATGGACGAGCATCAGTAAGGGATGGTTCTTTTAAAGCAAAGAAGCCTTGAGCTTTTACATATTCATCTAAAAGCACAAAGGGTAGACTGATTAGAGATGATTTAAAAAAAAAACTAGAAAAAGGATTCAGGTGCAAATATAGTGACTTTTTTAAAAGGCAGTAAAATCTCAGGACACTTAAAGGACTCTGTCAGAACCATAAACATTGACCCAGCTGCAGAAGAAAACAACTTCTGTGAGGTAGAGTTCTGCCTATTACATGGTTGAGGGGTTTCTAGAACAACAAGGAACACAGGCTCTGGGTAGGCAGCTAATGGAAAACTAAAAGCCAGAAGTGTCCTCTGTCTTATAATGTAAAATGAACCTGCACATGGCAACTGTTTATCTTCCCATCTGCTTGTCTCTGTGATGTTGCATCAGCAGCAGGCTGTTTCCCCGTTTTGCTCTCTTTTAAGTGTCTAATTCTTAAATTCAGAAAAACTTCAGCCGATTTTAATAAACTTGTCATTGTTGTTATTATTAGCTGCCCTTGAGTCTCCCCCAACTCATGGCGACCTCATGCACAAAGGACTGTTGTGATCCATAGGGTTTTCATGAGCTGATTTTCAGAAGTAGATCACCAGGCCTTTCTTCCCAGTCTGTCTTAGTCTGGAAGCTCTGCTGAAACCTGTTCGGTATCATAGCAACACGCAAGCCTCCACTGACGGATGGGTGGTGGCTGTGTGTGAGGAGCACTGGCTGGGAATTGAACTTGGGTTTCCTGCAAGGAAGGCGAGAATTGTACCACTGAACCACAAATGCTGCCTCTAATAAGGTAGCGTTTGTTCATTTGCTTGCCCATTTATTCACATCATTTCCTTCTCCCCCTTAACCAAGTGCGCCCTGTTCTCCAGAGTGGTGACTGGACCTACCATCCATTCTTTCATCCTAATACTTTTCATTAATGCTCTAAATAGTTGATCTAGGCACTCCATGCAACAGCCCTACATCAACCTGCAGTCTATTCCACTGGTTCTCACCTTGGGGCGATTTTGCCCCCTAGGGGGCACATTTGGCACTGTTGGGAGATATTTTTGGTTGTTACAACTTGGGGGTGCTACTGGCATCTAGTGGGCACAGGCCAGGGATGCTGCTAAACATCCTACATGCACAGGGCAGCCTCTACCAAGTCTATAATGCTGTGATTACGAAGCTGTGCTCTATTGTAATGTTGTCTAAGCAAAAGCAAGAATCACCTTGTCCAGAACAATCATTCTGGAATCTTTCTGAGAGGAAGCTCTAAGAGCTTTCACCAGTGGCCCTACCTGAGCCCTCAGTTCCCACACCCAGTCTGGGGCCCCTCATCAGGGAGGTGGCTCCACTCCATTGGCTGCCCCCAATGCCTTCCCTCATGTGCTGCATGCAGACCATTCCAGATCCTATTAGTCACCACCCTCCTCCTTCTGTCTCTCCTCCTCTCAAAGACCTTTCCCTTTGAAACATGCTCTAGAGCTTTGCTACCCAAGTGTGGTCTGTGACAACATCAGCATCGCCAGGGAAGGGCTCTAAGAGATACAGAATCTCTGCCCCACCCCAGACCTACTGATTCAGAAACCACATTTTAACATGATTCCCAGGTAAGTCTTGTGCACATTAAAGTCTGAGATGTGCTGCTCTGTATCGAGCAGTGATTCTCCAACTTGGCTGTGCATTGGAATTTCCTGGAAAGCGTTAAAAAAAAAAAAAAAGATACAACGATGCCTGGGTCCCACTCCCAGAGAGCCTGATGTACTTGGCCTGGGGTTTACCCTGGGCATTGGGACTTCTAAAGGTCCCCATGGGATTCTAATGCACAGCCAAGACTAGGAACCACTACTCTGGATTAATCATTGTTGTTATGGTCGATACTGGCTTCTCTTACTTACACCTTCCAAAGCCTATACAAGAGCTCGTATAATACAGCAGTCAAGAGCCTAGCTTTAGGAGCAAATCCCCTGGGTCTGAATTCCAACAGTCACTTTCTGATCACATGACCTTGGGAAGATTATTTAATCTCTCTGTATTTCAGTTTGTCCAGATGTAAATAACTATTTCATATGGGAAGGGTTTCTATCCGTCAGAATTCAACCAAAGAAGAAGCAGAATTAGTAGGATATATTTTTTATATATATTTATTACAAGAAATTAGCTTATGGAGTTGGGAGGTCAGGAAGGGAAGACCACGAACAAGCTGGAGCTCCAGGGACACAAGCTGAAGTTTGTTGTTCACAGGTGTTTCTTTACTCAGCCAAGCCCAAGCCCTCTTTTTACAGGCCTTCCTTCTGGTTGAGTCAGGCCTACCCAGAGAAATTCCCTTCTGGTTAACTTAAAGTCAACTGATTAGGGATCTTAATCACATCTGCAAAATCACTTTCCAGCAGCACCTAGATTAGTGTTTGATTGAATGACTGGGATGTGTATATGCTACAAAATAGCCACTGCCTCCCTTCCATCTTCTAACTTTCTAGAGAATATCCCTTGTAGCCCATTCTAACTAGAGACAGAATTCTCTAGAAGGAAATTCTGGAACTGTAGCTGAGCCTAGCCAAGCTGCCCTATCAAATATCATCAAAGGGTTAAATGTTACTATTCTCATCCAATATACAGAGAATAGTACCTAGCTCACTCAATAAATGTGATTATTGTGCTTATTGAAGCAATAAAATTTTATTTAGCCAAATATTCTTATACCAAAGTACTGGTTTATAAAATGCATTTCGATATAGTCCAATCTCAATTTCAACTTCATATTGGCTTGGATTACAGCCAAAATGCATTTTCATCCCCAACCAAAATAGGTTATTTGTCACCAAAATGTCATAGATATTTGACAGGCAGTCAGAAGTCTTAATAAAATCTTTAAGAGCTCAGGAAAAAATACAAACAAAAATGAAATACTCCACCCTCTCTACAGAAAGCAGTTCTTCACAGGGGTGTCCTTCAGAATCAGAATCAACTTGAAACATAAAAACAAAAAACCTCCTGGCCAGTATTTTGCAAGACTCTCAAGGTTGTGAAAAACAAGGAAAGATGGAGAAACTATCACAGCCCAGAGGAGAGCGGGGAGACATGACAACTAAATGTAACAAGATGTCATGGATGGGATCCTGGAACAGAAAAAGGAACAGTGAGAAAACTGGTGAAATCTGAATGAAGTTTAAAATTAGTTAATAGTAGCATACCAATGTATCATGGAAATGGACAATGTTAACAATTGGGCACCCACTGGGAACTATCACTGCTACCTTTGCAACTTCTCCGTAAATGTAAAGTTAGTAAAATTATTTTTTAAACCTTTAATAAAACAATAAACAGACAAACCTGGGATGCACCCCCAAGAACTGTGATCACAACTCTCGGGTCCAGACGTGCATATATTGAGAAAGCTCCCATTGGTTCTAAAGCAAACTCCAGGGTTGTAACCCATACCAAGACAGCCCACTCCCATATCCTTGCTGGCCTCCTTATATGTCTCCCCTACTCACACCAAAAGCAGCAGACCCCAGGGGAACATGTGATCAGACTTCCTTCATCTTCTTCTTTAACTGCGCAAGGAAACTCAATTTCACAATCTCAGAACTTCGTTATTGAGTAACTCCACTCTCTGTCGAGGGAATTTTTATGTACTGATTCTTGTATTCCAGTGCACACACAACTTTCTGCTCATCCAGCCTTCCTTCTGACATGCACGAGAGCAAAGCAGCTGGTGGTCATCGGAGCCTCCAGACCACCAACTGGCTAAGATGGGTAGGGGTTCCACTTCTTCAGACCACTCACTAACCAAGGCAGGAAGTGGAATGATGGTCCTGGTGCTTCTTTTGAATTACAACAAAAGCAAGCACATTACTGAAAGATCATATTTAGAATAGAAAGGCTATATTATTTCACCTGGCAAAAACCTTGGGTCTCTATCCAGGTTACTCTTTTCTGTTCTATTGTGAGCATTAAAGCATTCTATTCAGGTATGCTTTGAGGCAGGATTTTAACATCAAAGCCAAAATAAGAACTTTATTTTAAAAAAAGAAAGAAAAGAAAAGGAAGACAGAAAACTCCAGAAAAAAAAAAGCAGTGGACTTTCTGACCAATTGAGCGGCATCTGAAAAATCTTTGTCTAACCTTATATATATAGATAGATAGATAGATACACACACACACACACACACACCCTCTATACACACATACACACTTGCACATAGACACAAATATACAATAGAAGTGCTCAGCCCTCTATACTTGAAGTCATTGAGTCATCTGATGAAACACAAAAATAACTGTTAAGGTATTAGAGAATGCGTCCATTCATTCATCAGATAATTACTGAGTGCATACTATGTGCCAGCAATTGTTCTTGGTACTGGGCATACAACAGTGAACAAACATTTAGATTACCTTCACAAAAAATTTAACGTTACTAAATAACATTTATCAAATATGTATTAAATGCCAATTATTAGGCTAAATAACCCCTTCACATGTATTATTCCATTTATTCCTCACAGTAACCCTATGAGGACATGAAATTGTTATTCCCATTTTCCAGATGAGATCCCTGAGGCTTAGCAAGATCAAGTAACTTACTCAAGGAACATGATAGAAAATGGATTTTAATCCAGAGAGGGTAACCCAGCACCTGAGCTAGCATACCAAAAAACCCAGTCCAATACTGCATATTTAATATTACATGCCAATGGTAGACTTCTCCCATGGCAGCCTGAAGTACCAGCTGGACCAAAACAAGCATAAATACTGCTATCCTTACTGCAACATGGAACGGTTCTGGAGATCTCTTTCCGTGGCTTCTGAGTCTAGGAGGAGAGTGCCCTTGTCTTGCACTTGTTCCTCATTTCTCATTCCCTCCTCTCTCATTCCTGGAAAGGGAACAGCAAGGAGGAAATTGCCTTTCCATCCCACGCACAGCTGTTGGGAGGAAGCCCTGGCAGACACCAGGCCCTCCCAGAAAGGGGAATCCAGGAGGAGCCGTTCTCCTGCTCCTTCCTGTTCTGTGCAGCTCAAGGTCTGCCTCTGGCTCCCAGCCAGAGCCCATACAGTCCTCTCTGCCTCAAGTGGAGACCCAACCAACAGAGGGAAACGGCACATGTTGAAAAAGGAAAGCAGAGAAAATGCTGGACTGCAATCTCTGAGCAACGGCCCTTGGAGAGACCCCAAGAGGCAGCTGCCCAACTGGCAAGGCCTGCGTCAGGCAGCTGTGTGCCCAGGAACGGGGAGCAGCACACGGATGACAGAACGGGGCTTCACCATCTGTCACCCGCCCGTGCCAGCCTCCGCTCTTCAGGCAAGTGGGGAGGGGAAAGCATCAGGAGAGAAGTGACAGCTCCCTAAGCCACACACACGCACACACACACACACCCTTCCCCTTCAACGATCTCTTTCTCTAATCACTTAGACTCCTTCACTGCCACCACATGGTAGCTGCCAGTGTATACAGTTTCATGATTAGGAGCATGGAGGCTGATATCAGAAAGCCCTAGGTTTGAATCCTGGTTCACCATGTACAAATGTATGTGACTTGGCAAGTTACTTAGTTAATCTCTCTCTGAACATCAGTTTCCTCTTTTGGAAAATGGAACTTATAATAATTACCCCTCAAGATTGTGGTAAGGATTAAATTCAATAATATTTGTAAAAAGCTAAGAGCAGTGCTTTAAAAAAAAAAAAAAAGTAGGTATTAAGTGAAACAAAACCTTTTCCAAGCTGAGTCAAGTCTCTGACCTCAAAACATTCTTTTTTTGTAGGTTGGGAGTCTTCTATGGAAGAAAAACCTGGTGATCTACTTCTAAAAATTGGTCATTGAAAACCCCATGGATCACAATGGTCCGACCTGCAACCAATCATGGGGATGGTGCAAAACTGGGCAGCATTTTGTTCTGTTGTGCATGGGGTCACCATGAGTTGGGGACCAACTTGATGGTAGCTAACAACAACAAATGAGTCTTCTATCTCAGCTCTGGAAGTAAAAGAGCAATGGAGCTTCTCAGCACATGTTAAAATGCACACAAATCACCCGGGGAGCTTGTGAAAAGGTAAATTCTGGTTCAGTAAGGCTGGGGCAGGGGCTGAGATTCTGCATTCCCAGCAAGATCCCAGATGACATTGATGCTGGTATCCAAGAACCACACTTTCCGTGGCAAGGGCCTCAGAAAACACCTGAGGCATCCTGGGAAAGCATTGCACTTCTCTAGTCTTTAGTTTTCTCAGCTGCAGAGTTTTACGAGCATATCTAGATAATCTCAAATTCCTATCAAGCTATCATGTTGTGGTAGGTTATCTGTAAAGACAGCTGCCAACAATTATTGCCACCCCACATGCTCTTGTGCAATGTAACTTTGCCGCTCCCCCCATCAAGAAGTGGGATCCTTCTTCTTGAATTTTGCTGGCCTTGTGACTTGTTTGGACCAGTAGAATATGACAGGTATAGAGCCATTTGACCTCTAGAGGTAGGTCTTAGGAAGCCTGGAAGCTTTCTTTTTTGCCTTCTTGGGATCCTGCTGCCATGTAAAGAAGCTCAGGCTAGACTGCTGAATGAGAAAAGAGAGGACGGTCTAGCCAGGCTCCAGCTCTTCCTGGAATCACAGCTAAGGGATCAGACATATGAGCATAGCCATCTTGGACATCCCAGCCCAACAAATCTCCTAGCTTTATACAGCTACATGACCTCAGCCAAGATATCATGTGGCAGAAGAACCACTCTGCTGAGCCCAATCCACAGAATTATGAGAAATAACAGATCCTTATTGATTTAAGCAATTATGTTTTTTGGGCCATTTGTTACACAGCAGTTGATAGCTGATGCACATGTTCAACTCATAAAGGAGCTAATGGAAATTTTTTTATCATTGTTGAAAATATACACAGCAAAGCACACACCAATTCAACAATTTCTACGTGTACAATACAGTGATATTGATTACATTCTTCAATTTGTACAGCCTCTCATACCCTCCTTTTCCAATTTGTTCCTCCCCTGTTAACACGAGCTAATAGAAATTTTAAAGGCCAGAATAATTGTAAGAATTATAAAGGAACATCTCTATCAACTGGAGGACAGAACACATTTCAGAAGCTGACTTTTATTTCTATACAGTTCTTAATGAAGACCTCGGTTCTATATTCAATTCAATTTAATAAGTTTTTGTTCAGAGCTAATGGGGAATAGGGGAAAAGTTTGAGATGTAATTCCAATAAACTTGCAATACTAGCATGTCACAAAGAAAACAATTAGATCCGGGGCCAAGATGGCGGACTAGGTGGACGCTACCGCGGATCCCTCTTGCAACAAAGACTCGGAAAAACAAGGGAATCGATCACATACATAACAATCTACGAACTCTGAACAACAAGCACAGACTTAGAGACGGAAAACGAACAAATATGGGCAGACAGCGACTGTTTTCAGAACTAGGAGCCAGCGCACCAGCCGACTACTTGGAAAATCTAGTTTCCCAGTGATGGCTCGGAGACAGCAGTCCATATCAAACCACATAAAGAAACAGACCATGACAGCTTCTCCAACCCCCCAAACAAAAGAATCAAAATCTTTCCCAAATGAAGATACAATCCTGGAATTATCAGATACAGAATATAAAAAACTAATTTACAGAATGCTTAAAGATATCACAAATGAAATTAAGATAAATGCAGAAAAAGCCAAGGAACACACTGATAAAACTGTTGAAGAACTCAAAAAGATTATTCAAGAACATAGTGGAAAAATTAATAAGTTGCAAGAATCCATAGAGAGACAGCATGCAGAAATCCAAAAGATTAACAACAAAATTACAGAATTTGACAACGCAATAGAAAGTCAGAGGAGCAGACTCGAGCAATTAGAATGTAGACTGGGACTTCTGGAGGACCAGGGAAACAACACCAACATAGCTGAAAAAAATCAGATAAAAGAATTAAAAAAAAATGAAGAAACCCTAAGAATCATGTGGGACTCTATCAAGAAGGATAACTTGTGAGTGATTGGAGTCCCAGAACAGGGAGGGGGGACAGAAAACACAGAGAAAATAGTTGAAGAACTCCTGACACAAAACTTCCCTGACATCATGAAAGACGAGAGGATATCTATCCAAGATGCTCATCGAACCCCATTTAAGATTGATCCAAAAAGAAAAACACCAAGACATATCATCATCAAACTTGCCAAAACCAAAGACAAACAGAAAATTTTAAAAGCAGCCAGGGAGAAAAGAAAGGTTTCCTTCAAGGGAGAATCAATAAGAATAAGTTCAGACTACTCAGCAGAAACCATGCAGGCAAGAAGGGAATGGGACGACATATACAGAGCACTGAACGAGAAAAACTGCCAACCAAGGATCATATATCCAGCAAAACTCTCTCTGAAATATGAAGGAGAAATTAAGATATTTACAGATAAACACAAGTTTAGAGAATTTGCAAAAACTAAACCAAGACTGCAAGAAATGCTAAAGGAGATTGTTTGGCCGGATGACCAATAATATCAGGTACCAGCACAATACGAGGTCACAAAACAGAACGTCCTGATATCAACGCAACTCAAACAGGAAAAGCACAAAAACAAACAAATTAAGACTAATTCTAAAAAATAAATAAATAAACAAAATAATACACACAACAGGAAACCATGGAAATCAATAGATAAACGATCAAAATAATCAAAAAGAGGGACTAAATATAGGAGGCATTGAACTGCCAGATGGAGAGTGATACAAGGCGAAATAGAAGAATACAAGTTGGGGTTTTACTTAGAAAAATAGGGGTAAATAAAAAGGTAACCACAAAAAGGAATATCAATCCCATAACTCAAGAAAAAAGCCAAGAAAAACGTAAACGACTCAATAAACACAAAGTTAAACATTATGAAAATGAGGATCTCACAAGCTACTAAGAAAAACGTCTCAGCACAAAAAAGCATGTGGAAAAATGAAATGGCCAACAACACACATGAAAAGGCATCAAAATGACAGCACTAAAAACTTACTTATCTATAATTACGCTGAATGTAAATGGACTAAATGCACCAATAAAGAGACAGAGAGTCACGGACTGGATAAAAAAACACGATCCATCTATATGCTGCCTACAAGAGACACACCTTAGACTTAGAGACACAAACAAACTCAAACTCAAAGGATGGAAAAAAATATATCAAGCAAACAATAAGCAAAAAAGAAGAGGAGTAGCAATATTAATTTCTGACAAAATAGACTTTAAACTTAAATCCACCACAAAGGATAAAGAAGGACACTATATAATGATAAAAGGGACAATTGATCAGGAAGACATAACCATATTAAATATTTACGCACCTAATGACAGGGCTGCAAGATACATAAATCAAATTTTAACAGAATTGAAAAGTGAGATAGACACCTCCACATATATAGTGGGAGACTTCAACACACCACTTTCGGAGAAGGACAGGACATCCAGTAAGAAGCTCAATAGAGACACGGAAGACCTACTTACAAGAATCAACCAACTTGACCTCATTGACTTATACAGAACTCTCCACCCAACTGCTGCAAAATATACTTTTTTTTCTAGCGCACATGGAACATTCTCTAGAATAGACCACATATTAGGGCATAAAACAAATCTTTCCAGAATCCAAAACATCGAAATATTACAAAGCATCTTCTCAGACCACAAGGCAATGAAGCTAGAAATCAATAACAGAAAAACTAGGGAAAAGAAATCAAATACTTGGAAAATGAACAATACCCTCCTGAAAAAAGACTGGGGTATAGAAGACATCAAGGAGGGAATAAGGAAATTCTTAGAAAGCAACGAGAATGAAAATACTTCCTATCAAAACCTCTGGGACACAGCAAAGGCAGTGCTCAGAGGCCAATTTATATCGATAAATGCACACATACAAAAAGAAGAAAGAGCCAAAATCAGAGAACTGTCCCGACAACTTGAACAAATAGAAAGTGAGCAACAAAAGAATCCATCAGGCACCCGAAGAAAACAAATAATAAAAATTAGAGCTGAACTAACTGAATTAGAGAACAGAAAAACAATTGAAAGAATTAACAAAGCCAAAAGCTGGTTCTTTGAAAAAATTAACAAAATTGATAAACCATTGGCTAGACTGACTAAAGAAAAACAGGAAAGGAAACTAATAACCCAAATAAGAAACGAGAAGGACCACATCACAACAGAACCAAATGAAATCAAAAGAATCATATCAGATTACTACATAAAATTGTACTCTAACAAATCTGAAAACCTAGAAGAAATGGATAAATTCTTGGAACAATACTACTTACCTAAACTAACACATTCAGAAGTAGAACAACTAAATAGACCCATAACAAAAAAAGAGATTGAAACGGTAATCAAAAAACTCCCAACAAAAAAAAGTCCTGGCCCAGATGGCTTCACTACAGAGTTCTACCAAACCTTCAGAGAAGACTTAACACCATTACTATTGAAGGTATTTCAAAGTATAGAAAAAGACGGAATACTACCCAACTCATTCTATGAAGCCACCATCTCCCTGATACCAAAACCAGGTAAAGACATTACAAAAAAAGAAAATTTTAGACCTATATCCCTCATGAATATAGATGCAAAAATCCTTAACAAAATTCTAGCCAATAGAATCCAACAACACATCAAAAAAATAATACACCCTGATCAAGTGGGATTTATACCAGGTATGCAAGGCTGGTTTAATATCAGAAAAACCATTAATGTAATCCATCACATAACTAAAACAAAAGATAAAAACCACATGATCTTATCAATAGATGCAGAAAAGGCATTTGACAAAGTTCAACACCCATTTATGATAAAAACTCTAACCAAAATGGGAATTGAAGGAAAATTCCTCAACATAATAAAGGGCATATATGCAAAGCCAACGGCCAATATCACTCTAAATGGAGAGAACCTGAAAGCATTTCCCTTGAGAACGGGAACCAGACAAGGATGCCCTTTATCACCGCTCTTATTCAACATCGTACTTGAAGTCCTAGCCAGGGCAATTAGGCTAGACAAAGAAATAAAGGGTATCCAGATTGGTAAGGTGGAAGTAAAGCTATCACTATTTGCAGATGACATGATCGTA
The DNA here is from genome assembly GCF_030014295.1 of Loxodonta africana. Taxonomy (NCBI): domain Eukaryota; kingdom Metazoa; phylum Chordata; class Mammalia; order Proboscidea; family Elephantidae; genus Loxodonta; species Loxodonta africana. The sequence continues at coordinate 12,964,026 of NC_087369.1, read as the reverse complement.
TACATGGAAAACCCTAAGAAATCCTCCAGAAAACTACGGAAACTAATAGAAGAGTTTGGAAGAGTCTCAGGATATAAAATAAACATACAAAAATCACTTGGATTCCTCTACATCAACAAAAAGAACACCGAAGAGGAAATAACCAAATCAATACCATTCACAGTAGCCCCCAAGAAGATAAAATACTTAGGAATAAATCTTACCAAGGATGTAAAAGACCTATACACAGAAAACTATAAAACTCTGCTACAAGAAATTCAAAAGGACACACTTAAATGGAAAAACATACCCTGCTCATGGATAGGAAGACTTAACATAGTAAAAATGTCTATTCTACCAAAAGCCATTTATACATACAACGCACTTCCAATCCAAATACCAATGTCATACTTTAAGGGAATAGAGAAACAAATCACTAATTTCATATGGAAAGGAAAGAACCCCCGGATAAGCAAAACATTACTGAAAAAGAAGAAGAAAGTGGGAGGCCTCACCCTACCTGATTTCAGAACCTATTATATAGCTACAGTAGTCAAAACAGCCTGGTACTGGTACAACAACAGGCACATAGACCAATGGAACAGAATTGAGAATCCAGATATAAATCCATCCATGTATGAGCAGCTGATATTTGACAAAGGACCAGTGTCGGTCAATTGGGGAAATGATAGTCTTTTTAACAAATGGTGCTGGCATACCTGGATATCCATTTGCAAAAGAATGAAACAGGACCCATACCTCACACCATGCACAAAAACTAACTCCACGTGGATCAAAGACCTAAACATAAAGACTAAAACGATAAAAATCATGGAAGAAAAAATAGGATCTACCCTAGGAGCCCTCATACAGGGCATAAACAGAATACAAAACATTACCAAAAATGATGAAGAGAAACCAGATAACTGGGAGCTCCTAAAAACCAAACACCTATGCTCATCTAAAGACTTCACCAAAAGAGTAAAAAGACCACCTACAGACTGGGAAAGAATTTTCAGCTATGACATCTCCGACCAGCACCTGATCTCTAAAATCTACATGATTCTGTCAAAACTCAACCACAAAAAGACAAACAACCCAATCGAGAAGTGGGCAAAGGATATGAACACACACTGCACTAAAGAAGATATTCAGGCAGCTAACAGATACATGAGAAAATGCTCTCGATCATTAGCCATTAGAGAAATGCAAATTAAAACTACGATGAGATTCCATCTGACACCAACTAGACTGGCATTAATTCAAAAAACACAAAATAATAAATGTTGGAGAGGCTGCGGAGAGACTGGAACTCTCATACACTGCTGGTGGGATTGTAAAATGGTACAACCACTTTGGAAATCCATCTGGCGTTATCTTAAACAGTTAGAAATAGAACTACCATACAACCCAGAAATCCCACTCCTCGGAATATACCCTAAAGATACAAGACCCTTCACACAAACAGATATATGCACACCCATGTTTATTGCAGCTCTGTTTACAATAGCAAAAAGCTGGAAGCAACCAAGATGTCCATCAACGGACGAATGGGTAAATAAATTGTGGTATATTCACACAATGGAATACTACGCATCGATAAAGAACAGTGACGAATCTCTGAAACATTTCATAACATGGAGGAATCTGGAAGGCATTATGCTGAGCGAAATGAGTCAGTTGCAAAAGGACAAATATTGTATAAGACCACTATTATAAGATCTTGAGAAATAGAAAAAACGGAGAAGAACACATACTTATGTGGTTACAAAGGAGGGAGGGAGGGAGAGGGAGAGGGCTTTTTATTGATCAATCTGTAGATGGGAACTGCTTTGGGTGAAGGGAAAGACAACACTCAAAACAAGGAAGGTCAGCCTAATTGGACTGGATTAAAAGTAAAGAGGTTTCCGAGATAAAATGAAAGCTTCAAAGGTCAGCGAAGCAGGGGCTGGGGTCTGGGGAACTTGGTTTGAGGGGACTTCTAAGTCAATGGGCAAAACAATTCTATTATGAAAACACTCTGCATCCCACTTTGAATTGTGGCACCTGGGGTCCTAAATGCCAACAAGTGGCCATCTAAAATACATTAATTGGTCTCAACCCACCGGGAGCAAAGGCAAAGGAAGAACACCAAGGTCACATGACAACTAAGAACCCAAGAGACAGAAAGGGCCACATGAACCAGAGACCTACATTATCCTGAGACCAGAAGAACTAGTTGGTGCCCGGCCACAATGGATGTCTGCCCTGTCAGGGAACACAACAGACAACTCCTGAGGGAGCAGGAGACCAATGGGATGCAGACCCCAAATTCTCATTAAAAGACCACACCTAATGGTATGATTGCGACTAGAGGAATCCCAGAGACAATGCTCCCCAGAACTTCTGATGGCACAGGACAGGAACCATCCCCGAAGGCAAATCATCAGGCATGAAAAGGACTGGTCAGTGGGGGGGAGAGAGATGCTGATGAAGAGTGAGCTAATTAAATCAGGTGGACACGGGAGAGTGTGTTGGCAACTCTTGACTGGAGGGGGGATGGGAAGATAGAGAGAGAGGGAAGATGGTAAAATTGGCACAAAACGAGAGACTGTAAGGGCTGACTCAATAGGGGGAGAGCAAGTGGGAGAAGGGAGTAAGATGTATGTAAACCTACATGTGACAGACTGATTGGAATGGTAAATGTTCACTTGAAGCTTAATAAAAATTTAGAAAAAAAACATGAAAAAAAAGAAAACAATTAGATAACACACATCTATTAATAATAATACACTAAACATATTTAAGAATCAAAATATTTTAACATCAACAATAAAATGCTATGGACACAAAGAAGGAGTTCAGTCAGTATATTCTGGAGTTACCAGAGAACGGATCATTGGAGGAAATACAGCTTAAACCTGGATAAATGGAGAGGTAAAAAGAAGCGTGTTATGGTTGAATAATGTCCAGATTTTCTACACAAAAATGAAACAGCTCTATTAACAAATACATTCTGGAAAGTTCCCAAAGTCTCTTATAGAGAAAATGACCATTTTAAATACATCTTTAAAATTATTATTTGCTGTGGCACAAATGGAAACCCTGGTGGCGTAGTGGTTAACTGCTATGGGTGCTAACCAAAAGCTCGGCAGTTTGAATCCACCAGGCATCCTTGGAAACTCTATGGGGCAGTTCTACTCTGTCCTATAGGGTCGCTATGAGTCGGAACTGACTTGGCAGCAACAGGCAACAGGTATGGCACAAATAATTTCATTAAATTAACAAATTGTGGGGTTATGAGGATATTACAGAATATATGCTACAGAAATAGGAATAGTATAATTTCAGAGATTTAGTACAGGTAAAAATTGTGGCAGTATAGTATTAATCCAAAAGGTGATGACACAGGACTCTGAAGTGATAATGTGTACATAAAATAGAATTGGGAAATAAATATAAAGGATTTGACATATGTAGCAATCATCTTTAGCCCACTCATCCACACCCCAGTTATAATGTGTTTTGTTTTGGGGAATATTTTCTATTAAGTGATTGCTATTAGTAACGTGGGAGCCCTGGTGGCATAGTGGTTAAGCATTCAGCTGCTAGCCAAAAGGTTGGCATTTTGAATCCACCAGCTGCTCCTTGGAAACCCTATGGGGCAGTTCTACTCTGTCTTATAGGGTCACTATGAGTTAGAATCGACTCAAAGGCAATGGGTTTATTGGTAATGTGAGGCCTCAGAAATGAAATTTTCTAACAATATTCCAATAAAATGGGTTCAATGGTTAAGAATAAGGTGTAAGAAAAAATAAAATTATACATGTCTATATAATATTCTTTTATAAGCATTTTTTGTAAGGAAATTATGCACTCACAAATCATGTGTTAACTGTACTAGATAAAAAATAAATACATCTTTTTTTAGGACAGAATATTAATCTTGTACGCAACTTCCCAAAACTTCATTTACACATGTTATCATTTTGTTACTTCTTTCCCCATAAAAATCCAAGGGAAAAGAACACAGACTAATATATGGATAATGTGAGACTCCAGAATAATACCCATTTTAAATCAAAGTGTCAACCAAAAATAAGAGTCGGGCATTCTAGTATTCACAAACAGACAAAGGACTCACTTAGTAATGGGATAATGTTACCCTCCTCCCAGCTAAAAGATGAGTGTCCAGTTAGCACTTGAGAAAGTCACAAAATGGATGAATGTGAATGTATGCATGCCTTCTCAAGGGTAGCCCTGGATAGAGGAAATGAGATGAAAGATACGTTTTTTTTTCTTTTTTTCAGCCACTTGTAGTTCAATCTTCTCTTGAATATTCATACACTTATTAATTTAACAATGAAGTTAAAAGGCCAATATTGAAAAAGTTACAGTAATTTAAAATCTGAGTAAAGAAATATTCACTGAGTACTTATAATACCTTGGATGGTGCAAATGGTTAACGTGCTTGGCTGCTAACTAAAAGGTTGGAGGTTCAAGTTCACCTAAAGGCACCTTGGAAGAAAGGTCTGGTGATCTACTTCCAAAAAACCAGCTGCTGGAAACCCCACAGAGCACATTTCTACTCTGACACATGTAGGGTTGCCATGAGCCGAAGTCGCCTTGAAAGACACTGTTTCGTTCTGTTTTTTTTTTTTTACCTGTATCTTGGTGGAAAAAAAATGACAATAAACAAATACATGAATGTGTAACAATGCTAGCTGGTTGTAAATACTCTGGAGAAAAATATAGCTGATTAAGGAATAGGAAGAGAGCAAGGAGCAGGAACAATTTTTAGGTCAGGCGGTCGGGAAGAGTTTATCAGAGATGGTGAATGTAAGCAGAGACACAAGGGAGAGAATATCCCAGGGAAAGGGAACAATTTGCACAAAAGTCCTGAACTGGAAAGAAAGGTTGAGGTTAAGATATGAATATCAGATAAATATGAACATAATAAAATAAAGAAATAGAACAAAAAAATTAAAGATGCTATTACTGGAACTGGGAACTCTGGTGGTGTAGTGGCTAAGAGCTACGGTTGCTAACCAAAAGATCAGCCGTTCAAATCCACCAGGTGCTCCTAGGAAACCCTATGGGGCAGTTCTACTCTGTCCTACAGGGTCGCTATGAGTCAGAATCAACTCGAAAGCAATGGGTTGGTTTTTGTGTTTATTACTGGAACTGGCTTTCTGTGTGACAGCGTGTGTGTATGTTCCTTGCTTTGGTGTTTTGAGTTCTGTACTTGGGGAGGGGAGATGGCCTTCCAGGGCAAACATATTAAAGATACAGAACGTCCAAACCCATTAGCTTCAATCCCCTGGGAGGATTGTGTTAAATCCCGGCACCAATTATCTGTAATCCAGGATAACAATCTTTACCTGAAAGTGGGCTTTGATAGGGCAAAGCCAGTCGCTATCAGAGAAGAGTCCTTCAGGTGCGCATTGAATTGACTGGGGAAAGACCATCTGACATCTCTGTTTGCCTTTCAAAGCACTGAGTTTGTGCTTTGTAAGGGGGGGGGCGGTGGAGGGGGGGGCGGTGGAGGGGTGGGGGAAGGTTTGTCTAAATCGATCTCCTCTCTGTAATTTCAACATGCTTCCCAGCTGTTTACTTCTAGAAATCCAGTTTACTGAGACAGTAGAAGACTCCTCAATCATCATTTTACAAATCTTTGGAAAATAGGGGTGCATATTGGAGGAAAATTATGAATCGGCAGTACAAATTGGTGGAATTTGAAGCTTTCAATTACCATTAGTGACACCTTCTTGATTTGTGTGTGAAGAGCTAAGAAACTACCAGACAGGGCTCCTGGGGGCATGTGTGTATTTGCAGAATAAAGCACTCCCCAAGGCTGGGCGTCCCACAGGGACACCTTGGTTTGATAAGTATTCGGCCATAAAAAGATCCCAGTCATTGAAGATATAGATGGAATAATCAATATAAATGAGCCTTAAGATTTTTCTTTATTTGCAGATACATTCAATTTAAAGCTTTATAATACTGCAATAGCTTTTGTCAACAGTTAATGTAATAAGGTCTACTGAATAGAGAGGCAAGCTATTGGGCAATGCTTCTAAGTCTTTGGGATGGGGGGGTCATGTGCCTCTTTAAAAATCTGAAAGAATTGATGGGCCCTTCTCCCAGAAAAATCCTCATAAAGCTAAGAATTTTCATTAAGTATCCAGGAGTTCATGGATTCCCTGGATCTATTGTTAAATACCTCTGACTTAGAGACATGGGAAGTTAAAGACCGTGACAACAGTAACACCTCAGGTCTGCTGGCACTAAAGGAAGAATTTTGATTTTATAATTGATAAACACCCAGGTTGAAGTTCCTAGGTGGTGCAAATGGTTAACAGGCTCGGCTGTTAACCAGAAGATTGTTGGTTTGATTCTACCCAGAGATACCTTGGAAGAAAGTCCTAGCGATCTCCTTCTGAAAAATCAGCCATTGAAAACTCTACAGAGCACAGTTCTACTCTGACACACATGGGGTCGTCATGTTGAAATCGACTCCATGGCAAATGGTTACAATATACCCAAGCAGGGCACACTGACAGTTTTGATGTAGCCATTTTGATGGGCCCTTTGGATATAAGGAATGTTCTTATTCAGCTCTTCTGAACCAGTCCCCTTGTCGAGGGGCCCCATGGAAATGTGAAGTCAGTGTTTCATCACCAAGTCATGCACACGACAGACATCCTTGATCTTTATTCTATCACTAACTCCCCTAACTCCCCTCAATTACAAGAATTCCGTTTTTACTTTATTAGTTTCAGTATTTTTCGAATTTTTGGAAGTATGTATTAATTTTATAATAAAAAGGCAGTAAAGATCTTCCAAAGTCTCTTAGAAGTAAGTCTCTAAGAGTACCTCAACTGTCTCTTAAAACTGTTCATTCAATACAGGGGAGGTCAGCACAATTGGACTAAACCAAAAGCATAGAAGTTTCCTGAATAAACTGAATGCTTTGAAGGCCAGCGTAGCAGGGGCAGGGGTCTGGGGGCCATGGTTTCAGGGGACATCTAAGTCAACTGGCATAATAAAATCTATTAAGAAAACATTCTGCATCCCACTTTGAAGAGTGGTGTCTGGGGTCTTAAACGCTAGCAAGCAGCCATCTAAGATGCGTCAATTGGTCTCAACCCACCTGGATCAAAGGAGAATGAAGAACACCAAGGACACAAGGTGATTACAAGCCCAAGAGACAGAATGGGCCACATGAACCAGAGACTACATCAGCCTGAGACCAGAAGAACTAGATGGTGGCCAGCTATAACCGATGACTGCCCTGACAGGAAACACAACAGAGAACCCCTGAGGGAGCAGGAGAGCAGTGGGATGCAGACCTCAAATTCTCATAAGACCAGACGTAATGATCTGACTGAGGCTGGAAGGACCCCGGTGGTCATGGCCCCCAGACCTTCTGTTGGCCCAGGGCAGGAACAATTCCCGAAGCCAACTCTTCAGACTTGGGTTGGACTGGGCAATGGGTTGGAGAGGGATGCTGGTGAGGAGTGAGCTTCTTGGATCAGGTGGACACTTGAGACTATGTTGGCATCTCCTGCCTGGAGGGGAGATGAAAGGGTGGAGGGGGTTAGAAGCTGGCGAAAACGACACGAAAAGAGAGAGTGGAGGGAGGGAGTGAGCTGTCTTATTGGGGGAGAGTAACTGGGAGTGTGTAGCAAGGTGTATATGGGTTTTTGTGTGACAGACTGACTTGATTTGTAAGCTTTCACTTAAAGCACAATAAAAGTTATTTTAAAAAAACTTCATTCAAGGGAAATTTATACACGAACTTGGAGCAAATTGTTAAGCATTCAACTACGTTCGACTGCTAGCTGAAACGTTGACAGTTCGAACTCACCCAGAGGCACCTCAGAGGACAGGCCTGGCCATCTGCTTTCAAAAGGTCACAGCCTTGAAAACCCTATGGAGCATAGCTCTACTCTGCACACATGGGGTCACCATAAGTTGGAGTCGACTTAACAGCATTAACAACTACAGATAGGTAGATAGACAGCCAGACAGATAAATAGATAGATATGGAGCCCTGGTGGCACAGGGATTAAGTGCTCAGCTGTTTACCGAGAGGTTTGTGGTTTGAACCCACCAGCTGCTCTGCGGGGGAAAGATGTGGCAGTCTTGGAAACCCTGTGGGGAAGTTCTACTCTGTCCTATAGGGTCGCTATGAGTCAGAATTGACTTGATGGCAATTACATACACACACACACACACACACACACACACACTCACACATTGGAAACCCTGGTGGTGTAGTGGCTAAGAGCTACAGCTGCTAACCAAAAGGTCAGTAGTTTGAATCCACCAGGCGCTCCTTGGAAACTCTATGGGGCAGTTCTACTCTGTCCCGTAGGGTCACTATGAGTCGGATTCAACCGGTATATACACACTCACAAACACTAGAACAACTGTTAGACATTTATTTGAAGATTTTCTATGCAATATGGAGCTGAGAATAAGGGCTCAAAAGTTCCTTTCTCCTTCCCCTTAGTGTCCAACACACACCTGATCAATTAAACTGAGTGTAATCAAGAAGCCTTCAAAGTAATAGAGGTGTCTATCCTCTCAAATATCAAATAGAAAAGGAAATAAGTTAAATTTGTAGTCAAGTAAGTTTAATTCTTTATTGAATGTATATGAATAGAACCATTGTAACTCTAAAGGTGAAATGAATTAACGTGAGATGTAGACCATTCAGGATGTACGTGACATCTCCAAGAATGAGAGGTCACTTAATTCAGAATCATTTGAAGTTCTGAGTCAAGGACAGTGGTTAACACTTGAATCACTGTCATGGGTGGTTTGCCTGACAGGTGGCTCCTGAAACTTACTCCTTCACCACCCGACTTTGACTCCCTCCGTGTCCCAAATTCACCACAGAGGAGATGAGGCTCCAAGATGGGGAAAAGACACCTATTCGTTTATATCCTGGTTATCAGAACAGCTCGAATTTTAATGATTTGTTTTGGGGGGCTGTTAACATGGTGGCATCAGCAGGTACCTGAGTCAAAAGAGGTCTAACAAGATAGGGGGTACAAAAAAACCTCTTCAAAATATCATGTGCCCATCTACATTATCCAAAATCAAACTCAAGAACTTGTCCTATGTCATTCTAAGCTGTTGCAGATTCAAGTCATTAATAACTGGTTTCAGAATGTACTACTCTTGGAAGAGTCCTCAATAATTACTTTACAGCTCTACCTGTGCATGTGGACCAGAAAATTTGATCCCTTTAACAGTTTAGAATTTCTGCTTGCTTGCTTATGATTGTTCTCAAGTACCACGAATATTTACAAAGGATACGGGGGCTATTCTTTTTTGTAGAGTCTAAGTATTTTAAAAACAGGGACCATGTCTACTATTTCTTTTCCATTCCCTACCCTGGAGCTTAGTATAATGCCATACATGTCAGAGCTACTTGCTAATTTGAAGACAGTCTCTTCTAGAAAGATTCGAGGCCCTTTACCAGGATATTAAAAAAAAAAAAAAAGGACTATGGGTAAATGAGCACCCTTGGGATTATGGCATAAGCTAGATGCATCTCTCCTTCTCTCATATAAGGACCAGGCCTAGTAGCAAATTATTGAGGATTTTGGTGAGAAAATTAAATGATTTAATCCATTTCTAATGCTTCAATTTCTGCCTTAGTGCCAGTGACCCCCAATTTGTATTTTCAGCCCAGACTGCTCCTCAAATCATGTCTACTTGATTTTGTTGCCTGGATGTCTCAGAGGCCCTTCACAGTACAGTCCAAAATTTTCCAAAGCTGAACTCACTCAGCCCCTAAAACATCATCCCCACACCAGCTTGGCCTTGTTTTGTTCACTGTTGGATCCCCAGGACCTAGAGCAGTGCCTGACACACTGTGAGTGCTCAGTAAAGATTTGTTCTCTCCTCTGTGCCTTTCCCAGTCAAGGGATGTTTTGCTTGGAATGCCCTCCCATTCCCCTGGAAAAGCTCTCTTTTGCCGGGCTATCTCCTCCTTATCCTTTAATTCCCAGTGCAGGTGTTGCTGCCTCTCAGAAGCCTTTCCCTGCTGCCCTCCCCTCCCCATCAACCAGGCAAAGTGTCCTTCCTCTATGCTCCTTTAACACCCTAAGACAAGATATGATCAAGGTTAAATGGACAAGGCTATCCATGGCCATAAGCAACTGGCCCAGGTCTCTGGACACCTCATTCTTGCCCTGCATCATCTGGGTATAGCTGGAACCCATTCATGGTATACCAGTATGGCATGCCACACTGCTTGGTGGTCTACTCTAAGCATGTCTCGATCATTGCACTCACCGCACTGTACTATAATTATTTGTCTGGGTTTGTCCCTCACTGGTCTATGAACTCTCCAAGGACAAGAAGCTTGTACTCTTTTTTTATGTTTTAAATTAGCACAGAGTAAAACTGACATTTTTTGGTACACGGTGTTATTAATGTTAACACGTGTAGATTTGTGTGTTATCACCACAATCAGGATACAGGACAGTTTCACCATCCCAAAGGGGTATTTTTTTATTGTCACAACCCTCACCGCTAACCCCTGGCAGCCACTGATCTGTTCTCCATTACTCCAGTTTTATCTGTTTTTTTTTTTAAGAATATTATGTAAATAGAACCATAAAGTATGTAAGGTTTTGAGACTGGCTTCTTTCAGTCAGCATAATACCTTTGAAATGCCTCCAGTCACTGTGTGTAGCAATAGTTTTTTTCCTTTTTATTATTGACTAGGATTCCACAATATGATATTTGGGTTGTTTCCAGGTTTTGGCAATTTTAATAGAGCTGCCATAAACATTTGTGAAAGGTTTTCATTTCTCTAGGGTAGATAGATTCTCAGGAGCAAGGTTGACAGGTCACATGGCAATTGCGTGTTTAGCTTTATGAGAAACTGCCAAGCCATTTTCCAGAGTGTCTGTACCATTTTGCAGTCCCACCAGCAATGTATGAGAGTTCCATTTCTTCCATATCCTCACACTTGGTGTTGTCCGTATACATATTTTTTATTTTAGCCATTTTACTAGGTATGTCATAGTATCTCATTTTAAACAACAAAAAAAATACCAGTTGCCATCCAGTTGATTCCAACTCATAGCGACCCTACAGGACAGAGTAGAACTGCCCTGTCGGGTTTCCAAGGCTGTAATCTTTATGGAAGGAGACTGCCACATCCTTCTTCCGCAGAGCAGCCAGTGGGTTCAAACTGCCAACCTTTCAGTTGGCAGCCGAGCACTTAACCACCATGCCACCAGGGCTCCTTCCATCTCATTTTAGTCCTGTCTTTGTCTTGGTACAGCACTTAAGCTCAGTGGTTGGTTATCAATAAATATTTGTTGAACTAAAATAAACTCATGCCATTTTTTATTTCTTTTTAAAATCCACTAATAGCAGACCCTATTTTCACTATACTTCCTACTAAATTTTGTGCTTAAGAACTAAAGAACTTGCACAGAAGTATTCAACTCCCTCCTGCCTCGCTGCGCTCATCCCTTCTCCCATGTCCTAAACTAATTGTTCTTCCTGTTAGAACATTAATATAACAAAATGATCTGTAACTTCACTAGAACTTAAACTAGCCTCGAAGGGTTGCAAACAAGTTTGTTTTTGAAAGGCTGTCCTATCACTGCTAGTAGTGCTAACAATAAGAATGAACATCAGTAATTGGCTAATTGTATGAGCCAGACACTACATCAGGCGCTCTTCCTCCAGTAACTGCCTTATCCTTCCAGCCCTAGCAGGTAGGCATTATCCTCATTTTACAGACATGGGAACGAAGGCTTAATGAAGCTAGCAAACTTGCCCCAAGTCATACAGCCAATGAGTGACAGTACCAGGGGCACAGCCAAGCTATGCTGGCTCTAGAAATCATGACCCTAATTATCCTACGTGGCTGCTCTACCAGGCAAAGGAACCAGCTGCTCTGTAATCAACAGCAAGAACAATAAAATCAGTCTCCACTTGCTTCAGTTTTGAAGGCTTATAAAGCTTCAGGGAAGTAAATCACTCGCATCAGTCTTCTGACAGCTCCTTCAAGGGAGGCACATGGATAGAGTGGCGTGGGGACCCGCAGAATGGGAGGCTTGCACTGTGCAGTCAGAGGACGGACTATGGATTCCTTGGGAAGTCAGCAGCACGAGTGGGATTCAACTGAGCCAACTGCACTAACATCACCTGCAACTTGATAATAATTGTCCCCACCCGTTGAATACTGAACCACACTTTCGTAGTTCTATATTCAATGAGAACATCCTTCACTGGAGGCCTGAGCTGAGGTTATAATGGTTGCTTTTTATGCTAAGTTACAAAAATAAAATCAGATTATATATGTGAAAAATAAATAACATACTAACCTGGATCATCTATGACTACACACATATGGGGATAACATAGAACTTCAGTCTTTAAAACACATCTAGCACGACGAATTCTAACAAAACAGGACACAACCAGGCTTTTCACTAGATGCATAGAGTTAAAACTATAGCCAACAAACTATCAAACTGGAATTCAGTGGTTTGGATTTAGAGTTTTGATTTGAAATATTTCTTATCTGTTTTATTATCTACTTTCTCCCCAACAAATAAACAGTATGTCTCAGTGAGCTTGGAGCTGGATCTACTTCATTTAATGTTTTTAACTGGGCAAGATAAGAGATACAAATGCCAGGACCCTATGTCTTAAGTGATCACTTTCCACAGCCCAAATACTCAATCCCTTCACCTTTCATGTATGAAATCAGAAAGGAAAATGTATGTCCTAAAAAGAAAAGTTAGCCGACGAAATGATGCCAGAGGCAAACAGTAGTAACATTTAGGGATGATGGTGGCTAGCTCCAAAATGCCGAAGTGCTTTGTGTTTTTTAGTCCCATAGAATGACATCCATTTCTAATTTTTCTTACATCAGGCTATATGACAGGAAGAACCATCTGCACTCCTCTCAATCCTGTTTTAAACAAATAGTGCCACCAAGTGATTATTGTCATGGAAAAATATGGCAACTGCAAAAAGTATTTGGCTCAAAGTCCAAGGTAGTACAAGTCAAGGGTAACGAATTCTATCAATGTGGAGAAACTTCTCTTAATCTGCGGCAGTTCCTCCATCCTTAGGCCTCCATATAATGTTCTTATTGCAACGCTTAAATGCTCGATAATCATAGAATCTACGGGAAAAGCATGATTTAGACAAATTCCTAAGTGACTTATAATACACAGTGCCAGTGATTAATGAGAAAACATTAAATGGCAAAATGACTGGAAATGTTCCAATCAGCTTTCCAAAGCGTATGCATTACTGACAAATTTCTCATACCTGAAACTCAGACAACCCCAAGGAAGAATTACATATTTATATAAATCATAGCTGCTCGGCTTATTTCAAATGAGAGAAGCGTATTTATCAAAACAACTGAACATAAAGAAGCAATTAATATAAACCAATTTGCATAGCCAATATAGCTTTTTCTGCTTAAAAATCAAACTCTTTTCACTCGGACAGCTACATTCGTCACTGAGAAGATACCATTTTTAAAAGAAAATAAACAAACACAGCATGATCCAATTTCCCTTGAGAAAAGTACAGTTGAGAGTTTACTGTGAATTATGGCCTATATTAATATAAGGACACACAGCTAAAATCAGTCTCTCTTTTCCCAAATATGCCTTTGGGCTTTTATTCTTGAGGAAATAAGCAAAGCAGTATATGGCTTTGTACTTTTCTCTTACAGGATATTATTGGTTCTACTCCAATATTCTTTTCAAATATTAGAATTGCCTAGACCAAACCCTAGAGGACCTCATCACTTTTCTATCAGAGGCGTCATTGTGCTAGAATTCTGAGACATGGCTTTCAACTCCGGTCCAAATAAATTCACCCTACTGAAAAGCATGAACAAACCTCAGAAAACAATGAGAAGTCCCGTGATGTTTTTACTTGAGGACCCTTACTCACTGGCAAATATGTTCTCCTGCATCCTCAGCCGTCTTGCCAAAGCCCCAGGAAATGGAGAAGGTGGGCCAGCTTTCTCTTCCCAGGTCTTCTTCCATGGTCGGGAGCCAACACAGCCCACCTTTTCCTAAGGATGGAAAGAATGAACTCTGTTCTTTATTCTTTTATGAGAAGAATGATTTTATCCTAACAAACTGCTAGACCAGAAGAGAGCGAGAGAAGAAGGAGAGCAGGAATCAATGCTGAGAGGCCAATCATATTTCATCACTCAGCTACTTGGAAACCAGATATGCTTAAACCATCACGTGCTTGGAAAGATTTGAGGATGCAGAAGACGATATGTCTTTTGTAAATTATTAATAGGGACTTCCCCCCCCCCCGCCAAAACAAAGATGCACAGGTGACTCATGCGGGAGAAAAGCAATCAGGTTTGAGGTGAAGCATCTAAGTTGACAAGACAGGAAACAAAGATTTCTGATCGCAGTTCTGCCTCTGACCCCTGTGAATCAGGACAACCCGGAGCAGCTGGAATCGAGGTGATATTACACTGGCAATGAAGTGGCACCTGTCTGAAGAGGCTGTAACTGCAATCTCAGCATCTGCCTCTGGTGGAGATGAAGATTTTCTCCTCCCCGACTGAGAACTCGCTAGGGGATATTTGGCACTCCTGGCTGGAATCAGGCCACCTGCATGCAACTCTCATCTCCCTCCCAGATTTCCAAGTGCTGCCTAACTTCTCCCGTGGCTTTCTTGCATTTTATCCAAAGTTGGGATTTAACACGTCTACTGGAAGCTAGTCCCAAGTTACTAATTTTAACGCTAGGTCCTATCCAGTACTTTGAACTCTGTGGGAAAATGCTGAGCCAGAACGCTTTTCGAAAGCGTTGGCTTTCCATGGCACAGATAGGGGGCATTTGGGGCAAATTCCTTTGGGTGAATCAGAATGTCTCTCTTCTATAGATCAAGGGGTTCTCAGCCTCAGCATTATTGGCATTTGTGGTGGTTGTTGTTAGGTGCCGCAGAGTCGGTTTCAACTCATAGCGACCCTATACACAACAGAACTAAATGCTCCACGGCCCTGCGTTACCCTCGCCATCGTTATGTTTGAGCCCACTGTTGCAGCCACTGTGTCAATCCATCTCGTTGAGGGTCGTCTTCTTTTTTACTGACCGTCTACTTTACCAAGCATGGTGTCCTTCTCCAGGGACTGATCCCTCCTGACAACATGTCCAAAGTATGTGAGACGAAGTCTTGTCTTCCTCTCTTCTAAGGAACATTTTGGCTGTACGTCTTCCAAGACAGATGTGTTCGTTCTTTTGGCAGTCCATGGTATATTCAATATTCTTCGCCAACACCATAATTCAAAGGCATCAGTTCTTCTTTCGTCTTCCTTATTCATTGTCCAGCTTTCACATGCATATGAAGCGGCTGAAAATAACCATGGCTTGGGTCAGGCGCACCTTAGTGCTCAAAGTGACATCTTTGCTTTTCAACGCTCAGAAGAGGTCTTTTGCAGCAGATTTGCCAAATGCAACACGTCCTTGAATTTCTTGACTTTGGCGTCCATGAATGTTGATTGTGGATCCAAGTAAAATAAAATCCTTGTCAACGTCAATCTTTTCTCTGATTGGCATTAGGGGCTGAGTGGTTTTTTGTTGTGGGTCGCTGTCCCGTGCATTGTATAAGGTTTAGTAGCATCCCTGGCTTCTATCCCCTAGATGCCAGTAGCATCTCCCCAGTGTGGCAGTGCATAATGTCTCCAGCCAGTGCCCAATGTCCCTGGGGTGGCAGAATTACCCCCGGTTGAAATTACTGCTCTAGACCCATTTCTTTAATGAAGTTTTTCAAAAGAGGTGGAATGTCATTTACATATGAGATGGGTTCATGCCCAAAACAGGTGGTAGGTAAACAGTCAAGGCTTTGAGTCAAGGATAGAATTCATACACCCAAGGGCAGGTGGCCAATTAGCTTTGTCAAAACGGAGACACATTTCAAATGGGGAATACCAACTCTCCAATGACATCTGCCAAAATTCTCACGACCATAGTTTTCGAAACTTCAAAACCTGCTGCTGGGAATATGCTAATTTCTCATTAGTTATATATTCTTTAATTTACTCTAGTTTCTGTCATCCCACTGCAAGTCAGGTTTGTTCTGGCGAACTATCCCTAGCTGATTTTTGACAACCTAACCAATCAAGGTAGAGATAATGAGGACACAGATCCCCTGCCTAGTCATGTAACCTTAACCAACCCCAGCTGGGATGTGGCCTTATAAGCCTTAGATTCCTGTAAAAAATATATATGTGTGTATTTTCAATTAAATGCAATAACAGCAGTCCATTTAAATTCAATGCTGAGAAAATTAGGAAAATGATTTCAAAAGCAAAAATGTGGTTCAGCAAGTCCACAGGTGATGGTATCTCATCAAGAAGGCTGTGCCTAGAGAAGAAAGTTGTCTTGGGACAAGAGATATGCTTAGGAGGCTCAGAATTTCCTTCTGAGTAGGAATGGGTGTGCTCAAGAGAAATGTGTTATGGTTCGAATTGTGTCCCCCCAAAATATGTGTTGTAAATCCTAGCTAGCCTCTCTGCCTGTGTTATAATCCCATTTGGGAATGGGTTGTCTTTGTTATGTCAATGAGACAGGATTAGTATAGGGTATTTCTTGAGTCAATTTCTTTTTTTTTAATTATGTATTTTATTATTGTACTTTAGATGAAGGTTTACAGAATAAACTAGCTTCTCATTAAACAATTTGTACACATATTGTTTTGTGACATTGGTTACCAATCCCACAACATGTCAACGCTCTCCTTTCTTGACCTTGGGTTCCCTATTACCAGTTTTCCTATCTCCTCCTGCCTCCTTGTCCTTGCCCTTGAGTTTGTGTGCCCATTTAGTCTCATTTTGTTTTATGGGACTGTCTAATCTTTGGGTGAAGGGTGAACCTCAGGAATGACTTCATTAACTGGGCTAAAATTATGTCCAGGGGCCATCCTCTAGGGGTTTCTCCAGTCTCTGTCAGACCAGTAAGTCCGGTCTTTTTTGTGAGTTAGAATTTTGTTCTACATTTTTCTCCAGCTCTGTCGGGGACCCTCTATTTGTGATCCCTGTCAGAGCAGTCGGTGGTGGTAGCCCGGAACCACCTAGTTGTACTAGACTCAGTCTGGTGGAGGCTGTGGTAGTTGTGGCCCATTAGTCCTTTGTACTAATCTTTCCTTTGTGTCTTTGGTTTCCTTCATTCTTCCTTGCTCCAGAAGGGGTGAGACCAGTGGAATATCCTAGATGGCCGCTCACAGGCTTTTAAGACCCCAGACGCTACTCACCAAAGTAGAATGCAGAACATTTTCTTTATAAACTTTGTGAAGCCAATTGAACTAGATGTTCCCCAAGACCGTGGTCCCCACAGCCCTCAGCCCAGTAATTTGGTCTCTCCCTTGAGTCAATTTCTTTTGAGATACAAAAGAGATTAAATAAGCAAGGAAGCAAGCAGAGACGGGGAAGAGAGATGCCAAGCCACATGAAGAAGCTCAGGGGCAGAAGCTCAGAAGAGACAAGGACCCTACTCCAGAGCTGACAGAGAAAGAAAGCCTTCCCCTAGAGCCAGCACCCTGAATTCAGACTTCTAGCCTCCTAAACTGTAAGAGGATAAATTTGTTTGTTAAGGCCACCCACTTGTGGTATTTCTGCTTATAGCAGCACTAGATGACTAAGACAAAAGGTAAGTTTCCTACATGGGAAACTGGGGGAAAGTGTCAGGACAGCTTTCTGTCCAGTCTACTGCTTATTTTGGAGATTAGGGTGGAGGGCCAACCTGGAAGGCTGAGATTTGTGCTTCGAGGTTCCTATGAGGGGAGGGATTGGGTAGGAAGGGAATGGGAGGCACGGTGCCCCATTTCCTTTGGACTAAGAAGGGGAACAAGAGTCTTTAACAAAGCAGAAAGGTATTCTGAGATGGGCAGACCATGTCCCTACCTGTGGACTGGAATCTAAGAGGAGGAAGCTGTCTGACCTGGAAAGTGCTCAATGCAGCTGGGCTGGGAGAAAGACCCTCCACTTTGAGAGTTGGGTCCTAGGAGCAGGCACTTCAAGAAATCAAGAAAGTCTCTTTACTTCTATCATATATTCTATATTTATTCCTTGGCCACGTGCTGCAGATTTATCTTTTCTTTTTTTTTTTTTTAAGTTGGAAACACTCATTTCTCTATAATGCCAAGCGCTACCAACTAGATTACCGTGCTCTGTGTCATAGCTGGTCAACCAGGGATTTATTAAACAACTTCCAAATGATGACAAACATGAAAGAATTAGATCACATGTCCGCACCTTCCAAAAGCTTGGATTCTAGAATTATAGAGAGATGATGAAATACCTGTGAGGAGCAGATTTGAAAGACATTGTTTCATTTTACTTTTTAAATAAAATTGGATTATTTTCCCTAATTTAAAACACTAAAGATACTCTTCAACTGAGTGAACTTAAAATACTTAAGAATATGATCTTTTTTTTTTTTTTTCCAGAATGGCCAAGAGGCAAAAAAAATTAGTAAGACTATTATTTTTATAGATAAGAAAACAATTTTCACCCCTTTAAGCTGCTAACCAAAAGGTTGACAGTTCGAATCCACCAGGTGCTCCTTGGAAACTCTATGGGGAAGTTCTACTCTGTCCTATAGGGTTGCTATGAGTTGGAATCGACTCAATGGCAGCGAGTTTGGTTTTGTTTTTGGTAAGGAAGGTGTTGGAGCTCTGGTAGCACAGTGGTTAAGAGTTCGGCTGCTTCTGGGTCTGACATTCAAGGCCTCTGCCATCTCTTTCCAGTTTTCCCTTCTCTGGACCTTCCTGCCTTCAGCCATTTCCCATACTTTAAGCACTAACGATACTAAGAATTCAATGAGCTCCTCATGCTTTTCCATCTCCAAATGTTTTTTTTCTTTTCCTTCCAATTAGAACACATTTCCCTTCTTCCTGACCAAAACCAACCCTTTCTCAAACACCTGATTCACAGCCCACCTCCTCTGTTGCCTTCCTCTTTCTCCAGAGGAATTAATCTCCCCAACTGGTCTTCTACAAAATTTTGTACCTCTGTAAAAGCTGTCACCCTGCCTTAGATTGCAGGCACCTGTGTTCACCACTCTGCTAAGATGCAAGCCCCATGATGGTAAGAAGTCGTGTCTACTGTATTCAAGGATATAACCTAGAACAGTATACTGACCCATAGCTGGCTCTCAATAAAAACTGAAATAAGTGAATTGCATTCTCTTATATTAGATTGTAAGTTCTTCAAAGGCAAAGCACACCATGTCATGCAGTGTTTAACATGAGGCACATGGTATATAACTCCATAATCAGTTATTATGTAAAACTGAAGACATATGTTTATCAAAAAAAAATATTTGCCACTTTTTATTTATCACTCAAGGAGAAAGAAAGTTGACATAGGCGTTCCAGGTGGGATATATTAAAATT
This sequence comes from Loxodonta africana, assembly GCF_030014295.1. Taxonomy (NCBI): domain Eukaryota; kingdom Metazoa; phylum Chordata; class Mammalia; order Proboscidea; family Elephantidae; genus Loxodonta; species Loxodonta africana. The sequence goes on along the minus strand of NC_087369.1, from coordinate 12,944,637 downwards.
TTACCTCCCATAAATAGCAGCTTTCAATCTGAATGAATTTACATCCCACTCCTCAAAGGGATAATTATCAACGTGTCTATTTTTTTTTTTCCGCTTTGCACGATGCATTGTTTATGTTTATTTCTTCAAAACTTCAATGAGAAGATATGGTGCTTCCATGTTTATTTAACAGGTAGGGGCAAGGAAAGTGCATTTTTAGAGTTTAAACAGCAGCAATGGTTACCAGGCTCATTGGCTTGGTGTCCAAAAGCCATGGAACTGTAAGCATTCATCTTCGTCTCAAAGGAGAGTTATTTTAATATCTGGGCATTTTAAAAGGTCTCTGATGGTCCTCAAGTTAGTTTCTTACGTCATTTGAGTTTTCATGCAATTATTACAGACAGTCTCCAACTTAAACACATCAGTCTTAGAAGTATGTCTTACATGTATTTCTTCCTTGTCTCTGCACACCTAAGTTCCCTTGATGATTCTCCTTTGCTCTAAATATCTTGCCATTTCAGTTACTTTTCATGTGCATATTTGCTGTCCATATATTCTCTTTGTGAAGTATCTGTTCCAATATTTCGCCCCTTTTTTATTGAGGCGTCTTCATATTATTGAGTTGTAAACATTCTCTATATATTCTAGATACTCGTCCTTTACTGAAAAAATGCTTTGCAAATATTTTCTCCCACTTGCCTTTTCATTTTCATGACAGTGTTTTTTGAAGATTTCTTAAAATTTTGATCAAGTCCAATTTACCAGATTTTTTAATATAGTAATTCCTGCTTTTTAAGTCCCATTTTTTAAATCTTTGCCAGAATCAAGGTCACTAAGATTTTCTCCTATGCTTTCTCGTAGATATTTTGTAGTTTTAATTCTTATAGTTAGGTCTATGATCCATTTTGGGTGAATTTTTATATGCGGTGTGAGGTAAGGATTGAGGTTCATTTTCCTTTATATGGCTATCCAATTGTTCCGGCATCATTTGTTGAAAAGATCATTCTTTGAACATTGAATTGCCTTGGCACCTTTATCGTAAATCAACTCACCGTATGTATCTGGGTCTATTTCTGGATTCTTTATTTTGTTCCATTGATCTATATGCCTATCTTTTCACCAAAACCATACTGTCTTGGTTATTGTAGCCTGAAAGTCAAGTAGTATATGTCCTCCAACTTTGCTCTTTTTCAAAGTTGCTTTTGACTTTGTAAGTTCTTTGCATTTCCATATGAATTTCACAATTTGTTAGTCAATTTCTACAAAAGAGCCTACTGGGTTGTAATTGGAATTGTGCTAAATCTATAAATCCGTTGGGAGGAATTGACCTCTTAGCAATATTGAGTCTTCGATTCATGAATACGGTATATCTCTCTATTTATGTCTTATTTAGTTTGCCTCAGCAACATTTTATAGTTTTTAGTGTACATATCTGACACGTCATTTATTAAACTTATCTGTAAGTATTTCATATATCTTGATGTTATTTTTTAAAATTTCAATTTGTTTGTTCATTGCTACATTCACCTTGTATCTGTAGGTTTGCTAAAATCACTGTACTAGTAACTTTTTATGGATTATTTTTTCTACATAGATGATCATGTCATCTGCAAATGAAATCAGTTTTCTTTATTCCTTTCTAATCCATCTTTTTTTTCCTCTCTTACCTTATAACACTGATTAGAACCTCTAGTACAATGTTGAACAGAAGTGATAGGAGTGGACATCCTTCCCTTGTTCCTGATCTTAGGGAGAAGCATTCTTAAATAACATGAAGAGCTGATAAAATTAACCTTAGCACAATCTTAAAAGTATGATCTTCAAAAGTAGAGGGTAGAGGGAATATGTTTTTGTGTTTCTACAGAGTCAGATTTTCTGAATAAAGTTTGCTGAATAATTGGGATCCTGGGCTAAGAGCAAGCCTTATGAAAGTAATTTACAACTATACAGATGATGAGAAAACTCCCAAGAAATTTACCTATCTGTGCAGGTATATGTTCACATTTCAAGAGAAAATGAGGCTTAGGAACTTGGAGCCATCTCTAGGTCATACAAGCCGGAGACACTGAGGCTTACCGAGTCTTTAACGAGATGTACTTATATCCCAAAAGGTTAGAGTGAGAACCCAAGATTCTTTCATCCCATCTCCAAGGAGCAAACGTTTCTCTCCCTCCTCTCTAGAGAAGAGGGTGAGGCAACTGCCTCTTTCTCTGGTATATAAACAGAGAAAATCTATTTTCCTCACCTATGTATTACCCAGCCCCTCTTATCATGTAAGAGATTCTTCCATCTGGCTTTCATAGTATCTCCCCAGGGGTAAAGCCTGGGGCCAGGGAGCCAATGCAGTTGATATTATATAAATAACACCAATGATAATCTGTCTCAAATTCAGGAACCTCATATGTACACTCAGGATAAAATTAATCAAGGTGAATATTGTTTTTTAGAAGCCTGGGCTTTGATTTCTGTTTGCTGCAGGAGGCTGTAAAGAAAAGATTCTACGTTTTGATCAAACATATAGAAGAATCCTGATCAAAAGGGGGAAAACTGTGTAACAGAATTTTAAAGTCTCATGGAATCCAGACTTTCTAGAGCCATGAAGGCTAGACGAACCTCTGAAACTATTGGCCTGAGATAATCTTTAAACCGTACACCAAAAACATCCCCTGAAATTATCTTTAAACCAAACAACAGTTTAGCTTAACTAGTAAACAAGGTCTGCCTTGAACCTTGTGCTCTTTTAAACAACTGTCTATATGGGACCAAAATGACAAAGGCAATTTAAAAGGTCAGATAGCTTAGTGGACAGTGAGTTTATGTTAAGGGAGGGAGGAGCAATTCAAAAGGAGGGTGAGAATGGTTGCACAGCTCAAAGAATGTAATCAATGTCACTGAATTGGACATGTAGAAATTGTTGAACTGGTGTATGTTCTGTTGTGTATATTCTCAACAACAACAAAAATAAATTATTAAAAAAAAATAAAAGGTCCTAATTTTCTGGGTACTGGCAAAAGCCCTCAGGTCCAAAGAAGATTCTGTGCTCACTTACCTGTGTGGTTTCTCATCTTTTCCCTCACTTTTGCACTGGTATTTCCTTGGTCTTTGTCAGGTTTTCAAAAATTGCAAGACTTTTAAAAATAATATATTTTATCCAGAGAATTGGTCTGAATAACTGACTCTGCCACTATCAGAAACAGGCCACCTCCTTTTCCTGCTTCGACAAATTTCCATGACAGTTCTTACATAGAGTTGGCACAATAAGCCTCATACTAACATTATTGGCCCTGTAACATCAACATCAGGAGAAACCTTTCTTTTTGATAGAACACTAAGAACAACTATATCTTTACCTTACAATATATATAACCAGTGAGACCAGTGGCCATCAAGTTGACTCCAACTCATAGCAACCCCGTGTGGAGTACTGCGTTCCACAGGGTATGCAATGGCTGATGTTTCAGAAGTAGATCACCAGTTCTTTCTTCCAAGGCACCTCGGGGTGGACTCTAACCGCCGACCTTTCAGTTAGCAGCCAAGCATGTTAACCATTTACACCATTCAGTATCCTTGTACCACCCAGGGGCTCTAAAATATGTATGGTTATTTTGAATTCTTGGATGCCTTTCTAGTACTTCTCCACATACAGATGTCTGCCTTTTTCATGTGGCTGATACAATGTTAACTCAGAATGAACATGTTAATTGTAAAAAATACATCTCTACAGAATGAATGATGTAAGTTAAAACCACCCACTGGAGGGCAGCCTGCTTGGTGTTTGTAAAGATTTTTTTCTCTAGTGACAATGAAAGCTGACTTTCACAAACATTGAGGAAATGTTGGCACTACTTTTCTGTTATCTACATTCTGTCATTTGTTTATCTTTTTCCTTTTGTTTTCTCTGTAAAAGAGTAGGGAGAATTCCACATGGCTTGCTGAGAATAAAATCCATCTTTTTTAACTTTGAACTTACAGTTAGGAAGAATAAACATAGAATGAGATCTTATCCTTTCATTCTTCCTGCAGAAAGAAAAGAAAATGTCATTTAAAACTCAAATTGATTACAGTCTTCTGAAATGGAATGGGAAATTTTTCTCCCAAACTCTGTTTCTCACTCTAAATGCTCCAGTAATATTGTTCAAGGTTCATATAAGTTGGCTATTAAGTAAATTAGCTTTGAACACACAAGTGGCATTCAAAAACCTGTCTAGCCATGAAAGATTTAAGTTGAATTGTACTGCAGTGAAAAATGAGGAACGCATTAGAAAAGCTCATTACTTAGAATTCACACAGCATTTCATAATTTCTATGCATCTATAATCCGATGCAAGTCACTGCTGAGAAAGGCCCTGTGCATTTTTCAGTGGGCACTATTTTCCATAGAACCCACAATGGCAGAACATCATATGTCCATCAATCTTTACTCCCTATCATTCATTCAGTGCTTACTGAGCACCAAAAATGAGCCTGGTACTGTGCTAGGCAGTAGCACTGGAGAAAGGAATGTTCGCACATGCTCAGTGACCTCAGCATTGCACTCCTTCCAATGTTTGAGAGCTCTGGTTGGAGTTGTTGTACCTGGTTTTTGCCTCCCTGCCTGAATGCTTTGAGGTGACCATTCCTTCTCCACCATCCCACACCCATCTACCACTACTTGGTTCTGGGTCTGGCTTCATCCTTGAACATTGCTATTTAGGTCTCCCTTCCTTCCTCCACACTCTGCATCTTCTAAGCCAGTTCCAATCATCCTCTTTCCCTAGCTCTGGAATCCCATCTAGGTGCAATGCCCAATGCTCCCAACAGAGTTGGGATTAGGGATGCCAGATAAAATACAGGACTCTCTTAAATATGAATTTAAGATAAACAATTTTTTAGTGTAACTATGTCCCATCTAATATTTAAGATGGGACATACTTATGTGAAAAATATATTAGTTGTCTGAAATTCAGATTAAACTGGGAGTTCTGTACTTTTATTTGCTATCTCTGGCACCTCTCATTGGGACAAATAAAATAGATTCTTGAAGGAACAGACCGTTGTGAATTAATGTATGTGCTACTAGATGAATCAGGGAGCCATGGTAGCACAACAGTTAAACGTTTAGCTGCTAGTCAAAAGGTCAGCAGTTCAAACCTACCCAGCGCTCCGCATGAGAAAGACCTGGTGATCTTCTCCCATAAAGATCACAGCCAAGATAACCCTATGGGGCAGTTCTACTCTGGTCACATGGGGTTGCTATGAGTCGGAATGGACTCACCAGCCCCTAACAACAGCAACAACAAGATGAGCCACAGTAACAGTTGTTTGGACTTATCTTAGGTTCAATTCCCCCGAAAGGAGACCCTGAGATAAGGATCTGAGTGCAGGTGGTTTACTTGGGAAATGACTTAAGAGAAGGAAAGGAAGGAAGCCAATACAGGGTGCAGTAACCAACAGCGCACTGCTATGGGTAAGTGCAACACTCGCTTCTCCCCCAAAGAACAAGGATGCAGAGGTATTTCTCTTCAGCTCACAGTTGGCATTGGTTGAGGGCTGCTCCTGGGAGTTTAACTCTCCTGCATTTCCAGCCAAGCATATCTGCAGCCAGAGAAAACCTTCTGGCAGAGAGGTATAGTTGCTGGCAGCAAAAGCCAGCAGAGCCGAGGAGGGGATGCGAGCGCGGAGCCGCCGTGACAGCATCTGCCACAGTGGTATCTCCCAAGTATGAGCTCCCCATCAACGGAGTTAACTCAGAAGTCAAATATAAGTCCAAGAATCATGGCAAGTAAGAATTGGGGAAGACCTCAACGATAATCTAGTCCAACTCTCTTATTTCACAGATCAAGACGCTAAGGCCCAGAGAATATTTTGTCCAAACGAAAAGGAGTTTTTTGGTCTAAAAAATAAGGAAGAAATTAAGCTTTGCTCATAGGTCATAGAAAGCTTGCCACCCATTCCTTGTCTCGGTCAGTATGTGTGAAGGTCATAAACCAGATAGGTTACTGGAAATTTCCTGAAGGAAGTGGGTTATTGAGGAGTCTGGGAGGCACCTGCAAAAAGTTACCTATTGGAAGGGCCAAGGTCCTATGTCTATTATTATCAGGTCACCATGAACAGTGATGAGCGAATTGCAAAGAATTTTCACATCTCATGGGACACTGGTCCCGTCACCACTCCACCGTCCAAGGGAGAAGCAGTCCTTTGTGCTTGGTTAGGAGTGGGGTGGTAGGCAAGTACCAGAGTTATCTGAGCATTATGGAGATCCAAAGAGGCCTTCTTGCCATGAGCTAAAAATCCAGCCTTCCTCTCTGCTTAGGTGTGGGAACAGGCTAGTGCATGAATTAGGAATCAGGCCTACTGCATGCAGAAGTTGTCCTGCCCCAGTGCCGTGTCACTGCCCTTTTTCTCTTCCCCAACCTCAGGCCAACAAAGTGACTGGCCATCCCCAGTCCATACTGAGGTCCGATATGTTATAGACTGAACTGTGTCCTCCCAAAATATTGTTGGAATTCTAACCCCTGTACCTGTGGCTGTAAAGTAACAATGTAATCACTCTCCACAATGCAATCTAATGTAACGTAATCAATCAGTTGAGGTCATACTAATATAGGGTGGATCCTACACCTAAACCCTTCTAAGTTACATGAAGAACAGCATAGACACAGAGACAAGTGAGCACACAAACTGGGGAAGACAGATGCCCTGTGAGGATCACCAAGATCCAAGGAACACCCAGGGTAATCAACAAGGAAGGAATCAAAATGGCCGAGACGCTAGTTTGAACTGTTAGCCTCCAGAACTGTGAAACAATAAATTTCTGTTCTTTAATGCCACCCACTTATGGTATTTGTGTTACAGCAGTACTAGGAGACTAAGATACAGTCTTAGTTATCTAGTGCTGCTATAACAGAAATACCACAAGTGGGCGGCCTTAACAAAAAGAAAATTATTGTCTCACAGTTTAGGAGGCTAGAAGTCCGAATTCAGGGCACTGGCTCTAGAGGAAGGCTCTCTCTGTATGCTCTAGGGTAAGGTCCTTGTCTCTTTTCAGCTTCTGTGTTTCAGTTCCTCGGCGATCGTGTGGTGTATATCTTCCCCTCGGTTTGTGCTTGCTGGCTTGCTTAATCTGCTCTTTTATGTCTGAAAAGAGATTGATGTAAGACACATCCTACGCTAATACTGCCTCATTAAATACCAAAGATAACCTATTTCCAAATAGGATTACAACCACAGGCATAGGGGTTAGGATTTATAACATGTATTTTGGGGGGACACAATTCAATCCATAACAGACAGCATATGGAGAAGCTTGGCCTATGAGAGAATGGAGTATCTCCAGGCAGCTAGACTGGGCTCACCTCTTCCTGTCATCACTCTGGGATTCCTCAGGAGGGTCCCACACAAACCTTAGAGACAGACAGGACCCTTGCTCTCATTCACTTCTGAGCTTTAATCAAGTGGGGTAATAATCAAGTGGGAACATGGTGTGAAATCATTACATTCCTATAGATTTGCAATCTATAAAAGATCACATAAAACTGAGCCATTCCATCTCCTGGTACAGAAGTGCCACATAGTAGCTGCTTAATAAATGTTTAGTGTATGAAGGAAAGCACCCCTGAACTGCAACTTACTGCTTAACCTTACATAAAAAATTCAATGTATCCTACTTCTTTTGGCTCAGTTGGTGAGAAACCCTTGACTACATGACTTGATGGTGATGGTGATATCCTGCAGTCTGTGATATAGGGTGCAGTTGATAGTAACGGGAGTAGCTAGGGAAGAGGACGGCAAATATGGGAAGAAATAGGCCACGCAAATTTTATGACCCGAATAAAATTTTTGCAGATCTCATGATCTTTGAAAGGTATCCATGAGGCTTTTATTTACTTAAGCATTTATCATTTAAGCCAAACAATAAAACTAATCAAGATCATATAATTGGTTCTAACTTAATAAAGACCCAATTTCTCTTCCCAAACCAGAATTTTTTTTTCTCGTGCAATATGCACCAACTAACAACTTTCTTATCTGGGCCATAAATGACCTCACAGCACAGCCAAGAAATTCAACTGGGATTTTAATATAATATTTGACATTATTATTTTTTTTTTAATTTTTATTAAGCTTCAAGTGAACATTTACCATTCCAATCAGTCTGTCACATGTAGGTTTACATACATCTTACTCCCTTCTCCCACTTGCTCTCCCCCTATTGAGTCAGCCCTTACAGTCTCTCGTTTCGTGCCAATTTTACCTTCTTCCCTCTCTCTCTATCTTCCCATCCCCCCTCCAGTCAAGAGTTGCCAACACACTCTCCCGTGTCCACCTGATTTAATTAGCTCACTCTTCATCAGTATCTCTCTCCCCCCCACTGACCAGTCCTTTTCATGCCTGATGATTTGTCTTTGGGGATGGTTCCTGTCCTGTGCCATCAGAAGTTCTGGGGAGCATTGTCTCTGGGATTCCTCTAGTCGCAATCATACCATTAGGTGTGGTCTTTTAATGAGAATTTGGGGTCTGCATCCCATTGGTCTCCTGCTCCCTCAGGAGTTGTCTGTTGTGTTCCCTGACAGGGCAGACATCCATTGTGGCCGGGCACCAACTAGTTCTTCTGGTCTCAGGATATTGTAGGTCTCTGGTTTAAGTGGCCCTTTCTGTCTCTTGGGTTCTTAGTTGTCGTGTGACCTTGGTGTTCTTCCTTTGCCTTTGCTCCTGGTGGGTTGAGACCAATTAATGTATTTTAGATGGCCGCTTGTTGACATTTAGGACCCCAGGTGCCACAATTCAAAGTGGGATGCAGAGTGTTTTCATAATAGAATTATTTTGCCCATTGATTTAGAAGTCCTCTCAAACCAAGTTCCCCAGACCCCAGCCCCTGCTTCGCTATCCTTTGAAGCTTCCATTTTATCTCGGAAACCTCTTTACTTTTAATCCTGTCCAATTAGGCTGACCTTCCTTGTTTTGAGTGTTGTCTTTCCCTTCACCCAAAGCAGTTCCCATCTACAGATTGATCCATAAAAAGCCCTCTCCCTCCCTCCCTCCCTCCCCCCTTTGTAACCACAAAAGTATGTGTTCTTTTCCGTTTTTTCTATTTCTCAAGATCTTATAATAGTGGTCTTATACAATATTTGTCCTTTTGCAACTGACTCATTTCGCTCAGCATAATGCCTTCCAGATTCCTCCATGTTATGAAATGTTTCAGAGATTCGTCACTGTTCTTTATCGATGCGTAGTATTCCATTGTGTGAATATACCACAATTTATTTACCCATTCGTCCGTTGATGGACATCTTGGTTGCTTCCAGCTTTTTGCTATTGTAAACAGAGCTGCAATAAACATGGGTGTGCATATATCTGTTTGTGTGAAGGGTCTTGTATTTTTAGGGTATATTCCCAGGAGTGGGATTTCTGGGTTGTATGGTAGTTCTATTTCTAACTGTTTAAGATAACGCCAGATGGATTTCCAAAGTGGTTGTACCATTTTACAATCCCACCAGCAGTGTATGAGAGTTCCAGTCTCTCCGCAGCCTCTCCAACATTTATTATTTTGTGTTTTTTGAATTAATGCCAGTCTAGTTGGTGTCAGATGGAATCTCATCGTAGTTTTAATTTGCATTTCTCTAATGGCTAATGATCGAGAGCATTTTCTCATGTATCTGTTGGCTGCCTGAATATCTTCCTTAGTGAAATGTGTGTTCATATCCTTTGCCCACTTCTTGATTGGGTTGTTTGTCTTTTTGTGGTTGAGTTTTGACAGAATCATGTAGATTTTAGAGATCAGGCGCTGGTCGGAGATGTCATAGCTGAATATTCTTTCCCAGTCTGTAGGTGGTCTTTTTACTCTTTTGGTGAAGTCTTTAGATGAGCATAGGTGTTTGATTTTTAGGAGCTCCCAGTTATCTGGTTTCTCTTCATCATTTTTGGTAATGTTTTGTATTCTGTTTATGCCCTGTATGAGGGCTCCTAGGGTAGATCCTATTTTTTCTTCCATGATTTTTATCGTTTTAGTCTTTATGTTTAGGTCTTTGATCCACTTGGAGTTAGTTTTTGTGCATGGTGTGAGGTATGGGTCCTGTTTCATTCTTTTGCAAATGGATATCCAGGTATGCCAGCACCATTTGTTAAAAAGACTATCATTTCCCCAATTGACTGACACTGGTCCTTTGTCAAATATCAGCTGCTCATAAATGGATGGATTTATATCTGGATTCTCAATTCTGTTCCATTGGTCTATGTGCCTGTTGTTGTACCAGTACCAGGCTGTTTTGACTACTGTAGCTATATAATAGGTTCTGAAATCAGGTAGGGTGAGGCCTCCCACTTTCTTCTTCTTTTTCAGTAATGTTTTGCTTATCCGGGGGTTCTTTCCTTTCCATATGAACTTAGTGATTTGTTTCTCTATTCCCTTAAAGTATGACATTGGTATTTGGATTGGAAGTGCGTTGTATGTATAAATGGCTTTTGGTAGAATAGACATTTTTACTATGTTAAGTCTTCCTATCCATGAGCAGGGTATGTTTTTCCATTTAAGTGTGTCCTTTTGAATTTCTTGTAGCAGAGTTTTATAGTTTTCTGTGTATAGGTCTTTTACATCCTTGGTAAGATTTATTCCTAAGTATTTTATCTTCTTGGGGGCTACTGTGAATGGTATTGATTTGGTTATTTCCTCTTCGGTGTTCTTTTTGTTGATGTAGAGGAATCCAAGTGATTTTTGTATGTTTATTTTATATCCTGAGACTCTTCCAAACTCTTCTATTAGTTTCAGTAGTTTTCTGGAGGATTTCTTAGGGTTTTCCATGTATACGATCATGTCATCTGCAAATAGTGATAGCTTTACTTCCTCCTTACCAATCTGGATACCCTTTATTTCTTTGTCTAGCCTAATTGCCCTGGCTAGGACTTCAAGTACGATGTTGAATAAGAGCGGTGATAAAGGGCATCCTTGTCTGGTTCCCGTTCTCAAGGGAAATGCTTTCAGGTTCTCTCCATTTAGAGTGATATTGGCCGTTGGCTTTGCATATATGCCCTTTATTATGTTGAGGAATTTTCCTTCAATTCCTATTTTGGTGAGAGTTTTTATCATAAATGGGTGTTGGACTTTGTCAAATGCGTTTTCTGCATCAATTGATAAGATCATGTGGTTTTTGTCTTTTGTTTTATTTATGTGATGGATTACATTAATGGTTTTTCTGATATTAAACCAGCCTTGCATACCTGGTATAAATCCCACTTGATCAGGGTGTATTATTTTTTTGATGTGTTGTTGGATTCTATTGGCTAGAATTTTGTTAAGGATTTTTGCATCTATGTTCATGAGGGATATAGGTCTAAAATTTTCTTTTTTTGTAATGTCTTTACCTGGTTTTGGTATCAGGGAGATGGTAGCTTCATAGAATGAGTTGGGTAGTATTCCGTCTTTTTCTATACTTTGAAATACCTTCAATAGTAATGGTGTTAAGTCTTCTCTGAAGGTTTGGTAGAACTCTGCAGTGAAGCCATCTGGGCCAGGACTTTTTTTTGTTGGGAGTTTTTTGATTACCGTTTCAATCTCTTTTTTTGTTATGGGTCTATTTAGTTGTTCTACTTCTGAATGTGTTAGTTTAGGTAAGTAGTATTGTTCCAAGAATTTATCCATTTCTTCTAGGTTTTCAAATTTGTTAGAGTACAATTTTATGTAGTAATCTGATATGATTCTTTTGATTTCATTTGGTTCTGTTGTGATGTGGTCCTTCTCGTTTCTTATTCGGGTTATTTGTTTCCTTTCCTGTTTTTCTTTAGTCAGTCTAGCCAATGGTTTATCAATTTTGTTAATTTTTTCAAAGAACCAGCTTTTGGCTTTGTTAATTCTTTCAATTGTTTTTCTGTTCTCTAATTCATTTAGTTCAGCTCTAATTTTTATTATTTGTTTTCTTCGGGTGCCTGATGGATTCTTTTGTTGCTCACTTTCTATTTGTTCAAGTTGTCGGGACAGTTCTCTGATTTTGGCTCTTTCTTCTTTTTGTATGTGTGCATTTATCGATATAAATTGGCCTCTGAGCACTGCTTTTGCTGTGTCCCAGAGGTTTTGATAGGAAGTATTTTCATTCTCGTTGCTTTCTAAGAATTTCCTTATTCCCTCCTTGATGTCTTCTATAACCCAGTCTTTTTTCAGGAGGGTATTGTTCATTTTCCAAGTATTTGATTTCTTTTCCCTAGTTTTTCTGTTATTGATTTCTAGCTTCATTGCCTTGTGGTCTGAGAAGATGCTTTGCAATATTTCGATGTTTTGGATTCTGGAAAGATTTGTTTTATGCCCTAATATGTGGTCTATTCTAGAGAATGTTCCATGTGCGCTAGAAAAAAAAGTATATTTTGCAGCAGTTGGGTGGAGAGTTCTGTATAAGTCAATGAGGTCAAGTTGGTTGATTGTTGTAAGTAGGTCTTCCGTGTCTCTATTGAGCTTCTTACTGGATGTCCTGTCCTTCTCCGAAAGTGGTGTGTTGAAGTCTCCTACTATATATGTGGAGGTGTCTATCTCACTTTTCAATTCTGTTAAAATTTGATTTATGTATCTTGCAGCCCTGTCATTAGGTGCGTAAATATTTAATATGGTTATGTCTTCCTGATCAATTGTCCCTTTTATCATTATATAGTGTCCTTCTTTATCCTTTGTGGCGGATTTAAGTCTAAAGTCTATTTTGTCAGAAATTAATATTGCTACTCCTCTTCTTTTTTGCTTATTGTTTGCTTGATATATTTTTTTCCATCCTTTGAGTTTGAGTTTGTTTGTGTCTCTAAGTCTAAGGTGTGTCTCTTGTAGGCAGCATATAGATGGATCGTGTTTTTTTATCCAGTCCGTGACTCTCTGTCTCTTTATTGGTGCATTTAGTCCATTTACATTCAGCGTAATTATAGATAAGTAAGTTTTTAGTGCTGTCATTTTGATGCCTTTTCATGTGTGTTGTTGGCCATTTCATTTTTCCACATGCTTTTTTGTGCTGAGACGTTTTTCTTAGTAGCTTGTGAGATCCTCATTTTCATAATGTTTAACTTTGTGTTTATTGAGTCGTTTACGTTTTTCTTGGCTTTTTTCTTGAGTTATGGGATTGATATTCCTTTTTGTGGTTACCTTTTTATTTACCCCTATTTTTCTAAGTAAAACCCTAACTTGTATCCTTCTATTTCGCCTTGTATCACTCTCCATCTGGCAGTTCAATGCCTCCTATATTTAGTCCCTCTTTTTGATTATTTTGATCGTTTATCTATTGATTTCCATGGTTTCCTGTTGTGTGTATTATTTTGTTTATTTATTTATTTTTTAGAATTAGTCTTAATTTGTTTGTTTTTGTGCTTTCCCTGTTTGAGTTGCGTTGATATCAGGACGTTCTGTTTTGTGACCTCGTATTGTGCTGGTACCTGATATTATTGGTCATCCGGCCAAACAATCTCCTTTAGCATTTCTTGCAGTCTTGGTTTAGTTTTTGCAAATTCTCTAAACTTGTGTTTATCTGTAAATATCTTAATTTCTCCTTCATATTTCAGAGAGAGTTTTGCTGGATATATGATCCTTGGTTGGCAGTTTTTCTCTTTCAGTGCTCTGTATATGTCGTCCCATTCCCTTCTTGCCTGCATGGTTTCTTCTGAGTAGTCTGAACTTATTCTTATTGATTCTCCCTTGAAGGAAACCTTTCTTTTCTCCCTGGCTGCTTTTAAAATTTTCTGTTTGTCTTTGGTTTTGGCAAGTTTGATGATGATATGTCTTGGTGTTTTTCTTTTTGGATCAATCTTAAATGGGGTTCGATGAGCATCTTGGATAGATATCCTTTCGTCTTTCATGATGTCAGGGAAGTTTTGTGTCAGGAGTTCTTCAACTATTTTCTCTGTGTTTTCTGTCCCCCCTCCCTGTTCTGGGACTCCAATCACTCGCAAGTTATCCTTCTTGATAGAGTCCCACATGATTCTTAGGGTTTCTTCATTTTTTTTAATTCTTTTATCTGATTTTTTTTCAGCTATGTTGGTGTTGTTTCCCTGGTCCTCCAGAAGTCCCAGTCTACATTCTAATTGCTCGAGTCTGCTCCTCTGACTTTCTATTGCGTTGTCAAATTCTGTAATTTTATTGTTAATCTTTTGGATTTCTACATGCTGTCTCTCTATGGATTCTTGCAACTTGTTAATTTTTCCACTATGTTCTTGAATAATCTTTTTGAGTTCTTCAACAGTTTTATCAGTGTGTTCCTTGGCTTTTTCTGCATTTATCCTAATTTCATTTGTGATATCTTTAAGCATTCTGTAAATTAGTTTTTTATATTCTGTATCTGATAATTCCAGGATTGTATCTTCATTTGGGAAAGATTTTGATTCTTTTGTTTGGGGGGTTGGAGAAGCTGTCATGGTCTGTTTCTTTATGTGGTTTGATATGGACTGCTGTCTCTGAGCCATCACTGGGAAACTAGATTTTCCAAGTAGTCAGCTAAAAAAAAATGCAGTCAGATCCCTATCTGAATTCTCTCTCTTGCTCCGGGTATTCGGATGTTAATGGGGTTGCCTGGGGAGGGTGGGGGAGGGATCTGAAAGCTAGGAGTGTAGCACCACAGAATATAGAGCTGAACACCACGTTCACGCTCCGCCCCCGTTCGCCAAAATCCGGGCTGGACGGGTCCCTGGCTAGGACACTGTTTTCCTTGCTCGGAAACCAGTCACTTCCTCCTGGGGACTTCCTCCGGTGCGCGGCACCGCTCGTGGGCACTGGGTGGGCGTTTCCTGCACGAACGGGTGGGCCCACCCCCAGGGTCTATTCAGGCGATTATAATTAGGTCCCGCGGTCACGCCTCGCCTGTGCACGCGCCCAAATCCCAGCGGGATGACTTCCGGGTTTAGACGCTGCTTTCCCCGTTCGGGAACCAGTCACTTCCTCCCGGGGACTTCTCCTTCCGGAGCGCCACACCTCTCGCGTGAACTGGGTTGGCGTCACCTGCACGGCCAGGTGGGCCCGCCCCCTGGGTCAATTCAGGGCAATAAAAATGGACTCCGCGCTCACGCCTCGCTCATGCGCGCGCCCAAGCCCCGGTAGGACGGCACCCCATCTGGGACGCTACTTTCTGCGCTTCGGGACCAATCACTTCCTCCCGGGGACTTCTCCTTCCGGTGTGCCACACCTCTCGCGCAAACTGGGAGGGCGTCACTCGCACGACCAGGTGGTCCCGCCCCCTGGGTCAATTCAGGGTAATAAAAATGGACCCCGCGCTCATGCCCCGCCCGCGCGTGCGCGCGCGCGCCCAGATCCCAGCGGAATGGCTCCCCGTCTGGGATGCTGCTTTCCCTGTTTTGAGACCAGACACTTCCGGGGATTTCTCCCTCTGGTGTGCCGTGCCACACGCGCGGACTGGGTGTGCGTCCTCCCGCACGAACGTGTGGGCCCCGCCCTGGGGTCACTTTAGGGAAATATAGTTGACCCCCCCCCCCCGCTCGCGCCCCGTCGGCTTCTCGTCTAACTCCCGGCGGGACGGCACCCCAGCTGGGACGCTGTTCTCCCCCCTCCCAGATCAGTCACTGCCTCCCGGGTGCTTCTCCCTCCGGCTGCACCCCTACGCCGCCCGCGCCAACCTGCTAGACTTCCTCCCGGGATGGGTTCGGGGGGGAAGGGGTGGGCCCCCTTTCTGTGCCGTCTGCCCCCCTGGGCTCTGCCCCAGATCGAGCTCCGAAGGTCACCTCCCTGGTGCGCTGGCTCCTAGTTCTGAAAACAGTCGCTGTCTGCCCGTATTTGTTCGTTTTCCGTCTCTAAGTCTGTGCTTGTTGTTCAGAGTTCGTAGATTGTTATGTATGTGATCGATTCCCTTTTTTTCCGAGTCTTTGTTGCAAGAGGGATCCGCGGTAGCGTCCACCTAGTCCGCCATCTTGGCCCCCGCCCTTTGACATTATTTTTTACTTCTTAACTCAACACACCAGATCCACACTTAAAGCATTACAGATTGTAAGTGGACCCATTTAACAGAATTACTTTATAACTAGTAAAGCCCTGGGGGAAGGTAGTGGGAAGGTATTAAGCAGTGTAATGAGTTTATTTCTCCAAGCCCTTAAACATCAAACCACAGAAATAAACTCAATCTCGAAACCTCAGTACGTCCTCCAGATATATGTAGTAAAATCACTATGTCCATTTAACGAGAGCATAACTTCTTGAAATCATGTGCTTTCTGAGAAGACAATTGTAACCTTAAGTCAGTATCACCTTGAGTTTGCAGATACAGTGCCTTAGATTCCAGGGAATCCAGACATGAGCTCTGAAAAGCATCTTGGGTACCATTAAGTCCATTGAACTTATTTTACAAATGGCCAAATCGATGGCCAGTGATGTTAAGTGGCTCTCTCTACCGAAGGGTTAACAAACTTTTCCTTTAAAGGGTCAGATAGCAAATATTTAAGCCTTCGTGGGCCATATGGTCTCTGTCACCACTACTTAGCTCTGCCATTGTGGTGTGAAAGACAATATGGAAAAGAATGAGCATGACTATGTTCCAATAAAGTTTTATTTAAAAAAACTGGCAGTGGGCTGAAGTTGGTCCACAAGCCACAGTCTGCCAACCCCTGATCAGTATTACACAACTGAATAATGTCAGAGCCAGGCCAGATGCAGTCTCCATGACTTGCTATGTTTATTTATGTATTCATTCATCTGACCAATACTTATTAAGAGTCTACTGCATGCTAGACATGGGGCAGGATGGTGGGACACTCTGCTGCGCCATATAAGGCTGACCTCAAGTTCAGACTGTAGTGTTCTATCAACAGGGAAAAAATCTAGTGGTCTCTACTAACTGTGTCTCAAGAAAACATTTCCAGTAAGAGTTCAAATTTCTGATCATAGAAATTTTCTACAGGTCATAAAACTTTTATCTCCTTTAGTGCTAGCAGCACGATGCATCTGCATTTGCAGGTTTTGTGTTCCCAAATGCGTAGGTGCCCTGATAATTTTATTACCAGACGTGAGCCATCAAGATCTTCAAGACCAGTGTCCCTACCCTATCCCTGGGTCATGGGTGTTTCTTCCAGGAGTTCTCACAGCATTTGGCTCAGCCTCCAAACCACCCTCCATCCTTCCTAATACAGTGTCTCTGCCAAATGACATCATGGGGAGGAGCCCCTTTCAGAGACAAATGAAGAGACTAGATCCAAAGGGACTGGCTGAGTCAATCACTGAATTTTTCCACAAATATTTATCAGCCCCTACAACATGCTGAGGGAGAAGAGGTGAATAGTACAGACAAGGTCCCTATTCTAGAGGGGTTTACATTAGAGTGTAGGCTGGGGAGGGGCGGAGGGCTACATAAAATACAGTGGTCAGGGAAGTCTTCTCTAAGAGGATGCCCTTTGGGACTAGTGTTGCAAGATGACAAGGAGCCAGCCTCATGGCCATCTGGGTAATAAGAACCACTGATGCAAAGGTCCTAAGACAGGAACTTGTTTGGTGTGTTCAGTGTGGTTAGACTAGAGCATGGTGGGTAAGTCCAACAGCGGAGATGAGATCAAAACAACTGAGGTTTAAATTGCAACCCCTGGCCATCAGGCCTGCGGGCCAATGTCTACAAAGCCAGGTACTGTTTCCACAGGGCATGACCCAAGACAACCTTTGGGATGTAGGATGAAAACATTAGCATTTTTATGTAAGTGGTTTTTTTTGTGTGTGAAAATAACGAAATTAAGCTTTGCTCATAGGTCACGTAAAGCTTGCTATTGGCTCCTTCTCTCAGTCAGTCTGTCTGAAGTTCATGAACTGGGTATATTACTGGAAATTCCCTGAGGGAACAGAATTATTGAGGAGTCTGCGGGACACCTGCAATACTTTTGTTCTATTGCCTCATTAAGTAAATATATGAATTATAGTCTTGAATTGTAAACCCCACACAATTCGCAAGTAGCTTAAACATATGAACCCCAGCAAATGCCTTAGCCTTTCTATGCCTCAGTTTCCATATTCATAAAATGGTGAAAATACTTGAAAAAAAAACACTTTTTACTTAACTAATTCTGTCATAAGGATTAACTAGAAAATCTATAGAATGTACTTCAGCATAATGCTTGGCACAGAACGAGTGGTGCATAATCTGTTGTCGTAGACATTGTTCCTGTGGACGTTTGGTTCCATGTAGCACATCTTCAGATGTTATATACAACTCACATAGATGTACTTTAAAAAAAAAAAACCCAAGTCACACATTTTCATATTCATGGAAAAGAAAAATACCATCGTAATTACATTTGCAATGAAACAAAACAATCTTTTAGTTAGATCAGTACTGCTGCCTTGGCTACCTTCTGTTTCCGTAGTCACTAGGGCAACTCTCAAAATGAACGTAAATTCTCACCTGTATTTGTCAAAGATGAACATGAAATGGAAGGGCAGGGTTTAGAATCTTGCATTTTATTTTCCCCTCTTCTGGTGAAGCCAGGTCATTAAGTCACTTATCTTTCCCTCTTGGTCTCTTTTCCATCCACCTATAAGATAAACGATATCTGGTTTTGACTATCTTTTTTGTACAATTGTGTTGCACATTTTTTAATGAACTGTATCATTCATCCAGTTTTACTCCTTGTAAGAATTCTTCCCCTGGGAATGTCACAGAAGAACATTCTTCTGACTTTTCTACCTTCACCACCCTCAATTTAAATCATGATTAATTTTGTGAAACTACTGGTAACAATGAATTAAAATAAGAAGGGTTTTTTCACTTTTGTTCTTTGTACAAGAACAACACTTACTGGAGAAAAATCCATTTTACTGTGGACAGAAACATTCACATTTTACTAGAAACAGAAGTCAAGAATACTAACAAAATTGAACAGCTATAAAGGCAATGGAAAGTGTCTATTAAGCCCCTTTCAATTTTGGAGTGCATCTTTGCTCTTAGAGGGCAAGCAAATGAGTGGAAGTCTCCATGGGTCAATGGGACAGCAGTTCTCTAGATTATTCCTAAAGCAACAAAAGAATGACAGAGAAGTTTTGAATAAAAAGATAAGACGTATGATTGAATAACCCCTCAGTCACGGAAGTTCTCCAATTGTGCATGCAAATCAAAACCACTGGCCATTTCCCCCTTCCCTTCTGCTTACCAGGTTCAGAGCCATGGCTTTCCCTCCCCTCACTAGCTTTCTCTGCCCTTTCCCCTACTGTGGTCCTCCCGCCCCCCATCCAGTGCTGCTGAGACAATGGCCTGAGTGCCCTCAGTCCCCACCCTGGCTCCTCTCTGCTTGTTCCTTCCTCATTCCTTCATTCCTGTTAACTTTCTGAGCAGCCTTTATTTCTTTATTTCAGACATTCCCGGTAGATGTTATTTTCACAGAACCATTCAACGTGTGCAATTTGTGAAGGCAGCAGCATTTATGGGAACCCTGTCTTCTCTTCTTCTGCCTCTGCCCGGCAGCCTATTATCCCCTCCTGCTAGCACCTGCAGTAAAGTCACAGCCTAAAGTTGTGACATTACCATGATATCCAAGGCAACTGACAGCAAGGTTCTAAACATAGAGTGATTTCAATGCAAGAGAAAGCATAACACGAAGCTGAGCAGCAGGCAAACAAGGCACAAGATTCAACATATATCTTTATTCATATTAAACTGAGTCAAAGTAATCACTGGCTGTCATAAGAGTTCTCTGGCAAATTATACAAAGAAGGAGCATCATAAATTAAGAAACTAAATGGTCATGCCATAATTCCTTATAAAATATATTAAAAGGATACTCAGAAAAAAAAGAATGGAAAGAAATTCCAAGTTGTCTTTGTCAAACACTTAAGACATCATTTCTTTTAAGTCAGAAGCACTGAACTAGAGGCATTAGTTGTTATTATTCATTATTTTTAGTATACATTCAGTTAACTAATGGTTGAATAATATATTTCTTTAATCATACATAATATATGACTTTACTCGCAGTTTATAAAAGGACTATAAATTATCTGTGCCATCATTCTTGTAATAAGTAAAAAACTTTAAGTGGCTCCACACTACGAACACCAAGGGTAGCCAAAACCCATAGCCATCAAGTCGATTCGACTCATAGTGACCCTATAAGACAGAGTAGAACTGCTCTGTAGGGTTTCCAAGGAGCAGCTGGTGGACTTGAACCGCTGACCTTTTGGTTAGCAGCCGAACACTTAACCACTATGTCAACAGGGCTCCAGAGAGGGTTATAGACCTTCATAAAAGGCACCAGTTCCCACCCAAGATGCCTCAACGATCCATGCTTCCTAAGTACAAGCAGAGTACTTGCCATGTGAACACATCTTCAAGACAAATTCCCAGGCTGCATGCCTCCAACCAGATTGTTACCCTTAAACACCTTGAGTTAGTCCTGGTCCCCCAAGATGCAGATGCCAAGGTGAGATTAAATGTGCAAGAATTTTATTAGGAGAAATGCCTGTGTAAAGGAAATATGGAAGGGGCAGGGGAAGGCTAGGAGAGTGGACAGACCCACCTTCACTTGAGTGGAAGTATCCTAGATTCTCTTAAAGTCTAAGGAAAGTTCAGTAAAGCTATCAGGGAGTTCTTGAGTAAAGGTCAACCACCAAAGGAGTCTGTGTCTCTAGGAATAGGCCTGCCTTAGTATTCCCACCACACTCATTCATCAGTGGGGAGCAGCCTATGGGAGACATGACCCACGATGGATCCAGAGTGCAGCAGCTGGGGCCCTAGGTCAACTGCTCCCTGGGGTAGGGTGCTGCAAAGTGCATCCTTGTGGCCAAAACTCCCCTCCTATGTAGAAATTCACAATTTATACCTATACAATAAATTTTCGGTTTGGCACCTAAACTTTCCCTATCTCCCTCCATCTAACCCACGTGTAACCCTTACTTTCTAGCCGTTCCATTTTTTACATCTTACATTAGTCTAACTACACCTTGGTCCCATATGAGCCCCACAGGTCACCAAACTTCTTTCTCTCATGCCATTTCTCTCACTAGATGTCTTTCCCATCCTAAACCCTCTTTTCAAGTTCCTACCTACTCTTTATATGTAGGGTTTTCACTGGTTCATACGCATGCAAAAGTTGAACAGTGAAAAAAGAAAGAATTGATGTGTTTGAACTGTAGTGTTGGCTAATACTGAATATACCAGGGACTGTCAGAAGAACAAGCAAAGCAGTCTTAGAAGAAATACAACCAGAATATTCCTTAGAAGTGAGGAAGGTGAGACTTCAACTTGCTTACTTTGGACACATCATCAGGAAAGACCAATCTCTAGAAAAGGACATCATGTTTGGTAAAGTAGAGGGCCAATGCAAATGGGATAAACCTTCAATAAGATGGATTGACGTATAACAGCCACAAAATGGATTCAAACATACCAATGATCGTGAAGTTGGCACAGGACTGGGCAATGTTTCTTTCTGTTATATATAAGATCACCATGAGTCGGAGCCAACTCAGCAGCAACTAACAACAACCACTACTTCTTTAAGATCTATCTGAAATGCCAATACAACACCAAGACTGTCATAACTCTTGCCCCCAGCCCTCCACTCAACCTCTGTTCTAGCAAAAAGGTTCTCTAACCCCCTCGAAACCTCCATGGTACTTCTCCTACTTAGAGGTGAGCACCTGTAGTATTGAGTACTTTCTGCTTGCTTTAGTTAATTTGTTGTAAGTTTTATCTCCACAGTAGACTCAAGAGGGATTGTACCCATTTCCCCATGTCATGCTTGTTGGCCTGATGCATATCTATCTAACCATGGACTACAAATAAAGCCAAACAACCTTCTTTTTTTTGTTATTCCTTGCTTATTTTTATGTTGATGATTTTTTTCAAATGTTATGCAATAAACAAAAGCAGTATCGATAATAACATTCAAAGCAAAAAGATACGGACCTGAGCAGAAACATCATCAGTGCTGTAGTCATGCAGAAAGCCACACAGTACAATTAAGTGACGTAGGAAATTGACCCAGTAAATGACGATTTTGTGAGGGATTTAAATATAAGATCCTAATAATACCTCTTTAGCTCTCTATCTCCTTTTCTCAGATATTACTTATCTTGGGTCTGAGTGTTAATGTTATATTAGAGTGCTTGGCTCTTGTTCACTATACCAAATATATCCACAATTAATATGAAAAATAAAAATATTAAATGCCTTGAAGTTGCTTAAGAATCCCATAGCAGAAATTAACTGCTTCTTTATTAAAAATTAAATACTCTATGAAATAATTTCAACTGAGCTCAAGACTAAGAAAATCAAGCATCATCTCCCAGGATAACAGGGAATTTGAGCTTTACGAAAAGCCCTTAAAACTCAGCCCATCTCAAATATTGTGTGAGATCACTATTATAAGAATTCAAGAAAAGGTTTAAACACAGAATAAAACATTCTTTGATGGTTACAAGGGTGGAGAGGGATGGAGAGGGGTATTCACTAATTAGATAGTAGACAAGAACTATTTTAGGTAAAGGCAAGGACAACAGACAATACAGGGGAAGTCAGCACAACTGGACTAAACCAAAAGCTAAGAAGTTTGCTGAATACAACCAAACACTTCAGGGGAGAGAGTAGCAGGGGCAGGAGTCTGTGGACCATGGTTTTAAGGGAAATCTAGGTCAATTGGCATAACAAAGTGTATTAAGAAAACATTCTGCATCTCACCTTGGTGAGTGGTATCTGGGATCTTAAAAGCTACCAAGCGATCAGGTGGACACTAGAGACTATGTTGGCATCTCCTGCCTGGAGGGGATATGAGAGGGTAGAGGGGGTTAGAAGTTGGTGAAATGGACATGAAAAGAGAGAGTGGAGGGAGAGAGCAGGCCGTCTTATTAGGGGGAGAGTAATTGGGAGTATGTAGCAAGGTATATATAAGTTTTTAAGTGAGAGACTGACTTGATTCGTAAACTTTCACTTAAAGAACAATAAAAAAAAGCTACCAAGCTGCCATCTAAGATGCATCAATTGGTCTCAACCCACCTGGAAAAAAGGAGAATGAAGAATACCAAAGACACAAAGAAAATATGAGCCCAAGAGACAGAAAGGGCCACATAAGCCAGAGACTCTATCAGCCTGAGACCAGAAGAACTAGATGGTGCCTGGCTACCAGCAATGACTGCCCTGACAGGGAACACAACAGAGAAACCCTGATGGAGCAGGAAAAAGTGGGATGCAGACCTCAAATTCTCATAAAAAGACCAGATTCAATGGTCTGACTGAGACTAGAGGGACCCCAGAGGTCGTGGCCCCTGGACTCTCTGTTAGGCCAAAACTAAAGCCAACTCTTTAGACAAAGATTAGACTGGACCATAAGACATAAAATGATACTGGTGAGGAGTGTGCTTCTTAGCTCAAGTAGACACATGAGACTATGTGGGTAGCTCCTGTCCGGAGGTGAGATGAGAAAGTAGAGGGGGACAGGAACTGGTTGAATGGACACGGGAA
Source organism: Loxodonta africana (assembly GCF_030014295.1). Lineage (NCBI taxonomy): Eukaryota > Metazoa > Chordata > Mammalia > Proboscidea > Elephantidae > Loxodonta > Loxodonta africana. The sequence continues at coordinate 12,921,289 of NC_087369.1, read as the reverse complement.
ATACAGGGTGGAGAGAAGGAGTGTGCTGTCCCATCGTAGGGAGAGCAACAAGGGTCACATAACAATGGGTGTATAAGTTTTTATATGAGAGACTGACTTGAATTGTAAACTTTCACTTAAAGCACAATTAAAAAAAAAAAACTCAGCCCATCTCACCTTCAGCAATGAAGGGGCCATATCTTCCTAATTTGGTTTAGGAAAAATCCATGCTGACTTACAGAACTTTTTCTCTCTTCCATGAGTTCATTTATAATTAGATTTCAAGAACCTCTATAACATGCTTCCAAGGCAGAAAAATTTTTCTCCAAGACAATTTGTCTCTTTTAAATGTCATTAAAGTGTGATTGGCACAGAGCTCTTGGAGAGATGACACCCAGAGGGAGAAGAACTCATTACTAATAGCTTGTCAGGTGCCAACTGGCTCTAACTTGCCAACTCCCTTTCCTTGAAAAACCAAGTATATCTCAGCAAAGGGACCTTTGATGGTAATCAGAAGACACTCTCTGGCATCAAAATGCTGCTTGGCAAAGGATAAGACAGGATTGCAAACGCTACCTGAGTCATGGAGTGGCTTGAACCATAGAGTCCAGATATACCCTGGATGAAGTAGCACTTCAGGCCAAGATCCCAGAGAAAATCCCAGCAGCTCCTCTCCTTGCACCTTAATCTCCAAAAGGTGATTACCCTGAGTGATAGTAGCCACATGTAATAAGTTTGCTTAGAATAAAATAGACAGCCAAAAACTACAACAAGCTACTCTTACAGACAAAACATCTTGAGAAACTATTCTATCCAAACTAAATGCCAATTGTTTTACAGTTCTGGTTCAACTGCTCTAGTAAATGTGTTCTTCATTTTATGTTGTCACAAGAAGCATCCTTATTGCATTGAATCAATAATTTGACTCATTTAAGTCAACAATAGCCCTTGGGAGTTTGCAAATTGCAACACACAGGCCAAAAGAAGCAAAGTTAGTAGAAGTAATGGTTCACATCCTCAAGTACAAAGACCACCACAAACACCAATAATAGGACTATACACACCCAAAGTGGGAGAAGCTCACAGGCAGAGTGGAAACACCAGGAAACAGCAACCAGTGTTTCATTTGAAGTGGTAACCACAGCTATGTTGACTCCCATAAAAAATAGCTGCCGTTGAGTCAACTCTTATTAACTCAGGGCGACCCTATGTGTGTCAGAGTAGAACTGCGCTCCATAGGGCTTTCGATCGCTGATCTTTCAGAAGTAAATCTCCAGGTCTTTCTCCCAAGGATCCTCTGGGTAGACTCGAACCACTAACCTTTCTTTTACCAGCAAAGCATGTTAACCGTTTGCACCACTCAGGGACCTGAACCCCATGGGAAACCACTAAATGTAACTGAAGAGACAGAGGCAGAATGGGAGGAATAATAATCAAAGAGCAAAGCTCTTAAAGTATGAGGAGGAAACAATTCCAGTAATTTCTCCCTGACCTTGAACTTTGATGTTATTTCTAAAATAGTTATAAATTGAATAACAAAGAAATCTTAACTATTTAGCTTCTAAAACATGAAAAGGCAGGAACACAAAGCCTGGGTAGTGGGCCTTCTTTTCATTATGCAAAATTGAGGAATTGCATTGTTCTAATATGGTTTTCATTTATTTTTTTAATTATTCTAGAAATTGTATATCTTATCTCAGGATTTACCTCAAAATGACCAATTCCAAGTTTGAAATAACAGAGATAAACATATTTTGCAAAGCCTTTTTTTTATAATGTGACAACCTGAAATTCCTTTTTAACACAACATGACAAAGCCTTAAAGAATTGCATAATGTTGTACTTTGCTGCTTTGTGCTTCCTGCTTTTAGCTATTATCAACTTTGTACCGGCACAGAATAAAAATTCATATCCTGGGTAATTTTGTCCTTGGCTCCAAGTGTAGTTCTGCCCAAGCGCAGCAAATGAAAAAACTTTTAGTTAAATAAATGTCAAATAGCTCAGTTCACGCATAGGAATGCCCTCAGCAACTCCATTATGTGCACAAATGTTGACAAACATGGCAAGGAAACAGATCATTTTTTCATACCTTCAACTGTTTATTAAAAACAAGGACGAGAAAAAGTAAATTATTTTGATAGCTACATTTCTAAGAACTCCTGCAAGTACAATATTTGCTTTCCTAATAATTCTTTTTAATAATCTGCATCATAAATATGCATCTTCTTGTTAAATTTACCCTAGTCAAAGAGAATAGGAAAGTCCCATTTACCCAAGGGCATCATGAACTAATTCAAAGTGCATTTTATAGATTTTTTTTTATTTTAGTCAGAATCAACTTCCTTTCTTCTGTAAGAGTTTTCATAGCAAGCATTATTTTCAAACACACGTGGGACATTCCATAGGACAGACTATAGGCTAAGCCACAAAAAAAGTCTAATAACTTTCAAAAGGCTGTAACCATACAAAGTACATTATGGCACCATTTGTCGTTGTTAGCTGTCACTGAGTCATGGTGATCCTATGCACAACCGAACAAAACACTGCCTGGTCTTGTGCCATCCCCATGATCAGTTGTGGTTCATATGGTTTTCATTGGCTGATTTTCTGAAGTAGATCAGCAGGCCTTTCTTTCTACTCCATCTTGGTCTGGAAGTATTGCTGAAACCTATTCAGCACCCTAGCAACACACAAGCCTCCACTGAAGGATGGGTGGTAGTTACACATGAGGTGCATTGGCCAGGAATAAACCATAGACTCTGAGAAAGCGAAGTGTGGCCCACTTTACTGATGAAGCCTGGTGCTTTCTTCTGCCACCCCTTAACTAATTCCCAAGTAGATGGCATGACTGTATGGCTCAGCTGACATTGTGCATGAAATGATTAAACAGAAATATCACAGCCCCATTCCCCACCACGCACCCCAGCTGCTAGTGTGTTATATCATTTATTTCTCAGTCCAGTGTAATGGACTCTTATATTCAGCTCACATCCAATGAGGGAGTAACTTTTGTCACTGGACCAAAACAAAAACTCTTTTCTTAGGCAAACCAGATGAAGATATTTCACTAAATTCCTTGTGATAAAGAACTAGAAGTTGATAACAGAAGCCCACTATAAATCTGTTAGAGTGTTTTGTATATAGTTATCCTTAAGTTACTGTATATAAACTGTATATAATTCACATTCCAAAGTATGGGTTTAGTCATTCTCAAAAAATGGTATTGTTATCATACTCAAGCTAAAGTCAAGTACTTCCCAGAATCCTTTGTTAACAAAATCCATAAGAAGAGTTCAAAAATTGAAAATTCATTTGTTAGTTCTCTATCCAAGAAACCTTATAGAAGTAACTGTAGTCTACTGTTTTTGAGGGAGATAGTTAGCATTAATCTGAAAGAAATCCAAGAATGGAATAGGGAATGAAATAACCACCTCCATTTATTCCTGCCCACTCTATAGGGCACAATTCTATAATGAAGCAAGCTCTTATCTCCTTACTTATTAAAATGGGATACTATTTCGGAGAATACCTGGTTAAGTGGTTGTTCAAACTGTGCTCCAAGGAGTCTTGGTGGGGTTCCACCGAACCCCTATTCATTCCATAGTTATTGATATAAAAGTCAGGGAGAAACTGAACGCGGCCAGAGTTCTTTTATTTCTTTTGTTTACTCTTCCAGCCATCTATCAGTGGGGGAAAGGAGTCCGTGACTTTAAAGTTTAAAACTATTTGGGGAGAGAGATTCACTGCTAGAATAAAGGAGAGAGGAGGACAACAATTCTTTCACCATAAAGCAGGGCAAATCTATCAAAAACAACCAGTTTAGCATTCTGGAACTTAAATATAGACACACAACAAACCAAGAAGCATTTATTTATGCAAATGATTGCACTTCAGGTAAAACAGCTTGAGTCTGTGGCATTCTTCCCTGGGCCTGCTCCCACTCCACCCCCCACCAGTTCTGTCAGTGCGGTAGTTCAACCAGGGAAGAGTAGGCCGTGAAAACCAGTAGCTTCACTGTGTTTGCTAGAGGTGGCTGACTTGATTTGGAGGACAGTCAGTTAAAGCGAAGATCATGGTGGCAAGGGAAACAGCAAGAGCAATGGCTTTGTTAGCCTGAGGTTGCAGTCTTGTTTGCAGCAAGCAATGAACTGGCAAGTAGAAAGAGATTTAACAGGTATTTCCAGGGAATGAGTCAGCCACTGAGGGCATGATGAGCTCTCCACATTACCCTAGTTGATCAGAGGCTCTGTGCATGCACAGCAGAGACTGAAGTCAGCCCAAGACACCCATACATCCCTGGTTGGCAGAGTCTACATGCATGCACAAAGGAGATGCAAGAGGGCCCAATGGAAAGAAAAGGCTGAGGCAGACTTAAAAATGGCCTGAATTTTGAATCCACTCCCTTGTCCACACATATATTCATCAACAGATTGTGGAAGCCTTACTGATTCAAAGTATTTGAGCACAGCCTTTGACTGATCTTTGGCTGAACATTAAGCTATAAAGACAGAGTAGCAGTACCTAGGAAGTAGGTTAAAAAATAAAAATAAGGAAAAATAAATTTAAAAACAAACAGCAGAGATAACAATAGCCACCAACCAACAGGTAAAAAGAGGGATGGGACAGATTTCACAGATTAATTCCAGGAAAGTTGCTAAACAAAATGAAATAAACAGGATAAATCCACAAAAAACAGTAGTAGCATGTTAGGGAAAAAAACCCAAAATCCAGAGTTGCTATGAATTAGTGTCTACAACATATGTATTCAACAAAAAATTATGAGACATGCAAAGAAATGAGAAAGTGTGGTCCTTACTGAAAGAAAGAAGCAATAAATAGGAACTAAAAATTTTTTTTGTCTCTGAGTTTTCCCAGATACTGGATTTAGCAAAGACTTTAAAGCATCTACGATGTAAGTACAAAGAAATAAAGGAACCAATGTTTAAATAATTTTTAAATAACTGTTATGGATTGAACTGTGTCCCCCAAAAATATGTATGGTAAATCCTAACCACTATACATGTGGATGTAATCCCATTGGGGAATAGGGTTTTCTTTGTTATGTTAATACATCTGTATCAGTGTAGGGTGTGTCTTCAACCAATCACTTTTTTTTTTATTCATATCTTTTTTTTTAATTAACTTCTGTTAAGCTTCAAGTGAACGTTTACAAATCCAGTCTGTCACATATAAGTTTACATACATCTTACTCCCTACTCCCACTTGCTCTCCCCCTATTGAGTCAGCCCTTTCAGTCTCTCCTTTCGTGACAATTTTGCCAGCTTCCCTCTCTCTCTATCCTCCCATCCCCCCTCCAGACAAGAGTTGCCAACACACTCTCAAGTGTCCACCTGATTTAATTCGCTCACTCTTCATCAGCATCTCTCTCTCACCCGCTGACCAGTCCCTTTCATGTCTGATGAGTTGTCTTCGGGGATGGTTATTGTCCTGTGCCAACAGAAGGTCTGGGGAGCATTGCCGCCGGGATTCCTCTAGTCTCAGTCAGACCATTAAGTATGGTCTTTTTATGAGAATTTGGGGTCTGCATCCCACTGATCTCCTGCTCCCTCAGGAGTTCTCTGTTGTGCTCCCTGTCAGGGCAGACATCGATTGTGGCCGGGCACCAACTAGTTCTTCTGGTCTCAGGATGATGTAGGTCTCTGGTTCATGTGGCCCTTTCTGTCTCTTGGGCTCTTAGTTTTCGTGTGACCTTGGCGTTCTTCATTTTCCTTTGCTCCAGGTGGGTTGAGACCAATTGCTGCATCTTAGATGGCCGCTTGTTAGCATTTAAGACCCCAGACGCCACAAACCAATCACTTTTGAAATATAAAAGTAGCATATTAGGCACAGAGGCAAGCAAGCAGGAATGGGAAAAAGATAGATACCACACCACATGAAGAGTGCCAAGGAATGGAGCTGCAAGTGAAAAGGGCCTTTCCCCAGAGCCAACAGTGAAATCCTTCCCCTGAATTTGGACTTCTAGCCTCCACTGTGAGAAAATAAATTTCTGTTTGTTAAAGCCACCCACTTGTGGTATTTCTGTTATAGCAGCACTAGACAACTCATTAAAAAGAAAACCCATTGCCATCAAGTCAATTCTGTCTCATAGCGACCCTATAGGACAGAGTAGAGCTACACCATCGAGTTTCCAAGGAGCACTTGGTAGATCTGAACTGCCAAACTTTTGGTTACCAACTGTAGCACTTAACCACTACGCCACCAGGGTTTCCAGAAAACTCATACGATAACTAAATGAATAAAGAATTTCAACAGAGCTATTATTTAAAAAAATAATAATAATTAAAAAGATCCAGATAGAAATTCTGGAATTGAAAAGACCAATAAACAAAACAAAAATTTCACAGGATGGGCTCAACAGCAGAATGGAGCTGGCAAAAGAAAGAATCAGCAAATATGAATACAAGTCAACGAAATTATCCTATCTGAAGAACAGAGGGAAAAAAAATTTTTTTTAATTAATTTTTATTAAGCTTCAAGTGAACATTTACCATTCCAATCAGTCTGTCACATGTAGGTTTACATACATCTTACTCCCTTCTCCCACTTGCTCTCCCCCTATTGAGTTAGCCCTTTCAGTCTCTCGTTTTGTGCCAATTTTGCCATCTTCCCTCTCTCTCTATCTTCCCATCCCCCTCCAGTCAAGAGTTGCCAACACACTCTCCAGTGTCCACCTAATTTAATTGGCTCACTCTTCATCAGCATCTCTCTCCCACCTGCTGACCAGTCCTTTTCATGCCTGATGAGTTGTCTTCGGGGATGGTTCCTGTCCTGTGCCATCAGAAGGTCTGGGGAGCATTGTCTCTGGGATTCCTCTAGTCGCATTCATACCATTAGGCATGGTCTTTTTATGAGAATTTGGGGTCTGTATCCCATTGGCCTCCTGCTCCCTCAGGAGTTGTCTGTTGTGCTCCCTAGCAGGGCAGACATCGATTGTGGCCGGGCACCAACTAGTTCTTCTGGTCTCAGGATAATGTAGGTCTCTGGTTCATGTGGCCCTTTCTGTCTCTTGGGTTCTTAGTTGTCGTGTGGCCTTGGTGTTCTTCCTTTGCCTTTGCTCCAGGTGGGTTGAGACCAATTGATGTATCTTAGATGGCCGCTTGTTAGCATTTAAGACCCCAGGCGCCACAATTCAAAGTGGGATGCAGAATGTTTTCATAATAGAATTATTTTGCCCGTTGACTTAGAAGTCCTCTCAAACCATGTTCCCCAGACCCCAGCCCCTGCTCCGCTGATCTTTGAAGCATTCATTTTATCCCGGAAACCTCTTTGCTTTTAGTCCAGTCCAATTAGGCTGACCTTCCTTGTATTGTGTGTTGTCTTTCCCTTCACCCAAAGCAGTTCTCATCTACTGATTGATCAATAAAAAACCCTCTCCCTCCCTCCCTCCCTCCCCCCTTTGTAACCACAAAAGTATGTGTTCTTCTCCGTTTTTTCTATTTCTCAAGATCTTATAATAGTGGTCTTATACAATATTTGTCCTTTTGCCTCTGACTCATTTCACTCAGCATAATGTCTTCCAGATTCCTCCATGTTATGAAATGTTGCAGAGATTTGTCACTGTTCTTTATCGATGCGTAGTATTCCATTGTGTGAATATACCACAATTTATTTACCCATTCATCCGTTGATGGACATCTTGGTTGCTTCCAGCTTTTTGCTATTGTAAACAGAGCTGCAATAAACATGGGTGTGCATATATCTGTTTGTGTGAAGGCTCTTGTATCTCTAGGGTATATTCCGAGGAGTGGGATTTCTGGGTTGTATGGTAGTTCTTTTTCTAACTGTTTAAGAAAGCGCCAGATGGATTTCCAAAGTGGTTGTACCATTTTACAATCCCACCAGCAGTGTATGAGAGTTCCAGTCTCTCCGCAGCCTCTCCAACATTTATTATTTTGTGTTTTTTGGATTAATGCCAGTCTAGTTGGTGTGAGATGGAATCTCATCGTAGTTTTAATTTGCATTTCTCTAATGGCTAATTATCGGGAGCATTTTCTCATGTATCTGTTGGCTGCCTGAATATCTTCTTTAGTGAGGGGAAAAAAAATTTTGAGGAAAAATGAACAGAGCTCCAGAGATCTGTGGGACAACATCGAGTGTACCAATGTATGTGTAATGGAAGTACTAAAAGGAGAGAAGAGAGAGAAAAAGAGAGAAAATATGCTCGAAGAAATAATGGCTAAGAATTTCCTAAATTTAATAAAAAACAGTAATCTACAGGTCCAAGAACCACCACTCATCTGTTAGTTTGTTGTATTGTGGTGGCTTGTGTGTTGCTGTAATGGTGGAAGCTAAGCCACTGGTATTTCAAATATCAGCAGGGTCACCCATGGTGGACAGGTTTCAGCAGAGCTTCCAGACAAAGAGAGACTAGGAAGAAGGAACTGGTGGTCTACTTCTAAAAAAAACTTGGACAGTAAAAACCTTATGAATAGTAGCGAAATATTGTCTGATATAGTGCCAGAAAATGAGCCCCTCAGGTTGGAAGGCACTCAAAATTGACACAGTGGCTGCAATGATAGGCTCAAGCACAACAATAATTGTGAGGGCGGGATGGGACCGGGCAGTGTTTCGTTCTATTGTACTTAGGGTCACTATGAGTTGGAACCAACTTGACGCCACCTAACAACAACAACAGATACAAGAAGCTCAACAAATTCCAAGTAAGATAAACGCAAAGAAATTTACAACTAGCAAAAATGCAAATAGGAAAACTTAAAAGCAACAAGAGAAAAACAAATCACCACATATAAAGGAAAAATATGATGATTTCTCATCAGAAACAATGGGGGCCAGAGGCCTAAAATGACATATTAAAGGGCTGAAAGGAAAAAAAAAAAAAAAACTGTCAACCAAGAATTCTATATCCAGCAAAACATATTCTCCAAAAATAAATGAGAAATGGTGCACAGTTAAAGAAACTTCCTAGACATATCCAAACACCTCGTGGGACTGAGTTACTGGGTTTGAAGGCTCAGGACCATAGTCTCAGGGGACATCTAGGTCAACTGGCATAACACAGCTCATAAAAATAATGTTCTACACCCTAGGTTGGTGAGTAGCATCTGGGATCTTAAAAGCTTGCAAGTGGCCCTCTAAGATATAAGTATGGGTCTCTTCCCCCCTGCAGCAAAGAAGAGTGAAGGAAACAAAAGACTCAAGAAAAAAATTAGTCCACAGGAATAATGGCCCATGAGAACTGCAGCCTCTTCCAGCCTAAGACCAGAAGAATTAGTGGTGCCCAGCTACAATAACCAACCATTCTGACCAGGGACACATTAGAAGGCCCTGGTTAGAATGGGAGAAAAATGTACAATAAAACTTAAATTGCTTAAAAAAGGTCAGTCTTACCGGACCTACAGAGCCTAGAGGAACCCCTGAGACTATCACCCGAAATACCCTTTGAACTTGGAACTAAACCTACTCCTGGTGGTCACCTTTCATCCAAATAAGAGAATAGCTATAAAATAAGCAATATCACCCATGAATACTACTGTGCTCTCTTAAATTAACCAGCCATATCAGACCAAATGGTCAACATTTACCCTAAAACAAAGATGAGAAGTTAAGGAGGGATAGGGAAGCTAGATTAATGGGAACAGAAGAAAAAGAATGGAAATAATGAGAATGTTGATACATTGGGAAAAATGTAACCAATGTCATGGAACACATTGTATAAAAATCTTTAAATGGGAACCTGACTTGCTACGCAAACTTTCACCTAAAACACACACAAACTCATACCCCCTGAGAGATGACTCACCCTTTCCCCCTCCTTCCTGCCCTGGAAACCATGAATAAACTTTGGTCTCTATGCAAACAAATAAATAAAATAAATGTGAAATAAGGACGTTCCCATATAAATAAAGATTTAAAAAAATTCATGGCTATCAGACCTGTCTTATACTTTAGACATGTTATCAGGAGGGGCCAGTCCCTGGAGAAGGACATCGTGCTCGGTAAAGTAGAGGGTCAGCAAAAAAGAGGAAGACCTTCAATGAGGTGGATTGACACAATGGCTGCAACAATGGGCTCAAGCATAACAATGATTATGAGGATGACGCAGGACCAGGCAGCATTCCGTTCTGTTGTACATAGGGTCGCTATGAGTCAGAACCAACTCAACGGCACCTGACAACAATGACAACAACAGACCTGTCTGATATGAAATATTAAAGAAAATCTTTTGGGCTGCAAGTAAGTGACAGTGAATGGTAAATGAAATCCACAGGTAGAAATGAAGAACATCAGAAATATTAAAAAAAAAAAAAAAAAAGTCCATTGCAGCTGAGTCAATTCTGACTCATAGTGACCCTACCGGACAGAGTAGAGCTGCCCCACAGGGTTTTCAGGGGTGCCTGGTGGATTCAAACTGCCGATCTTTTGGTTAGGAGGCGTAGCACTTAACCACTATGCCACCAGGGTTTCCAGAAATGTTAAATATGCGGGTAAATATAAAAGGCTGTATAAATACATTTTTTAAATTTCTTCTCTAAATTTTTTTTAAAGACATAAGTAAAACACTATTTTGTTGAATTTGTAATACATGGAGTTACATATGATAATAATAGCAAAAAAGAGGGGGGAGGAAAATGAGATACATTGGAGAAAAATATCTTTATTAAGGAAAAAATAACAATCTTCCTTAAACTCTTCCAGAAAATAGAGTGGGCAAGACTTCCCAACTCATTCTATGAAGCCAATAATACCTTGATATCAACGCCAGAAAAAGATACCACACAAAAAAGGAAACTACAGTCAATATCCCTCATGGACACAGATGCAAAAATCCTTAATAAAATATTCACTTCAGTCAATTCTGACACATGGCGACCCCATGTGTGTCAGAGTAGAACTGTGCTCTGTAGAGTATTCAATGGTTGACTTTTGGGGAGAAGTATCACCAGACCTTTCTTCTAAGGTGTCTCTGGGCAGACTTGAACCGCCAACTTTTCAGTTAGCAGCCAAGTGCTTAACTGTTTGCACCACCCAGGGACTCCTAACACAATGTAAGCAAACCAAATCCAGCAACATGTAAAAAGGATTACACAAGATGACCAAGTGGCATTCATCCAAAGGAATGCAGGGTGGATTTAACAAGCTGCAACATGGATGAATCTTGAAAAATTATGCTAAGTAAAAGAAGCCAGATGCAAAAGACTGCATATTGTATGATTCCATGTATATGAAATGTCCAGAAAGGCAAATCTATGGGTAGAAAGCAGAAGAGTGGTTGCCTGGGTCTCATAGGGGTGGGGGAGGGGCGTGGGGGAACATAAGGGTGGGGATTGACTACAAATTGGCTTAAGGGAATTGAGGTGGTGATGGGAAAGTTCTAAAACTACATTAAGCTTATGATCACACAACTCTATAAATTTACTGAAAACGAAAATAGAAAACCATTGGGTCAATCTAATTCACAAATCTGTATTTTACAGATAATAAAATGTCCTTCCTCAACTCATAAAAAATAAATGAATCTATCCCTATAGGGCTTTTTGTCCTGTGTTTTGTATTGGAGCTCTGGTATTGCTTTCTAATTTTTCATATTGAGGGTCCTATTTCCCATGGGATGAAGCACACCTTAGAATCTCGGCTGAGAATTCGTGCTAGATTCATGATGAATTAAGTTGAACTGAACTTATTTGATTTCAATTCATAGAAATAAGCTTGGTGGGACTGAGCCATTCTCCAGAATCAAATCTAACAGTGTGGTTTTTCTACTTAATTACTAAGTTTGTAGTACTGCAAATTGCCAGACGTACACAGGAATACACATATCCAGGGGCAAATAAAAAATAGCCTTCAGAATACACACACACACAGTACTCTCATTGTGAATTAATATTTATCTCTGCTTTCAGTCATTAGCAGTATGGAAAGTCCTAGATGTAAAATGAGAGGACAAGCTGGGTGAGCTCTGATTCCATTCAGTTCTAACGGAAATCATGACCCTCCATTATTCCTGATTATAATCGATCATTTCTGCCCACTATCGACTCAATGGCACTGGGTTTTTTGGGTTATCACCTATTTCTGTAGTAGTTGAGCATCAATCTATTCTTGTCACACTCTTCTCTTACCACATCCTTAGGAAAGTAAGATTGTTCAGAGCAAGGATAGGAAAAAATGTAATATCTCAGCTCTAAAGACCAAACTCAAATTCAGCACCCTTTCAAAAACGATTTCCTCCAGATCCAGCATCAACATAAACATTTTAGAGTCCTCATTCAAAGGACTGACCAGTACCCTTTTGACCAAATGAAAAAGAACTGAACTGAAGGAGAAACTAAAATATAACTCATAGCCAGAAATGCAAATGCAGGCCAGCAAGGCCACGGGCAGCCAGGATGCTTCCACTCTGCCTAAAAGAGCTGTGCGAAAAGTGATTTACTCTTTTAAGGATTAAATGTAGACACTGCTGGGCTCCTATCTTTATATTTGCTGTTCCCAGTAACAGGAGTGAATAGACAACGGGAAAACAGAAAGGGAGTTCTCTCTGGGGAATGCAAAGGTGTATGTGTTGGGGGAGGGGAATGGCTGTGAAAAGGGTATGGGTTTTGACTTTTCACTTTGTACTTTTCTGAATTGTCAGGCATTTTTACTGTGAACATACACTTCTTTTCTATCTCAGAACCTAATAAAAATTATTCAAGAACAAAATATAGCTTTTTAATGTCCTCATGTGCCTTTCCTTTGAAAGAAAGTGGGGATATAGCAATCACGAACTTTAAGAAGAAAAAGCATAAACTTTACCATCGCAAAGATTTCGGTTCCAATCCCTCAGGATTGTAGGTATATCTTTGTCTTAAGCTTTCACCAGAACATAACAGTTAGGTTTATCTGCCTGTCTCTTCCCTAAAAAAAAAAAATTTTTTTTTTTTAAGCAGTGAACAATTCTGTGGCTGCTTATGATTTCCTCTCTTGTGACTCATAAATTACCTTGGTATGTATTTTTTTTTATGTATTGTTCAATAAATGTTCATTAACTGAATTAAAAACAAAAACCAAAAGAACATTGCCTTTGAGTCGATCCTGACTCATAGTGACCCTATAGGACAGAGTAGAACAGCCCCACAGGGATTCCAATGCTGTAACTCTATAGAAGCAGACTGTCACATCTTTCTCCTGTGGAGCAGCTGTTGTTGTTGTTGTTAGGTGCCGTCGAGTAGGTTCGAACTCATAGCGACCCTATGCACAACAGAACAAAACACTGCCCGGTCCTGAGCCATCCTTACAATCGTTGTTATGCTTGAGCTCATTGCTGCAGCCACTGTGTCAATCCACCTCATTGAGGGTCTTCCTCTTTTCCGCTGACCCTGTACTCTGCCAAGCATGATGTCCTTCTCCAGGGACTCATCCCTCCTAACATGTCCAAAGTATGTAAGACGCAGTCTCGCCATCCTTGCTTCTAAGGAGCATTCTGGTTGTACTTCTAAGACAGATTTGTTGATTCTTTTGGCAGTCCATGGTATACTCAATACTCTTTGCCAACACCACAATTCAAAGGTGTCAGTTCTTCTTCGGTCTTCCTTATTCATTGTCCAGCTTTCACATGCATATGATGTGATTGAAAATACCATGGCTTGGGTCAGGCGCACCTTAGTCTTCAAGGTGACACCTTTGCTTTTCAACACTTTAAAGAGGTCCTTTGCAGCAGATTTACCCAATGCAATGTGTCTTTTGATTTCTTGACTGCTGCTTTCACGAGCGTTGATTGTGGGTCCAAGTAAAAAGAAATCTTTCACAACTTCAATCTTTTCTCCGTTTATCATGATGTTGCTCATTGGTCCAGTGGGGAGGATTTTTGTTTTCTTTACGTTGAGGTGTAATCCATACTGAAGGCTGTGGTCTTTGATCTTCATTAGTAAGTGCTTCAAGTCCTCTTCACTTTCAGCAAGCAAAGTTGTGTCATTTGCATAACGCAGGTTGTTAATGAGTCTTCCTCCAATCCTGATGCCCTGTTCTTCTTCATATAGTCCAGCTTCTCGGATTATTTGCTCAGCATACAGATTGAATAGGTATGATGAAAGACTACAACCCTGACACACACCTTTTCTGACTTCAAACCAATCAGTATCCCCTTGTTGTGTCCAAACAACCGCCTCTTGATCTGTGTAAAGGTTCCTCATGAGCACAATTAAGTGTTCTGGAGCAGCTGGTGGGTTCAAACTGCCTACCTTTCAGTTAGCAGTTGAACACTTAACCACTGCACCACCAGAGCTCCTTCAGTGGGGGGTACAGAGTACTGAACCAGATCACTGAAATTCTGCCTCTTCCATCTCAAAATAAGTCTCTTCCCAAAGGGAAATAGTATTACTTTTCAGAAGGTAAAACATCAACAGCCATTTATATGACTTTTTAAATGCTACTTTAAGATCAGCAAAAGTGTGCTAGGGGAAAAAAATAGCATTAGCATGGGTTTAGGGTGGCCCAAGACCATCCATACAGCTGGGGATTCACTAGAAGGCCTTATGGAATACAGACACAGCTATACTCAGAACTGGAGTCTACTATGGCGATTCAAAACCAAAAAAAACCAAACCAGTTACCATCAAGTCGACTCCGATTCATAGCGACTCTACAGGACAGAGTAGAACTGTCCCATAGGATTTCCAAGGAGCACCTGGTGGATTTGAACTGCTGACCTTTTGGTTAGCAGCCATAGCTCTTAACCACCGTGCCACCGGGGCTCCACCCTACAGTCTGCACAGGGGAAAGACTTATCAGGAGGAGTTCAGAAGAATCCATGCACAGTTTCCTATGTCCCCACCCTCCCATCACGAAGGAACATGTTTCTTCCTCCAGCAGCAAAGTATAGCAACACATAGGCAGTGTTTCTTCCCAGTGAGGTCTTCTGGAGACTCAGAGTCCAGGGTTCTTACTGGAGGCTTGTCACATAGACACAATGACCAGCCACAACTACTGAAGTTCCAGATTCCCAGCAGGAAGCAAGTGTTCAGTGCCCCAGGTGAGCAAAACAACCTATCACTTAAAGAACATTTCAAAAGCCAAGTTCTCAGATGCCAGTCAAGGGCCAACCTTGCAAACAGGCCTTCTAACAATAGTAGCCTAAAGCCTGCTATGTTAACTCTTGTACAGCATGGAAGTGATACATCAGGAGAACAGGCAGAAGTTACATACAGGAAAGAAAGTAGTAAGAATTGGGGGAAGCAGATAAAGGACAAATTGGCGGAAAGAGAGAAAGAAGTGAAGGACGACAAGGAAAGAAGAAAAGATGGGGAAAGGAAGGGAGAAGGCAGAGAGAGAAGAAAAAGTAACCACCTGGCTGACCCAACCTAGGCTCTTACTGAGGCCACCTGACCCTATAGCACCCTTGCTCAATGCCACAGCCCCCAATGCCTCACCTCACACTCTACTTCCTACAATGCTATACTGTGTGTGCCTATTTTTCATTCCTGCTACGTATATGCGTGTCTGCTCCCTCAGTCCTGCTGCCTCGATGCCATCTGGCTGCTTTGATAAGGAAGAAGAAGGAAGAGAGAGGGGCAGCCCAATGGTGAGGAGACTAAATAGGAAAAAGCATTAGAACTAAATGGAACAAAATGACAAAAACAGGCTCCCAAAGTCCCTCTGAACTCTGAAAGAAACAGTCTTTCTGGCTTTAGAAGACAAGAGAGACTGGGAAAATAACATGGCAGAATAGGTTCTTCCGAGTGTACTTCTAAATGATAGTGGCCTCCTTGACTCCTGAGAGGTCACTGGTTACTTGCCTCATTTAAATACCTAGAGCAAGTTTTTTTTTTTTTTTTAAACACTGAAAAGTGCTGGAGTTTTATTCTTCCAACTCAACCTTTTTTCAGCTTCCCGAGTCCAGGAAAAGGAAAAGCAGATAAAGGAGCTATTCCTTGCCTGGTGCTTTTGTAATTGAAAAAAAAAAAAATGACAGATCCTTTTCTCACATTTTGTATTTTAAAAATTGCTGTCAGACTAAGGTTTTGCCAAGTTTCAACTCAAGTGAAATCTTACCAAGAAAACTAAACGATGTGTAAAAAAGCAGATGGGTTATAGGTATAATCATACGGCCCGTGCATGTGCTATGTTTTTTTAAACAAGTCCGTCCCTCTTGTGTTAAACTTATATTCATTATAATTAGCATTATATACTGAAATATATATCTACTTTTCATTTTCTTATGATGAGGAAGATTTCACTTTTGTGAAAATACATATATTCACCTGGATAAAAACAGGCATTCTACTTAAAAGAATATGTTAGGAGGAACATGATAGCTTTCCATCTTCAAATACCTGAAAGTTTACCACGTGGAAGAAAGTAGATACTCTTCACAACTCCAGAGAATGGAGGTGAACATATACTAGACAGTGGTCATTAGGCATCTTAAGCTCATTTAAAGAAAAAATTTTATATCAGTTAGATACTTCTAAAAATAGAATGGGCTGCTTAATGAGTAATTGCCAAGTGAGGGGCTTTGTCACTTCGGGAGTTCACCACTGGAGCCCTGGTACTAGTGAGACTGAGAAATCATTGGAAAGCCAATGGAACAACTCGGCCAAAAAGTGAAACAAAGACTCAGGCAGAGCCCAAAGACAAAGATTGATCACCAGAAATGAATTGAAGGGCTGAGAAGCCTTGTTGACATGGGGCAAATGCCAAAAGCTTTGTTGAGATGAGTCAGGTTGCCAAATATAACTAAAGAGGCCTGAGGTGAAAGTTTACCACAGACATAGAAAGGAGTTACAACTCTAGGTAGAGAAAGAGATTTGACGTCCAAGAGAAAACTTAAGGGCCAACAAAGAGAGGTGTACTAGTCAGGTTAGGCTAGACTATGCAGAGGCAACAAATTAACCCTGAAATCTCAGTGATGTGACACAACAAAGTTTATTTCTTGCTCATGTTATATGTCCCAATGCAAGTATGTAGGGAGCTCTGCTCCATGCAGTCATTTGGGGTCCCAAGCTAACAGAGGCTCTGCCATCTTGCACCTGCACCATCTGGATCACAGGGGCTCCAAGGTTTCTGAAGAAGCACATGACTCAGACCTACAGTGAAGCTTCACTTCTGCTCACATTGTCATTGGCCAGATCTCAGTCATACGTCCCAACCCAACTATGAGGGAAGCTGAGAAATATGGGGGAGTAAATGGGTATTCACTGAGCTCTCTGCTGCAGGAAGAGGTACTGCCCAAAGCCCAGATAGAACTCTCTGGGTCCAGGTGGAGGAACTGCAAATATTATTTATCTCAACTTACTCACCTTAAGGCACTCATTGTCCTGGCCCTTAAATGTATTCTGAAAATCTGATCACGGTGAATTACCATTGATCATTCAGAAAGAAGCTGGTGACCATGCTCTTAAATAAGGCAGTAGAAGGGATGTATTTATTTGGTTGGAAGTGAATCAGATGACCTCTTAAAGTTCCTTCCATCTCTGAGGTTCCCTGATTTCTATGCTAGGACTGGTGTCGAGAGACCAGTGCCTCTCAGGGCAGGAAGGGATTTTAAAGGTCATCTGATGAATGAATTCTTTCCTCTTCAGCATTACTACTGAAAGGTCATCTAGTCTGTGCTGGAAGATCTTTAGAGCATGAGAACTTGGTGCATCTTTGATTAACTCTTTCATTACCTCCTTGAATCACTCAGAGTCACCCTTACACTGTGATAATCTGTCTCCTTGTAGTTTCCACCTCTTAGATACATCCATGAGAATCAGAAAGACAGTTGTGTCTGGAGGCAAATCTAATATCTTGTCAACAGAGAATCCCACCAATAAATGTACAGCCCTTGCCAGAGAGGTGGCCACTGGAAGAAAATGGGGCAAGGATCAGGGACAATCAGACAGAACCAGAAAGGACAGCAAGCGGGACTCAGAATAATCTTGAGGTCCTGGAGGACAGAGGCAGTAGATCAGTTTAGATGCCATGAGGTTATCACTGTGCAGGGTCACAGGCCAGTTTGGGCAAAAGATCACATTTGCTTGTTTATGTCAAGGTCAACATCCTCTTGATTGATATTTTTATTTCAATGAAAAATTCCTAAATCATAGCTTCCCCAAAAGCAGCTTCTAAAATGTTTGAAGACAGAAGATCTATCTTCTAAGGAGTCCACAGGCTTGTCTAGAAAATATCAAAGAATTTTCCCCTCAAGTGGATATTTGCCAATCCTTGTTTCACTTGATAGTCCTTCAACATCTGACTTTGCTAAATACACTTTCCCTGACATGTTCCTCTTCCTTATCTTTTCCTCCTTTATCTCTGGTCATTTTCTCTCAGTCTCCTTCACTGATTCTCTTCCTTGCTCTTCTAATAATGATGGTAGTTCCCAAGGTCCAATTCCTAGCCTTGTTATCTTACATGCCAGCCTTTGCTGGGCAATCTACCCAGTCCCAAGTCTGTATCTACCCTTCATACGTTGATGAATCTCCAATGTGTCTCTCTCCTACAAGACTTGCTCCAGAGCTCCAGGCTCATCTCTATCTGAACAGACCACAATTTACCATGAGCATATATGTTCACAATGGATCCCATTGTTCTCGCCTCCCCTGCTCATGTATTTGCAACTTGGCATCATATTTACCTCGTCTTCAAAGCTGGGAAAGCAGAATTCGTCCTGCATTTCTAATCTGTACATGAACCCCCATGATCCAGGCATGACATTCCAGAGACTCCACTCCCAGGTAGCTCTAAAATCTGTCTCCTCCTTCCACCCTCTTCACTGACATGGTTCTGCATTCTCATTTCACTATTAAAATGTTCTGCTTCAGCTTTTTTAAAATTTTTCTTTATATTATTGTTTAGGTACTTTTATAATGAACAACAACAGTTTTTTTGGCTCAGTTTTACCCTCTCCCAGTCTAGCTACCCACAAGCTACCCACTGAAACCATTGCTGTTTTTGATCATCGAGTACGTACTTCGATATCTCTAGATAATATGTTTTATCACAATTTCTTAGTTTATCAAACCTGCTATAATAGATGGAAGATTTAACTTGCTTATCCCACCCCTGTAGACCCTCTTCCCAAAATTCTGTATGTACCCAAATATAAGGCAATGTTTTTCCTCAAATTTATTCCATTAAAAATAAAGTTCTTATTAAGACTTTCCTATTGTAGACAGTCTCTCAATTACTTAATTTTGAACAACGAAGTACTATTTGAGGAAGACACATTAACCTGAAATGACCTCAATCAATGCTAGATTTGGATGCTTATAGAAGTAACCTGACATAATGGAGTAAGGGAAATAAATTTAACACAGATTGAGTCACTATTTCTGGAGAAATGGCCTAAAATTGTAGCTCTGGGGGCTACTGCATACAAGTCTTTAAAAATTTCACTTAATAAACTAAATGCTTATGTTGTGTAGCTCACACGAATGAATGCACATATGGGAACCAGGACAAAATTCCCAATGAAAGCATCACACACGGACTTCAAAGTATTGCAATCGAACAACTTAGTGCGAGTCAATATGGCACCGTGTTTTTAAGTGGTTCCAGACGAAGAAGAAATGAATGTCAAGGTGTACATGAGGAGTTTGAAAAACGTTGTACACTGAAATGTTAGAGTGGGAAAGAGCAATGTTGTATAATAGTATATCTTATATAACATGTGATTTAAAATATGTATATACAACTAAAGTTTCAATTAAATATTATAGGCAAACATTTGGCTATTTAAACATTTTCCCTAAATAATGTATGTTCAAGTTGAAAAACCAAAAGTTGTTTTCAACCTTCCTATTTAGAGAAATGATGGCTTGACTTACAATCAGGGTCTGCTAATATCTGGGCTTACGTTCTACTTATATTTCCAGATCAAGACTTTTGTTGGTCAGTGCTACACCTAACTAACTTCCATTTCTCCATTTTGTGTTCTATCCACCTAAGGCAATATCTCTTGGCTCTCTGTTTTGTAAGATGAAGCAGTAATATTCCTTCCTTTCCCTCCACCACTCCTTCTCTGTCATCACCAACCCGATTCATGTGACTTGTCCAACAAGGGTCAGAAACTGTTGGCCTCTGGCATAAATATGTTTTGATTTAAATAGGAATGTTTAAGTTAGTTTCCCTGTACTTTAAACTGAGAAATTTCATGCGTAACCAGAGTAATTCCTCTTAATATTTCTATTGTGTTTTGCTTTTTTTCCTTCTCAGTTATATGACCTTCACCCTAGAATGTTCAGTCATCCAGCTGCCTGGAGGGAGACCAGAATTTTTTAAAGAAGAAATTCAAACAGAAAGTTCAAGGGGATATTCACCTTTTGACAAACAAAAATAGGCTTGTAAAGCAGGACAATACTCCTCTAACACTAGCTATTTTCTCTTTAATTAAAAAAAAATTTTTATTGTGCTTTAGGTGAAAGTTTACAGCTCAAGTTAGTTTCTCATACAAACATTTATATACTCATTGTTATGTGATCCTAATTGCTATCCCTATAATGTGACAGCACACTCCTCCTTTCCACCCCAGGTTTCCTGAGTCCATTCAACCAGCTCCTGTCCCTTTCTGCCCTCTCATCTCACCCCTGGACAGGAGCTGCCCACTTAGTCTTGTGTATCCACTTGAATTAAGAAGCACACTCTTCCTGAGTATTACTGTATGTTTTATAGTCCAGTCTAATCTTTGTCTGAAGAGTTGACTTCAGGAATAGTTTTAGTCCTGGGTTAACAGGGAGTCCAGGGGCCATGTCTTCTTGGGTTCCTCTAGTCTCAGTCAGACGATTAACTCTAGTCTTTTTACGTGAATTTGAGCTCTGCACCCCACTTTTCTCCCGCTCCATCAGGGACTTTCTGTTGTGTTCCCTGTCAGGGCGGTCACTGGTGGTAGACTGGCACCGTGTAGTTCTTCTGGTCTCAGGCTGATGGAGTCTCTAGTTTATGTGGCCCTTTTGTCTCTTGGGCTAATATTTTCCTTGTCTTTGGTGTTCTTCATTCTCTTTTGCTCCAGACGGGTTGGGACCAATTGATGCATCTTAGATGGCCACTCGCTAGCTTTTAACACCCCAGACGCCACTCACCAAAGTGGGATGCAGAACATTTTCTTTATAAACTTTGTTATGCCAATTGACCTAGATGTCCCCTGAAACCATGATCCCCAGACCCCAGCCCCAGTTACTCTGTCCCTCGAAGTGTTTGGTTGTGTTCAGGAAGCTTCTTAGCTTTTGGTTTAGTCCAGTTGTGCTGACTTCCTCTGTATTATATGTTGTCCTTCCCTTCACCTAAGATGATTCTTGTCTACTATCTAGTTAGTGAATTCTCCTCTCCCTCCCTCCCTACCCTTGTAACCATCAAAAAATGCTTTCTTCTGTGTTTAAACCTCTTCTTGAGTTCTTATACAAGTGGTCTCATACAATATTTGTCCTTTTGCAATTAACTAGTTCACTCACCATAATGTCTTCCAGATTCATCCATGTTGTAAGATGTTTCACAGGTTCATCATTGTTCTTTATTGTTACGTAGTATTCCATTGTATGAATATACCATAATTTGTTTATCTTTTCATCTGTTCATGGGCACCTAGGTTGTTTCCATCTTTTTTGCTATTGTGAACAGTGCTACAATGAACATGGGTGTGCCTATATCTATTCCTGTGACGGCTCTTATTTCTCTCAGATATATTCTAAGGAGTAGGATTGCTGGATCGTATGATAGTTCTACTTCTATCTTGGGGGGGCAGTGCCAAATCGATTTTCAAAGTGGTTGTACCATTTTACATTCCCACCAGCAGTGTATAAGTGTTTCAGTCTCTCCACAACCTCTTCAACATCTATTATTTTGTGTTTTTTGGATTAATGCTAGCCTTGTTGGGGTGAGATGGTATCTCATTGTAGTTTTTATTTGCATTTTTCTAATGGCTAATGACAAGACCAGCTATTTTCTTGAGAAAAGATTTTCTAGATTACTTTATGTCACTCTTAAGTTGCCAAGGGCCAAACTTCCAGGGTCCAGCCTCACAGATTTCTACAGTAGCATGGCAAAAGGTAATCCTTCCATCTCTGCCTGCTGGACACCCTCTATGGTAGTAAAAGGATATGTTATAAGTAGGGCCACCATACGTCCTGGCTTGACCTATACAGTCCTAGTTTCCACTGGTAATCCATGAATCCCATCCAGTTTGTGTCTCTTTTCACACTCAATTGTATCTCAGACTGGATGATACATTTATGGTCACCTTCACTATTTTTTTTTCACTATTTAGGATTTCCCCCACCATAGCCTGCTCCTGGTAAGGAAGAGATCTGATGGACATAATGGAGAGAATACAAAGCATAAGGGCTCTGAGAAAAAGCTGCTTCATGCCACTCTCAAGTGCAGCCATATCACATTGCCTGACAGCCAGGTCTTGCCAAAGGAGACCCTGAAGTTTAGCTTGACCAACTTGCCCTGGGTTCCACTATGGAAGAAGTAGCTGGGCTTCTGGATATAGAGTGTGCTGAAGGAGATGGCTCTAGTGGGGTTAAGCTGACTCTTCACTGAAAACTTCATAGAAGACTACCGAGTCTAGGTTGAATAGAAGTCAGAGTCCAGACCTCAAGGGACTCTGAAGTGCCAACAGAGACAGAGCTGAGGCCGAGGCAGACAGTTAAATACAAACCCAAGTAGTCAGATCACCAGTTCTCCCATCAAAGACATGAGCCAAAAGTGCCAGCCAAACAAGCAGCACCCATTTTTCTGGAGTCCAGAAGAAGACACCAAAATCTTGACTCTTTCCTGCTACCAGGAGGTTGCAAAAGCCGCACCGTACCCTACACCTTGATGTTCTTCTAGGGAAAAAAGCAGGAGAAGACTGGGTATTTTTATATTAGTTTGAACCACATTAATTGCCAATTTTCAACATTTGTAACCTGCAAAAAAAGGTGATAACATATACTCCAAAGTATGTAAAAACTAAGCATGCAACTCAACAATAAAAAGACAAATAACCCAATTCAAAAGTGGGCAAAAGATCTGAACAGAATTTGTCCAAAGAAAATTATACAAACTGCCAATAAGCACATGAAAAGATGTTCAACATCATTAGGCATTAGGGAAATAAAATGAAAATCAAAACCACAGTGAGATACCACCTTACAACCACTAGGATGTCTGTAATTAGACAATAACAAGTGCTGGATGTGGGAAAACTGGAACCCTCATACACTGCTGATGGGAATGTAAATTGGTACCACCTCTTGGGAAAACAGTTTGGCAGTTCCTCAAAAAGTTAAACACAGAGTTCCTGTGAGACCCAACAATTCTATTGCTAGGTATATGCCCATGAGAAGTGAAAACATATGTCCGCACAAAGACTTGAACATGAATGTTCATTGAGCATTATTCATAAGAGCCAAAAAGTAGAAACAACTCAAATGTCCTCATCTGATAAACAGATAAACAAAATGCAGTATATCCATACAATGGAGTATTATTTGGCCATAAAAAGGAATGAAGTACTGATATATGCTACAACATGGATAAACCTTGAAAACATTATGGTCAGTGAAAGAAGTGAGACACAAAAGACCACATATTGTATGATTCCATTTATATGAAATATTCAGAAAAGGTAAATCCATAGAGACAGAAAGTACATTAGTGGTTGCCGGTGAGTAGGGAAAGAGGGGAGGGGATAGTGCCTAGATGGTAAAGGGTTTCTTTTAGAGGTGATAAAATGTTCTGGAATTAGATAGTGGTAAAGGTTGTACAACTTTGTGAATACACTGAAAACCACTAATTTGTATACTTTGAATGAGTGAATATTATACTATGTGAATTATATCTCAATAATTTAAAAAAGAAGTAAGGAACATTTGCTAAATTATCAGAATAGACTAAGATTTCAACAAGATTCACTTTTAGGCATCATTGTGTCTTGTTTTGTTCTGTTTTTTTTCTCTAACTAGCAGAAGGGAGATCGGGGAAAGGCCATCCATAATTTCAGACTAAATAAAGAAATGAGATTCTTCCTATTTATATTGTGGTGTGAAAAGAATTTTGTGGCCTGTTATGTGCATAAAAATCCAGCTTTCTGGTTCTCTTGAAAATGTAACTCTGTGACAGTGAGTGGACAACCCTGTAAGAAAAAAATCCACTCAGTTCAATAGCAGCAGTAACTGCCCACTTTAGACGGAGGATACACTCCAATTTGTCAAGCCCACCCCTCAAGCCAGTTTCACTCCCATTGTCTATCTATCTCCAAGTATATTTGAATTTGTGACCCCCTACTCAATACGCATAGGAGCCCTGCTGGTACAGTGGTTAAGCCCTTAGCTGCTAACCGAAAGGTCAGTGGTTCAAACCCACCAGCAACTCTGCAGGAGAAAGATGTGGCAGTCTGCTTCCATAAAGATTACAGCCTGAGAAACCCTATGGGGTCTTATAGGGTCCTATAGGGTCGCTATGAGTCAGAATTGACTTGACAACACACAAGTCAATAAGTGAAATCAAAATTTAAATATCAATAAACACTGTTTATAGTTAGCAATGTGTTTAGCTGCAAATAACAAAAATCCAAACAACAGCACCTTTAACAAGTAGGGGTTTCTTTTTCTCACATTTCAAGAAGCCTGGTAGTAAGTGATTGCTGAAGTTGGATCAAGAGCTCAATGATGTCACACTCCACCGTTTCAGAGGCTTCTAGTTATCTACCAAATGTACGTTTTCTCTTTTCTGTGCTAACTGAACCCTGATATTATTTAAAGAGACAATGTGGCCAGCTGTGGTGGAATAATTACTTTTGTGTGCAGCCTTTCTGGCCACGGTCTTGTAACTCCCACCCAGGTGACTGTGTGATAGGGTAGTTGTGGCCTACCAAGGCGATTGGTCAGTTTTGCCTTAAAAGAGGGCCAATTCCAGAGCAAAGAGGAGAGCCCACCACCACTACCAAAGAAGGAAAAACTCGCAGGAGACGGCACAATGGACTTCCTGGCCCACAAAGCGAGAAAACTAAATGCCTTTGCGAAGACACCGAGGGCCAAGAAGTCTACACCTAACACAAATTTGGGACTCGCCAGCCTTCATGACCACATGAGCCGTTTCTTTTATATGGTCTGTGAGTTCTGTGAGACGTTGCAGGAAATTAGGGAAC
The DNA here is from genome assembly GCF_030014295.1 of Loxodonta africana. Taxonomy (NCBI): domain Eukaryota; kingdom Metazoa; phylum Chordata; class Mammalia; order Proboscidea; family Elephantidae; genus Loxodonta; species Loxodonta africana. The sequence continues at coordinate 12,896,244 of NC_087369.1, read as the reverse complement.
CCAAAATAGAAGGGAGAGTACTGAGGGGAGAGGGAGTAGTTGATGTTAGAGATGATGGAGTGGTACAACTGCTTGGAAAAGCTGTACATTTGGGACTTCTCTAACTTCTGCCTCATAGGAACCAGCTTTGTCTGATCCTTATAAAAGAAATTATTCGTTTACCAGCTAAAAACAGAAGTTTCTTCCCTTGAAACTAGGAATTTGACATAGTTCTGGCCAATGAGATATAAGTGGAAGTCACTAAAGGAAACTTCCAGGAAGGCAATTTTAAGGAACTTAACACAGTTGGCATAAGCCTTCTTTTCTCTTTCCCTTCATCATGCCTGGAATCAAAATATGATGGCTGGATCTCTGACAGCCATTTTGAAAGCAGGAAGATGCCAAAGCAAAAAAGCTAAAAGGAGTTTGGGTCCATGATTATATCATGTAACTACCATAACAGCCCTGGCCCACCCACTCTGGACTTACTTTTCATGGGAGGAAAATAGAGCCATCATTTAAGCCACATTTTAAGGGCTTTTATTACTAGTAGCTGAATGTAATTTCTAACAGATACATTGCCAAAAGAGCTATAGATCTCTCGGCCTTTTCATTAAGGTTTTAAAATTGCTGCTGCCTTGCTCATGGCAAGACTATGGAGAAGGGGACAGGGTCTGTGCTGCGGAAAATGTCTTCTTTTATCAGAAAAGCAAAATTTGCCCATCAAACTTACGTCTAATTGGCCACTCTCACTGCAAAGGATGATGGGAAAGCAAGGAGGAAGATTATCATAATGACTTAGACAAATCATAATGCATTACCTTAGGCATGGCTCTTTGCTACTCTGAATAAAATCAGAATTGTCTTGACAAGAAAGAAGAGAAGGATAAATACAGAGTAGGCAACATTCTGTTCACTACAGAGGAAGTGTGTGCTAAGATTACAAGACTCCTTATCACACAAAGTAAAATATTCCTAGTGTCCACTTTAATGGATCGGCTTTACAATGGCCTTCTTCTAATTCTCAAGGTTTTCAATGCCCTCAATATTTTGTTCTCTTGTCACTTATTCTCAAAGACCTTGCCCTCACCATGTCACTACTTAGACTGCTGCACAACTCTCCATTCATGATTCACCCACACCAAGCTTTTGGGTTACATCCACTTTTTTTCTAAACCCGTGTTGGTCTGTCCTTCCTTCCTTCACTGATTTCCTCCCTTCCCTCTCCCCTTCCCATCATCCATCATTCCTCTTTCTTTCTTATTTACTACGTTGTTTTTCTGGAGTGTGTCCTGAAGTATCTTAATAAGAAATGGTACAAGGAAATAGATATTTAGTACCCTTATATGCCTTAAAATGTCTTTAATGTGCCTTCATGTTTGTTTGATAAGCTGACAGAAACCTAGATTGAAAGTCATTTTGTGTCAGAACTTTTAAGGCCTTGCTCCATTGTCCACCATGGTCCAATGTTGCCCCTGAGACATAATGCCAGTCTGATTCTTTTTACTTTACATAGTTTTTTCCTTTTTTATGAACTTGTTGAGTTTTTCTCTTTAACCTTAGAGTTCTGAAATTTCACAATGATTTATCTAGGTATGGGCCTTTTTTATTCATTATGCTGGATACCAAATGGATTGACACATCATGACTCATATTTTTCTCTAATTTTTGAAAACCACTTTCCTCTATTCTGGGAGTTTTCTTTGTTTAGTTATGTACCTTCTTTCGAGTTCTTAATTTAGCAACCATACTTTCAATTTTTTAAAACTCTTATTGATTTTTTCATGCATTCTATTCTTTTACAGTTGCATATATTCTCTCAAACATGTCTGAAGATATTGTGTGTATATATATATGTATGTATTTTGTTTGTTTGAATCTGAACTGGTTTTTGACTTATCACTTTTCTTCCAGAATTTTTTTTCTTCCTATCTTAGTCTTCCTCTTTCAGGTTATAAACTTTCCTCAAACATTTGTCAATCCTTCATTGTCCTTTCATATTAAAAAATAAGGAAATAAAAAGACCATCTCTGAAGTCTTTGTCCTAGGGCTCTGCAACTAAAAGTCTCCACATCTTATCTGGATTAAATACTTGCCTGCTGGGAGCAACCAGAAGTCAACCCAGAGAGGGAAATCCGAAAAAACAAAGAAAGATTATTTAAAAAAAAAGCCCAAAACAGGGTAACAGCGATGTTATTATATAAAAGAAAACAACATTAAAATAATAAAGAGGGACTAAGAAATGTAATCATACACCTTCCATACGGAGAGGAGGATATGGCGATACAAAGAAATAAAAGTTAGTTTTAAATTTAGAAAAACAGGGGTAAATAACAAGGTAACCACAAAGGAGACAAACTATCCTACTCATCAAAATAAAATACAAGGGAAAAATACAGACTCAGCAGAAACAAAATCAACAACAACAAATATGAGGAAAGGACAAAATATAAAGAAAATCTACTCAGCACATAAAATCAAGTGGGAAAAAGAAACTGTCAATACACAAAAAAAGACATCAAAATGATAGCACTAAATTCATACCTATCCATAATTACCCTGAATGTAAATGGACTAAATGCACCAATAAAGAGGTGCATCAAAACAGAGTGGCAGAATGGATGAAAAAACAAGATCTGTCTATATGCTGCCTACAACAGACACACCTTAGACTTAGAGACACAAACAAACTAAAAATCAAAGGATGGAAAAAATATATATATCCAGCAAACAACAATCAAAAAAGAGCAGGAGTGGCAATATTAATTTCTGACAAAATAGACTTTAAAGTTAAATCCATCAGAAAGGATAAGGAAGGACACTATATGATGATTAAAGGGACAATACACCAAGGAGATATAACCATATTAAATATTTATGCACCCAATGACAGGGCTGCAAGATACATAAAACAAACTCTATCAGCATTGAAAAGTGAGATAGACAGCTCCACAATAATAGTAGGAGACATCAACACACCACTTTTGGTGAAGGACAGGACATCCAGAAAGAAGCTCAATAAAGACACGGAAGATCTAAATGCCACAATCAACCAACTTGATCTCGTAGACATATACAGAATACTCCACCCAACAGCAACCAAGTAGACTTCCTTTTCTAGTGCACATGGAACATTCTCTAGAATAGACCACATATTAGGTCATAAAGCAAGCCTTAGCAGAATCCAAAACATTGAAATATTACAAAGCATCTTCTCTGACCCTAAGGCCATAAAAGTGGAAATCAATAACAGGAAAAGCAGGGAAAAGAAATCAAACACTTGGAAACTGAACAATAGCCTGCTCAAGAAAGACTGGATTATAGAAGACATTAAGGATGGAATAAAGAAATTCATAGAATCCAGTGAGAATGAAAACCACTTCCCATCAGAACCTTTGGGACACAGCAAAAGCGGTGCTCACAGGTCAATTTATATCAATAAATGCACATATCCAAAAAAAAGAAAGGGCCAAAATCAAAGACTTATGCCTACAACTTGAACAACTAGAAAGAGAGCAACAAAAGAAACACTCTGGCACCAGAAGAAAACAAATAATAAAAATTAGAGCTGAACTAAATGAAACAGAAAACAGAAAAACAATTGAAAGAATTAACAAGACCAAAAGCTGGTTTCTTGAAAAAATCAAAAAAATTGATAAACCAGTGGCCAAACTGACAAAAGAAAAACAGGAGAGGAAGCAAATAATCCGAATAAGAAATGAAATGGGCGATATTACAACAGACCCACCTGAAATTAAAAGAATCATATCAGATGACTATGAAAAACCATACTCAAACAAATTTGAAAAACTAGAAGAAACGGATGAATTCCTAGAAACACACTACCTACCTAAACTAACACAAACAGAGGTAGAACAACTAAATAGACCCATAACAAAAGAAGAGATTGAAAAGGTAACCAAAAAACTCCCAACAAAAAAAAGCCCTGAGGAGAGACTGGAAGGGCTGACTCATTAGTGGGAGAGCAAGTGGGAGTAAGGAGTAAGATGTATATAAACTTATATGTGACAGACTGACTTGATTTGTAAACGTTCACTTGAAGCTCAATAAAAGTTAATAAAAAAAAAAAAGCCCTGGTCTGGACGGCTTCACTGCAGAGTTCTACCAAACTTCCAGGGAAGAGTTAACACCACTACTAATAAAGGTATTTCAGAGCATAAAAAAGGACGGTATACTACCAAACGCATTCTATAAAGCCGCCATATCCCTGATACCAAAACCAGATAAAGACACCAGAAGAAAAGAAAATCATAGACCTATATCCCTCATGAATGTAGATGCAAAAATCCCCAACAAGACTTCTAAGTCAATTGGCAAAATAACTCTATTATGAAAACATTCTGCATCCCACTTTGAAATGTGGCATCTGGGGTCTTAAATGCTAACAAGCGGCCATCTAAGATGCATCAATTGGTCTGAACCCACTTGGATCAAAGGAGAATGAAGAACACCAAGGTCACATGATAACTATGAGCCCAGGAGACAGAAAGGGCCACATGAACCAGAGACTTACATCATCCTGAGACCAGAAGAACTAGATGGTGCCCGGCCACAACCCATGACTGCCCTGACAGGGAGCACAACAGAGAACTCCTGAGGGAGCAGGAGATCAGTGGGATGCAGACCCCAAATTCTCATAAAAAGACCAGACTTAATGGTCTGACTCAGACTAGAGCAATCCTGGTGGTCATGGTCCCCAAACCTTCTGTTGGCCCAGGACAGGAACCATTCCCGAAGACAACTCATCAGACATGGAAGGGACTGGACAATGGGTAGGAGAGAGATGCTGATGAAGAGTGAGCTACTTGTATCAGGTGGACATTTGAGACTGTGTTGGCATCTCCTGTCTGGAGGCGAGATAGGAGGGTAGAGAGGGTTAGAAACTGGCAAAATTGTCACAAAAGGAGAGACTGGAAGGGCTGACTCGTTAGGGGGAGAGTAAGTGGGAGTATGGAGTAAAGTGTGTATAAGCTTATATGTGACAGACTGACTTGATTTGTAAACGTTCACTTAAAGCTCAATAAAAATTATTAAAAAAAAATCCCGAACAAAATTCTAGCCAATAGAATTCAACAATGTATCAAAAAATAATTCACCATGACCAAGTGGGATTCATACCAGGTATGCAGGGATGATTCAACATTAGAAAAACAATTAATGTAATCCACCACATAAATAAAACAAAAAAACAAGAATCACATGATTTTATCAATTGATGCAGAAAAGGCATTTGACAAAGTTCAACAGTCATTCATGATAAAAACTCTCAGCAAAATAGGAATAGGAGGAAAATTCCTCAACATAATAAAGGGCATTTATACAAAGCCAACAGCCAACATCACCCTAAATGGAGAGAGCCTGAAAACATTCCCTTGAGATCGGGAACCAGTCAAGGATGCCCTTTATCACCACTCTGATTCAACATCGTGCTAGAAGTCCTAGCCAGAGCAATTAGGCTAGATAAAGAAATAAAGGGCATCCAGATTGGCAAGGAAGAAGTAAAAGTATCTCTATTTCCTGATGACATGATCTTATACACAGAAAACCCTAAGGAATCCTCCAGAAAACTACTGAAACTAATAGAAGAGTTCAGCAGAATATCAGGATACAAGATAAACATAAAAATCAGTTAGATTCCTCTACACCAACAAAAAGAACATCGAAGAGGAAATCACCAAATCAATGCCATTTACAGTAGCCCCCAAGAAGATAAAATACTTAGGAATAAATCTTACCAGCGATGTAAAAGACTTATACAAAGAAAACTACAGTACACTTCTGCAAGAAACCAAAAGAGACTTACATAAGTGGAAGGACATACCTTGCTCATGGATAGGAAGGCTTAATATTATAAAAATGTCTATTCTACCAAAAGCGATCTATACATTTAATGCAATTCCGATCCAAATCCCAACGACATTCTTTAATGAGATGGAGAAACAAATCACCAACTTCATATGGAAGGGAAAGAGGCCCCAGATAAATAAGGCATTACTGAAAAAGAAGAAAAAAGTGGGAGGCCTTACTTTACTTGATTTTAGAACCTATTATACCACTACAGTCGTCAAAACAGCCTGGTACTGGCACAACAGATGCATGGACCAATGGAACAGAATTGAGAATCCAGACATAAATCCATCCATATATGAGCAGTTGATGTTTGACAAAGGCCCCAAAACAGGTAAATGGAGAAAAAACAGTCCTTTTAAAAACAGTGCTGGCATAACTGGATATGCATTTGCAAAAAAATGAAACAAGACCCATACCTCACTCCATGCACAAAAACTAACTCAAAATGGATTAAAGACCTAAATATAAAATCTAAAACGATAAAGATCACGGAGGAAAAAATAGGGACGTTAGGAGTCCTAATACATGGCATAAACAGTATACAAAACATTACTAACAATGCAGGAGAAAAACTAGATAACTGGGAGCTCCTAAAAATTAAACACCTATGCTCATCCAAAGACTTCACCAAAAGAGTAAAAAGACTACCTACAGACTGGGAAAAAGTTTCTAGCTATGATATCTGATCAGCGCCTGATCTCTAAAATCTACATGATACTGCAAAAACTCAACTGCAAAAAGACAAATAACCCAATTAAAAATGGGCAAAAGATATGAATAGACGCTTCACTAAAGAAGACATTCAGGTAGCTAACAGATACACGAGGAAATGTTCACGATCATTAGCCATTAGAGAAATGCAGATCAAAAGTACAATGAGATTTCATCTCACTCCAACAAACAAACAAAATAATTACAAGGCTGTCATTAATCCAAAAAACACAAAATAATAAATGTTGAAGAGGCTGTGGAGAGATTGGAACACTTATACACTGTTGGTGGGAATGTCAAATGGTACAACCACTTTGGAAATCGATTTGGCGCTTCCTTAAAAAGCTAGAAATAGAAGTACCATACGATCCAGCAATCCCACTCCTTGGAATATAACCTAGAGAAATAAAAAAAAAAAAATAAGAGTCTTTAAACGAACAGATATATGCACACCCATGTTTACCGCAGCACTGTTCACAATAGCAAAAAGATGGAAGTAACCAAGGTGCCCATCAATGGATGAATGGGTAAATTATGGTGTATTCACACAATGGAATACTACACATCGATAAAGAACAGTGAGGAATCCGTGAAACATTTTATAACATGCAGGAACCTGGAAGGCATTATGCTGAGTGAAATTAGTCAGTTGCAAAAGGACAAATATTGTATAAGACCACTATTATAAGAACTTGAGAAATAGTTTAAACTGAGAAGAAAACATTCTTTTGTGGTTATGAGGGGGGAGGGAGGGAGGGTGGGAGAGGGGAATTCACTAATTAGGTAGTAGATAAGAACTATTTTAGGTGAAGGGAAAGACAGCACACAATACAGGGGAGGTCAGCACAATTGGACTAAACCAAAAGCAAAGAAGTTTCCTGAATAAACTGAATGCTTCGAAGGCCAGCGTAGCAGGGGCAGGGATCTGGGGACCATGGTTTCAGGGGACATCTAAGTCAACTGGCATAATAAAATCTATTAAGAAAACATTCTGCATCCCACTTTGAAGAGTGGCATCTGGGGTCTTAAACGCTAGCAAGCAGCCATCTAAGATGCATCAATTGGTCTCAACCCACCTGGATCAAAGGAGAATGAAGAACACCAAGGACACAAGGTGATTACAAGCTCAAGAGACAGAAAGGGCCTCATGAACCAGAGACTACATCAGCCTGAGACCAGAAAAACTAGATGGTGCCTGGCTATAACTGATGACTGCCCTGACAGGGAACACAACAGAGAACCCCTGAGGGAGCAGGAGAGCAGTGGGATGCAGATCCCAAATTCTCATAAGAATCTTAATGGTCTGACTGAAACTAGAAGGACCCTGGTGGTCACGGCCCCCAGACCTTTTCTTGGCCCAGGACAGGAACCATTCCCAAAGCCAACTCTGCAGACATGGATTGGACTGGACAATGGGTTGGAGAGGGATGCTGGCGAGGAGTGAGTTTCTTGGATCAGGTGGACACTTGAGACTATGTTGGCATCTCCTGCCTGGAAGGGAGATGAGAGGGTGGAGGGGGTTAGAAGCTGGCGAAATGGACACGAAAAGAGAGAGTGGAAGGAGAGAGCTGGCTGTCTCGTTAGGGGGAGAGTAATTGGGAGTGTGTAGCAAGGTGTATATGGGTTTTTGTGTGAGAGACTGACTTGATTTGTAAACCTTCACTTAAAGCACAATAAAAATTATATATAAAAAAAAATACTTGCCTGCTGGATTTTCAGAATGCAGAGGGATTGTTCAGGGGACTGTGTGTGTATGTTGGCACTGGGGGAAGAAAACAGCTCTTCCTTATAGTGTCTTTCCATTATTCCCCGTTTTCAGGACAGCTTCCCTTTCTCACCCTCCATCTCTCTTATTCCCAAGTCAGTAGCCTCATCAAGGTTTTTTCTTGTGGATTGGCTCCCTTCTTATCCTCAGCCTCCTCCTCTTGTGCTCCACGTGATAACTTCCTCTACTCTGCCTCATATGACAATGCGTCACCACCAATTCCATTTCCAGAATTTGGTTGAAATTCTTCATCCATTGATGATAGCCTCTTGGTTCCAATACACGTTCCCCACTTCTTCAACAGTGACAGGTTCCCTGATTTTTACTTGAACACATGCTACATGAAATAAAGTCTTCATTAGTCTGCTTCCCTTATAACTAGGTAAAACCATAGTACTAAGTTCTGTTTAATGGTGTTGGAGGGGAAGTAAAGTGTGTAACTGCACGAATGTGCCCTTAGGTCCCTGGATGGCACAGACAGTTTGCACTCAGCTGGTAACCAAAAGGTTGGTAGACAGAACTTACCCAGTGGCACAGTGGAAGAAAAGGCCTGGAGATCTACTTCAGTAAAGATTCTCATTGTTGTTGTTAGGTGCCTCCGAGTCGGTTTCGACTCATAGCAACCCTATGCACAACAGAACGAAACACTACCCAGTCTTGTGCCATCCTCACAATCATTGCTATGCTTGAGCCCATTGCTGTAGCCACTGTGTTGATCCATGTCATTGAGGGTCTTCCCGTTTTTTGCTGACCCTCTACTTTACTTTGCCAAGCATGATGTCCTTCTCCAGGGACTGGTCCCTCCTGATAATATGTCCAAAGTAAGTGAGATGAAGTCTCACTACTCTTGCTTCTAAGGAGCATTCTGTCTGTACTTCTTCCAAGACAGATTTGCTCATTCTTCTGGCAGTCAATGATATGTTCAATATTCTTTGCCAACACCATAATTCAAATGCATCAAGGCAACTGAAAATACCATGGCTTGGGTCAGGCGTGACTTAGTCCTCAAGGTGACACCTTTGCTTTTTAATACTTTAAAGAGGTACTTTCCTGCGGATTTGCCCAATGTAATATGTTATTTGATTTCTTGACTGCTGCTTCCATGGGCATTGATCGTGGATCCAGGTAAAATGAAATCCTTGACAACTTCAATCTTTTCTTCATTTATCATAATGTTGCTTATTGGTCCAGTTGTGAGGATTTTTGTTTTCTTCACGTTAAGGTGTAATCCACACTGAAGGCTGTGGTCTTTGGTCTTGCTTCAAGTCTTCTTCACTTTCAGCAAGCAGTTCTACTCCATCACACGAGGCAGCCATGAGTCAGGCAGTAAACAAAAAGGGGTGTGCCCCCTCCATCTTTTCCTCTTCTCACTGCCTTTGCTGGAATGCAATCATGGTGATGAGCCATCTTGGACACACATAGATGAATGAGTGTTGTAGAGATGGCAGAGCAACTATAGACATATTCCTGGGTCTTTGAAGACTTCCCAGAGCAGAGCTAATTGGACTCTTCCATAAGAGGTAAATAAACTCTTATCTTGTTCAAGCCACTTTTACCGGGGGACTCTGTCTCACATGACCAAATATCCAAGCCAATAAGCTTTTCTTGTGCTAGAGTTTGAGCTCTCTCTTTTTTTACTCTTTTACCTTCATTTTTTTATCATGGTATGTGTATACATAACAAAACATTTTCCATTTCAACATTTTTTACATGTACAATTATTATATTCAGCATGTTGTGCAACCATCTAGGGAAAGAAGATACACTGAGTGTGCCACTTTGAACTGGAAACTACCCATAATAATAGTCCCTAAAATATGAAATGGTTTTCCTCCCTTTGCTTTTTCCCTTCTACACTTTTCCCCATGTGGTACAACAATGAGTTCTTTAAAAAGCAAATCTGATCCCATAGTTCAAAGCCAGTGGCTCAACACTGTCCTGTAATGAGGATCAAACTGTGATGCACCACATCTTCAAGATGTTTTACGATATTGTGCTGGAGAAAAGGCTAAGCCACAGGACCCATACACACTGAAAACAGCACTTTTATATTAAAATAAATGCATATGTAATATTAGGTAGGATACTTGTTCTATGTGAGATTTTTTGACAAAAAAAAAAAAAGACTCCAAAGTAATTTTACTCTTTGGACTACCCTGGGGGATGAATAACATTTGCTTTCTTCTACATTGGAGGCCTCGTGGCACAGTGGTTAAGAGCGCGGCTGCTAACCAAAAGGTCAGCAGTTCGAAGCCACCAGCTGTTCCCTAGAAACTGCAATAGTTTACTCTGTCCTGCAGGGTCTCTCTGAGTCGGGATTAACTCCATGGCAATGGGTTTGGGTTTTCGGTTCTGGCATTAGAGACACTTTCACATAAGAGTGTGAGAGGTGCTGGCCCAGGAGATAAAAGTCAAGTTCCTTGGCATGCAGAAAAGACCTTCACAAAATAAGACCCTCCTGCCTCCCACCGTCATCTCCGGGGCTATCCTCCTGCACATTTCCCTCTACATCCCAAAGGTCCAAGAACTCTTCTGCTACTGAATATCCCGATTCTTTAGACATATTACAAATAGTCTCTGACTTACGATGTACTGGAGTTACAACAAACTGCATTTACGACTCTTTTTTTTATACATCTTATTGTTAGTAATATATACTACACACAATGTTGCAGTGTATAATTTGCAATGTTGTCATTCTCAGATGTTCACTCGCATGTTGAAAGATCAGATTTATAAAGATACTGATACTAAAAGGAAATAATCATGAAAACTAAAAAAAAAAAAAAGGAAGTATTCAACTTATGTCAGAACTGACTTACCACGGAGTAATCCGAATGGAACCCCCTCGTAAATCGGGGACTACCTGTATTCCCTGTGCCAAGAACTGCTGCCCTCCTCAATTTCCTATTCTATCTTCAAAACCCATCTCAGATATGACTCCCTCTAGGAAGCATTTTCCACTGCTGTCTTTTATGTCAACATTTGTTAAAACTTAAAAAATGTGCAGACCTCTCTTAAAAGCTCTCATGGGCTCTCAATGTAAACTTAGATGATATTTATATTAATTTTATTTAAATAGGTTACAACATTAAGCTAAATATTAAATTTCTTAAACTGATAACTCTTTTCCAAATATAAAATACAGCTCTCACTCAACTATAAAACCAAATCAAAGGTACAAACTAAATAGATACAAAACTACAAAGCTGATAGCATTCTCCTCACAGCATTTTTTAATTTGACTAACAATATTATTTTGCATAAATAAATAGCCAATATTGAGTTTAATTACAGAAATATAATTAAACTGTTTTAATTTAATTTAGGTCTGTTTCCAGAGTAATTATGTTTCTGAATTTTTACTTTAATAAAAGCGACACAGAGAATACCTGTTCTCGTAAGAGAGCTTCATAAAGATGGTATTAATAATCTCAAGGCTTTGTTTGCTGGCTCAGGGTAGTCAGATTTCATACTTTTCCAATTTTCTGACCCTGAGCAAGCTTCAAATGCCTAAGGTAATGAGCTGTGACAAGGACAGCTTTCTTGTTCACTTGAAGGCAGGGTAAGCACTGGAGCATTCTTCAGGCACTAAATGGGTATCCAAGGAGCCCTGGTGGCACAAACAGTTAAGCACTCAGCTGTTAACCAAAAGGTTGGCGGTTCAAACCCACCCACCCACTCCAAGGGAGAAAGACCTGGTGATCTGCTTCTGTAAAGATTGCAGCTTAGAAAACCCTACGGGGCAGTTCTACTCTGTCACGTAGGGTTTCCATGGCACCTAACAGCAACAAATGGGCGTTCACCCAGCTGTCGTTAAAATTAGGAGCAGAACGTTTCTTCACTGAATATGTACTACTGCACTTACTATTAATGAAATTTTGCAAGTTGGTACAAATAAAGATGGCATCTGTTCAGAACATTCACTAGAACTTGGAATATGCTACTGCTGCTCTGGCCCAGGTACTTTTGAGTTCCATGTTCCCAGCTAGCCTGTGCTGTGGAATGGCACAGTTCTCTCAAACACTTCCCTCTATTCAAACTCAAGCAAAACACTTGTTGGGACAGTGCACAGATGCAAATGAAGGCACTAAAATCACATGGCAGTATTCAACGACATACAGACTCTTCCTGGTGACTGTGTGTGTGTGTGTGTAATTCCCATCTAAATGAAAATATAAAAATTTGAAATTCTTGTAGCAAACTCAGTACTCATCAAGAATACATCCTTCTGCAGGCCCAGCTTAAGCAAACTGTCCTAAACAGTTAACGACCCCTCCCCCATTCTTTTGCCTTTCTCTGAACCTTGCATGTGCCTCTTCCATTATATACACCTTTTTGTAATATGCTTATTTGCCCTCTCACCCCTTTCCTCCTTGTCTGGGAGCCTTTTGAGGTCAGAGGCTGCTCTTCTCTATTTCCTTATGGATAAATCTACCTACTTAACACTGGAAAAATGTTCAATAAATGCTTGTTGAGTTGAAGGTAACTCTAGATAAAACGCACCACACTTTGAAGGAGTACTGCCAGTGAGACAAATCTGAAATTATCTGTACTTGCAATTTGCACAATACACAAAAAAGGAAAACCCATTAAAAAAGTACTCAAGTCTTTAAGAACTTGACTTGGATGATCTGCAAAGGAGACCAAGGGGAGCATCTAGTTCCCCTTGACACGTATTTATTATTTATTCTTCCTGTTAGAAATCAAAGATTTTGCTCATCCTTCCTGTTCAATGAGTACCAAGAGGCGTAATGGTTGGGCAAAGTCCCTAATGCTTTTGGCGCCCCCTCCCAGCCTCCTATTTTAGGGTAGAGCTGATGAGCTCATTTGCAGGAAGGCTTGCCAGGCCCTGCATATGGTCTGCAATATAAATAGATCACATCTTAGGCATATCAGCAAGATAGAGGAGGCTTGCCTTCCCCAAAGTCTGCTGAAGTAGAAATTCTCACCTAACATCATAGGCAAGCCATCTCTACTTTCTGCTTCTTGGGGAATTTAAGGATGTGAGTGTGAAAATTTCAATCACTGGCAAACTTAGATGAGCCCTAGGATATGCAAAAATAAAATATATCAAAATTAAAGACTAAATGAAAGTCCGTTTAATTTCAGACTTTCACCTTTCATTTGGCTTCCTGGCTGCCTATTTATTAAAATCAGTTCAGCTTAAACATATATTGATTCGATTCTGTTTTGTTGATTTATAAATGAAACCTGATAATTTAGGTTACTCGTGACATAAACCTCCATTAAAATAAAAATAAATCTATAAGTTAAGGTTGACCATAAAACTAAATAATCCTGAGAGAGGGCATTTTCGATCTATTTTGATATCTAATTATTTGGATTTTTCATTACTCTTTGTTTTAAAATAGTTTAAGTATCATAAGAAGTTGCAAAAATACTACAGAAAGTTTCATGTACCCTTCACCCAGCTTCCCCCAATGATAACATCTTGCATAACTATAGTACACTGTCAAAACCAGGAAGTTAATATTGGTACGACATTAACTCAATTAATAAACTTATTTAGATTTCATCAGCTTTTACATGTACTTTTTTTGGGGGGGTAGGGGGGTAGGTGGGATGTGCAGTGTATACTTCCATGACATTACATGTATAGATTTCTGTAAACACCACCACCACAATCAGGATATAGATTGTTTTGTTTTCTTTTTTTTAACATTCATGGAAGCCTAACTATGTACCAGGCACTGGTAGGCGACTGTACATAATAACCTCACGAGATAAGTTTTTTATCTTCATTTTGGAGAAAACTTTGCCATTAGTACCAGCATGTGGCTAAGAGGAACTCCTGTCTAATAGCAATTATTTCAACAGGAGGGATTGACTTTTTTAGCCTTCATATTGGACTTTTATTAAGCTGTAGCTCTTTAATTTTCAAATGCATAATGAGAAAGTTCACGTAATCTTGCTTACTTTTTTTTTTTTTAATACAGTCAGTCATGAAGTGAATGAAGAGATGACAAACAAAGAGGGGCCATCCTGCAGCTCAGGATGGTAAAAGCCATAGCTCTTAAGTCCCTTTTGTTTCCCTCAGAATCTTAGCAACTCTACTTCTGTTCTTGGTTTTCTGCTGCACCCAGAAAATAACAGCTTTATCCTCTGAGGATTATTTCTAAAAATAAAATGAGAAAGAAGAAGAAACACATAAAGGTCTCTGTCTTTGGCTTCTAAATGTTACTTTTAACCTCCTATTTATTTTAATCACCATTCCCTACTAGAAAACACTCTCTCCAGTGCACTGTGCAGTGGTTAAGAGCTTGGCTGCTAACCAAAAGCTCGGCAGTTTGAATCCACCAGCCACACCTTGGAAATCCTATGGAGCAGTTCTACTCTGTCTTATAGGGTCACTATGAGTTGGAACTGATGTGACTATGAGGGTCACTATGAGTTGGAATTGCGGGTTTTGGCCTTTAGGTCCCATGCAGTTAGAAAAGGCGTGATCATAATGTTTCATGTGCCCTGTCCCCTCTACCACCATTGGGGATATCATAAGGGAAATATGGCAGAGCTCACTGGGGCTCAGGCCTGTGCTATCGGGCATTAGCTCTTGCCTAACTTCCATCACTGCCATCTATCCACTACTAAACCAAGCCTAGCTACACATTTGTGACCCCTCATATGGGATTATTTCCTACTTCACTAAGCCACCCCTTCTCAGTCTCTTTTCCCATTTCCTCCTCTTCTTTCTAATCTCCAAAGTTGTAGCCTTTGGAGATCGGGCCTCAGTCTTCTGCCTAAGACAGTGATTCTCAACCAGAGATGATTTTGGCCCCTAGGGACATTTCACAATGTCTGGATATATTTTTGGTTATCACAATTGGGGAAGGAGTATTCTACTGACATTTAGTGAGAAGAGGCATCAGGGATGCTGCTAAGCATCGTACAATGCACAGGGAAGCCCCCACCACAAAGAATTATCCAGCTTCAAATGTCAATAGTACCATGGTTAAGAAACCCTACCTTAAAAGAGCTCATCCAGTACTGCGATAGACTCAGTCTACATGCTGATGACTCTCAGACTTCCTTCTCTAGTCCTACCTTCTCCCCCAGCTCTAGATTCCTATATGCAACTATCTCCACTTATGTCTATTAAGCCCATCAAGTTTATCTTGTTCACAACCAAACTCTTGACGTTATTCACAAACCTGCTCCTATTCCAATCCTCCCAATATTGCTGAAGATGTCCTGAAGCTGTCCAGCTATTCAAGGCAAAATCCAATAAGTAATCTTAGATTCTTATCATTCCTTCTCATCAAGCCATCAACAAATTCTTGTTGCATTTGTTGACTCTCCACCACCATTGCTCCCACGCTCATCCAAGCCACCCCCATGAGTCTACTGTTAAGACTTCACTAGTCTCTAGCCAAATTCACTCTGGTATTCATGAAGTCTATTCTCCACACTCAGCCATGACTTTTGCAAAGCATAAATTAGATCCCACCGTTCCCCAGTCAAATTGTTCTGCTGGCTTTCAATCATACTTGGAATAAAATTCAAACTAAGCCCTATCTCTTTCTCTCTTCACTCATTATACTATAGCCACCTGGGCTTTCTTGCCAAATTGGTTCCTGTCAGAGGACTTTTACTTATGCCACACTTTTACAGCTACCTAGAACATACGTTCCCCGAGGTATTTACTTTCCTCTCTGTATCTAGTCAAATATCACCTGCCCAGAGCACCTTATAAAAGTAGAATACAGTACTTTATTTCTCTTTATACTACTTGACATTACATGAAAATTACAACATGTATATATTTGTTTAACAGGAGTCCGGGTGGTGCAGTGTTTGAGTGCTAAGCTGCTAACAGAAATGTCAGCATTTCGAACCTACCAGCACTTCATGGGAGAAAGATGTGGCAGTCTGTTTCTGTAAAGATTACAGCCTTGGAGGAGGCGAGGCCAAGACAGTGGAGTAGTCAGACGCTTCCCGTCATCCCTCTTAAAACAAAGAGCCCCAAAACAAGTGAATCAATTATATATGACAATCTAGGAGTCCTGAACATCAAAGACTAAGTTGAAGAATCGGTCCGAGCAGTAGGGAGAGAGATAGACAGGTCAGAACCAGTGAGGATTTGCCAGACATGACCTGGCCAGCATCCCGCAGCCTGGACTGGCCAGCGTGCTCAGGTTGAGGCAAGCAGTAGCACTCGGGATGCGCTTTTTCCACCGGAAGAAACCAAGCAGCGGATTGTCTGCACAAGCCTGCAGAACCAGGGGAAAGTGGCGCTGAATCTGCAAAAGTTAAGTACAAGCATCTAACCTACTGCTCAGGATCAAAAAAAAAAAAAAAAAAAAACCCTTTCCCCCTCTGGAAAGTATCTTTCTCCCATTTACTTGACCCTCACCACTCTACTCTGGTCCCAGTCTGGCTTCAGTGATTACCGCACCCCTTATCGATGGCTCAGAGACAACAGTCAATATCAAGTCAAATAAAGAGGCAGACCATGACAGCTTCAGCAAGCTCCCAAAACAAAGAATCAAGAAATATTCCAGATGAAAAGAACTTTCTGGAATTACTGGAGGTAAAATACAAAAGACTGATATACAGCACTCTTCAAGAGATCAGGAAGGAGATCAGGCAAAATGGACAACAAGCCAGCCAGCACAAAGACAAAGCAATACAGGAACTTAAGAAGGTTAAGAAGAGGGTAATGACAAATTTAATAGGCTGCAAGAATCCATAGAGAGGCAGCAAACAGAAATCTAGAAGATTAACAACAAAATTTCAGAATTAGACAACTCAATAGAAAGTCACAGGAGCAGAATTGAGGCAATGGAAGTCAGAATTAGTGAGATTGAAGATAAAGCACATGACACCAAAATGTTTTGAGGAAAAATTAGATAAAGGAATTTTTAAAAATGAAGAAACCCTAAGAATTATGTGGGACTTTATAAAAAGGAATAACCTATGAATGATTGGAGTACCAGAATGGGAGGGATAACAGAAAATACAGAGACAATTGTTGAAGATTGGTTGGCAGAAACCTTCCCTGATATTGTGAAAGATGTGAAGATATCTATCCAAGAAGCTCATCAAACCCCACACAGGGTAGATCCCAAAAGAAAGTCACCAAGACATATTATTACTAAATTTGCCAAAACCAAAGATAGAGAATTTTAAGAGCAACTAGGGACAAAAGAAGTCATCTACAAAGGAGAATCAATAAAACTAAGCTCAGACTACTCAGCAGAAACCATGCAGACAAGAAGACAATGGGGTGACAAGTATAGAACATTGAAGGAAAAAAATTGCCAGCCAAGAATTCTATATCCAACAAAACTATCTCTCAAATATGATGGCAAAATCAGGGCATTTCCAGATAAACAGAAGTTAAGGGAATTTGTAAAAACCAAACCAAAATTACAAGGAATACTAAAGGGAGTCCTCTGGTTAGAAGACCGATAACATCAGATAAAACCCAAGACTAGAACATTAGGATAGAACAACCAGATATCAATCCAGATAGGGAAGTCACAAAAATAAACCAAACCTAAAACACTGAAAGTAAAGAAAGAGAGACATCAGTATGTAAAAGATAGCAACATTAAAACAAAAAAGAGGGACTAAATAATGTAGTCATAGAACTTTCATATGGAGAGGAAGTCAAGGCAATATCAAGAAATAAAAGATTAGTTTAAACTTAGAAAAATAGAGGCAAATTTAAGGTAACCACAAAGGAAACTAACAATCCTACACATCAAAATAAAAAAAGAAGAAAAATATAAAGACTCAGCAAATACAAAATCAACAACAATGAAAAAGATGAAAAGAAAATACATAAAGGAAAACTACTCAGCATGGAAAATTAAGTGGAACAAAGAAACTGTCAACAACACACAAAAAAGTACATCAAAATGACAGCACTAAATTCATACCTATCCATAATTATACTGAATGTAAATGGACTAAATGCACCAAAAAAAAAGACAGAAAGTGGAAGAACAGATTAAAAAAAAAAAAAAACGGTCCATCTATATGCTGCCTAAAAGTGACATACCTTAGACTTAAAGACACAAACAAACTAAAACTCAAAGGATGGAAAAAAATATACCAAGCAAACAACAATCAAAAAAGAGCAAGAGTGGCGATATTAATTTCTGACAAAAAAGACTTTAAAGTAAAGTCCACCACAAAGGATAAGGAAGGACACTATACAATGATTAAAGGGTCAATACACCAGGAGGACATAACCATATTAAATACTTATGCACCCAACAACACGTCTCCAAAATACATAAAACAAACTCAAACAGCCTTGAAAACAGACAGACAGCTCTACAATAATAGTAGGAGACTTCGACACACCACTTTTGGTGAAGGAGAGAACATCCAGAAAGAAGCTCAATAAAGACACGGAAGATCTAAATGCCACAATCAACCAACTTTACCTCATAGACAAATACAGAACACTCCACTGAATAGCAGCCAACTATACTTTCTTTTCCAAAGCACATGGAACATTCTCCAGAATCAACCACATATTAGGCCATAAAGCAAGCCTTAAGAGAATTCGAAGCATGGAAATATTACAAAGCATCTTTTCTGACCATAACTCCATAAAAGTAGAAATCAATAACAGAAAAAACAAGGAAAAAATTAAACACTTGGAAACTGAACAACACCTTGCTCAAAAACTGCTGGGTTACAGAAGAAATTAAGGATGGAATAAAGAAATTCACAGAATCAAATGAAAATGAAAACACATCCTACCAGAACCTTTGGGACACAGCAAAAGCAGTGCTCAGAGGTCAATTTATAAAAATAAATGCACACATCCAAAAAGAAGAAATGGCCAAAATCAAAACATAAACCCTACAACTTGAATAAATTGGCAGAGCACAGCAAATGAAGCTCAAGGGCACCAGAAGAAAGGAAATAATAAAAATTAGAACATAAATAAATAAATAGATAACAGAAAACCAGTTGAAAGAGTTAACAAGGCCAAAAGCTGGTTCTTTTAAAAGATCAACAAAATCAATAAACCATTAGCCAAACCAACCAAAAAGGAAAAAAAAAAAACAGGAAAGGAAGCAAATAACCAAGATAAGAAATGTGATGGGCAATATAACAACAGACCCAACTGAAATTAAAAGAATCATAACAGAATACTATGAAAAATTGTATTCCAACAAATCTGAAATCCTAGAGGAAATGCACAAATTTCTAGAAACACACTACCTACCTAAACTAACAATAAGCTCAAACATTCCAACGATTGTAAGGATGGTGGAGGACCGGGTAGTGTTTTGTTCTGTTGTGCATAGGGTCACTGTGAGTTGGAACTGACTCGAATGCACCTAACAACAACAACAATACCTAAACTAACACAGAGGTAGAACAACTAACTAAACCTATAACAAAAGAAGAGATTGAAGAGGAAATTAAAAAACTCCCAACAAAAAAAAAGCCCTGGCCCTCGAATGGACATGAAAATAGTGGAGGGAAGGAGTGTGCTGTCTCATTATGGGGAGAGCAAATAGGAGTATATAGCAAGGTGCACTGGGTTTACATAAATTTTTGCATGAGAGACTTGATTTGTAAACTTTCACTTAAAGCACAATAAAAAAATTTTTTTAATTGCAAAAAAAGCCCTGGCGGCATCACTGGAAAATTCTACCAAATTTTCTGAGAAGAGTTAACACCACTACTACTAAAGGTATTTCCGAATACTCCCAAACTCATTCTATGAAGCCAGCATAACCTTGATACCAAAACCAGGTAAAGACACCACAAAAAAAGAAAATTACAGACCTATATCCCTCATGAACATTGACGCAGAAATCCTCACAAAATTCTAGCCGATAGAATTCAACAACATATCAAAAAAATAATTCACCGTGACCAAGTGGGATTCACACCAGGTATGCAGGGATGGCTTAACAGTACAAAAACAATTAGTGTAATCCATCATATAAATAAAACAAAAGACAAGAATCACAAGATTTTATCAATTGATGCAGAAAAGGCATTTCACAAAGTTCAACACCCATTCATGATAAAAACTCTCAGCAAAATAGGAATTGTTGTTGTTGTCAGGTGCCCTCAAGTTTGCTCCGACTCACAGCGACCCTACGCACAGCAGAACAAAACACTGCCTGGTCCTGCGCCATCCTTACAATCGTTGTTATGCTTGAGCTCATTGTTGCAGCCACTGTGTCAATCCACCTCATTGAGAGTCTTCCTCTTTTCTGCTGACCCTGTACTCTGCCAGGCATGATGTCCTTCTCCAGGGACTCATCCCTCCTAACAACATGTCCAAAGTATGTAAGACGCAGTCTCGCCATCCTTGCTTCTAAGGAGCATTCTGGTTGTACTTCTTCTAAGACAGATTTGTTCGTTCTTTTGGCAGTCCATGGTATATTCAATATTCTTCACCAACACCACAATTCAAAAGCGTCAACTCTTCTTCGGTCTTCCTTATTCATTGTCCAGCTTTCACATGCATATGATGTGATTGAAAATGCCATGGCTTGGGTCAAGCACACCTTGGTCTTCAGGGTGACATCTTTGCTCTTCAACACTTTGAAGAGGTCCTTTGCAGCTGATTTGCCCAACGCAATGCGTCTTTTGATTTCTTGACTGCTGCTTCCATGGCTGTTGATTGTGGATCCAAGTAAAATGAAATCCTTGACAACTTCAATCTTTTCTCCGTTTATCATGATGTTGCTCATTGGTCCAGTTTTGAGGATTTTTGTTTTCTTTATGTTGAGGGGCAATCCATACTGAAGGCTGTGGTCTTTGATCTTCATTAGTAAGTGCTTCAAGTTCTCTTCACTTTCCTCAAGCAAGGTTCTGTCATCTGCATAACACAGGTTGTTAATGAGTCTTCCTCCAATCCTGATGCCCCATTCTTCTTCATATAGTCCAGCTTCTCGGATTATTTGTTCAGCATACAGATTAAATAGGTATGGTGAAAGAATACAACCCTGACGCACATCTTTCCTGATTTTAAACCAATCAGCATCCCCTTGTTCTGCCTGAACAACCGCCTCTTGATCTATGTAAAGGTTCCTCATGAGCACAATTAAGTGTTCTGGAATTCCCATTCTTCGCAATGTTATCCATAGTTTGTTATAATCCGCACAGTCGAATGCCTTTCCATAGTCAATAAAACATAGGTAAACATCCTTCTGGTATTCTCTGCTTTCAGCCAGGATCCATCTGACATCAACAATGATATCCCTGGTTCCACGTCCTCTTCTGAAACAAGCCTCAATTTCTGGCAGTTCCCTGTCGATATACTGCTGCAGCCGTTTTTGAATGATCTCCAGCAAAATTTTGCTTGAGTGTGATATTAATGATAATTACTAGTGACTGGAATGTGAAAGCTGGAAACAAGGAAGAAGGATTAGTAGTTGGAAAATCTGGCCTTGGTGATAGAAACAATAAACAATGCCAGAGATTGAATGATAGAATTTTGCAAGACCAGTGACTTCTTCATTGCAAATACCTTCCTTCACCAACATAAACGGCAACTGTACACATGGAGCTCGCCAGATGGAACACACAGAAATCAAATTGACTACATCTGTGGAAAGAGACGATGGAAAAGCTCAATATCATCAGTCTGAATAAGGCCAGGGACCAACTGTGGAACAGACCATCAATAGCTCTTATGCAAGTTCAAGCTGAAACTGAAGAAAACCAGAGCAAGTCCACAAGAGCCAAAATATGACCTTGAGTATATCCCACTGAATTTAGAGACCATCTGAAGAACAGATTTGACGCATTGAACACTAGTGACCGAAGACCAGACGAGTTGTGCAATGACATCAAGGACATCATCCATGAAGAAAGCAAGAGGTCACTGAAAAGACAGGAAAGAAAGAAAAGACCAAGGTGGATGTCAGAGGAGACTTTGAAACTTGCTCTTAAGCGTCGAGCAGCTAAAGCAAAAGGAAAAATTGATGAAGTAAAAGAACTGAACAGAAGATTTCAAAGGGCCTCTCAAGAAGACAAAGTAAAGTATTATAATGACATGTGCATAGAGCTGGAGATGGAAAACCAAAAGGGAAGAACACACTCAGCCTTTCTCAAGCTGAAAGAACTGAAGAAAAAATTCAAGCCTCGGGTTGCAAGAGTGAAGGATTCCATGGGGGAAAATATTAAACGATGCAGGAAGCATCAAAAGAAGATGGAAGGAATACACAGAGTCATTATACCAAAAAGAATTAGTCGATATTCAACCATTTCAAGAGGTGGCATATGATCAGGAACCAATGGTACTGAAGGAAGAAGTCCAAGCTGCTCTGAAGGCACTGGCAAAAAACAAGGCTCCAGGAATTGATGGAATATCAATTGAGATGTTTCAACAAACAAATGAAGTCCTGGAAGTGCTCACTCATCTATGCCAAGAAATATGGAAGACAGCTTCCTGGCCAATTGACTGGAAGAGATCCATATTTATGCCTATTCCCAAGAAAGGTGATCCAACCGAATGTGGAAATTATAGAACAATATCATTAATATCATTAATAAAAAATAGGAATAGAAGGAAAATTCCTCAACATAATAAAGGGCATTCATACAAAGCCAATAGCCAACATCATCCTAAATGGAGAGAGCCTGAAAGCATTCCCCTTGAGATCGGGAACCGGACAAGGATGCCCATTATCACCACTCTTATTCAACATTGTGCTGGAGGTCCTAGCCAGAGCAATTAGGCTAGATAAAGAAATAAAGGGCATCCAGATTAGCAAGCAAGAAGTAAAATTATCTCTATTTGCAGATGACATGATCTTATCCACAGAAAATCCTAAAGAATCCTCAAAAAAAACTACTGAAACTAATGGAAGAGTTCAGCAGAGTATCAGGATACAAGATAAACATAGAAAAATCAGTTGGATTCCTCTACATCAACAAAGAGAACTTCGAAGAGGAAATCACCAAATCAGTAACACTTACAATAGCCCCCAAGAAAATAAAATACTTAGGAATAAATCTACGCAGAGACGTAAAAGACCTATACAAAGAAAACTACAAGACACTACTACAAGAAACCAAAAGAGACTGACATAAATGGAAAAACATACTTGCTTATGGATAGGAAGACTCAACATTGCGAAAATGTCAATTCTACCCAAAGCGATCTACAGATACAATGCAATCCCGATCCAAATCACAATGACAATTTTTAATAAGATGTAGAAACAAATCACCAACTTCATATGGAAATGGAAAAGGCATCAGATAAGTAAAGCATTTACTGAAGAAGCAGAACAAAGTGAAAGGCCTCACACTACCTGGTTTTGGAAACTATTGTACCACCGCAACAGTCAAAACAGCATGGTACTGGTACAACAACAGACACATAGACGAATGGAACGGAATTGAGAATCCAGACATATATTCATCCACCTATGAGCAGCTGATATTTGACAAAGGCTCAAAGTCCATTAAATGGGGAAAAGACAGTCTCTTTAACAAATTGTGCTGGCATAACTGGATA
The DNA here is from genome assembly GCF_030014295.1 of Loxodonta africana. Classification (NCBI taxonomy): domain Eukaryota; kingdom Metazoa; phylum Chordata; class Mammalia; order Proboscidea; family Elephantidae; genus Loxodonta; species Loxodonta africana. Next base: position 12,872,440 of record NC_087369.1, on the reverse strand, counting down.
TCCATCTGCAAAAAAAATGAAACAAGACCCATATCTCACACCATGTACAAAAACTAACTCGAAAAGGACCAAAGACCTACATATAAAATCTAAAATGATGAAGATCATGGAAGGGAAAAATTGGGACAACGCTAGGAGCCCTAATACACAGCATAAACAGAACACAAAACATAACGAACAATGCACAAACTCTAGAAAAGAAAGTAGATAACTGGGAGAGCCCCAAAATCAGACACTTATGCTCATCAAAAGACTTCACCAAAAGAGTAAAAAGACAACCTACAGCCTGGGAAAAATTTTTTGGCTATAACTTATCTGATCAGGGTCTAATCTTTAAAATCTACATGATACTGCAAAGCCTCAACAACAAAAAGACAAATGCTGAATTAAAAAGTGGGCAAAGGATATGAACAGGCACTTCACCAAAGAAGACATTCAGGCAGATAACAGACACATGAGGAAATGTTCACAATCATTAGCCATTAGAGAAATGCAAGTCAAAACTACAGTGAGATACCATCTCACCCCAAGGAGGCTAGCATTAATCCAAAAAAAAAAACAAAATGACAAATGTTGGAGAGGTTGTGGAGTGACTGGTACACTTATACACTGCTAGTGGGAATGTCAAATGATACAACCACTTTGGAAATTGATTTGGGGCTTCCTTAAAAAGCTAGTAATAGAAGTACCATATGATCCAGCAATCCCACGCCTTGGAATATATCTGAGAGAAATAAGAGCCATCACAAGAATAGATATATGTACACCCATGTTCATTGCAGCACTGTTCACAATAGCAAAAAGATGGAAACAACATAGGTACCTATCAACAGACAAATGGATAAACAAATTATGGTATATTCACACAATGGGATACTATGCAACGATAAAGAATAATGATGAATCTGCGAAATATCTCACAACATGGATGAATCTGGAAGGCATTATGCTGAGTGAACTTAGTTAGTTGTAAAAGGACAAATACCGTTTGAGACCAGTATTGTAAGAACTAAAGAAAAGGTTTAAACACAGGAGAAAATATTCTTTGCTGGTTACGAGGGTAGGGAGGGAGGGCAGGAGAGGGGAATTCATTAACTAGATAGCAGACAAGAATTATCTTAGGTGGAGGGAAGGACAGCACACAATACAGAGGAAGTCAGCACAACTGGACAAAACCAAAAGCTAAGAAGTTTCCTGAACACAGGCAAACACTTCAAGGGACAGAGTAGCAGGGGTAGGGGTCTGGGGACCATGGTTTCAGGGGACATCTAGGTCAACTGGCATAACAAAGTTTATTAAGAAAATGTTCTGCATCCCACTTTGGTGAGTGGTGTCTGGGGTCTTAAAAGCTTGCCAGCGGCCATCTAAGATGCATCAGTTGGTCCCAGCCCACCTGGAGCAAAGGCGAATGAAGAACAGCAAAGACACAAGGAAAATGTTAGCCCAAGAGACAAAAGGGCCACATAAACCAGAGATTCCATCAGCCTGAGACCAGAAGAACGAGATGGCTACCAACAGTGACTACCCTGACATGGAACACCACAGAGAATCCCTGATGGAGTAGGAGAAAAGCAGGGTGCAGAAACTCAAATTCACATAAGAAGACCAGAGGTAACTGAAACTAGATGAACCCCAGAAGACATGGCCCTCGGACTCTCTGTTAACCCAGAACTAAACCCATTCTTGAAGTCAACTCTTCAGACAAAGATTAGGCTGGACTATAAAACATAAAATAATACTCATGAAGCTTGTGCTTCTTAGTTCAAGTGGATAGTGAGACTAAACGGGCAGCTCCTGTCTGGAGGTGGGATGAGAAGGCAGAAAGGGACAGAAGTTGGTTGAATGGACAGGGAAACCCGGGGTGGGAAGAGGGAGTGTGCTGTCATATTACAGGGATTGTAACTAGGGTCACATAACAATATGTGTATAAATTTTTGTACAAGAAATTAACTTGAGCTGTAAACTTTCACCTAAAGCACAATTAAAAGAAAAAAAAATGATTACAGCCTTGGAAACCCTATGGGATAGTTCTACTCTGCCCTATCAGGTCTTTATGAGTCCGAACCGACTCGTCGGCAACAGGTTTACGGGTTATATACATATGTTTATTTACTACCTTTATCCCCTTTTCTAGAATACAAGCTCCAAGGAGACACGCCACCTCTATCCCAGAGAACAGTGCTTGGCATGAAGTAGACAACTAGTATTGGTTGAACGAATGAATCGATCAACAAATCTATAAAAAGTATAAAGCAGGGAGGCGGGGCCAAGATGGCGGACTAGGTAGACGCTACCTCGGATCCCTCTTGCAACAAAGACTCGGAAAAACAAGTGAATTGATCACATACATAACAATCTACGAACCCTGAACAACAAACACAGATTTAGAGATGGAAAACGAACAAATATGGGGAAGCAGCGACTGTTCTCGGAGCCTGGAGCCAGCATCCTAGTCAGGTAACCTTGGCGCCCGGTTTAGGTCAGGGCCCAGGGGAGCTGATGGCGCAAACAAGGGGCGCAGCCCTACCCCCCTGAACTCACCCCGGGAGGGGGCTCAGCCGGTCCGCGCGGATGGCGTGGCGATGCAGCCTGTGGGAGAAGTCCCTGGGAGGCAGTGACTGGTCTTGGAGCTGGGAGTGCAGCATCCCAGCCGGGGAATCTTGCCGCCGGGCTTTTGACTGGGCGCTGTCACAGAGCAAGCAAGGGGCGCAGCTCCACTCCCCTGAACTAACCCCGGGAGGGGGCCCAGCCAGTCCGCGGGAGCAGCGCGGTGACGTGGCTGGCGGGACGAGAAGTCCCCGGGAGGCAGCGACTGATTTTGGAGTCGGGAGTGCAGCCTCCCAGCAGGGGAACGTTGACTCTGGGTTTTGGACTGGCAGCAGAGGATCTGACCGTGGCTTCAGCGGGCCAGATCCCCGGGGGCAATCTCCACACAGCCAGCACACATAGGCAACACGCCCCTCGGGAATCAGAGATAAAATAGTCATTCCAAGCAAGACAAGCAACTCTGGCTATATTCCGAGGTGCTACTCTCCTATCTCTCTGATCCCTCCCCCACCCTCCCCAGGCGGCTTCATTAACATTGGAATTTTCTGAGCCAGAGGGAGAACGGCTCCGGCTCCGCGGCGGCTTTGCTGCCCCCCCCCCCTTTTTTTTCTTTTGGTCTTTTCCTAACCCACTCTTCCGGCCTGAGAGAAGGAACCACAAAAAACCCAGGGACCAAAAATCCATCCCTGATTGGTCTAAAAACACAGAACCAGCTACAGCCAAGCATATATGATCCAAATCTCAGACTCTCATCCTTACAGGGAACAAGGTGGCGGTTATAACCTAAAGGCAGTTCTGATAGGGATCTGACTGCATTTTTTTAGCGGATTTTCTGGAAAAACAAGGTTCCCAGTGATGCCTCGGAGACAGCAATCCATATTAAACCACATAAAGAAGCAGACCATGACAGCTTCTACAACCCCACAAACAAAAGGATCAAAATCTTTCCCAAATGAAGATACAATCCTGGAATTATCAGATACAGAATATAAAAAACTAATTTACAGAATGTTTCAAGACATCAGAAACGAAATAAGGCAAACTGCAGAAAAAGCCAAGGAACACACTGATAAAACTGTTGAAGAACTCAAAAAGATTATTCAAGAACATAGTGGAAAAATTAATAAGTTGCAAGAATCCATAGAGAGACAGCATGCAGAAATCCAAAAGATTAACAATAAAATTACAGAATTAGACAACACAATAGGAAGTCAGAGGAGCAGACTCGAGCAATTAGAATGCAGACTGGGACATCTGGAGGACCAAGGAATTAACACCAACATAGCTGAAAAAAAATCAGATAAAAGAATTAAAAAAAAAATGAAGAAACCCTAAGAATCATGTGGGACTCTATCAAGAAGGATAACTTGCGAGTGATTGGAGTCCCAGAACAGGGAGGGAGGACAGAAAACACAGAGAAAATAGTTGCAGATCTCCTGACAGAAAACTTCCCTGACATCATGAAAGACGAAAGGATATCTATCCAAGATGCTCATCGAACCCCATTTAAGATTGATCCAAAAAGAAAAACACCAAGACATATTATCATCAAACTTGCCAAAACCAAAGATAAACAGAAAATTTTAAAAGCAGCCAGGGATAAAAGAAAGGTCTCCCTCAAGGGAGAATCAATAAGAATAAGTTGAGACTACTCAGCAGAAACCATGCAGGCAAGAAGGGAATGGGACGACATATACAGAGCACTGAAGGAGAAAAACTGCCAGCCAAGGATCATATATCCAGCAAAACTCTCTCTGAAATATGAAGGTGAAATTAAGATATTTACAGATAAACACAAGTTTAGAGAATGTGCAAAAACCAAACCAAAGCTACAAGAAATACTAAAGGATATTGTTTGGTCAGAAAACCAATAATATCAGATACCAGCACAACACAAGGTCACAAAACAGAACATCCTGATATCAACTCAAATAGGGAAATCACAAAAACAATTTAAGATTAATTAAAAAAAATGCTCATTACAGGGAATCACTGAAGTCAATATGTAAAACATCACAATAATCAAAAAGAGGGACTAAATACAGGTGGCATAGAACTGCCATATGGAGAGGGATACAAGGCGCTATAGGACAATACAAGTTAGGTTTTTACTTAGAAAAATAGGGGTAAATAATAAGGTAACCACAAAGAGGAATAACAACTCCGTAACTCAAGACAAAAGCCAAGAAAAACGTAATGACTCAACAAACATAAAGTCAAACACTACGAAAATGAGGATCTCACAATTTACTAAGAAAAACGTCTCAGCACAAAAAAGTAAGTGAAAAAATGAAATTGTCAACAACACACATAAAAAGGCATCAAAATGACAACACTAAACACTTACTTATCTATAATTACGCTGAATGTAAATGGACTAAATGCACCAATACAGAGACGGAGAGTCTCGGACTGGATAAAGAAACACGATCCGTCTATATGCTGCCTACAAGAGACACACCTTAGACTTAGAGACACAAACAAACTCAAACTCAAAGGATGGAAAAAAATATATCAAGCAAACAATAAGCAAAAAAGAAGAGGAGTAGCAATATTAATTTCTGACAAAATAGACTTTAGACTTAAATCCACCACAAAGGATAAAGAAGGACACTACATAATGATAAAAGGGACAATTGATCAGGAAGATATAACCATATTAAATATTTATGCACCCAATGACAGGGCTGCAAGATACATAAATCAAATTTTAACAGAACTGAAAAGTGAGATAGACACCTCCACATTTATAGTAGGAGACTTCAACACACCACTTTCGGAGAAGGACAGGACATCCAGTAAGAAGCTCAATAGAGACACGGAAGACCTAATTACAACAATCAACCAACTTGACCTCATTGACTTATACAGAACTCTCCACCCAACTGCTGCAAAGTATACATTTTTTTTCTAGCGCACATGGAACATTCTCTAGAATAGACCACATATTAGGTCATAAAACAAACCTTTGCAGAATCCAAAACATCGAAATATTACAAAGCATCTTCTCAGACCACAAGGCAACAAAACTAGAGATCAATAACAGAAAAACTAGGGAAAAGAAATCAAATACTTGGAAACTGAAGAATACCCTCCTGAAAAAAGACTGGGTTATAGAAGACATCAAGGAGGGAATAAGGAAATTCATAGAATGCAACGAGAATGAAAATACTTCCTATCAAAAACTCTGGGACACAGCAAAAGCAGTGCTCAGAGGCCAATTTATATCGATAAATGCACACATATACAAAACGAAGAAAGAGCCAAAATCAGAGAACTGTCCCTACAACTTGAACAAATAGAAAGTGAGCAACAAAAGAATCCATCAGGCACCAGAAGAAAACAAATAATAAAAATTAGAGCTGAACTAAATGAATTAGAGAACAGAAAAACAATTGAAAGAATTAACAAAGCCAAAAGCTGGTTCTTTGAAAAAATTAACAAAATCAATAAACCACTGGCTAGACTGACTAAAGAAATACAGGAAAGGAAACAAATAACCCGAATAAGAAAGGAGAAGGGCCACATCACAACAGACCCAACTGAAATTAAAAGAATCATATCGGATTATTACGAAATATTGTACTCTAACAAATTTGCAAACCTAGAAGAAATGGATGAATTCCTGGAAAAACACTACCTACCTAAACTAACACACTCAGAAGTAGAACAACTAAATAGACCCATAACAAAAAAAGAGATTGAAACGGTAATCAAAAACTCCCAACAAAAAAAAAGCCCTGGCCTGGACGGCTTCACGGCAGAGTTCTACCAAACTGTCAGAGAAGAGTTAACACCACTACTACTAAAGGTATTTCAAAGCATAGAAAATGACGGAATACTACCCAACTCATTCTATGAAGCCACCATCTCCCTGATACCAAAACCAGGTAAAGACATTACAAAAAAAGAAAATTACAGACCTATATCCCTCATGAACATAGATGCAAAAATCCTCAACAAAATTCTAGCCAATAGAATTCAACAACATATCAAAAAAATAATTCACCACGATCAAGTGGGATTTATACCAGGTATGCAAGGCTGGTTTAATATCAGAAAAACCATTAATGTTATCCACCATATAAATAAAACAAAAGACAAAAACCACATGATCTTATCAATTGATGCAGAAAAGGCATTTGACAAAGTCCAACACCAATTCATGATAAAAACTCTCACCAAAATAGGAACTGAAGGAAAATTCCTCAACATAATAAAGGGCATCTGTGCAAAGCCAACAGCCAACATCACTCTAAATGGAGAGAGCCTGAAAGCATTTCCCTTGAGAACGGGAACCAGACAAGGATGCCCTTTATCACCGCTCTTATTCAACATCGTGCTAGAAGTCCTAGCCAGGGCAATTAGGCTAGACAAAGAAATAAAGGGCATCCGGATTGGCAAGGAGGAAGTAAAATTATCTCTATTTGCAGATGACATGATCTTATACACAGAAAACCCTAAGGAATCCTCCAGAAAACTACTGAAACTAACAGAAGAGTTTGGCAGAGTCTCAGGTTATAAGATAAACATACAAAAATCACTTGGATTCCTCTACATCAACAAAAAGAACACCGAAGAGGAAATGACCAAATCAATACCATTCACAGTAGCCCCCAAGAAGATAAAATACTTAGGAATAAATCTTACCAAGGATGTAAAAGACCTATACAAAGAAAACTACAAAGCTCTACCACAAGAAATTCAAAAGGACATACTTAAGTGGGAAAACATACCTTGCTCATGGATAGGAAGACTTAACAGAGTAAAAATGTCTATTCTACCAAAAGCCATCTATACATACAATGCACTTCCGATCCAAATTCCAATGTCATTTTTTAAGGTGATAGAGAAACAAATCACCAATTTCTTATGGAAGGGAAAGAAGCCTCGGATAAGCAAAGCATTACTGAAAAAGAAGAAGAAAGTGGGAGGCCTCACTCTACCTGATTTCAGAACCTATTATACAGCCACAGTAGTCAAAACAGCCTGGTACTGGTACAACAACAGGCACATAGACCAATGGAACAGAACTGAGAACCCAGATATAAATCCATCCACATATGAGCAGCTGATATTTGACAAAGGCCCAGTGTCAGTTAATTGGGGAAAAGATAGTCTTTTTAACAAATGGTGCTGGCATAACTGGATATCCATTTGCAAAAAAATGAAACAGGACCCATACCTCACACCAAGCACAAAAACTAACTCTAAGTGGATCAAAGACCTAACCATAAGGACTAAAACGATAAAGATCATGGAAGAAAAAATAGGGACAACCCTAGGAGCCCTAATACAAGGCATAAACAGAATACAAAACATTACCAAAAATGATGAAGAGAAACCAGATAACTGGGAGCTCCTAAAAACCAAACACCTATGCTCATCTAAAGACTTCACCAAAAGAGTAAAAAGACCACCTACAGACTGGGAAAGAATTTTCAGCTATGACATCTCCGACCAGCACCTGATCTCTAAAATCTACATGATTCTGTCAAAACTCAACCACAAAAAGACAAACAACCCAATCGAGAAGTGGGCAAAGGATATGAACACACACTGCACTAAAGAAGATATTCAGGCAGCTAACAGATACATGAGAAAATGCTCTCGATCATTAGCCATTAGAGAAATGCAAATTAAAACTACCATGAAATTCCATCTCACTCCAACAAGGCTGGCATTAATCCAAAAAACACAAAATAATAAATGTTGGAGAGGCTGCGGAGAGATTGGAACTCTTATACACTGCTGGTGGGAATGTAAAATGGTACAACCACTTTGGAAATCTATCTGGCATTATCTTCAACAGTTAGAAATAGAACTACCATACAACCCAGAAATCCCACTCCTCGGAATATACCCTAGAGAAACAAGAGCCTTCACACAAACAGATATATGCACACCCATGTTTATTGCAGCTCTGTTTACAATAGCAAAAAGCTGGAAGCGACCAAGGTGTCCATCAACAGATGAATGGGTAAATAAATTGTGGTATATTCACACAATGGAATACTACGCATCGATAAAGAACAGTGACAAATCTGTGAAACATTTCATAACATGGAGAAACCTGGAAGGCATTATGCTGAGCAAAATCAGTCAGAGGCAAAAGGACAAATATTGTATAAGACCACTATTATAAGATCTTGAGAAATGGTATAAACTGAGAAGAACACATACTTTTGTGGTTACGGGGGGGGGAGGGAGGGAGGGAGGGAGAGGGCTTTTTACTGATTAATTAGCAGATAAGAACTGCTTAAGGTGAAGGGAAGGACAACACTCAATACATGGAAGGTCAGCTCAACTGGACTGAACTGGACCAAAAGCAAAGAAGTTTCCGGGAGAAACTGAATACTTCAAAGGTCAGTGGAGCAAGGGCGGGGGTTTGGGAACCATGGTTTAAGGGGACTTCTAAGTCAATTGGCAAAATAATTCTATTATGAAAACATTCTGCATCCCACTTTGAAATGTGGCGTCTGGGGTCTTAAATGCTAACAAGCGGCCATCTAAGATGCATCAATTGGTCTCAACCCACCTGGAGCAAAGGAGAATGAAGAACACCAAGGTCACACGACAACTAAAAGCCCAAGAGACAGAAAGGGCCACATGAACCAGAGACCTACAATATCCTGAGACCAGAGGAGCTAGTTGGTGCCCGGCCACAATCGATGACTGCCCTCACAGGGAGCACAACAGAGAACCCCTGAGGGAGCAGGAGATCAGTGGGATGCAGACCCCAAATTCTCATAAAAAGACCATACTTAATGGTTTGGCTGTGACTAGAGGAATCCCGGCAGTCATGGTCCCCAAACCTTCTGTTGGCACAGGACAGGAACCATCCCCGAAGACAATTCATCAGACATGAAAGGGACTGGAGAGTGGGTGGGAGAGAGATGCTGATGAAGAGTGAGCTAATTATATCAGGTGGACACTTGAGACTGTGTTGGGATCTCCTGTCTGGAGGGGGGATGGGAGGATAGAGAGAGTTGGAGGCTGGCAAAGTTTTCACGAAAGGAGAGACTGGAAGGGCTGACTCATTAGGGGGAGAGCAAGCGAGAGTGAGGAGTAAGATGTATATTAACTTATATGTGACTGACTTGATTTGTAAACGTTCACTTGAAGCTCAATAAAAGTGAATAATTAAAAAAAAGCCAAAAAAAAAAGTATAAAGCAGGAGACTACTTACATAATGTAATTTGATTTATACCAAAGCTTTCATCTGACCAAAACTTTTTGGTAAGTGCTTGTTAAAAAAAAAAAATTGTTAGTGTCCCTAAAATGACTGCCATTACAATGACTATGCTTAAAGAAGAGAAAGGAAAATGTTCTGCATGGGAAATAGGAGAAGTAGGTGTGAGAGCTGGCTTTGTCCCTAGCTAGCTCAGTGACATGAGCAAGCCAGTTGTGTTGTGTGGGCAACAAGGTCCTCAGCCATAAAGTGAGAGGGTAAACCAGACCTGTGGTTGTCAAAACAAAGAAGTCAGTTAGATAGAATGTTCGGTTTTCATAACAACTACAAGAAATTTCTGACATAACTTACTCTTAATAGCTTAATTAGAATTTTATGTCTTCAAAACTTAATGAATGAATTCTGTAAGTACATCATTGACCTTCCTAGAAAATAATGGACTTTCAGTCCCTAATATGGGGGGCCTCAAGTTTTTTGAGGTTTAAGAAGGATTGAAAACCACTATGTTGGATGACCTTTATAGGACCTTTCAGCTGTAGACATCATGTCAATAGAAGTCTTGGTTTGTGAAAGGCAAGAATGTCATCCGCTGGTTTACATCATCACCCATTAGCACATAACATGATTTACCTTACCAGGAACCAGAAAGGGCTAAACAAAATAGGGAAAGTTTGATGAGGGAGCAGAAAGGAAAGGATCATCAAACACAAAACGAAAGACTGGGTACAGGTACAGCTCTGAGAGCAATGCCAAAGCAGGACACCCAAAAGTGGAAGGTGGATCACCCTTGGCATACTTCTTTTTTTGGCCCAGAGTTGGTCCTAAAAACGCATCTTCTAGAATGATAATTCAAATGCAGACATCTTATTACCACCATTTAGTGTAGAGTTAAATCTTAAATTGGAGCTTTCTTTCTTATGTGTCTTTGAACTTCAGTATTACCACCAATGAAAAGGAGTCAAAAGAATATTTTCTATATTTTTCTTAATGAAGTTCATGATTCTGGCTCTCTAAAACTTACTCCATCTCTAAATTTTGACTTCATGGAAATTATCCGGCTCAGGCATACACTGATTAGAATCAACGAATAGTACAGCTGTAAGGGACCTCATTTGAAAGATGAGGAGAGCAAGATCCAGACATTTTTGAGATATGCCTAAATCTACACATTTAATTTGGTGATCGAGCCATAAGCTTTCCTATAACTGACTTGGCTCCCTTTGGTAAAATGTGTAGCTTAGTTGCTTTCACTTAATTATTTTCATAGGTTATTGTTACACAGGCAATTTTATATAGCACATGGGTCAGCAAACTATGGCCTGTGGGCCAAACCTGGCCCATCACCTGTTTTTGTATGGTCCACAAGAATGATTTTACCATTTTTAAATAGTTGGAAAAAAATCTCAAGAATAACATTTTGTGACATGTCAAAACAATATGAAATTCAATTTTCGGTATCTGTAAATAAAGTTTTATGGGAACATAGCCATATTTATTCATTTACTTATCCCTATGACAGCTTTGGAAACCCTGGTGGTGTAGTGGTTAAGCGCTACGGCTGCTAATCAGAGGGTAGGCAGTTTGAATCTACCAGGCGCTCCTTGGAAACTCTATGGGGCAGTTCTACCCCATCCTACAGGGTCGCTATGAGTTGGAATCAACTCAACGGCACTGGTTTTTTTTTTTTTTTAATGACAGCTTTCATGCTACAATGGCAGAGTTGAGCAGTTGTGACAGAGAGCATACAGCCCACAAAGCCTAAAACAGTTACTTTCTGATCATTTACACAGAGGCTTCCAAACCCACTGCCGTCGAGTCAATTCTGACTCACAGCGACCCTATAGGACAGAGTAGAACTGCCCCATAGAGTTTCCAAGGAGCGCCTGGAGGATTTGAACTGCCAACCTCTTGGTTAGCAGCCGTAGCACTTAACCACCATGCCACCAGCGTTTCCATACAGAGGCTTAGTGAGGGTAAATTCTAAATTCCATTCCCCACCCCAACCCAGGGCAATCCCTAAATTGTGCCCCCCACCCCCAATTTAAAGATGAATAGACTTTGGAAGCAGTGAGGAATCAACAGAAATGCCTTCCCCCCTCTTGTCTGGCTGCCTCAGTCAGGCACCTTTCATATTTGTGGTGCCTCAGAATGTCATTCCGTGCCTCATCTGGCACCCCCTCAGACTTGTGCCTGGGGACAAGTCTTCCCTTCTGCGCCCCTCCTTGCTACACTTCTGGAAAAAGGTTTCTGACCTCTGGTATAGTGGCAAAAGCTCAAATTTTAGAGAAAAAGAAGTGGATTTCAGTTTTGTCTCATTTGCCAGTGTGATTTTTTTTAGAGTGACCCAATATCTCTGAGCCTCAAATTGTTCGTCTATTAAATGGGGATAATGATACTTCCCTTGAAGGATCGTTGGGACTGTTAGAAGTAATGTATGCACAGGTTTGGAGTATAGCAGGAACTCAACGAATACTGGCAATAATAATAATACTTATTATTAGCACAAACTTTATCCCTCAGATTTTCTCCTTTGGTATGCTTTGAAAGTTCCTGAAATTCAAGCAAACACATAACTTAAAATGATTGCCGTAGTCCCTTTCATGCATTAGTTGGGTGATTACAGAACAGGACCCCATCACATCATGGCTTGACAGCAAATTGGAGGGATGGTTAACATCTTTATAATTCACATGTCATTGCACCCAATTATGAACTTCCTCAGTAGTTTGTTTCCTGGATAGCTGCCTCCTGGGTGACAAAGGTTAACAATATCTGGAATAGGAAATAGTCATGATCTGCCCAACCCTCCTTCTGAACTTCTTATCCCAAAAATGTCAGAAAATAAGTTTAATTAAGAGAGAATTGAGGGACCCACATTAAGTTAGTAAATGGCACATAAAAACAGATAGCCCCCAAGCTACCAGAACCCTCCTCTTTCAGATTTAATGGAGGGTTTACGTACAGGGGGCACAGAGGCAGGAATTGCTCTTGATTTTGGTTTGGCATCCCTGCAAGCTTCCAGGGCAAGAGATGGGGGCATGCCTGACACTCACCTTGTCTGTGGCCTCCGTCGGAACTTTGACCTCAGCCATGGCCATCACCTCCAATCTTTAGGGAGATTCTGCCATTCCTGGTGGACTCTCGTCTTAGGTTTGTCTCCCAGTTTGCATCTCATTCCCTGAGTGGAAGAAAGGTCAACTCTAGCTCTTTTTCTTTGTGTGACCCCATCTTTTCCCTCTATTGCACGCTTCCATTTTCTCCTTCTCTCTAAGGCTGTTTTTGCTGAGCAGAGAGTCACTCCCAGCCTCCTCGGACTTCCTCTTCTCGCTGAACTCCCCTCTCTGTGGTACTTTCTGGATGATCCACATCCCTCACTAGTGACAAGCCGTCATCTTGCTAATTAACATGTGGCCTAATTATGGCTGTGTTACACTTTAGAAGACAGAATTAAAGTCTGAAGTGACCTAAGCAATTAGGAAGAGTAGACAGAAACAAATGGAAGCAGCAACAATCAGGACGGCTGGGCAATGACTCGGCCATGTCCTGTGAGGCTGGAAAGGGCCAGAGGCCAGTGAAAAACAGCTGGCTGTGACTCAGAAGTACCATTACCTTGGAATCGGAGACAAGCAAGTGCTGCTTAAAAGTGGGGGCATAGTATGCAGGGTGAGATGGTATTTTCTTTTCTTCTCCCATTCTTTGTTCTCTCCTCTTCCATCCCTGGTGCTGAGGTGGGACTTGGGAAGTCGGAATAAAGGGGCAAAAATTTATAAATCAGAAAAATCCACTTCCATAAAGTTAAATTGTCACGTGGTGCTGCGGGAGAAACAGCCAATATATAACTGAAGTTCATCAAAAATGGAAATAGGAAAAGTGAGGTCACAGAACTGAAGGCTGTGACTGCCAGGCCAAGGGTCTTGAATGTGTTCCCCAAGGCAATGGGGCACTAGACACTCTCAGTGGGATCTTTCTGGGCTGGACACAACAACTTAAGATTCATTGGAAAAACTCAATGAGAAAAAGAATTAAAAGCATAATGAGGGAGAAGACTAGTCTTCACAGGAACTTACATGGATTAAATAGCAATAAGAATCTAAACGGTGCAATACAGGCTCAAGAAGAGATAGAAATCAATTAATAGAAGAGAGTCAATAACCCAGAAAATAAGTTTATTTCTGTATAAAATTGAATATATAACAAAGAAAGCATTATAGTACAACAGAAAAGAAAAATTATTGAGCATATGCTTTTGAAAAGACAGATTAGGTGGAAAGTATACTCTCACTTTATGTCATATAACAAGTTAAATTCCAAGTGGACTCAATCAAGAGATTTTTTAAAAATTAACACAGAAAAACTGGAAGAAATTCAAAGTCCAGATTTAATTCTAGGAGAATATCCCTTAGGAAATAATCAAAATTATGCATAAAGGAAAATACAGAAAGATATTTACACACCAAACATTCAGTTAAAGGATATGGTTAAGGAAGTGACAGTATTTCAACTCCATAAAATAATATGTGGTCATTCAAATAGTTTTAATAACTGTATAAATATAGAAAAATGTTTATTCAGGATGCAACTATGAAAAATATGGTGTCTTAATTTTCCATTGCTGCTGTAACAAATTACCACAAATTTAGTGGCTTAAAACAACGAACATTTATTATCTTACAATTCTAGAGGTTAGAAGTCCATCACGGTCTTACTGGGCTAAAATCACGGTGTTGCCAGGGCTGCGTTCCTTTCTAAAGGCTTTAGGGAAGAATCCATTTCCTTACCTTTTCCAGCTTCTAGAGACTGCCTGCATTCCTTGACTAGTGGCCCCCTTGCTCCATCTTCAAAGACAGCAATGATCGGTCAAGTCCTTCTCACATTACGTCACTCTGACCATTGGCAGTCACATTTCCCTCGTACTCTTCTTCTGCCTCCCTCCTCCACCTTGAAGGACTCTTGCGATTACATAAAGCCCACCAAGATAGCCCAGAATACTTCCCCTATGTTAGGGTCAGCTGATTAGCAACCTTAATTCCATCTGAAACCTGAATTCTCCTTTATCATGTAACCAAACATATTCACAGGGTCCACAGATTAGGATAGGGACATCTTTAGGGGCCATTATTCTGCCTACCACATCTGGTTTTCAACAGATAGAGAAAAGATATAACAATGTAACTATAAATATTAGGGCAGTGGGATAGTGAGAAAATATTTTCTACTCTATCTTCCCAGTTTTTCGTATTGCCATATTCTGTAAGTTTTGCAAATAAAAATAAGGCTGACGAGGTGAAAATATGAGGAAGCTTTGTTAAATTCTAGCCTAAGAAATGCTGGGCAAGCACATTAAGGTCTATTGTATTGCCGCCATCCTTGCTTTCCTTTCTGAACATTTTTAGATTGTTCTCAGTCTGGGACCCCTCAGTACAGTTCTGACCCAACAGGACAGTCAGTGGTTCTTACCAAATAACCCGCACCTCTACCTGGCACATGCCCCTTACCTCCATTCATTTTCCTGGGCATTTAAACGCATACCTGGAGCCTTCCTGTAATAGCGCCCTGTACGCACGTTTACTAGAGAACATTGAAGGAAAAGGGAAGTGGGGAGTTGGTGGGAGCAATCTGTCTCCTCCAACAGGTCACTACCTGCATGCATCAAAGCACGAAGGTACCCAGATGTTTAGGCATTCATCCTCTTTGCAGGTCTGAAAACTCATATTCCAGAATAGTATCTCCCTTAGGGGATGGGGAGAGGAGGATTCAAGGGAGGCCATGACAAGGTATCCCAAGGAGATACTGATCAGTCTTGGGTGCTCCGGTTGAAACAATGGTGGGGGCCATTGATCAGTACATAGTGGTCCTCCAGCAGGGCTTAGTGCCCCAGGGCAGCTCCTCATGCTTTGTTGTTGTTGTTGTTAGGTGCTGTAGAGTCACTTCTGACTCATAGCAACCCTGTATTACAACAGAACAAAATACTGCCTGGTCCTGCGCCATCCTCACAATTCTTGCTATGTTTGAGCCCACTCTTGCAGCCAATGTGTGAGTCCATCTCATTGAGGGTCTTCCTCTTTTTCATTGACCCTCACTTTACTACACATTGATGTCCTCCTCTAGGGACTGCTCACTCACTCCTGATAACATGTCCAAAATATGTGAGACAAAGTCAGGGCATCCTTGCTTCTAAGGAGCATTCTGACTGTACTTCTTCCAAGACAGATTTGTTTGTTCTTCTGGCAGTCCACAGTATATTCAATATTCTTCGCCGACACCATAATTCAAAGGCATCAATTCTTCTTCAGTCTTCCTTATTCATTGTCCAGCTTTCACAAGCATATGAGGCCATTGAAAATACCATGACTTGGGAAAGGTGCACCTTAGTCCGCAAAGTGACATCTTTGCCTTTTAATACTTTAAAGAGGTCTTTTGTAGCAGATTTGCCAAAAAAAAAATGGAATACTTCCTTTGATTTCTTGACTGCTACTTTCATGGGCATTGATTGTGGGTCCAAGTAAAATGAAAACCTTGACAATTTCAATATTTTCTCCATTTATAATGATGTTGCTTATTGGTCCAGTTGTGAGAATTTTTATTTTCTTTATGTTATGGTATAATCCATACTGAAGGCTGTAGTCTTTGATCTTCATCAGTAAGTGCTTCAAGTCCTTTTCACTTTCCTCAAGCAAGGTTGTGTCATCTGCGTATCACAGGTTGTTAATGAGTCTTCCTCCAATTCAGCAATTTCTACATGTACAAGTTAGTGGCATTGATTGTGTATATTTTCAACAAAAATATTTTTTAAAAAGCTATAAAAGGATACTTCAAGACTCAACCTCAGTATTTCTGAACCTTTGCTGATTAGAAGCAGTAACCAAACTTCTAGAAGTGTGCTTCCTAAATCACTGTAGGTAATTGTCCTTCCAACTGACTTTATTGTGAGAGGGGCCATTTTAGAAAGCCTTCTTATTCACATACATATATTAAGAGCCAGCTTATAATCCTCGGGAATTCCTGACTGCTCAAAAGTAGTAAGGCTACTACTACTATAGTAAAATATTAAATGTCAATGAGACTTTTTTGCTATTTTCTCATATCAGCTTTTGTACACAAAAAGAGTATTTCGAATTTCCTTTGTATTAAAAAATAACCAATTTATTAAAGGTTCCAACTCAAAAAACAATTCTGAAGCTTTTAAATTTGACTTACAAATCATATTATTTGTAAATCTACCAAATTTTAATAATCACTTGAGGAATCCTTAAATTTTCTTCCCATTACCACTGTGGTTGATTACACTCTCTTTAGTAAGGTAAAACCAACCAAAAACAAACCCAGTGCCATCGAGTCGATTCCAACTCATAGAGACCCTATAGGACAGAGTAGAACTGCCCCATAGAGTTTCCAAGGAGCGCCTGGAGGATTTAAACTGCCAACCCTTTGGTTAGCAGCTGTAGCACTTAACCACTACACCACCAGGGTTTCCTTAGTAAGGTAAACACCAGTTAAAATTTCAGTATATTCCATTCCTTTTGTTAAGTGTTTCAATTGTGTGAGTAACAAACCTTCCCAAGTACTTAAGTAATATTTGTAAATCTAATAGATTAAACTTGTAAATTGATAATAAACTTTAGTTCCCCTGAATGTTCCAATTCTACTGATAAATTTCCTAAGATTTTAAGCTAAAATCACAAGTGTCAATCAATAAATCAAGTACATATTTTAAACTGGCATTGCAAGGCTGATTGGCTATTCCAATAAACCAAATTCTCTTAAATATAATAACAAATAAATATAATAAACACTTAAAATGCTAAATTTGCATAGATTATTCTTAAATACAAAAATAATGATGTTATAGCTGTATTTCTGTTAAACAATTTTTTTTCTAAATTTTAACTTTTAGATTAAAAGATATTTATTCATTATGGGCTGTTTCCTTAAGCATTGAGCACCTCAATGTTTTCATTACAGTAGTCATGGCATCCTCAAGAATGTTGAGTTACCTCCCCAGGTTTTGTCTGGGCTTGTCTTCTAGTTCTTTGAAAAGAGGTCCAGGCCTCAGCCCCTATAAGATTCTTGTACACAACGCTGAAGGGACACACTGACCTCTCTTTAGCCACATTAATGCTCGTCAAAGGGGGCGGTCTCACAGCCCAACTTCCATGTAACTTAATTCTTGAGTTTGCTAATGGAAGCCTGGAACTCCCTCTCCAATTCTAAATGATTAAGTTGTGAATTTCTTTGCCTCAGAAAGATTCTTAACCTCTCCTCTAGTTCCAAAGACCTCTGAACATGAGTGAACCCTATACTCTTTTCATAACCTTGCTGTTTTTGTTGTTGTGTGCCGTCAAGTCGATTCTGACTCACAACGACACTATAGGACAGAGTAGAACTACCCCATAGGGCTTACCAGGCTGCCATATTTTTAATCGCCTCATATGCACTCAAAAGCTGGACAATGGATAAGGAAGACTGATTAGGAATTGATGCTTCTGAATTATGGTGTTGGCGAGGAATATTGAATATACCATGGGCTGCCAAAAGTACGAACAAATCTGTCTTGGAAGAAGTACAGCCAGAATGCTCCTTAGAAGTGAGGATGTCATGATAGTGGCTTGGACCTGGGTCATATCTTAGTGATATTAGTAGAGATGCGCAAATGTAGACAGACCAGGATATTTTCTAGAGGCAGCGTTGACAGGACTTGCTGATGGAGTGTAGCTATTGGGAGGATGACACGAAGAAAAGCATCAGAGATAATGCCTGATTTCCTCAAGCAACCAGGTGGTTGGTGGCACTGTTTACCAAGGTGAGGGAAACTTGGATGGGAAGAGGTTTAAAGAGAAACTTCAAGAATTTTCTTTTAAGGGAAAGGGGAGGAGAGTGCTGACACATGTGGGAACTGGAACTAATGTCACAGAACAATTTGTGCCTAAAATTTTTGAATGAAAAACTAATTTGCACTGTAAACTTTCACCTAAAACACAATAAAATAAGAAGTTTCTTTTAGATATCTTAAGGTTGAGATGTCACTTAAACAATCAAATGGTTATGTAATACAAATTTGGGCCTTTGGGGCTGGAGAAAAGTCTAGACTGGAGTTATAAATGTGCAAGTCTTCAGTATAGAGACAGTAGATGAAAATATAAGACTGAATAAGGTCCCCTACAAAGTGAGTGTAGAGACTGTAGCCCAGGAGGGAGTCCTGGTGGCCTCCAACTAGCCCATGGAGTGGTATTTATCTCTGGGGAAAGATTTTTGTAAGGTGAAGCACTGGTGGTTTCACAGGCAAATGGCGTCTGAGAAGGTCCTGGGACTGGGGAAGAGAGGTGATGGGAGAAGGAGTTCCAAGATCAAGCCAGAATGCAAGAGTCTGGTTGTGCATCAGACTGTCCGACACAGATTTATTTGGAGAAAACAAATTCAAGACTTGGGTCATCCACCGTTAGGTATATTAATTTGCTGCCTGGATACAATTGACGGCATTGGGTTTGGTTGGGTTCGGCCTGGATACAAGAGAAAGGACCTTTCTTCCTGTTATTATTTTTATACAAACTAAGCAACAACTTTATGCCTACAGTAGACAGTGTTTACCTTCAAGCAGGCACGAATAAACATTCTCATTATACAATGCCTTAAATGCATGTCATCCTCTTCACACAACTTGTGATAAGGCAGATTGCTTTTGAAAAACTGAGCTTTATTATAAAAAATTTTGGTTCCTAATGGTCAAGGAGCCACTATATGTGATCCTTCCACATAATCCACATGGGTATGAATTAGTTCAGAAAATTACATTTGATGATCAAGAAGTTAAAATGTATCCTTGGCACTCCTACAATTATATTGACAAGCCCTGGTACATCAGAGGTATTTCATAAATCTTTGATGAAGAGAGGAAGGTGGGAGACAGGCAGAGAGAGAAGGATGGAGGGAAGGAAGGAAGTAGGGATGGAGGGATTTTCATCTGCAAACCACTTTTCTGGAGTTTCTGCCTGGAAATAGATGTGTAGGTCATCTGTGCCAGCTGGTCTTGCTACAGTTAACAGCCATCCTCAGCACCTCTAGCAGGGTTCACCATGTGCCACTTATAAAAGAAAAGGGCTGATGAGTTGTTCTGCATGGAAGCTGAGGAAAGAGATGTCCTAACCCATAACTATTTCTAGAGACAATACGGCTTTGATAAGAAATTATTTCAAATTGCACAATCCCTCTGTGTAAAAGGAATGCATCTAAAAACCTGCATGTTCTTTGTTAGCAAAACTCAATTCAGCTAGAAAATCTTTCCCGTGTTATTACAAAGCGAGTTTTACATTAATTAGCCCACTCTCCCAACAGAATGAAAGGCGGCTGATTTCCTAAATTGCTTGCTTACTAATGCATGATTGCAATTTAATAGGCCCCCATGAATAACTTATTTTTAGGACATGTGGTTTGGATGCCAGTATTCTCACAAAAAGCTTCTTTGTCATATAAATTGCTTTTCATGTCCCTGACAAATTTGTGTATAAGAAATACCTTTGTAGGATCATAGGCCTAAACATAAAAGCAAGAACCATAAACTTCTTGAGGAAAGCATCTTCATGTCCTTGTAGTAGGCAAAGATTTCTTTAAAGAAGACCCAAAAAACATTCACCATAAAATGAAAACATGATAAATTGGACTTCATCAAAATTAAAAACTTCTGCTCACCAAAAGAAACCATTAAGAAAATGGAAAGGCAAGCGACAGTCTGTGATCATATTTGCCATACATAATCCATGACAAATCACATGAATCCAGATGATAAAATGAAGTCCCACACATCAATAATAAAAAGACAAACAGCTTAATCTTAAAAATGAGACTTGAAAAGACACTTCACAAAAGAAGATGTATAGATGGCCAATAAATGACATGAAAAGATACTCGGCATCATTACTCACCAGGAAATGCAAATGAAAACCACAATGAGATATTATTACTACTATAAACCCAATAAAATGGTAAAAATGAAAAGATTGGCATTAACAAGAGTGAGCTAAGGTGTACCAAAACCACCAAAAAAAAAAAAAAACCCCACTGCCTTCGATTCGATTCCGAAATTCTCACATATTGTTGGTAGGGGCATAAAATGGCGCACTACATTTGGAAAGACTTTACTTCTTATAGTTTCCATACTCTTTGTTGTCATGCGCCATCCAGTCGATTCCGACTCATAGCGACCCTGTAGGGTAGAGCAGAACTGCCCCATAGGGTTTCCAAGGAGCGGCTGGTGGATTCGAACTGCCAGCCTTTTGGTTAGCAGCCAAGCTCTTAACTACTGCTTCACCAGGGCTCCTGCAACAACATAATGAATCTTAAAAGCGTGATGTTCAGTGAAGGAAGGCAGACATGAAGGAGTGCATATTGTATGATTCTGTCTACGTAAAATTCTAGAACAAGGAAAGCTTCTATAGTGAAGAAATCAAATTAGCAGTTGCCTAGGGCTCAGGTTGGGAGTGGGTGGGATTTGACTAGAAAGGGATAAATAAGGGGGGACTTTTTCCTGGGGAGAAAGAGACTTTTTATACCTGGGGGCATTGATTACATGGATGTATAACTTTGTCAAAACTCACTGAACTGTGCTCTTAAGATGTTTGTATTTCACTGCCTGTAAATTATGCCTCAACAGAAATTTCTTCATAGGTAATATGCAGTGCTACTTCCACATTTTCCCCATTGATATTTTCTAGAATTTTTACCACTGTCAAGATTTTAGAGCATAAGTTTTATTTTTCAAAGGCTCCAAAAAGAGCCATATTTGAAGAAACTGCGACAACTGTTCTAATGCTATTTTATGAATACTTATCTTCTATAAAAGAGGCGGAAACCCTGGTGGCGTAGTGGTTAAGTGCTACGGCTGCTAACCAAAGGGTTGGCAGTTCAAATCCACCAGGTGCTCCTTGGAAACTCTATGGGGCAGTTCTACTCTGTCCTATAGGGTCTCTATGAGTCGGAATCGACTCAACGGCACTGGGTTTGGTTTTTGGTATAAAGGAGGCAGCATGTGATAATAGGACATTAATATTTTGCACTATGCTTCTGCGGGCTATAATAGCATGGATAGTACACAGGCATGAGGTCATGTGGGGAAGAGCAAATGACATTCTTTGCAGCTCCCCTATACACTTCAGGAGCCAGTAGACGCATCAATGTAGTGTCACTGGCCCGTACCAGGACATCTTAATCTGTGTTTTACTGCAACAGCTGTGCATCTTTCAGTGTCTGCTGCAGGGCGGAGTCCAGGTAGCCATGGTCCCCCTCTGAAAGTGCTGTTGGCCCTGTAGCCTGTAGGCCTCTGTAGCAATCCCCTCTGGTCATCCTAACAAGCCTCCAGGCCAACAACAGCAATGCCAAGTGGATATCAAGGGCAGTGACTTTTATCAGCTGTGTGGGGGCTCTCCATTACTTAAAGATTATTATTTTCCATCACTCTTCCTAGAACACTGGTATATGTCCATGGACTGGGATTGGAGGACAATTCAAGTAACATGCAAGGAGCCATTCATACAATGGTTCCTCCGTTTTGGTGTGTCCCAAACCTCCCAACTTATATCTGCTGGGCTCTGCTCCGGGAAGTCTTGAACTATTCCACCTCTGACCCTCTGGCTTTGCTGTCTGAAAGAAAACTTCAAGGTGTTTGAAGCTCAAATTTTCCCCCGTTGACCTGGTCCTTAATAGACCATCCAGCTCTTAGCATCCTCTGTCCCACCTGCAGATTCCAACCTCTGATCCAAGTACTGGGCAATCACCCAAAGAGGTGAATCCTGCCCTTCCTTCCGCTATCACTGATTACTATGGATGTGTTCCTGATGGAGATGGAGAAATTAGTAAGTACACCTACTCCTCACTTACCAACTATCTCATTATCTGACATTTTGCATTTACAACAATAGTAAAAAACCTGCTATTCGACTATTGTGCACATTAACAACATATATCTGGCAGTGACGAACACCGAAGTGTGAGGCAAGGGTAACACTGGCTATGATTGTTAAGGTAATGTGTTAACTTGGCTGGGCCATGATTCTCCATTTGGCAGTTATGTAATGATGTGATCTGGCAGTTTTATAATGATATAATTCAGCAGTTACATAGTGATGTAATTTGGCAGCTACGTGATGATATACTCATCTTCCATTTTGTGATCTGATGTGGTAATCCTCCATTTTTGCACAACACCAATTTTCAGATAACAACCTGGTCTTTGGAATCTAACCATGTTGCTAAGTAAGGAGTGGGTGTAGTAATATGCCGATGGGAGTCCCTGGGTTGTGCAAACGGTTAATGTACTTGGCTGCAACCGAAAGGTTGGAGGTTCAAGTCCACCCAGAGACAACTCAGAAAAAATGCCAGGTAATCTGCCTCCAAAAAAATCAGCCAGTGAAAACTCTACAGAGGACAGCTGTACTCTGTCATACATTAGATCGCCATGAGTCAGAGCCAACTAAATGGCAACTGATCTGGTAATATGCTAATGAGAAAGCTAAATATTTGAGAACAGTTCAAAGAACTCAAAGATCAGTAGGTTTACACAATTACAGATTTATAAATCAGATTTTCATATTTTGTAAATGTAGATGAAAAAAATCCCCATCTCTCTTAAAATTTTCAGCAGGCAACTCATACTGGAACTTCTATACACTGAAATCTTTTTTTCTCAATTTGCTGCTTTGAGGTATTTATCTAAATGGAAATTTTCTTTGAAATGCTATGATTACACACACACGTACTCAAGCTTATAGGATAATAATAGATTTTCATAAAGAACTGGATCAGGAAAATTACACATTTTTCTATTATCTGAGAAAGGTAATTTCTTTCAGATGTATTTATTGACCCTGAAGTAATTTATTATCTAAAAATAAAGTGGTCTTGTTTCAAACTACTACATTTTATCTGCATGAAGGAACCAACCTTAGTGTAGGGAAAAAATCAAAGTAGGACATTTCGAGAGACTGAAATTGAAAAAAAGCTTCTGCCAAATTAAGTATGCATCACACTTGAAAACACTGATGTCAAACAGAAACTTCACCAGTCTAAGAAAACTCTTTTGTCCCAGGCTGAAATGCAACAGACTGAAGTTCAATTCAGAAGGCTGGCACTATAATCTATTATTTTTCACCCCAGCCACTGCACTGTTAAAATGGAAGATGTGGCTAATCAATTACCTCAGCCAAAATGGAATATTGCATAGCTTGTAATCTCTGAAGCTTAAAAGAAAATCCGTTTACAAAAATTTAGAGATACATCAAAATGACAAGGGGAATAAAAGTGTCTTCATTTTCAATTAACACCAGCCAGAGTTTTAGAAAGCTGTAACATCCTTATTCCCCTTTTTTCTCACCTCCTTTAAAGTCTTCCAATTTGATCATAAACATGTCATGGAAACAGAATTGATGAGATGTTTACAAAACAGATGTTTTCAAGGGATGCTAATAATATATTTAAATCATAAGATCTACCTTTCCAAAGACACATAAATTATAAGTGATAGAATACAAGGCACACACAAATACATTAAAATATATACCATGGAGCAGACAGAATCGCGGGAGATATCGTCTAGTTGGTATTTATGGGACACCCACTCTGACAGAAAGTTCCCAGATTTGTCCTGAAGAATTAATATCTTTACCTTGTCAAATTATGTACTATCTGTTTCAAAGGTGACTCCAAAAGAAAAGTATAATATTTCACCCTACCCACAACCAAGAGAGAAGAAACGAGAACATTGAGGATGTTATCTGTTTATGAATGAATAAAGGAACACTTGTGTGTATATGTGGATATGTGGTGTGTATACATACATATACACACATACACACTGTCCTGGATTGCACTGTGTCCCCTCAAAATATCTGTAAACTTGGCTAGGTCATGATTCCCTTGTATCATTGTCTACCATTTTATCATCTGATGTGATTTCCCTGTGTGTTGTAAATCCTATCACTATGATGTAATAAGATGGATTAGCTGCAGTTACATTGATGAGAGATTAGATAGTGCCTCAAGCCAATCTCTTTTGAGATATAAAAGAGAGAAGCAAACAGAGAGACATGGGGACCTCATACCACCAAGAAAGCAGTGCCAGGAGCAGAGCGTGTCCTTTGGACCTGAGGTTCCTGCGCTGAGATGCTCCCAGACCAAGGGAAGATTGATGACAAGGACTTTCCTCCAGAGCTGACAGAGAGGGGAAGCCTTCCCCTGGAGCTGACACCCTGAATTTGGACTTGTAGCCTACTGGACTGTGAGAAAATAAACTTCTCTTTGTTAAATTCATCCACTTGTGGTATTTCTGTTTATACCAGCACTAGATGACTAAGACACACACAAATAAATCTTAGTAATGATCAAGTGTTTTTTTCTTAACTTCTTTACAAATGAAATATGCGTACATCTTCTGATGGTGAGTGCCCTCAGCAGGGAACTCTGGTTTGCCTGAGATTTGACTGTTGCTGATGACATGTTCTTCCAATTTCTTTCTTTGCTTCTCTGCTTGGCCATACCTTTCTCACACTAAACAGGGGTTTTTGACTTGGGGAACTCTTCACCCAACACATACCAGGAAGATTATTCTGGTAGCCCATCTTCAGTTTTACTATCAGCACACGCAGTGGTTCTCAGTTGGGGGTAACTCAGCACCCCAAGGGACATTTGAAAATGCTGGAGATAATTTTAATTGCCATAACCAGGGCAGGGGATGCTATTTGCACCTAGTTGTTAGAATTCAGGGGTGCTGCTAAATATGCTACAATGCACAGAACAGCCCCCTACAACAAAGAATGACACAGTCCTAAACGTCAATAGTGTTGAGATTGAGAAACTGAGTCCCTAGGTGGCACAAATGGTTAATGTGCTTGGCTACTGATCGAAAGATTGGAGATTCAAATCCACCCAGAGACACCTCAGAAGAAGGCCTGGCGATCTACTTCCGAAAAATCAGCCATCGGAAACCCTATGGAGCACAGTTCTACTCTGACACACAGAGTTGCTATGAGTTGGAGACAACTTGACAGCAATTGGTTTTTAGCTAGGTATAGCTAGGTCTGCCATCTAACTAGGCTTGGTGTTGAGCAATTTTATTTTTGGATTTCAGATGCAAAGGGTTGAATTAATGAAACTCACTAGTTCATGTCAATCACTGGACTCTACAATGCCTTGTTTTATTTGTTTATTTTTTATTCCTATTCCCCACCCGACGGCACTGGGTTATTCCCCACCCCACCATTCTAATGTATTTGATGTGTATCCTTTTATTTACATGTGTTTGTAAAGCATTTAGTGGTGTGTTTGCATGCATGTATTTTATGTTATGTACATGGCACTGTACTCTAGACCCACATCATTCTGTTCATTACTTTTTTTCCATACAGTATTGTTTTTAAGATCTATCAGTGATGCTGTGTGTCTATCCGCTTTATACACATATTAGAAAGTACACTCTTTCTAATTGCTGAGAGATATTTTAGAGTATGTTTTCACCACAGTTTACTAAATATCCTGCCCACCTCTGCCAGTAATGGCATTTCCAACATTCCACTACTATCAACAACACCATGATGAACATCCTCAAAAATGTCCCTTATGTATCTGTGTGAGAATTTTCCTCAGACATACACCTAAACCCTAGGAGAGGAATTATTCAGTATTTTTTCAGATATTATCACTGTTGCTTTCCAAGCAATGATGTGAGATAGGCATCATTGCTTGCCATTGTAGAAATTGGGAAACTG
Organism: Loxodonta africana; assembly: GCF_030014295.1. Lineage (NCBI taxonomy): Eukaryota > Metazoa > Chordata > Mammalia > Proboscidea > Elephantidae > Loxodonta > Loxodonta africana. The sequence continues at coordinate 12,845,953 of NC_087369.1, read as the reverse complement.
AAGTTTAGAGAGATTATATAAGTTGCCCAAAGTCACCCAGCAGAGCTGGAATTCAACTGTTCAGACTCTCTGAAGCTCATGCCTTTCTCTTTCCCTAGAAGGCTCCAGATACAGAAGAGAATGAAGCCAAGAACAGAAGTGGTACTGACAGAAGGGAGACACAGAGGGGTTTGTGTGAGAGTCTATACTCACATGACAGAGGCGTAACTAAAGTATAGCAGGCAGGGCGCATGCCCTGGGTGGCGCTTGAGGAGGGGCGCCAATGAGCAGTTTCTATTGGCTACCACAGCTTCTATCACCAGCTGTGGGAGAACATTCAGCAAATTAACACTAATTGCCCTAGGCATTATTTTCTGTTGTTAGGCCCCTGCTCACATCCTAGCATCATCTATCCTCCCTCAGATGTGATGTCTTTCTCTACAGTCTTTCTTTATTTCCCAGGATCCTCAGGAGCAAATCTCACAGGAACAACTGGACTTAGCACAGGAAGGATGAGGAAGACCTGGGGACCTGAGCGTCAAGCCCAAAGGAGGCCTCACAGAGAGACTTGACACCTCTTCTGCTTTTGAATATCTTCACCACTCATTCTTTTGCTCATTTTCAATAGAAGTTAATCAGCTACTTTGTGTAGCACATTTGTCAAACAAAACCTACCATTCAGGAGACTGTGGCCCTCTGTGTGTTTCCCATACTACAACTAGGATAGCACCCACGTTCGGACTGCTATCTGAGCCATCATATCCATGATCCTCAGGGAGACCCGCCAGATGGCTATGGACCTAAAGACCAGAGGGGAGGGTTGGCTGCAGAGCTCAGACCAACTTCTTGCTTGTGTCCATTGAGACCTCACTGCACAGAAGCATGTTGGAGATATCTCGTACCTTGCTTATAGGAACCCCTAGCAGTACCTCCTTCCCATATAAAACAAGGAGATTGAATGAGGAATTATGCAACAGTGGCAGGGCCACTCCTCCATTACACATGACAATATGTTGAGGGGCCCACAGAAATATTTACCTCATAATTCCTTTTAAACTCAGAAGAAAACAAAGAATATACTAATAATATATTATGATGAATCCTGCCGGGATGACCTGGATTATATTTGTCTTTATACCACAAAGTCTTCATGTGTAGATAGATAGATATAGATATAGACACAGATAGAGATATAGATGTGTGTATGTGTGTGTGTGTGTATTATGTACATGTTGTTGTTGGGTGCTGTCAAGATGATTCCAACTCATGGTGACCCCATATGACAGAATAGAACTGCCCCATAGAGTATTCTTGGTTGTGATCTTTATGGAAGCAGATTGCCAGATCTTTCCTTTGTGGAGCAGATGGGCGGGTTCCAACTGCCAACCTTTTGGTTAATAGCTGAGTGCATTTATATATATATAAATACACTTTTTTTTATGGGGAAGGGACCTATAAAGGCAAAAGTGCCTTGGGCCCATAGAGACATCACTTGGTCCTGATAGTGGGAAGTACATGGTCTGTGAAGACAGAATGACCAGGTTCCGATTCCTGCTTTGTCCTCATTAGCTTCATGTTCTTTATCTTGCTGGATTTCATTCTCCTCCTCAGGGAAACTGGGACATGGTTTCCTCAGAGAGTTGCAGGGAGGCTTAAATGACATGACGCTTCGGCTGACAGGTGCTAAACAACCATTGGCTCTCCTCCTTCCCCTGCCACCTTACAATGACCAATAGCCTGATCACAGGGGCAAACATTTTAGGAAGCACTTAGCCAAGATTTGCTCCTTGTCCTGCCTCTAAGCTCCTACAACCTCCTGCCAGATAATTAAACCCGGCCTTGTCCTCTCCATGTGAGGGAGTAAACAGAAATCACATAATGGTCTTAAAATCACCTCCTGCCTCTTCCTGGAAAAATCCCAATTTTGACTAAAAGAAACTGAGGTAAATGAAGGAGCCAGGTCCTAGACCTAACCCTTTCTCATTTTTACTCCAAGAGCTGGGAAGTAGCAAAAAGTGATACTACAAATAGTATTGGAAGAAGGTATGGCTTGGTTCACGTCAAAGATCTGTCCCTGAGGAGGTGAAAATAAATCCAGATTTCATGAATCAGGCCACGCTTACCCTATCGAAAACAAACAAAAACATTTACACTTAAATGTGACTATTTGATGTTTAATTTAAAAATAAGAATATGACATTAACAAAACCACTTCCAGGTAAGAGCATACTAACACCAGAGAAGAACTGATAGGATGCTTTAAAGTTATAGAGGAAAGATGAAGGAAGCTGTGTCTAAAAGGAATCTAGAATTCACCTTAGAAATGACAGAAAGTATGTGTGTGTATAGACATTTGTATGTATGTGTGCATACAGAGATAGTAGATAGATTACCATTTGGAAGGAAATTGGGGTACAGAAGTAGTTCCAGGAGCCCATCTCCAGTTGGGTCCACCTGGACTAAACCTGGCTGGGATCAAAGTTTACGTACCAAAGACACTTCCACCCCTTCTCCTTCCAGTAAAGGGGCCTCACCTGAACTCAGCTTCCCATAAGCCCGTTGGCTCCCTTTCTTTGATAAAAAACCAAAAACCCAACCCGTTGCCATTAAGCCAATTCCGACTCATAGAGAACCTACAGGACAGAGTAGAACTGCCCCATAGAGTTTCCAAAGAGTGCCTGGTGGATTTGAACTGCTGACCTTTTGGTTAGCAGCTGTAGCTCTTAACCACTATGCCACCAGGGTTTCCTTCCTTCGATAGAAGGGGCTGTAAGTTCCCATGTACCCCAAGGGCTCAGGTCCTGGGCAACTGGCATTTCCAGGCAAGTCCTGCAAGCAGCTGGCACCCAAATCTAGCCTGCCCAGCTCCAACCTTCTGGTTATTCCACCTCTAACAAGGCTGCTCTCTTGATGTCCTAGAAGAAGGAAAACTCACAAGGGCAGGATGCCCCACTGGAACATTGACCCCCAGTATATGTACAGCCAAATGCCCTGACCTCAGCATGCCTGTCTGTGGGGTGTCCATGCCACTCACCTCTTGCCAAAGCTGGTCTTACAAGTTTGCCTTTCCCCACAGGGCCTATTCATAAGGTTTTCACTGGCTAATTCTTTTCAGAAGTAGACCGCCAAGTCCTTCTTCCTATGCTGGTAGTTGAAATGCAAAAGTTGGAAACAAAGAAGAAAGATCAGTAGTTGGAAAATATGGCCTTGGTGATAGAAATGATGCCAGAAATCACATGCTAGAATTTTGCAAGACCAAGACTTCATTGCAAATACCTTTTTTTACCAACATAAATGCTGACTATACACATGGACCTCACCAGATGGAATACACAGGAATCAAATCGACTACATCTGTGGAAAGAGACAATGGAAAAGCTCAGTATCATCACTCAGAAGAGGGCCAGGGGCCAACTGTGGAACAGAGCATCAATTGCTCATATGCAAGTTCAAGTTGAAACTGAACAAAATTACAACAAGTTGACAAGAGCCAGAGTACAACCTTGAATATATCCCAAATGAATTTAAAGACCATCTTAAGAATAGGTTTGACACATTGAACACTAATGACCGAAGACCAGACGAGTTGTGCAATGACATCAAGGACATCATACATGAAGAAAGCATGAGGTCATTAAACAGACAGGAAAGAAAGACCAAAATGGATGTCAGCAGAGACTCTGAAACTTGCTCTTGAACATTGAGCAGCTAAAGCAAAAGAAAGAAATGATGAAGTAAAAGAACTGAAGATTTCAAAGGGAGGCTCGAGAAGACAAAGTAAAGTATTATAATGACATGTGCAAAGAGCTGGAAATGGAAAACCAAAAGGGAAGAACACGCTCAGCATTTGTTAAGCTGAAAGAACTGAAGAAAAAAATCTAAGACTCAAGTTGCAATAGTGAAGGATTCTATGGGGAAAATATTAAACAACGCAGGAAGCATCAAAAGAAGAAGGAAAGAATATACAGAGTCATTATACTAAAAAGAATTGGTCAATGTTCAACCATTTCAAGAGGTAGAACATGATCAGGAACCAACGGTACTGAACGAAGAAATCCAAACTGCACTGAAGGCACTGGCGAAAAACAAGGTTCCAGGAATTGACAGAATATCAAGTGAGAAGTTTCAACAAACAGATGAAGTGCTGGAAGCGCTCACTCATCTATGTCAAGAAATTTGAAGACAGCTACCTGGCCAACTGACTGGAAAAGATCCATATTTATGCCTATTCCCAAGAAAGGTGATCCAACCAAATGCAGAAATTATGGAACAATATCATTAATAGCACACGCAAGCAAAATTTTGCTGAAGATCATTCAAAAGCAGCTGCAGCAGTATATCGAGAGGGAACTGCCTAGAAATTCAATCTGGATTCAGAAGAAGACATGGAACCAGGGATATCATTGCTGATGTCAGATGGATCCTGGCTGAAAGCAGAGAATACCAGATGGATGTTTACCTGTGTTTTATTGACTACGTAAAGGCATTCAACCGTATGAACCATAACAAATTATGGATAACATTGTGAAGAATGGGAATTCCAGAACACTTAATTGTGCTCATGAGGAACCTGTACACAGATCAAGAGGTAGTTGTTTGGACAGAACAAGGGGATACTGCATAGTTTAAAGTCAAGGAAGGTTTGTGTCAGGATTGTATTCTTTCACCATACCTATTCAATCTGTATGCTGAGCAAATAATTGGAGAAGCTGTACTATATGAAGAACAGGGCATCACGATTGGAGGAAGACTCATTAACAACCTAAGTTATGCAGATGACACAATCTTGCTTGCTGAAAGCGAAGAGGACTTGAAGCACTTACTGATGAAGATCAAAGACACATAAAGAAAACAAAAATCCTCACAACTGGACCAATAAGCAACATCACGAAAAACAGAGAAAAGATTGAAGTTGTCAAGGAATTCATTTTACTTGGATCCACAATCAACAGCCATGGAAGCAGCAGTCAAGAAGTCAAAAGACTCATTGCTTTGGGCAGATCAGCTGCAAAGGACCTCTTTAAAGTGTTGAAAAGCAAAGACGTCACCTCGAAGACTAAGGTGCGCCTGACCCAAGCCATGGTATTTTCAATCGCATCATATGCATCTGAAAGCTGGACAATGCATAAGGAAGACTGAAGAAGAATTGACACCTATGAATTGTGGTGTTGGTAAGGATATTGAATATACCATGGACTGCCAAAAGAACAAACAAATCTGTCTTGGAAGAAGTACAACCGGAATGCTCCCTAGAAGCAAGGATGGTGAGACTGTGTCTTAATACTTTGGATGTGTTATCAGGAGGGATCAGTCCCTGGAGAAGGACATCATGCTTGATAAAACACAGGCTCAGTAGAAAAGAAGAAGATTGTCAACGAGATGGATTGACATAGTGGCTATAACAATGAGCTGAAGCATAATAAAGATTGTGAGCATGGTGCAGGACCAGGCAGCGCTTTGTTCTGCGGTATACAGGGTCACTATGGGCCGACACTGACTCGACGGCACCTATCAACATAGGGCCTACTCCTTAACCCATACTGTGTAATATGCAATTTGATGGATGACCCAAAGGCAGCCAAACGAACCACCTGGCATGACAAATTTAAGCTAAAATGTTAGTGGTCACCATGCCTGGTAGTAGGATGATTAAAACCAAAACCAAACCCGTTGCGGTCGAGTTGATTCCGACTCATAGCGATCCTATAGAACAGAGTAGAATTGCCCCGTAGAATATCCAAGGAGCGCCTAGTGGATTTGAACTACCAGCCTATTGGTTAGCAGCCATAGCACTTAACCACTATGCCATCAGGGTTTCCAGTAGGATGACAGGCAATAGCTATTTTCTTCTTTCACTTTTTAGTCTTTTCAAATTTCTACTTTACCCTTAGAATCGGGAGAAATCCTTGTTAGCTGAGATGAACCTGAAACCACCTGCTATGGGTTGAATCGTGCCCGCCCCCCCCTCCCCAAAAGATATGTTCAAGTCCTAACCCCTGGTACCTATGAATATGATCTTATTTGGAAATAAGGTCTTTGGGGATGTAATCAAGTTAAGATGAGGTGATAATGCATTTGGGTGGGTCCCACAGCCAGTGACCAGTGCCTTTATAAGAGAACTGAGAGGGAGAATTGGACCCAGAGATACAGAGACACAGACTAACAGGGAAGAAGGCCACATGATGACAGAGGCAGAGAATGGAATGACGCAACTGCAAGCCAAGGAATGCCAAGGAGTGCTGGCAACCACCAGAAGTTGGAAGAGGCAAGGAAGGATCTTCCCCTGGAGCCTTCAGAGAGAGCATGGCTCAGCTGACACCTTGATTTTAGACTTCCGGCCTGCAGAACTATCAGAAAGTATATTTATATTGTTTAAGCCACCCAGTTTGTGGTACTTTGTTATGGCAGCTCTAGGAAATGAAGACATAACCCCAACAGTAGTCCCTCAAAAAAAAAAAGAGAAATCTATATGGTAATTCAGTCTGGTATTAATCACTGGTTCCTTTAGAGATGTAATCTATGAGATACCAATTTTAAAAGGAATCTTACCCACTCTCCATTTATCACCCTAACACCTGCTAAAAGAGAAACTCATCCATGGCTTCCTACTGTAGGAGAGAACAGTCTCTGCTACAAAACATTCTTTCTTATAAAATGTCTTGCTGCATCTTTACAAGGTTGCTTTCCCTCCAGGACTTTCAGGGAAAGCTGTTCTTGTGAGAAATAATAAATCAAGCTAAATAAAAGATGGCCTAAAAAAAAGATTTGCACTTCCATTTACAAGAATGGATAGTGGCAGTAGATGAACCAAAGTCACCTCATTTTATTCACAGTCCTAACAAGAGTGGTTATCTGGTTTCCCAGCCTTTAGAAAGTAAAAGCAGCAAAATAGGACAAGGATGGAGAAAGAAGTTTCGGAGAAGGAGACTACAGGGCTGGCAGCGATGTGCAGACACACAGACCTGCCCAACTCCAAGGGGAAGAAGGAAGAGGCAGCAAGAGATATGTTTTAAGTAGATTAAAAAGTTTGCAAATAAAAAATTAGTGAGATACTGTCACGGACTGAATTGTGTCCCACAAAAAATATGTGTATCAATTTGGTAAGGCCGTAATTTCCAGTATTATGTGATTGTCCACCATTTTGTCATCTGATGTGATTTTCCTATGTGTTGTAAATCCTATCACTATGATATTAATGAGATGGATTAGCGGCAGTTATGTTGATGAGATCTACAAGATTAGATTGTGTCTTAAACCAATCTCTTTTTGAGATATAAAAGAGAGAAGCGAACAGAGAGACATGGGGACCTCACACTACCAAGAAAGAAGTATTGGGAGCATAGTGTGTCCTTTGGACCCGGATCCCTGCACTGAGAAGCTCCTTAGCCAGGGGACGATTAATGACAAGGACCTTCCTCCAGATCCAACAGAGAGAGAAAGCCTTCCCCCGGAGCTGACGCCCTAAATTCAGACTTCTAGTCAACTAGACTGTGAGAGAATAAACTTCTTTGTTAAAGCCATCCACTTGTGGTATTTCTGTTACAGCAGCACTAGATGACAAAGACAGATACTACTGGGCCAGGCAAACAAAGAAAGTTGACTTTTCTTGTCTTGTTTTAAAAACAGCAACTGGTACATAGTAGGCACTTTGTTAATGTTTGTTGGATGAATGTTGAATGGATGAATAACATGGAGCCCTGGCAAGAGATGCAGTGAAATGGCCACACAGACATTCCTGGCATCAGTGGAAATTGTATTTTCTTTTTCAAAAATAATTTAGAAAAATATATCAGGCCTTTAAGATATCTGCAACCTTGGATCCAGCAATTATATTTTTAGGAATCTGATCTAAGGAAATAATCCTAAAATCAGAAAAAGCCATATGTAAAATATTTTCAATTGACAAGCTATTAGCAGTAACATTGCAAACAAGTCAAATTTCAAAAAAAAAAAAAAAGGAATGGTTATATCTTAGTGGAATATTACACAACCAGTGATATGCAACATTCAGGAAAATTTGTAAAAATATAAAAAGATGCTTTAAATTAAGTTTATCTGTCTATCTATTTACACACACATATATGCATGCATATATGTGTGTACATGTATGTATATGTACAAAAACATATATAGCATTGTAATTCTGCTTTAAAAGAATATGCATTATTTCCTATACCAACTATTTCCCAGAGTAAACAAACAGTTGTTGAAGGAAAGTTTCTCTTTATAAAAGTATTGCAGCTAATAAATGAAGATTGAATGAAAGGATTAGATTAACAATGATGAATTAGTCATCATTGCTGGGTAAGAAAATACCCCAGAACATAAAGGCTTAAAACAACACTGTGGGTCAAGAATTCAAGAGTATCCTAGCTAGAGGCTCTGGCTCAGAATTTTTCATGAGATTGTCAACAAGAGGTCAGTTGGGGCTGCAGTCATCTGAAGGCTTGACTTCCAACATGGTCCTCATGATGTGGCCACTGGCTTTGCCTAGTGTGAGTGACCCAAGAAAAGGGGGGAACACAAACTACACTCTTTTGTGACCTAACCTCTCAAGTGACATGTCATCACTTCTATATGCTGTGGGTCACGCAGACCAAACCTGATACAATTCGAGAGAAGACTAAACCAGGGTGTGAATACCAGGATGCAGGGACCATTGGGAGCCATCTTGGAGTCTGGCTACCACAAACACCATTTTGCAACCCCTAATGAATTGAGGGGTTCATTAGGGGTTTGCTAGGGTCACTCTGGGTCAGAATTGACTCGAGGGCAACAGGTATGGTATATATATAATGAATTGATGAATCTACACTATAATCATCAGTGGCTGCTGACATCGCAAGAGAGCCAACCAGACAGGAAGGCTCACTGACATAAAGAACAACAGCAGCTATGAAGCAGTCTTACCCAAAAAGTTGAACTTGAATCAGTCTAAGCCTCTGGTTCTATCTACTAATGTACAGGAAATAAAGGGGACAGAGGAACGTGTTAAACAATATCAATGAAAAAAAACCTACTGCTATTTTTTTTTTATTGAGTCAATTGCAACTCATAGCGATCCCAAGAGGGTTTCCAAGGCTGTAAACCTCTATGCAAGCAGGCGGCCACATCTTTCTCCCCAGGAGTCGCCAGTGGTTTCAAACCGCCGACCTTTCAGTTAGTTGATCACTTTAACCACTCCGTTAAACAATACCATGTGAATGCAATCAGCAAAATCGAACTGTGAGCAATTTCACGAGACAAAGGAGCTATTTTTTTTTAAATGAATGTATGGGGATTGAAAAAGAGAGAGAGGAAGGGAAAAACCTACAGAGTCAAAGAGACTAAGGGACATCTCAGCAACTGCAATGTTTGAAAATTATTTCAATCTCAATATGAACAAATCAGTAGTGAAAAAAAACCTAAGCATGTAAATATAAATAAAAGAGAAACATGAAAGTAGACACAAATACAAAACTGAGCACAAGAGAATTGAGAACGAGAAATAATCTGATAATATGTCTCTACCTACTCCTGGCATGTTGTGCAATAGTTTGCACGTAGTCAAAATCATGTTTAATTCTTATAAATCATTTCAGAAGCAACCATTTTCACTGTAAGAAATCTGTAAAACAAGGAAAATCACAAAAAAGAAACTTAAAAAATCTCACCATTCTGAGCTAACCACAGTTAAAATTTCTGTGGATTTTTAAAATTCTTTTTTCTATGCATATGTAATTTATAAAATAACCATTTATTGACCCATTAACCCAAAAACCAAACCCACTGCCATCGAGTCGATTCTGACGCATAGCGACCCTGTAGGACAGAGTAGAACTGCTCTATAGCGTTTCCAATGAGCACCTGGCAGATTCGAACTGCCAACCTCTTGGTTAGCAGCCGTAGCACTTAACCAATACGCCGCCGGGGTTCCCTACTGACCCATTAGAACATTTCAATTTGACTAGCTCTCAATTTAGACCTAATTCATTATTTTGTAAGAGTCTGGATTTATGTTACAAGGTTGATGTTTTAAATGTGAGACCTCACTTCATTTTCTAGAATTATTTTGACATCATAGCTAATTACTACTTAATATTTTATTTATACATAATTTTGTGCAAAATTTTTTTTAATGCTTCTCTTTATAAAGGTGTTTTTATGTGATATAATATCTGGAATTTATGTCAAAATAATATGGAGAGTGACAGACGAGGGTAAAAGTATAGCTAAAACAAGATGAAACAAGATTAGCTATGAGTCCATAATGGCAGAAGCTGATGATCATACCTGGGGGCTCAATATTCTACCGGGTCGACTTTTGTTTATGTTTAAAATTTTCCATGATAAAAAGCTGAAAACAAAGGAAACATTTTATAAATTACTTTCGTAGACTTAGGTCAAATTTTTAAAGATCACGGAATTTTTTTCTTTGTTTTTATTGTGCTTTAATTGAAAGCATACAGCTCAAGTGAGTTTCTCATACAAAAATTTACACAAATTATTGTGTGACCCTTGTTGCTCTCTCTATAATGTGACAGCACACTCCTCCTTTCTAACCCAGATGTCCTATGTCCATTCAACCAGCTCCTGTACCTTTTTGCCTTCTCATCCTGCCTCTGGAGAGGAGCTGCCCATTTAGTCTCATGTATCTACCTACTTGAACTAAGAAGCACACTCTTCACAAGTATCATTTTATGTCTTAGAGTCCAGTCTATTCTTTGTCTGAAGAGTTGGCTTTGGGAATGGTTTTAGTTCTGGGTTAACAGAGAGTCCAGGGGCCATGTCTTCCAGGGTTCCTCCAGTCTCAGTCAGACCGTTAAATCTGATCTTTTTACTATAATTTGAGCTAGGTACCCCACTTTTCTCCTGCTCTGTCAGGGAGTCTCTGTTGTGTTGCCTGTCAGGGCAGTCACTGGTGGTAGCCAGGCACCACCTAGTTCTTCTGGTCTCAGGATGATGGAATCTCTGGTTTATGTGGCCCTTACTGCCTCTTGGGCTAATATTTTCCTTGTGTCTTTGGTGTTCTTCATTCGCCTTTGCTCCAGGTGGGTGGGAAGCAATCGTAAGCTTTTAAGACCCCAGACGCCACTCACCAAAGTGGGATGCAGAACACTTTCTTAATAAACTTTGTTATGCCAATTGACCTAGATGTCCCCTGAAACCATGGTTCCCAGGCCCCCACCCCTGCTACTCTGTCCTTCAAAGCGTTTGGTTGTACTCAGGAAACTTCTTAGCTTTTAGCTTAGTCCAGTTGTGCTGACTTCCTCTGTATTGTGTGATGTCCTTCCCTTTACCTAATATAATTCTTGTCTACTATCTAGTTAGTGAATACTCCTCTTCTTCCCTCCCTGTCCTCGTAACCATCAAAGGATATTCTCTTCGTTTAAACCTTTTCTTGAGTTCTTATAATAGTGGTCTCATACAATATTTGTCCTTTTGTGACTGATTAATTTCACCCAGCATAATGCCTTCCAGATTCATTCACGTTATGAAATGTTTCCTGGATTCATCATTGTTCTTTATCATTGTGTAGTATTCCATTGTGTGAATATACCATAATTTGTTTATCTAGTCATCCGGTGGTGGGGCCCCAGGTTGTTTCCATCTTTTTGCTATTGTGAACAGTGCTGCATTGAACATGGGTATGCATATATCTATTCAAAAGATTGCTGGATTTTTATTTTATGTGGAAAAACCATTGTTGTTGCTAGGTGCCATTGAGTTGGTTCCTATTCATAGCAACCCTATGTACAACAGAACAAAATATTGCCTGGTCCTGTGCCATCCTCCTGATCACTAAGAACAAAACAGCAACTCCCTGTTAAACTTTCAGAACAATAACCACAAGAGGCCAACTGTCAAATATTAACAAATATTAACACTAAGACCAGAACCTTGAGCCCAAAAGTCAGAGAAGAGCTTATTAACAAAGTAAAAACTCATTCTCCTAGGCAGAGACTTAGCAGGAAAATGAGATATGCTATGATAATGGTTTTTTTTTATGATAATGAGATTAGGACTGTATTGCTCTTGTGTAGGATGTTAAAAAATGTGAATACCTGTAGTTGTATGGTTTGTTAAGAACGTCCTCCTCCCTCAGAGTATAAAGGATCTAACCAGTGTAACCCAAGACAGGCAGAATCTGAGGAGTACCTTCCCCTATCCCTAAACTTGCGTATGAGCCCCGAATAATTCCTCTCCTTGTTCCTCACCCTGTTGTCTTTATTGGCAAAAGTCGCAGCGGGCCGCCGGGTAACACTGATAACGTGTCCTAAGCATGAGACAGAGTCTCACCATTCTCACTTCAAAGGAGCCCTCTGGCTGTATTTCTTCCAAGACGGATTCATTTGTTCTCCTGGAAGTCCATGGTATATTCAATACCCTTTGCCAACACCACAGTTCAAAGGCATTAATTCTTCTTCGGTCTTCCTTATTCATTGCCCAGCACTCACATGCATATGAGGCAACTGAAAATACCACAGCTTGGGTCAGGTGCATCTTAGTCCTCAAACTGACATCTTTATTTTTCGACACTTTAAAGATGTCTTTTCCAGGAGATTTGCCCAATGCAATGCGTCTTTTGATTTCTTGACTGCTGCTTTCATGAGCGTTGATTGTGGATCCAAGTAAGATGAAATCCTTGACAACTTCAATCTTTTCTCCATTTATCATGATGTTGCTTACTGGTCCAGTTGTGAGGATTTTTGTTTTCTTTATGTTGAGGTACGATCCATACTGAAGGCTGTAATCTTTGATCTTCATCAGTAAGTGCTTCAAGTCCTCTTCACTTTCAGCAAGCAAGGTTGTGTCATCTGCATATGGCAGGTTGTTAATGAGTCTTCCTCCGATCCTGACACCGTGTTCTTCTTCATATAGTCCAGCTTCTCAGGTTATTTGCTCAGCATACAGATTAAATAAGTATGGTGAAAGGATACAACCCTGACACACAGCTTTTCTGACTTTAAACCACGTAGTATCCCCTTGTTCCACTCGATCAACTGCCTGTTGGTCTACGTACAAGTTCCACATGAGCACAATTAAGTGTTCTGGAATTTCCATTCTTCACAATGTTATCCATAATTTGTATGATCTACTCAGTTGAATGTTTTTGCATAGTCAATAAGACAGAGGTAAACATCTTTCTAGTATTCACTGCTTTCAGCCAAGATCCATCTGACATTAGCAATGATATCCCAAGTAATAAAAAACCGTTACTTCTGTTATAAACATGAAATATATTTCATTGGACAGACAAATCTTCTTTCTTTATTCAAGAGTGTATTAGTTTCCTAGGGCTGCTGTAACAAAATACCCAAATTGTGGGTGGTTTTAAAAAACAGAAATTTCTTATCTTACAGTTGTGAAGCCTATAGTCTGAATTCAGGGTGTCCTCGGGAACATATTCTAAGCATGGCTCTAGGGGAAGATCCTTTCTTGTCTCTCCCGGCTTGTGGTAGCCCCAGGCGTTCCCTAGTGTGTACATTCATCTTCACATGGCCATCTTTCCTCTGCCTTTCTGTGTTTTTCTCTATTTTTATAGGATACCATTCAGAGCTGGTTAGGACCATTCTTAACTCCAGTTAACTGATAACATCTTCAAAGACCTTATTTCCAAACAAGGTCATGTTCACAGGTAGTATGAGTTAGGCCTTCAACATATCTTTTGGGGGACACAATTTAACCCAGAAGGAGCCCTGATGGTGTAGTGGTTAAGCACTTGACTGTTAACCAAAAGGTTGGCAGTTCAAACCCACCAGCCGTTCTGCAGGAGAAAGATGTGGCAGTCTGCGTCTGTAAAGATTATGGCCTTGGAAACCCTGCGAGGCAGTTCTACTCTGTCCTATAGGGTCACTAGGAGTCAGAATTGACTTGATAGCAGTGGGTTTGGTTTGGGGTTTTAATTTAACCCATAACAAAGAGGTACCTGGAATACATATAAAAAAAAAAATATATATATATATATATATATATTTTTTTTACATTTTGGATTTAGAGTCCACACGGAGAAGATCTCTTTGTTACACCAACAAACAGTAAATATTAGAGAGTCATGTAGTAACACTCAAGTTAAAGCACTTAATTTAATACAATTGAGAACAGACTCCATCTTGATAAATTCACTGCAGAACAGCCAACTCTGAAAAATGGCACCGCAATCAAAAGGACCCAGGGATGAATCATCAATCAACCTGGCTACCGTGAATACCATGAGGAGTGATGCACCCCCAAAAACACAACTCTAGGAAGTCTCCAGCAAAAAGAATGTGATTGCCATGAAGTACTAGGTATTCTTCGTGTAAGGGCAGCAATGGTTAAGGGGTAGAATTCTTACCTTCCACACAAGAGAGACCCAGGTTTCATTCCCGGCCAATATGCCTCATAAGCAGCCACCACCCATTTCTCAGTGGGGGTTTGCATGTTGCTATGATGCTAAACAGATTTCAGCAGAGCTTCCAGACTAAGATGGACTAGGAAGAAAGGCCTGGCAATCTAAGTCTGAAAATCAGCCAGTGAAAATCCTATGGATCACAATGGTCTGATCCATAACTGATCACGGGAATAGCACAGGACTGGGCAGCCTTTCATTTGGTTGTGCGTGGGGTCGCAATGAGTCGGGGGCTGACCCCATAGCAGCTAATAACAACATTGTTTATGGAATGCTATCTTAATTCAGTATTTCCAGGTGACGAAAATACACTCAGATGCTCTCCAGTTGACTTGACTGAAATACACAACTCAGCCAACCACACTGAAAAGCGTTGTTCATATCAAGTCATTCTGTTTGCAAGTCCTGGTATCAAGCCAATTCTGTAGCACATGGTAGGAACAGAACTTAGATTTGGTACATTTAGATACAGAAAATCTCGGGAACAGAAAAGTATCCTCAGGAAAAGAGTATTCTTCTTAAGATTATTATTTACAATAAGACAGTGAAGACAAAGTAATGTTTCAAAATATGAACAGTCTACTAGAACAATAGTTTCTCAAGAAAATATACTGTAAAGTGTACATGGAAAGCATGTGGATGTTTGTATGAAGGAAACCGGGTCGCAAAGTAAATGGCATGTTGTAAACTGTTCATTTTCCAACTGCAAAGGCCTGGATCCTTCTGAGGTGACAATTTACCAGGTAATCTAGGAAATCAAAATGAAACCACTGTCATTTCTAAGTATTCAACAAACTCATTACTGGCGCTTCTGAATTATTTTATGTCTGTTGCGAAATACAGGAAAAGGGGTGTTCGTTTCAACTTAGCTCCTCCCATGCCCTCTCAAGCCTCGAATCACCAACATCAGCCTAAAAAAAACACCCAGTGCCTCACGAGCATATTTAACGTCTCAATTTTGGCATCTGTAAAGAAAGTGCTTCAACAGATGAGGGACAAGGAAATAGGACAAGAATCAAACAAGATGGTTTCTGTTATGGACTGAATTGTGTCCCCCATAAATATGTGCTATAAATCCTAACCCCTATACCTGTGGTTATAACCGCATTTGGGAATGGGTTTTCTTTGTGATGTTAATGAGGCAGTATTACTGTAGGGTGTGACTTAAATCAATCTCTTTCGAGGTATAAAAGAGCAGATTAAACAAGGCAGACAAGCATAGATGGGGGAAGATGGATTCCACATGAGATGGCCAAGAAACAGGAGCTGAAAAGAGACAAGGACCTTCCCCCAGGAGCCAGCAGAGAGAGAAAGCCTTCCCCTAGAGCTGGCGCCCTGAATTCAGACTTCTAGCCTCCTAAACTGTGAGAAAGTAAATTTTTGTTTTGTTAAAGCCACCCACTTGTGGTATTTCTGTTATAGCAGCACTAGATAAATAAGACAGTTCCTAAAGGAAAAAAAAAAAGCTTTAGAAAAACTAAACCGATGGATGGAAATTTCAAATTATAAAAAGGTGCCATTCAGCAGGCTGGTCAGTGAAGCAGAACAATATCTGTGCACGGGTGTGGACTCATTTCCCTCAAGGAAGCATAGTGGAAAAAGGGCTCCTCCCAGACAAGCAGAGACACACCCTCTGGTGCTAGAAGCCTGGTCCTACCAAGTTGGAGGGAAGGAGCCAGCCCTCTGCTTGAGTGCTCCAGTGGAAGGGGAAATCTCAAAATGAAAAGACAATACAAGGGAAGCATCACTTTTAAGGGACTGGAGAGAAAGGCAAAAACCACTCTTGAACAAGTAACGTGAGGGTTTATTTTTCTTTTATTATTTTACTACTTTATTTTATTTTGAAATAATTCTTAGAGAGACTCAGGGTCCAGAGGCTGAGAGGAGGAACATTTTAGAAGCCCTTTGCAGCCTGTGGCAGGGGTAGGAGAAGCTCAGGCAACAACCGCTCTTCTAGTGCGGTATAACTCGTCGATCTAAAGCCCTCTGCGGGTTGTCTGTGTGGAGCCAGGGAATGCCCAATGCAATTTTACTTGAACATGAGCTATGTGGGCAAGGATACACAACAGAAGTTAAACACATCCCTTCACACTTGCAAAACAGGCACTTAGTAAAAGCAACTTTTGGGGATAGATAGCTAGCTACTGTGGAGTCAACTCAGACTCGTGGCAACCTTACGCACAACAGAACCAAATGTTGCCCAGTCCTGCATCATCCTCACAATTACCAGCATGTTTGAGTCTATTGTGGTGGCTATTGTGCCAATTCATCTCACCTAGGGTCCCCCTCACCCTCGCTGGTTCTCTACTTCTCCAAACACAATGTCCTCCTCCAGTGACTAATGTTTCCTGGTGACATGTCCAAAGCAAGTGAGTCAAACAATGCTCTGTTATGACCCATAGAGTTTTCACCGGCTGATTTTCAAAAATAGATTGCCAGGCCTTTCTTCCTAGTTTGTCTTAGTCTGGAAGCTCCAATGAAACCTGTAGACCATGGGTGGCCCTGCTAGTATTTGAAATACTGGTGACATAGCTTCCAGCATCACAGCAACATACAAGCCACCACAGTAGGACAGACTGGCAGATGGGTAGTGGTGGACTTTCGGGGAGGGGGATTCTCTCACTCCCCTCGGTGCACACAGTGGGCTGCACATCCCCCTCCAGCCCTCTGCTGAACCATCCCAGGAGACAGAGGCCCAGAACTCTGCCAGAAGCCCCTTCCTGTGCAGCCCTGTGGACACAGCCTGGCCCAGGCAGCAGGCCGGAAAACCAGGCACAAAACAAAAGGCAGCATTTTCACATCAGCTTTTACAGCTGCTAGTAGCTGTCATTCAGTACCTAAGAAAAGGAAGTCCAGAGGCCGACAAAAGGAGACAGCCTTTCTATTCTGGTGTCTTATTTGCAGGTAAAAAGTAAAATATGACCACATAAAGTACTAATGGATCACAGATGAAATACGAGATGTTAACAGTTTATAGAAAAGTGCTGATGTCCAAAAAAAAAAATCATTAACTATTGAAAGGGCTTTGAAATCTAGACCTTTTCCTATAAACACAAGGACTCAAACATTTGAAGTCCTGGGAATGTTAAAGCTAGTAAATGTGTTTGGAAAAAGGTAACTATCTCTCTAATTGCCCTTTACTTGCCAAATAGCATTTCACACCATCAAATGGCCTTTCTCACAGGATATGAAGTCATTTTCTAGAATCTAAAAGACATGAGAATCAAGTAAGGAAAAGGCTAGGCCTCCATGTACCACTCTCAAGTAATAAGCACATTCAATACGTGCTGTTTGATGCTATTAGTATGGGACCATGTTAATGTACAAAAATAATAAGCACAAGCGCACAATTTGTTTATTATTATGTTAACTTTAGTTAGTCCAGCATCATTTCTGAAATCTCCTTTCTATACAATTATTTTAAATCTATTTAAAATGAAGGAAAAACACCATATTCTCTAGACCAGGAGTCATCAGAATACAACCCATGTGCCAAATCCCGCTCATCATCTATGTTTGTAAATAAAGTTTTATTGGCACCCAGCCATGTCCATTTTCTTCAGTGTTGTATATGGCTGCTTTCACACTACAGTGGCAGAGCTGAGTAGTTATAGGAGACCATATAGCATGCAAAAGTAAAACAACTTACTACTTGGCCCTTTACAGAAAACATTTGCCAACCCACGCACTAGACATATTATTATGTCTCCTCACTATCCCTATGGCACAATAATAACAGATCTGTAAAATTTCAGTATATAGTGTGTTATTTTCCTGAATGACATGAACGGGGTCTATATTAAGTTCTGGTAGATTGGCTGCAATATGGCTGTCAAGGAGTCCTCCCCTGGCTGTGTTGCATGCTGCTCTCACCATCAAGACCTGGCATCTTTTTTCCCTCCCCTTGAATCTGGGATGGCCCTGTGACTTGCTTTGACAAAAGAATATGGCAGAAGAGGACTGGCAGCTTGAGCTTTCACTCTTGGAGCCCTGAGTTACTCTGTGGAAATTCTGTCTTCCCTGCAGGAGAGAGGCCCAGCCAGGTTCCAGACACTCCAGGCACCCCAGCTGTCTTAGTCATCTAGTACTGCTGTAACAGAAACACCACCAGTGGATGGCTTTAACAAAGAGAAATATATCCTCTCACAGTCTAGGAGGCTAGAAGTCAGAATTCAGGGCATCGGTTCCAGGGGAAGGTTTTCTCTCTCTGTCGGCTCTGGAGGAAGGTCCTTGTCATTAATCTTCCCCTGGTGGAGGAGCTTCTCTGAACAGGAACCTTGGGTCCAAAGTACGCACTCTGTTCCAGGTGCTGCTTTCTTGGTGGTATGAGGTCCCCCTGTCTCTCTGCTTGCTTCTCTCTTTTATATCTCAAAAGAGATTGGTTAAAGACACAATTCAATCTTGTAGATTGAGTCCTGCCTCATTAACATAACTGCCGCCTATCCCACCTCATGGGGTCACTATGAGTCAGAATTGACTCGACAGTCACGGGTTTGGTTTTTTTATCCCACCTCATTAACATCATAGAGGTAGGATTTACAACACATAGGAAAATCACATCAGATGACAAAATGGTGGACAATCACACAATACTGGGAATCGTGGCTTAGTCAAATTGATACATATATTTTTGAGGGACACGATTGAATCCATGACACTCCTGAGGGGCCAGTCTTGTGGGTGAAGCCATCTTGGACATCCAAGCCCCAGCTGAGCTCCCAGCTCAATGCAACCACATGACGGACTATGGCCAAAATCAAGTGGGGCAGGAGAATGTCTTAGCTAAGTGTTTTAGTCTCCTAGGGCTGCCATAACAAAATACCAGAAACTGGGTGGCTTTGAAGGACAGAAATTTACTGTCTCACAGTTTTGGAGGCTAAAAGTCAGGAAATTAACACACTACATATTGAAATTTTACATATTTGGGTTTGGGTTTGGGTTATTATTTTGCCATAAGGATAGTGAGGAGAAATAATATGTCTAGGGCGTGGGTTGGCAAATGTTTTCTGTAAAGGGCCAGGTAGTAAACTGTTTTAGTTTTGCATGCTATATGGTCTGTCCATTCTAGGGAAAGATCCTTCCTTGTATCTTCCAGCTTCTCATAGTCCCAGGTGTCTCTTGGCATTCCTTGGCTTGCTGCACCTGCCTCCATTGTTACATAGCCGTTCTTCACCCTGTGTGGCTCTGTCTCTGTATCTCCTCTCCCCTTTTATAAGACACCACCCAGACAGGATCAGGACTCACCCTACTCCTGCATGAACTAGTTTACTGATCACATCTCCAAAGGAAGCTCTTATTTCCAAACAAGGTCACGTTCACAGGTATAGGGGTTAGGACTTCAACGTATCTTTTTGGGGAGACACAATTCAATCCATAGCACTAAGTCTAGCCAACTCACAGGGTCATGAGAATAAATCACTGTTTTAAGCTATCAAGCTTTGTAATTATGCAGCAACAGATTAACTCAACATAAGGTTTTGAAGTTCCATAGTATTCCATAACTTACTTTAGGATACTTAAAAATAGTTTCTAAAACAAGCCAACTCTAACCTCCTTCGTATCTTAAAATCAAGTGCAGTGTGATTACTTTTGTGTGTGGCCTTTCTAGCCACGGCTTTGTAACTCCCACCCAGGTGATTGTGTGATAGGGTAATTATGGCCTACCAAAGGGATTGGATTGGTCGGAAACCCTGGTAGTATAATGGTTAAGGGCTATGGGCGCTAACCAAAAGGTCAGCAGTTCAAATCCACCAGGCACTCCTTGGAAACTGTACGTGGCAGCTCTACTCTGTCCTATAGGGTTGCTACAAGTTGAAATCAACTTGATGGCAACGGGTCTGGTTTTGAGTTTTTAAGGGGATTGGTCAGTTTTTCCTTAAAGAGAGCCAACTCCAGAGCAGAGGAGAGGAGAGGAGCCTACCACTGCCAAGGAAGTAGAAATTGGCAGGAGAGACTGTGCAGTAGGCTTCCCAGATCACGGAGAGAGAAAGCTGAATGCCTTTGGGCAGAGACTGAGGGCCAGGGAGAGGCTTGCCTGTGAACATAGCTGGGGAGAGGCTATCCTGATGGAAGAACTGTATTCTGAGCGTTCTTGAGCCTGAATTGTAACCTATTACTTCCTTAATGAACCCCATAATTGTGAATATGGTCTGTGAGTTCTGGGTGGCCATTGCAATGAATTCTTGAACCCAGTAGATGGTTGGTGTCACAATTAGTAAAGATGGCAGAGAGAGGAGGCTTGTCTGGCCTCCACCTCATGGGAGACAGCCTTGTGCCACTAATCTTGGTTCTCCTTCCCCCTTGTGGGATTATAGGAGGTCAGACACCTCCCCCACACCATTTTTACAGCAAGAAACACCATTCTGTCCAGATGGCTGTTCGAGAAAATAGGATGAAAAATAACTCTCCTGGACAACATGTAAGACATCATAATTGTCTAAGAAAGAGCAACATCATCTGGCCACAGCAATAAGACACAAAATATAATCATACTCATAACTCTGGGAAGATGTTTTTTTAAGTTAAAAAAAAAACCTTCTCAGTGGTCAGAGGGTTGAGAATCTGATCTTTGAAGAACAAATTTTATCTTACTCTGTCCTATTAAACAGAAAGCAAGCCAGGATTTAAAAAAAGACTTCACTGAAACTAAAAACATAGTTATTGAATATAAGTTTGCTGAGGTGAGGCAGTTTGATCAGTCATATAATGATCAAAGTTGACAACACAGGAAAAAGAGGAAAAGGTCAGGGAGAGGGAAAAAATGGGAGAAGAAACGGATGTAGACTTGAGAATACAAGTCCTGTTGGAGCCACAGGGAGCCCTGGTGATGCAGAGGATTAAGTATTAGCTGTTAACTGAAAGGTCAGTGGTTCGAACCCCCCAGCCATTCCATGGGACAAAGATGTGGCAGTCTGCTTCCATAAAGATTTACAGCTTTGGAAACCCTCTGGGGCAGTTCTACTCTGTCCTACAGGGTCCCCATAAGTCGGAATAGCAGTGGGTTTGGTTTTGGTTTTTTGGAGTCACAGAAACATCGGGCAAGGAATCAGATTTCTCATAGGGTGTAGGTAAGAGGCCTCAAGCAAATTTCATTTAAATCTCAAAGAACAGAGTGACTTCAGGTAGCCAGGGAAACAAGCATGCCCCAAAGAGGAGATTAGAAGTAAAAACTTCAAAATGATCATGATAACTAGCTATGGCAGTGGAATGAGGGATGATTTTTTTTTCTCCCCTGTTTTTGTTGGTACTTTGATGTGTCTCTGCACTTTAGCTTTTAGTCTGCTTTTAGTTTTTGTTTTTTGGACCGAAAATGTTAACATTCCTATGATTTTAAAAGAAACAGATTTAAAATAGAATGTTGGCCCACAAATAATAATAAAGAACTACCTTAAACATTTTTAGAAAGGGAATTTTTTAGTCTAAGATAAGTAGAATGGAGGAAATAATTAAATCAAAAAAACAAATATATTAGAAAACAAAACATAGCATTTATAAATTCAGAGCAAATTTCTTTAAAAAAAAAGAAAAATTAAAAGATACCATCTTTGCCAAATATAATAAATAAAAAGGTAGGAAAATGCCCATTACATAAAATGAGTGTTAAAATGGACAGAACAATGGCTACTGAAAAAAACCTTTCAAACTGTAAGAAATAACTAGGCAGGCACAGGGGTAATATATTTGAAAATCAAGATCAGATTGGGCAAACTTTTTGCAAAGGGTCAGATAGCAAAGAATGTATGCTTTTGAGGCCTTATTAGTGTCTCTGTTACCACCACTCAACCTCTGCCATTATAGGATGAAAGCAGCCATAGACAAAATATAAACAAATGAACGTAGCTGTGTTCTAATAAAACTTTATTTACAAAAGCAGGCCTGACCAAAAAACAAAAAACAAAACCTGTTGCCGTCAGCAGGCCCAGTTTGGCATGCAGGTCATCGTATACAGGCCCCTGAGCTACATGAAAACCCTAACAAGAGCCTCTCCCCGGCAGAGTTCCAATAACACCTTAAAATTCCAATAGCATAGAGAAGATGGATATGAGCCTGACTCTAAATATTCAGATGTCTTATTAATTTTGGGACACCTACTGGGATCATAGAGGTAGGCAGCACAAGTCCAGGTCTAGCTCAAAAGGGCAAACCTTCCCTTAAGTGATAGAGGTTGGGCCCTTTCCCCTTGTGTTCTCTTGTCTTTGTTGTTAGGTGCCATCGAGTCAATTCCAACTCTTAGCAACCCTATATGACAGAGTAGAACTGCTCTATAGGATTTTCTAAGCTATAATCTTTTTTTATAATAATTTTTATTGAGCTTTAAGTGAACGTTTACAAATCAAGTCAGTCTGTCACATATAAGCTTAAAGAAAAAGCTTATTCCTTACTCCCACTTACACTCCCCCTAATGAGTCAGGCCTTCCAGTCCATCCTTTCGTGACAATTTTGCAAGTTTCTAACCCTCTCTACCCTCCCATCCCCACTCCAGACAGGAGATGCCAACACAGTCTCAAGTGTCCACCTGATACAAATAGCTCACTCTTCATCAGCATCTCTCTCCTACCCACCGTCCAGTCCCTTCCATGTCTGATGAGTTGTCTTGGGGTATGATTCCTGTCCTGGGCCAAAAGAAGGTTTGGGGACCACGACCGCCGGGATTCCTCTAGTCTCAGTCAGACCATTAAGTCTGGTCTTTTTATGAGAATTTGGGGTCTGCATCCCACTGATCTCCTGCTCCCTCAGGGGTTCTCTGTTGTGCTCCCTGTCAGGGCAGTCATCGATTGTGGCCGGGCACCATCTAGTGCTTCTGCTCTCAGGATATTGTAGGTCTCTGGTTCATGTGGCCCTTTCTGTCTCTTGGGCTTTTAGTTGTTGTGTGACCTTGGTGTTCTTCATTCTCCTTTGATCCAGGTGGGTTGAGACCAATTGATGCATCTTAGATGGCTGCTTGTTAGCATTTAAGACCCCAGACGCCACATTTCAAAGTGGGATGCAGAATGTTTTCATAATAGAATTATTTTGCCAATTGACTTAGAAGTCCCCTTAAGCCATAGTCCCCAAACCCCCGCCCTTGCTCCGCTGACCTTTGAAGCATTCAGTTTATCCCGGAAACTTCTTTGCTTTTGGTCCAGTCCAGTTGAGCTGACCTTCCATGTATTAAGTATTGTCCTTCTCTTCACCTAAAGTAGTTCTTATCTACTAACTAATCAGTAAATAACCCCCTCCCACCCTCTCTCCCTCCCCTCCTAAAAAACACAAAAGTATGTGTTCTTCTCAGTTTATACTATTTCTCAAGATCCTATAATAGTGGTCTTATGCAATATTTGTCCTTTTGCCTCTGACTAATTTCGCTCAGCATAATGCCTTCCAGGTTCCTCCATGTCATGAAATGTTTCACACATTCGTCACAGTTCTTTATCGATGCGTAGTATTCCATTGTGTGAATATACAACAATTTATTTAACCATTCATCCGTTGATGGACACCTTGGTTGCTTCCAGCTTTTTGCTATTGTAAACACTGCTGCAATAAACATGGGTGTGCATGTATTTGTTTGTGTGAAGGCTCTTGTTTCTCTAGGGTATATTCCGAGGAGTGGGATTTCTGGGTTGTATGGTAGTTCTATTTCTAACTTTTTAAGAAAACGCCAGATAGATTTCCAAAGTGGTTGTACCATTTGACATTCCCACCAGCAGTGTATAAGAGTTCCAATCTCTCCGCAGCCTCTCCAACATTTATTATTTGGTGTTTTTTGGATTAATGCCAGCCTTGTTGGAGTGAGATGAAATTTCATGGTAGTTTTAATTTGCATTTCTCTAATGGCTAATGGCTAATGATCGAGAGCATTTTCTCATGTATCTGTTAGCTGCCTGAATATCTTCTTTAGTGAAGTGCGTGTTCATATCCTTTGCCCACTTCTTGATGGGGTTGTTTGTCTTTTTGTGGTTGAGTTTTAACAAAATCCTATAGATTTTAGAGATCAGGCGCTGGTCGGAGATGTCATAGCTGAAAATTCTTTCCCAGTCTGTAGGTGGTCTTTCTACTCTTTTGGTGAAGTCTTTAGATGAGCATAGGTGTTTGATTTTTAGGAGCTCCCAGTTATCTGGTTTCTCTTCGTCATTTTTGGTGATGTTTTGTATTCTGTTTATGCCTTGTATTAGGGCTCCTAGGGTTGTCCCTATTTTTTCTTCCATGATCTTTATCGTTTTAGTCTTTATGTTTAGGTCTTTGATCCACTTGGAGTTAGTTTTTGTGCATGGTGTGAGGTATGGGTCCTGTTTCATTTTTTTGCAAATGGATATCCAGTTATGCCAGCACCAGTTGTTAAAGAGATTATCTTTTCCCCAATTAACTGACACTGGGCCTTTGTCAAATATCAGCTGCTCATATGTGGATGGATTTATATCTGGGTTCTCAGTTCTGTTCCATTGGTCTATGTGCCTGTTGTTGTACCAGTACCAGGCTGTTTTGACTATTGTGGCTGTATAATAGGTTCTAAAATCAGGTAGAGTGAGGCCTCCCACTTTCTTCTTCTTTTTCAGTAATGCTTTGCTTATCCGAGGCTTCTTTCCCTTCCATATGAAGTTGGTGATTTGTTTCTCCATCACATTAAAAAATGTCATTGGAATTTGGATCGGAAGTGCATTGTATGCGCAGATGGCTTTTGGTAGAATAGACATTTTTACTATGTTAAGTCTTCCTATCCATGAGCAAGGTATGTTTTTCCACTTAAGTAGGTCCTTTTTACTTTCTTGTAGTAGTACTTTGTAGTTTTCTTTATATAGGTCTTTTACATCTTTGGTAAGATTTATTCCTAAGTATTTTATCTTCTTGGGGGCTACTGTGAATGGTATTGATTTGGTGATTTCCTCTTCGATGTTCTTTTTGTTGATGTAGAGGAATCCGAGTGATTTTTGTATGTTTATCTTATAACCTGAGACTATGCCAAACTCTTCTATTAGTTTCAGTAGTTTTCTGGAGGATTCCTTAGGGTTTTCTGTGTATAAGATCATGTCATCTGCAAATAGAGATAATCTTACTTCCTCCTTGCCAATCCGGATGCCCTTTATTTCTTTGTCTAGCTTAACTGCTCTGGCAAGGACTTCTAGCACAATGTTGAATAAGAGCGGTGACAAAGGGCATCCTTGTCTGGTTCCCGTTCTCAAGGGAAATGCTTTCAGGCTCTCTCCATTTAGAGTGATGTTGGCTGTTGGCTTTGTATAAAAAAAAATTTTTTTGTATAGATGCCCTTTATTACGTTGAGGAATTTTCCTTCAATTCTTTTTTGCTGAGAGTTTTTATCATATATGGGTGTTGGACTTTGTCAAATGCCTTTTCTGCATCAATTGATAAGATCATGTGGTTTTTGTCTTTTGTTTTATTTATATGGTAGATTACATTAATGGTTTTTCTAATATTAAACCAGGCTTGCATACCTGGTATAAATCCCACTTGGTCGTGGTGGATTATTTTTTTGATATGTTGTTGAATTCTATTGGCTAGAATTTTGTTGAGGATTTTTGCATCTATGTTCATGAGGGATATAGGTCTGTAATTTTCTCTTTTTGTGATGTCTTTACCTGGTTTTGGTATCAGGGAGATGGTGGCTTCATAGAATGAGTTAGGTAGTATTCCGTCATTTTCTATGCTTTGAAATACCTTTAGTAGTAGTGGTGTTAACTCTTCTCTGAAAGTTTGGTAGAACTCTGCAGTATAGCCATCCGGGCCAGGGCTTTTTTTTGTTGGGAGTTTTTTGATTACCATTTCAATCTCTTTTTTTGTTATGGGTCTATTTAGTTGTTCTACTTCTGATTGTGTTAGTTTAGGTAGGTAGTGTTTTTCCAGGAATTCATCCATTTCTTCTAGGTTTGCAAATTTGTTAGAATACAATTTTTCATAATAATCTGATATGATTCTTTTAATTTCAGTTGGGTCTGTTGTGATGTGGCCCATCTCATTTCTTCTTCGGGTTATTTGTTTCATTTCCTGTATTTCCTTAGTCAGTCTGGCCAATGGTTTATCAATTTTGTTAATTTTTTCAAAGAACCAGCTTTTGGCTTTGTTAATTCTTTCAATTGTTTTTCTGTTCTCTAATTCATTTAGTTCAGCTCTAATTTTTATTTTTTGTTTTCTTCTGGTGCCTGATGGATTCTTTTGTTGCTCGCTTTCTATTTGTTCAAGTTGTAGGGACAGTTCTCTGATTTTGGCTCTTTCTTCTTTTCGTATGTGTGCATTTTTCGATATAAATTGGCCTCTGAGCACTGCTTTTGCTATGTCCCAGTGGTTTTGATAGGAAGTGTTTTCATTCTCATTGCATTCTATGAATTTCCTTATTCCCTCCTTAATGTCTTCTACAACTCAGTCTTTTTTGAGCAGCGTATTGTTCAGTTTCCAAGTATTTGATTTCTTTTCCCTAATTTTTCTGTTATTGATTTCCACTTTTATGGCCTTGTGGTCTGAGAAGATGCTTTGTAATATTTCGATGTTTTGGATTCTGCAAAGGTTTGTTTTATGACCTAATATGTGGTCTATTCTAGAGAATGCTCCATGTGCGCTAGAAAAAAAGGTATACTTTGCAGCAGTTGGGTGGAGAGTTCTGTATAAGTCAATGAGGTCAAGTTGGTTGATTTTAGTAATTAAGTCTCCTGTGTCTCTATTGAGCTTCTTACTGGATGTCCTGTCCTTCTCCGAAAGTGGTGTGTTGAAGTCTCCTACTATAATTGTGGAGGTGTCTATCTCACTTTTCAGTTCTGTTAAAATTTGATTTATGTATCTTGCAGCCTTGTCATTGGGTGCATAAATATTTAATATGGTTATGTCTTCCTGATCAATTGTCCCTTTTATCATTATGTAGTGTCCTTCTTTATCCTTTGTAGTGGATTTAACTTTAAAGTCTATTTTGTCAGAGATTAATATTGCTACTCCTGCTCTTTTTTGCTCATTGTTTGCTTGATATATTTTTTTCCATCCTTTGAGTTTTAGTTAGTTTGTGTCTCTAAGTCTAAGGTGTGTCTCTTGTAGGCAGCATATAGACGGATCGTGTTTCTTTATCCAGTCTGAGACTCTCTGTCTCTTTATTGGTGCGTTTAGTCCATTTACATTCAGTGTAATTATAGATAAGTATGTGTTTAGCACTGTCATTTTGATGCCTTTTTATGTTTGTTGTTGGCAATTTCATTTTTCCATTTACTTTTTTGTGCTGAGACGTGTTTCTTTGTAAATTGTGTGTTCCTCATTTTCATAGTATTTGACTTTACGTTTGCTGAGTCATTACGTTTTTCTTTTGAGTTATGGAGTTGTTATACCTCTTTGTGGTTACCTTAATATTTACCCCTTTTTTTCTAAGTAAAAACCTAACTTGTATTGTCCTATAGCGCCTTGTATCCCTCTCCATATGGCAGTTCTATGCCACCTGTATTTAGTCCCTCTTTTTGATTATTGTGATGTTTTACATATTGACTTCAATGATTCCGTTTTGAGCATTTTTTTTTAATTAATCTTAATTTGTTTTTGTGATTTCCCTATTTGAGTTGATATCAGGATGTTCTGTTTTGTGACCTTGTGTTGTGCTGGTATCTGATATTATTGGTTTTCTGACCAAACAATTTCCTTTAGTATTTCTTGTAGCTTTGGTTTGGTTTTTGCAAATTCTCTAAGCTTGTGTTTATCTGTAAATATCTTAATTTTGCCTTCATATTTCAGAGAGAATTTTGCTGGATATATGATCCTTGGCTGGCAGTTTTTCTCCTTCAGTGCTCTGTATATGTCATCCCATTGCCTTCTTGCCTGCATGGTTTCTGCTGAGTAGTCTGAACTTATTCTTATTGATTCTCCTTTGTAGGAGACCTTTCTTTTATCCCTGGCTGCTTTTAAAATTTTCTGTTTATCTTTGGTTTTGGCAAGTTTGATGATAATATGTCTTGGTGATTTTCTTTTTGGATCAATCTTAAATGGGGTTCGATGAGCATCTTGGATAGATATCCTTTCGTCTTTCATAATGTCAGGGAAGTTTTCTGCCGACAGATCTTCAACTATTCTCTCTGTGTTTTCTGTTGTCCCTCCCTGTTCTGGGACTCCAATCACATGAAGTTATGGGACTCCAATCACATGAAGTTATTCTTCTTGGTAGAGTCCCACATGATTCTTAGGGTTTCTTCATTTTTTTTAATTCTTTTATCTGATTTTTTTTCAGCTACGCTATAATCTTTATAGGAGCAGATTGACAATTTTTTCTCCCACTGAGTGACTGGGTGAGTTTGAACTGTCCACCTTTCAGTTAACAGCTGAGCATTTAACCATTGTGCCCCAGGGCTCCTCCTCCTGTTCTCTTATTCCCTGAAATTTGCCTCCCCATCACCACTACAGTGTTCACCAATGTGATACAGAGCCAGAGCTATTATTTTTGTACTTTGACGCCACTAAATAAACACTTTGTGGATTCTCAGAATCCATAGGCATGTCCCTCAACATTTCATATTTTACTTTTAAAAACAAAAGTGTCAGAAATCCAAGACAGCAAATAGAGGGAAAGTGAAAGCTACGTCTTTGCACCCCTGTACTAAGGAGGAGTCTATTTCCAAGAATTACCTGTAGGCCTACTCCATAGATAAGAAATACTATACAGCACAGGGAATTTTCACTCTAAAAACTTCCGAGCAAGGGAACCAAGTCTTGGAGAAAGTATTAATTAGAATAAGGTATCTCAAGCAGGGCTCAAAGAGAGAACACATACATAAACCAGGTCTACCCTTTGATATAAAAAAAAAAAAAAAATGAGTGGTGGAAACAGTTAATGAATTTGGCGGCTAACTGAAAGATTGGAGGTTCAAGTCCACCCAGAGGTGCCTTGAAAGAAAGGCCGGCAATCTACTTTCAAAAATTCAGCCACTGAAACACTATGGAGCACATTTCTACTCTGACACATATGGGGGCACCATGAGCTGGAGTTAGCTCCAGGGCAACTGTTTTTTTAAATTTTTTTGATACAGATGTCTAGGGCAGTTTCCTCCAGTTCATGATAAGCATTCACCATTAGTCCCATCAAGGAAATAGTCAACTAGAAGTAAAGAATCTGAAAAGGCCCATTACCATTGAAGAAACTGGGAAGAGTACGCCCCCCTGCTTCAAAAAGACGGCGGGCTCAGCTGATTTTAATGTTAATTTTATTCAAACTTTCAAGTCCTGAGCAACTCAATGTAATAAATTCGGAAGTTTGAAAACAGAAATAAGAAAAGCTATGCAACCAATTTTAGAAAGCTTATTCTGAATCCAAATTCCTAGAAGTAAGACCTGGGAATCTAGATTCCCCCATGATTCTGATCCAACCTATGGTCGGGCTAGCATCTGGGAAGCACTGAATGCAAGAGTTAAATGTAAAAATCGATACAAAGACAACAATGAACAACTGCCACAGCTCCATTTTCTCACATATCCAGTGAGAGTGTAAATCACAATAATTTGTCTGGACCCTGGTGGCACAGTGGTTAAGAGCTCAGCTGCTAAAGAAAATGTTAGCAGTTTGAATCCACCAGCCACTCCTTGGAAACTCTATAGGGTAGTTTTACCTTGTCCTGTAGGGAGGCTATGAGTCGGAACTGACTGGTCGGCAATGGGGTTTTTTTTTGGTTATCAAGAACTCTGAGAGTCCCTGGGTGGTGCAGACGGTTAACGCACTCAGAAGAAAGGCCTATCTATCCACCTCAAAGCAATTATCCCCTGAAAAACTGTGTCCCATGGCGCACAGTTCTGCTCTGACACACATGGGGTCGCCACAAGTCCGGGTCCACTTGACCAGCAACTGGTTTTATCAGGAACTTTAAAACAGTTTATGAATGTTGATACCTGTGGAGAAAGGAGCTCTTTGGCCGGGCTGCTGCTGGAGCTTTTCTGAAGGTTCCTTAGAGCTCAGGCTCAGGCCGTGGAGGAGCAGGCGCCTCCCAGCTGGTATGACAGACCCACTAAGGTTGGTTCTGAAGTGCTTGAAAGAAGGTGTAGGCTGCAAATATCTGGGGCTGTCAGGGGGCGGTACCATTGCTTCCGCCAGCCCATTAGGCAGAGGTCATTTCTCACTTCCTTCCGGCGTCCCTCTCCAGTGCTCCATGCTAGCAGACCAGAACCGGTGGGAAGCCCGCCTAGGAGAAACGTGGTTTGAGGATTCCCATCTTCAGAAAAACAGCAAAGCGGTGAATTTGGAGCTGGCAGACAACAGCTTAAAACAGGCAACACTGGTATGACAGAGACTGGAGGAACCCCTGAGACTATGGCCCCGGGACACTCTGCTTACCCAGAACTGAAACCACTCTCGATGCCCACTTTTAGATTAGACAGGACTATAAAACAAAGAATAATACACGTGAGGAATGTGCTTCTCAGTTCAGTCAAATTTGGAGACTAAACGGGCCACTCCTGTCCAAAAGCAAGACGAGAAAGCAGGTAGGGACAGCAACTGGACGAACAGACACAGGGAACCCAGGGTGAGAATGGGGAGTGTGCTATCACATTGTGGGGATTGCAACCAATGTGACAAAACAATACGTGTATAAATTTTTGAATAAGAAATTAACTTGAGCTCTAAACTTTCGCCTATAATTAAAAAAAAACTGTCAACACTGTAAACGTCTTTATAAAATTTCCCACCAGTGTACAGAATATGTGGGATATTTCAAAAACCAGAGCCTTGATTCCAAAATTCTTAAAGGACAAAACTAAAATACATGAACATCAGATGTTCCTTTTAGAGTGCTTTCTGGAAGTAAGCAGAATTTTGCTTCATTGATACTATTTTATTACTTATTTTTATCATGATTTTGTGATGGGTCTGACTTGGATGTTTTGATGCCAAGGATGTAGTTTTTTCTAATAGTTTTATTTCCCTTCTTCACTTTTCTATACAAAATGCATGATACAGCTTTCCTATGAACCAGCAATTCTTACAGCCAGCTATAAGAACCTTAAGAGCATCTACATTATAGAATGTCTATAATGACATTATATAATGACATCTACATTATAGAATGTCTCCCATCCACACCCCCCTTCTCTCCCTGGAACTCAGATCAAACCACTCAGGAACCTCCAGTGATCCTCCAGGTTAAAAGACTCCCCTGCACTCCATTATAGAATGTCTATAATGTAACCTGACATAAGTTGAAAAACCTCAGGCAGATCTCAGATATGGTTACAAATTGAAAGCAATAGGGTGATGTTGACATCATCCTATTATGATCAGCTGGTCTGGATGGAACCCAAAGGACAAAAGGTTCACACAATTTGTAGAGAAGAACATTTATTATGAGACCAGGCTTCGTGTGAGCTAATTCACTTTTGACAGTGGATGTGTAAAATCTAGGAGCATTTAGCTACTTATTGCTTAAGCAACAAGAGTAATTTTCCCCGGTTTACAGAGGGAGTATTTTTTGAGCAGGCCTTGGCATGGTAAAATGCAGGCTCTTAAACCTGACTTCTTAATTGAGGAAACCAAACCAAAATAAAAGGGCTGGTTTGCCTGATTGGGAAACCCTGGTGGCATAGTGGTTAAGTGCTACAGCTGCTAATCAAGAGGTCGGCAGTTCAAATAGCCAGGCGCTCCTTGGAAACTCTATGGGGCAGTTCTACTCTGTCCTATAGGGTCGCTATGAGTCGGAATCGACTTGATGGCAGTGGGTTTGGTTTTGGTTGCCTGATTGAGTAACAAACCTGAGACCCCTCAAAAATTATCTGCAGGTATGCGTTTACACCATTCACCCCATGATTTGAAATGTTCTTGGGATCCTTGGATGACCAGTCAACTCCTTTTCGTAATGTCATTAATAGTTGCCCTGGAAACCAATTCGTGAGCAAAGTAGCAGAACTTCACCTCCCACCCTGCTTTTTACCATGGTAAAGTTAAGTTTTTTTTTTCTAAATTTCTAATTTCTAGGAGACCACCAAATAACCATACCTAGTACTGCACAAAAACACTAGGGTGACGGAGGGTCAGATGAGGAAACATGGAGAATGTTTCAAAGAGATCTCAAGTTTTCATCCAGCCTTTCTTTCCTTTCAGCTCCCCATGTTATAGATCTATCCCATTAAGACTACCACCAGGAAACTTAACACCTGGGAGCTCTTGCAAAGCCAGGTCCCTAATAGGTAACTTTAGACTGTAGAAAATTTGAAAAAAGTATGTGTTCAACCATCCAGCAATTTTGAGGCTATGACCTAGAGAAAGATTGGCATTTGACAAGTGCTGTTCACTGCAGTACTGTTAGGAAAAAGAAAACTTAGAAGCAATCTGAATGTTCAACAATGGCAAAGCAATTAATATAGGGTATTATATCCATGACAGTCTATTGTACAGCAGTTAAAAGGATCGAACTAAATGTGTGCATATATTTACACACATGTATAGGTAAAAAAAAATGTATAGGTATTTATGTATATATTATGATGCGTACATTGATAAGTATGTCAAAAATATGATGATGAGTAAAAAAGCAAGCAGTGCTGTGTGCTCAATCTGAGTCCACACTACACGAGATTTGGGGTATTGCTGTCTCTGGAAGGAGGGCAGGGGGTGGGGACCCAGGTAATGGTGATAGGGCATTTTAGCCAAATCCACAATGTTGTATTTCTTTTTTAAAAACAGTGGCTGGAAACAAGTATCACAAAATAGCAATAATTGCCAATTTTATGGTGAAAATGTACTTTGTATTATCCTTTCTACTTTTGGGCAAACTCCAAAGTTCTTACAAAAGAAAAAAAAAATCATGCTAGTAAAAGATCCCAAAAGTGTGTTGCCATGGCTAGAGCCACCCATTTCCTGCTTTGTTATCTGAGCAGAAGGAAGACCAGGTACAGGTTCTCTTGAATACCTGATGGCTTCTGAATATGCCAGAGTTTCAGCAGTTCCAGCTGAGGCAGTGAACTTTAAACTGTTCAGTAGATAGAGGTAAAATATGGATACCACAAAAGGCACATTGCCATGTGAACTGCTGGGGCAAAACAAAGCACCCCAAAACTCAGTGGCTTATAAAATAGGCATTTAATATTGAACAAGAGTGTATGGGTCAGTTGGGTGGTTCTGCTACCAGGCTAAGCTTGGCTGGTCTTCGCCTGGTCAGCTGTGGTCAGCTGGTGGGTAAGGCTGGTTTTGAATGGTCTAAAACAGTTTCACTCACATGGATTAGTTGAATCAGTTGGCTAGGGTGATGAGAATGACCGGGCCTGGTGTCTCTTCTCATCCAGCAGGTTAGCCCGGGGTTGTCGGCAAGGTTCCAAGGGAGAGAATGGAAGTGAGGCATTTCTGTGTCCATGTGTTAGTGTGTGTGGTGCAATGGTTAAGAGCTTGGCTGCTGTCCAAAAGGTCAGCAGTTTGAATCCACCAGCCACTCCTTGGAAGCCCTATAGGGCAGTTCCACCCTGTCCTATAGGATCACTATGAGTTGGAATTTACTCGAAGGCAACAGGTTTGGTTTTCTTTTGTACCACACCTTGGCATCTTATGGACCACCAAATTAACAGAGTTTCAGCATTATAATTGGTTAAGCTTTTGGTGCTACAGAATACAAGATATTGGATGAAATGGCACTTAACAAAAGAAAATTCTACTAGGTTTTCCTTCCAATAGAGTTCAGATTTCAGACATTGTTTCATGTACTACTTGATCACCTCTAAACAGCCTTCATCCTTGGATACTAACAGGTCTGTTTCTACACAGCCCACAAATCATCTCACCCCAAATTCTTTTCTGGATAATAATGGACAACTAATGGAGGCTGATGACCTGAAATTGTCTCAAAAGTCACCTTTACAAAGTGAAGATTAAGCAGTAAACAGAAATCTGCCTGGCTGGCATAATTCACCTTGTGCCGAAGCCGATCTCCGAAATGACTTCTGAGATCATTCCATCAAAAGTTGTAAATCTAGGCAAAAAAGGTACACATCAATAGAAAAACACAGTCAAGCACTTTATAACCTATGATTTTCACTACCATCTGGAAGGATGATGATTGATATTGCAGAGAAATCCCAAAACATGAAGACTTGTAGAGATACCTGGCTCTGGTTTGTATTGGTCTTAACAAATCATTTTATTTTTGCTGTCACTAACATCTCTGTTTATTAGTCTTTTTTGCTTACATCACAATATCGGTATACACTTATTCCTTATGCCCTGTCTGCCTTTCAGAAGGCAAAGAAGTTTGAAGATCCATCAACCCCAGATTTGCTTTCAAAGGAAATTGTATAAAGGCATATCACTGGGTCTTCTGGCTGTCAGGTGAAGTGTGAACTTAGAGGAATGAGAAAAGGCAGCTTGGCCTTGAAAATGGGTTTTCCTGGTGTGTTTTTCTTAGGTTTAAGACTGAGCCAATTCCTGCTCCACCCCCCACTTGAAACCCTAGCCTCCAGGCACCATTACCAACCCCCAACTTGTAAGTAGTCCAGCATGTGCCACATCCCCTTCTAACTGGTTTCTCCAGATATTTTTTAGGCAATCAGCCAACTTCCTGCCCAAGATAATAAAAACAAGAGGCTGAGGTCTGCAGACCACAGAACCAGTTTAAACCAAATCTGGCCTGCCTGACATGTGTAGAACCATCAACACCCGTCCTCTGGGTGACCCCGGAAGTTTTCTCCCACCAGTCGGAACCAAACTTAAGCGGCTGAAGATTGGGGGAAGACTTTCAGAAGCGAGGAGTCCGGTTTGAGAGACACCCCCCCCCCCAGCTTTTGGGCTGAGCAAGCACAGAGGAAGGAACCAGCCCGGTAATGTGTTTTTCTGGCCCTACCAATCAGCAACCTTGCTCCTTTCCCCAGGACCCCTCCCCTAATAAATACTGTTTCGGCCATTGTCCAGGGAGCCATCTTGGTGACTTAAGTCTCGTGTGCTCCTTTGCTTGCCCAACCAAAGAAAGCTTCTTTCGCTTTCATCCATTTCATGTCTCAGCGGCAGTGCCGAGCAGACCTGGAACAGTCCGGTCACACACACACACACACACACACACACGCACGCATTTCGTGATGTAATTCACATACTATAAAATTCACTGTTCAGAAGTGTACAATTCAGTGATTTTTAATATATTCACATAGTTATTCAAACATCACCACTAATCATTTCAGACTTTTTCACCATCCCCAAAAGAAACCTTGTACCTATCAGCAGTGTTTCCCATGCCCCTGCCCCCACCCATGTCAACAACTAATCTACTGTCTCTACAGATTTGCTTATCCTGGACAGTTCATATAAATGGGATCATACAGTATGTGGTCTTTTGTGTCTGGCTTCTTCTGGATCCCTTTTGCTGAGTATATCTGAAGCTCCCGTCATGACTCTTGAGGCTGCCCTTGCATTTTCCCCACCCACCTGAAGGTCACTTTCAGCCGGGTGACCCATTCCCCACAAAAGGACGAGTGAATGGTTGACACTCAGGCAGTCTCTTGCAGAGATGAAGGGGAGGCTTACACAGCACCTCACCCAGCAAGAGTACCCCACTCCCGTAAATTCTTCCACCCTGTTTCTGAAGCAGATCCCTCCTTCCTTTGCTTTTCCTTTCCTCCTCAGAAACCTTGGCCATCCCCTAGGCCAAAAGCCTGCCCTCTTCCAAACCCTTCCTTTGCATATCTCCCTAGAGGGAAGTAAGTCCAGGCCAGTGGTGGACCAATCCCCACATCCACACAGTTGCTGTTCTAGGTAGGTGCTCCTGGGTGCTATTTCTCTCCTCTGGGGCCTCCAGAAGGAATGCAGCCCTGCCAATACCTTGATCTCAGCCCAGTGGAATTCCTGTGGAACTTCTGACCTCCAGAATGGTCAAATAATAAATTTGTGTTGTTCTAAGCCACTAAGATTGTGGTAATTTCTTAAAGCAGCAAGAGGAAGCAAATGCAGACTCCAAGATGTGGAAGGGTTACAATTCGGAACAATGAAAAAGATGCTCATCCCCCTATACACCTGCCCCAGCAGGAACAAACCTAAGACAGGCCCATTTTTTTCTGGAAATCATCACAAACCGGTTGGCCAGCTATAGTCCCCATGTAGCCCACCAAATTTTCCCACTGCCTTAGAAACTACTTGGAGGGGATGGAGAAGGGGGATGACGGTGGAGGGGCTGACTCTAAAGCTCCCTGAAGGAAAC
The DNA here is from genome assembly GCF_030014295.1 of Loxodonta africana. NCBI lineage: Eukaryota > Metazoa > Chordata > Mammalia > Proboscidea > Elephantidae > Loxodonta > Loxodonta africana. The sequence continues at coordinate 12,809,494 of NC_087369.1, read as the reverse complement.
GTGCTGCTCTCAGTGTGATGACGGTGCCACCATGAGAATATCAACTTTCCTGAGCTTCAGACCTCATGAAGCCAGAGAATTGTGAAGCTCTGTGTCACTTCTGTCATCTGGACCCCAAACAGCTCTGCTTGAACCAAGCCAAAAGGGGAAATATTGGTCATTTTTATAAGGACTGTCCAGACTTTTAAATAAAATTTTTCTGAGAAACTATTCAGAAAATTTAACAATTTAAAATAAAAGGATAATATTTATTTTGAAGAAAGACCATTATTTAAATCAACTTATCTATACATGGAAACCCTGGTGGCATAGTGGTTAAGTGCTACGGCTGCTAACCAAGAGGTTGGCAGTTCGAATCCGCCAGGCGCTCCTTGGAAACTCTATGGGGCAGTTCTACTCTGTCCTATGGGGCCGCTATGAGTCAGAATCGACTCGATGGCAGTGGGTTTGATTTTCTGTTTAAGCTACACATTCAAAATTTTAAGGGAAGTTGTGATTAAGAAATGTCTTTGGGGGAAGAAAATACTTTATTACTAGAAAATAAATTAATTTTAACCCCAAGGTATATAACAGTATAAATGTTCAAAGAGACAGTCTGTACTTATTTCACTGGGGATATTTAACAAGCATATTCTTAAAAAGGAAGACTTTTTCTGTTTTTTTTTCCCAGGCCGTGAGTAATTACTGACTAAACTTTTTCAACAATTCAAAGCACACTGCATGCTCACCAGATTAGCTGCTCTCGATTTGAAAGGTTGGAACATTCCACAAAGGAAGGAGGTGGCAGAGGAGGGAGGATGATGAGGATTAGAAGGGTCACTTGGGAGACAGTTAGCTGATGATAACGGAGGAGGATAAACTGGCCTTGGCCCCAGACTAGCACACGGTGTGGCAACAAGATGACAAACCAGTAGGGAACGGTGGGCCCCCTAACTCCTAGGAATGCCTCCAGGTGAGACAAAAATCAAAAAGAGAAAGAAAACAAAGATCTTAATTAAAAAAAAAAGACACAAAAATAAATAATAGAAAAAGGCACAAAGATAAAACAAAAAAACAAAATAAGAGAAGATAAGGGTGCTGCAAAAACTCTGCTGGGTACGATATTTCTCTCAAACAAGGTGGGAAACACTTTATTTAGCTCACCAAAAACAATGTTTTACAGAAAAGAAACCTTAAAAGGCAAATGTGTAGCTGTAAATCTTTTGCCATCCAGATTCATTCCATCTAAGATACTCTGTGACTTATTGGCAGTTTCCATGTATAAAGTTTCTTGGACAGAGGTGTTCAGTCTCATCACAAAAACGAAAGTTTGCAAATCATTTTAACATGAACAAATAACTAAAAAATGTGTTTATTGCTAACAAATAACTGCAACACCTAACTTTTCCCTGAACCAACCAAGATGCCGTGGACTACGTGATGTCACTCAGCTGACACAACTGCTCTCTGCCCGCCTTCACAGGTGACATGCGCAGTTTCAAGCATCCGATGTCAGAGGCTGGTCCGGCACCAAGGCAGTAATTCTTAACAGGAACAACTACAGTATGTGGGCAACTCAAATCACAGGGCCTGTCTCTACCACAGCACCCAAGGCAGGCGGCTCTGTCCTCTGCCTGCAAAGAAGCCCCACTGCTGTCTCCTCCTTCACCTGGAGTGGGCAGTGTGGAGCCAAACAGGGACAGTTCTTCTGGGCCATCGAAACATTTAATACATGGCCCGGGGGTTCTTGGTGCTGTAGTGCGCCTCACAGGCAGCAACATAAGCCGACTCTGGGAAGAAGTCGTCATGGTATTCAGCTAAAAACCTGAAAGAATAAATGGATCCGACAATCATCAAACTAAGGACTAAATACCACTAAGCAAAATAGTAATTTCCAACTACTCTAACGTTGAGACTCTTTTTTGGTATTAGGAAGAAAAGAAGTGAATATAATCTTGATTTCTATCTACTGATTGCTTTCACTGCACCTATCCACCTTCTAAGTTAATATTCCATCCAGATCCTTTCACTATCATCAGGTGTCCAAATATACACAGAGCCTAAACTGTGATAGTTAACAGTCTTGATTATATAAACACTTCCGTGGCTGGGGGGGGGGGGACCTACAAATAAATGGCTCGGTCAATATTTCTAGTTCCTATTATTAAAAAAAAATTATAAAAAATAACAAATTATAAACTCAATAAATGTCACTTGAGAGACCCATAACACTTACGCAGGCTAAGTTAAACCAAAAAAGAACGGAAGAACTAGTGAGACTAGTTTGTATCCTAGTTTGCCTAGCGAAAAGATGTTCCAGTCCCAACTCACAGTACTAGCCACATAAAAGATGTTCTGGTCCCAGCTTATAGTAGCAAACCACATAAAAGGAAGACTGACATAAAAAGAAGAGGGATGTCAAAAGGTGGTTGAGCGTTGAAGACTGCAGTGCATAGATGACATCTTGACTGAGATTCCAACTGATTTTATAGAATGAATAGGTTTTTATTCTAACTTGGAGCTGTCCCTTCATACTCTTGCAGCACTATTGGATTCCAGTTTACAAAATTTTATGCTGACAAGCAGTCAGCCATCTAAGATACAACTATTGGTCTCTGCTCGTATGCAGTAAAAGAGAATGAAGGAAATCAAAGGCTCAAAGAAGAAACTAGCACACAGGACTAACAACCCACACAAACCACAGCCTATCCTAACTTGAGGCTAGAAGAACTAGATGGTGCCTGCCTACCACTACTGACCCTTCTGAACTGGGATGCAAGGTCTGACCAGAAGGTCCTGGAAAAATGGGAAAAAAAAAATAGCACAAAACTTAAACTCCTAAAAAAGGCCAGACCTACTGGACCAAGAGAGACTAGAGGAACCTCTGAGACTATCGCCCTAAGACAACCTTTAAACATGGAATTGAAGCTAGTTCTGCAGCTTACCTTTCAGCCAAGTGGTAGATTGGCTTATAAAATACACAGTTTATCACCCGTGAGTAATATGTTCCCTTAAACAAAGAACTCTGTGTGAGCAAACAGTCAACATTCACCCAAAAGCAAAAGTGAAAAGGCAAGGATGGGCAGGGAAGCTAGAGCAATGGAAACAAAATAGAAATAATGAGAATGCTGACACATTGTAAAAATTGTAACCAATGGCATAGAACAATCTGTATAAAAATTGTTAAAGGAGAACCTAATTTGCTGTGTAAACTTTTACCTAAAACACAGTATTTTTTAAAAAAGGATTTTATGCTAAATAAACTTATGGATTTGTTTGAGGGGGAGGCTGAGAAGGTAGAGGTATCTGGCACTTTTGAAACTTGTTTGCAATGAAATATTTTAAAGTCTAACTCCATTCACCATCACTTTATTAATGCTTACATGAAATTATCTTTTAATACTACAAGACCAATTTCTCGAGCTGGGGTGTTCTACTACTTGGTTCGCTCTTGCAGGGTGGGGGCTGACTATAAGACCAAGAGAAAGCAACAAGGTTAGATACGGAGGGTGAGACACAGCAAGGCCGGCTGACGGCTTGTCTTGAAAGCCAAGGAAAGGAAATGTTTCATGGCTATCTGGGATGGGAGAGACGGAGAGAGCTGGGCCCAAAGCATACAAGTGGCTGGGCACACTGGTCAGGTGGGAGGAAGCGCCTCAGGTCAGCAAGCCTAGAGAGGCGGCAGCCAACAAGCTAGGGGAGGAGGCTGGGCCAAGAGGGTACTGTCATGCAAGAGAGGTTTCTAAAGATGTCAGACTAGGAAAAGCAAGGGTCTGAGACAACCCAGAGGCCCGGGAACACGGGTGCCTGCAAGCTGGCAGATGTCCTGAGAACCAAGACATTGAGACAGTGGCACTAGCTGAGCAACAGTGGCAGGAGGAGAATGTGCACTTCATTCCTAACAGGCAGATAAAGACGGCCATTTGTCAGCATTTCAGAGCACTGTTTACTCAGGATCTCAAATCACTTTTTCAAGATGATTTCTTCATTTCCCTATAAACCCATGCCACTGGGAAGTAAGGGCACAGGCAACAGATTCAGCAAAACTACAAAATCCAACATTGGATGTCAAGTTCTCATAATTAAGCAGGGCCCTGGGGTTTAAAGTGAAAAGCGTTGATTAACAACAAAAATCGAGACTACGCTGCAAAATGGCTACCTAGAAATGCCTAAAGGAATGTTATTTTACCTTCTTTGAAGCCATACATGAAAAATTAAAACCAAGTTATGTGTGATTTCCATAGACTGAAAATGACAGCACTGATCTTAAACTCACCAGTAGCAACAACGCACTACAAAGTGCTCTGGTCTACATTCCACCTGGAGGGTTTATGTCAGAACATGAAGGCTGTCAAGCTGTGTGAACACCTCGTTGTGGAACTGAAGAATCAAGGATAGAAAGGCAGAGAAACAAAGACAGCTCTTTCTTCCCTACCCTCCTCATGTCAGATAAAAGCTAGGATGCTTTTGTCATGAGAAATAGTAAAATCCCTAGGGGAAAAAATATTGCAAAAATGTGTGTGAAGAAAATTATTGTTGTTGTTTGCTGTGTGTCGTCAAGTCGATTTCAACTCATAGCAGCCCCATGTGACAGAGTAGAACTGCCCCATAGGGTTTTCTAGGCTGTGATCTTTACCGAAGCACATCGCCAGGTCTGTTCTCCCTCGGAGTGGCCGGATGGGTTCGAACCACCAACCTTTTGGTTAGCAGCCGAGGGCTTAACCATTGCACCATTGCAATTAACAAAAGCATGCTGAAAACAGGTATCCTCCAATTTATCGTTTACTTCACTTTTATTTCAAGCACTTGCTGAGTATTAAAAACTGACAGAATGTTTAATGGCTAAATTAAAAACCATCTATGAATTGTCAACTGATCCTATTCTATAATAAAATGACTGGCTTTGCCATCTGAAGTAAACAATACCTTTTGGTGAATTAACAAAATAGCAGCACAGGTAAATAACTAGTGGTTATTTATCTTCACACTAAAGTAAACACCAAAATCCAACCTGTAAAGGTTAATACTGGCATTAGGTCATATACAGACAACAAACAAAAGTCCATTGCTTAAGGTTATGAAAGTCATATGTGGGGCAGCAGTGGTCATTTCTGAGAAAGTAATAAAATTACCTCAGAAAGAGATCAAAGTGCTTCAGTAAAGCCTTCAAATTCTTCTCAGAAAAAGACATCTTTCCAAGGATTTCTGGAAGTTTTACTGCATTAAAAAAAAAAAAAAAACTGCATCATTGTTTCGCAGATTCTAACAATATGCACACAAGTCAGGGATCATCTGTTTCTTTTTTAACCTTACTGGAACTGAAACTAACATCCACAGTATCAAACAAAAACACTCAGCAGGCAAAGACAAAGGAATGGTGCCCGTTGCTCTGGGGTCGATTCCGACTCATAGCAACCCTGTAAAACAGAGTAGAACTGCCCATTTCCAAGGCTGTAAATCTTTACGGAAGCAGACTGCCACATTTTTCCCCTGTGGAGCAGCTGGTGGGTTCGAACCACCAACCTTTTGGTTCGCAGCTGAGCACTTTAACCACTGTGCCACCAGGGCTCCTTAGAGTAGTGGTACAAATACTGAAAACCCAATTTGTCTGAAATTTCATTCCTTCAGTGCCTGTTCTTTGAAGAGGTTACCTTTCAATGACCTGTCTTAGACCTGACAATGTCCACATTAGTTAGATACTTATAGCCAAACTCACAAAACATACGTAAGCTAACGAGAATGTTAAAAGCAAAACAAAACAAAATACGATGGCAGGGAGCAGGAGCCTGCACTTCTTACCGAACAACCGCAGCAAATGTTGTGACCCATAAATGTAAGAGGGTGGAGTCGGCTGGTCACCTGGGGGGAAATTGTCGGGGACTAGTTTCCAGGAGAGGACCTGGGAAAAGCAGGAAGTGAATGTTTTCATTATTACATTCTGAACACACCACTGCCTACACATCTCAGACTTCAGACTCCGCAGAAGTACAGGTGCTTTGACCTTCTCCGGCTGGCAGAGAGACATGTGGGCCGTGTTCCCACCCCCAGCTCCCAGCCCTGGCACCTCGGGAGGGCTTCACAGTTGGACCAGGAAATGGAGGAAACTGGTGACAAAGAAGATGGCAGTTATGACGTGACCTCTGACTTTCTGTGTCTTTAATCTCTACAGACAGAGAGTTAAGTCCAAGAGGATCAAGCTACAAACAGGTAAATGCAACTGCCGCTTGTATATTAATTATATAAATACAACATGGAAAAAATACCCAAAATCATACCCAAAAACATGAAGCGCTCGTTTCTTAGTGGCAAAATCATGTATTTGTTTTCTAGGCAGTTAATATATTTCCACATATATCGTAGTTTCCACTGTAATTTTTTTCCCAACATTTTCTTGCCTCTTAATTCAAGTATTTTTAGGAAGATCCACCTTGCTCCAACTGCAACATGGAGATGCTGCTAACTGGCTACAGATGACGGCAATATGTGCATGCAGAGGGGTAAACTACGCCATGCTATCGAAATAACATAAGCTTATGAAAAGAATAAAAGTTGGGCGAGAATGTAAAATTAGATTAAGGAAATATTTGATTTCCTAGGTCTGAACAGCTATTACCTGTAAGTCAGTCTTTTGGTCACTTAGCACCCTTTCCTTTGGGAAATCCTGCCACGTTAGAAGAATGAAGCACTAAGAAGTAACCCAAACCAATGTCGTGGAAAGATCTGTGTAGGAATTCTTAAATGGGAGTCTAATTTGCTGTGTAAACTTTCACCTCAAACACAATAAAATATTTTTTAAAAATAATCCAAAGACAGTTTTAGTAACACAGTAAAACCTGTGAAAGCCAGAACCTGTGTAAGGTGGAAAACTATCAGAAAAGGGAAATTCAAATATTTTCCACTAAAACAAGCACTAGAAAAGGGGGTAAGACTGCACCCTGTCAAAGGCAAAACCCTTCCGAGACCTGGAAAAATAAGGCAGCCCTGGGGCATTCGGCTCTCACAGGTTTCACTGTATTACCGTAGTTTTGAGATGCCCTAATTTCCTGCTGTTAGATGCACTGTGGAAACTAATTGAACTCTTTTAACCTTTTGAATCAACTAAAAGTAGACTTCAAACCTGATAACTGGTATTTTTTTTTGTCCTTTATTTTGAATTTCAGAACTATGAGTTGACTTTGGGTTTTGTTGAAGTGGGAGCTGTATTTCAAAACTCTCTCATGACCTTCAGCAAATTGTAGGCCTGTAATCTGTTCTACTGGAGTTGTGGCTTTAGCTTTGGGGAACTTGGCCAGTTTAATATGGAAATAGGGCCTAAGGAAACCCTCTGTAAGACAAACCAGGAACATGCAAACTAATAAAAACAAAAACCAGTTATATTCCTATAATGCATTTACAAAATAAAATCATAGACATGAACACAGCTGCCGCAGTGCTTCCATGTGACTCTATGCCAAAGGTCCCGGCTTCAGCTCTTTCCTCACCACCTCGAGCCTCCCACATGGACTGCCCCGTCCCCGTCCTTCTGTGCTGAGAGAGCTCCGAGGGCAAGGATGCGGTTCCAGCCAGCACGACAGCCAGCCAGTGCACACAGCTGAAGCTCAGAACCACGGACAGTGGCACTCAAGGTGAACACACAGGAACTAGCCATCACTGGATGCATGAACCACTCCCACGTGCACAAAAGAAGGTCATTCAGCTAGTTAGCAAGTGAGACCCCTCCCTCACTCAATTCTGCATTGCAGTGCAGTGTATAACCTCCTGTTTACTGCATACACATTTTACAGGGAAAAACTACAAGCTTCTAGTGCACGGGGATTCCCACCTGGGTGTGCGAGGGAATCCTGCGGACCTTAACTAGACATAGACATGTCCAGACCCTGTCCTGATACGGTGGGGTAGGTATTTGGAGAAAGAGAAACGAGTGACTTAGATGCTGTGCCTTGGTTGGAAAACACCGCTATTGAAGCACTTGAGAATGTGGGGTTCATCAAGGTCTCATGAATCACTCTGGAGAGCTTGCTGAACTCCAACTATTTTACCAAAAATCTTTTATACTATAGCTTGCAGCTATATGTTTAACCACGAGATGGCGCCCTCACACCGCTCACCGTATCAGGAATGTGCCACCATTCCCCTTAAATAATAAACTCTGCAACGGTGCGTTGCTCCCTGAAAATGGGACGGTCAGGGACTGGCTCTGTCTAGGAATTTCGCAGTCTTCCCTCTACTACCACTGTAACACCAACTGGGCTTTCTAGCTTCTACATCAGGGGCCCTCCCACTACAGCCTGTGTGGGGGCCACAACCAGGTCATGTGCTACAAATGGTTTTTACATTTTTAAGAGATCGAAAAAAAAAAAAAGAACATTTTCTAACACATGAAAATTATATGACATTCAAATTCGAGTCCATAAGTAAAGTTTTATTGGAACCTAGCACCCTCATTCATTTACATATTGTCTGTGGCTGCTCTGGGAGTTAAGTAGTCTTCACAGAAACCGTACTACTCTCCAGCCCTTTGTCGAATTTGTCAATATCTGTCTAAAGAACGAAAATACTGATATTTCAACAATTGTGTTTTTTTAGAATAAGAAATGATTTTAAGTACAGGCTGAAATTCTAACACTTTTCACATTTTAGGAACTGAAAACGTGTTAAACATAATCATGGCAAAAGCAACATTATGCTTCAAGAAACCCTGATTTCCTCCTCCAGGATTTCACTGCAAAACGGTGAAGGAATCATCAGGAGTGAAGGTCAGACAGGAAATCATTACCTCATTTATCTCATTATTCCGCCTCCCTTCAAAGCCAGCAAAAGCAGCACTCGCTTCCTTGCTAGGAGTCAGAGGAATAGGGGAAGACGATCCGCTATGCACAGGTGTTTCTGCAAAAGAAAAAGACGCACTTACTCACCTGTGAATCACACAGCTACTGAACTAAAGCCTGCCGTCAAGAACCACTATAAGCCGCACAGCGTAGATCTAAAATCAGTTCTCAGAAATTAATTTCTAATAATAAGACTTGCTTATTATAACAGACAGAACCTGGAATATTATTTGACCAAAAAAAAAAAAAAAAGGGAATGAGGTGCTGATACATAGCTGCCACAACATGAACACTGAAAACACGCTCAGTAAAAGAAGCCAGATGCAAAAGGCCACATATTATGATTCCATTCATAGGAAATGTCTAGAATAGATAAATTCATACAGCAGAAAGTAGATCTGTAGTTGCCCAGTTACACAAATGGCGACTATACACATGGACCTCACCAGATGGAATATACAGGAATCAAACCAACTACATCTGAGGAAAACAGATGATGGAGAAGCTCAATATCATCAGTCAGAACAAGGCCAGGGCTGACTGCAGAACAGACCATCAATTCCTCATATGCAGGTTCAAGCTGAAGCTGAAGAAAATCAGAACAAGTCGACAAGAGACAAAGTACAACCTTGAGTATATCCCATCTGAATTTAGAGATCATCTCAAGAACATATTTGACCCATTGAACACTAATGACCGAAGACCAGACGATTTGTGGGATGACATCAAGGACATCACACATGAAGAAAGCAAGAGGTCATTAAAAAAAAACAGGAAAGAAAGGAAAGACCAAAATGGATGTCAGAAGAGACTCTGAAACTTGCACTTGAATGCAGAGTAGCTAAAGTGGACAGAAAAAATGGTAAAAGACCTGAACAGAAAATTCCAAAGGACAGCTTGAGGAGAAGTATTATAATGACACGTGCAAAAACCTGGTGTTAGAAAACCAAAAGGGAAGAACACACTCAGTATTTCTCAAGGTGAAAGAACTTAACAAAAAATTCAAGCCTTGAGGTACAATATTGGAGGATTCTATGGGCAAAATACTGAACGAAAGGAAGCATCAAAAGAAGATGGAAGGAATATAGAGTCACTGTACTTAAAAGTATTGGTCGACTTTCAACCATTTTAGGAGGCAGCATATGATCAGGAACCGATGGTACTGAGGAAGAAGTCCAAGCTACACTGAAGACAAACGGAATACCAATTGAGATGTTTCAACAAAAGGATGCAGTGCTGGAGATGCTCACTCGTCTATACCAAGAAATTTAGAAGACAGCTTCCTGGCCAACTGACTGGAAGAGATCCATATTTATGCCTATTCCCAAGAAAAGTGATCCAACTGAATGTGGAAATTATCAAACAATATCATTAATATCACATGGAAGCAAAATTTTGCTGAAGATCATTCAAAAACAGTTGCAGCAGTATATCGACAGGGAACTGCCAGAAATTCAGGCTGGTTTCAGAAGAGGACGTGGAACCAGGGATATCACTGCTGATGTCAGATGGATCCTGGTTGAAAGTAGAGAATACCAGAAAGATGTTTACCTGTGTGTTATTGACTATGCAAAGGCATTCAACTATTTGAATCATAACACATTATGGATATCATCACAAAGAATGGAAATTCCAGACCACTTAAATTGTGCTCATGCCGAGCCTGTAAATAGACCAAGAGGCAGTCTTTTGAGTAGAACAAGGGGATACCGTGTAGTTTTAAATCAGGAAGGGTGTGCATCAGGGTTGTATTCTTTCACCATACTTATTCAATCTGTATGCTGAGCAAATAATCCCAAAAGCTGGACTCTATGAAGAACGGGGCATTGGGATTGGAGAAAAACTCGTTAACAATCTGCGTTACCCAGATCATACAACACTGCTTGCTGAAAGTGAAGAGGACTTGAAGCACTTACTGATGAAGATCAAAGACCACAGCCTTCAGTACGGATTACACCTCAACATAAAGAAAACAAAAATCCTCACGACTAGACCAATAAGTAATAAGTAACATCATGATAAATGGAGAAAAGATTGAAGTTGTCAAGGATTTCATTTTACTTGGATCCACAATCAATGCTCATGGGAACAGCACTCAAGGAATCAGACAACTCATTGCACTGGGCAGATCTGCTGCAAGAGATCTCTTTAAACTGTTGAAAAGCAAAGACGTCACTTTGAGGACTAAGGTGTGCCTGACTCAAGCCAAGGTATTTTCAATCTCCCATAAGAAAGCTGGACAATAAATAAGGAAGACCAAAGAAGAACTGATGCCTTTGAATTATGGTGGTGGTGAAGAATACTGAATATACCATGGACTGCCAGAAGAACAAACAAGTCTGTCTTGGAAGAAGTACAGCCAGAATGTTCCTTGGAAGAGAGGATGGGGAGACCATCTCTCACGTATTATGGACATGTTATCAAGAGGGCTCAGTCCCTGGAGAAGAACATTACGCTTGGTAAAGTAGAAGGTCAACAGGAAAGAGGAAGACCCTCAACAAGATGGATGGACGCAGTGGCTGCAACAATGGGCTCAAGCATAATAATTGTGAGGATGGTGCAGGACCGGGCAGTGTTTCCTTCTATTATACATAGGGTCACAATGAGTTGGAACTGACTCCATGGCACCTGACAACAGAACAACAGGGCTGGGAAGAGGGAAGAACAGGGAGTGACTGCTAATGGTTGTGGGGTGATGAAAATGTTCTGGAATTGATTAGGGTGATATTGCACAACTCTGTGAATACAATAAAAACCACTGAATTGTACACCTGAATTGGGTTAATTATAGGGTCGCTATGAGTTGGAATCGACTCGACGGCACTGGGTTTGGTTTTGGTTTGGTAGATTATATCACGATCATACTTAAAAAAAATAAGCACCTCATTTTTTCTTTAGTACTCAATATGACTTTTTAAAGGTATATCTTCTTTTTTTTTGTACGTCTTTTTTACTCTTCCCAGCTGGACTTCCAGTCTTCATTCAATCAACAAAAACATATTAAGACCCTATAAATATGTGTCAACCTCTGAGCTGGTGATGGAGGTGAAACAATGAGTAAGTCATGAGGAGGGAGTTCACACAATGGGCAACTCTATACAAATGCCACCGTCAGAAGAACTTGACTAGGGAGACCTTTAGGGGGAGTCCTAGAAGGAGTTTACCAGGTAGGCAAGGGAGGAGGAAGAAGCAGGGGAACATCCAGTCCCACCCCAGACATACACACTGAGGCCCTGACAATTGCCTCTGGGGAATATTCCCCTTAGGAGGTATTCTCCATGCTTAGGAGGATGGTCTTGGATTTAGCCTGTGAGCCTCCAAACCCTGTGAGATGACTCAAACCCAAACCCACAGCCGTGGAATCGATTCCAGCTCACAGTGGCCCTGTAGGACAGAGAACTACCCTATACAGTTTCCAAGACTGTAATCTTTACGGAAGCAGACTGCCACATCTTTCTCTCACAGAACGGCTGGTAGGTTCTAAAGCAGCTGAACGCTTTAACCACTGTGCCACCAGGCCTCCTGTGAGATGGTCCACACCCGCTTATCTCTGCAGTTGGATGCTTGGTGCCTGCTGGTCTAGAGGCCTCTAGCAGAGTCCACGCAGTTAGCACGTTTACAGTCACGCCGCCTGCTCCATCACCCACTCCTTTCCAAGTGGACAGCATCTGGGTGACAGCATTAGCAAGGCTGGCACAAGCCTTCATGAGTTTTACTTGCTTTTGGCATTAAAGGGTGGCATTCTATAGACCCTGAGCACCACATATTTTATTTGCAAATGTGGTCCTGGATGGTGGGAGAAACATGTCGTAGTCGGCTTATGTAAAGATTTACAGCCTTGGAAACCCTACGGGGCCATTCTACTCTGTCTTACAGGGTTGCTCTGAGTCAGAATCGACTTGATGGCAACAGGTTTGGTTTGGTCCTGACTAACAGTGGATAACAGCAATGACAGGGCTTAAAAGGTATGGGCCACACAGCCATATTTCATTAGTTTCAGAGGAACACTTTAGGAAGAGGGCTGTGTAGGTTGAACAGTCATATTTTAATTAACTTGGGGAAATGCCTGCTTAGTGTATGCTTTGAGAGCTAATGTTAGCTTCTACAGTAAGTGTATCCAATTTAATGATTTATTGTTTTAGCATAAATGGGTTGTAATTTAAAGGCTGAGGAATATATTAAATTTCTTTCATTGAAATTAACAGTAATTACTTTCTTGACTTATGACCATCCATCCACGAGGCAGGCATTTTTTCAGAATGAATTAGCCCTGTAAGACTCTTTGCCACACCTCACGCCCAGGCACCATGGGGTTTTGCTTTCCAAGAAATGTCAACTAGGCTTGGAGAAATTCGTCAAAAGCAGACTCCACACCTACAGTCTATAAGGCTACCCTTCAGGCAAAGGTGCAATATTCCTCCTCTCTCTAGGAGCGGGGGACAGGTCCCCATCCGGAATGTCCTAGACACTTTATTGGGCCCTCACAATTAGCATGTGGCAAGGCCTGATTCCTCTAGTTAAAATCCTGTCCCTCCTCTCTCAGCCAGCGCACTGGTTCCCTCCCCATTTCTCAGCCAGCAAGGATTGTTCTGGCCTGAACCCAGCTCAGTACTGCACAGGATAAGCAGCTGAGCGGGCCCACAGGGACTCTGGGGAAAGTCCTAGAAAAAATGAAGGTCTTCACTCTCCTTTAGGGAAATCAGGTCTAAGTTTAGCATCAGGGATGGTAAGTCTCTGGAACCATGCGGTATGGACTTTGCAGGCTGACTGCTCAGGTTCACATCCCAACTCCCCAGCTGACGCGGGGACCCTCTACCACACAGAACTGCTGGGAGTGTCACACGAGGTCCGGAGGCATGTACAGCTCTCCGTAGCTGATAAACACTCCAATACAGACCCTGACGGCAGCCCGTTGGTCACATCCAAGCTCCGGTCCGGCCCACCCTGGGCACAGCACACAGCCCCGTGGCGTCTGTATGTGGAAAACACTGGCAAGATCTTCCTCGTGCTGATGAGGAGGCGCGAATGAGACCAGGATGAAAGCACTCAGGAAACGCCAAAGGACCAGGCCAAAGGATTTCTCCGAGCTGGTCTGCAAGTTAGTCTTCCAGAAACACTGCTTTCCTCCCGTTACTCCCCTTTAACAGCTGAGCGACTGTCTCTTGCCTGTGCGTCAAATATGACCTCTTCAGTTGCTAGCCGGCCTTGCCTCCCAGCTCTACTTCTCGCATTCCCAAACCCAGCCCCTTCGCACCTAAGGCCGTCTTTCAAGCCCTGCTTTCTGGAATGCCTTTGCTTCTAATCCAAGTTCTGAACTTCTCCCAACATCCAGTCCCAAATCCCTTCCCTTGTGAAGTCTGTCCTAGCCCAGGGGTCCACAAACAAAGCCCTATGGGCCAAATAGGGTTCACTGTCTGGTTTTTGTAAAGCAAGTTTGATTGGAACACAAGCATGGTCACTGGTTTACATACCGTCGACAGCTGCTTTCACATTACAGCAGCAGAGGTGAGTGGCTGCCACACAGACCCCACAGAGACCGGATGACCCGCAAATCCGAAAATATTTGCCCTCTGGTCCTTTACAGAAGGAGCCCCTAGGGGCACAGTGGTTAAGCACTTGACTGTTAACTGAAAAGTCGGGGGTTCGAATCCACTAGGCACTCCGTAGGAGAAAGATGTGGCGGTCTGCTGCCATAAAGATTACAGCCTTGGAACCCTGAGGGGCTGTTCTACTCTGTGCTACAGGGTTAATATGAGTCAGAATTGACCTGACTCTTGGGGGGGTGGCGGTCAGGTCCTTTCTATCTGTCTACATGCTGAGCTGTGTATTTTTAGTCTCAATTTAAGAGTTACATATGTACAACAATCACATTGTCATCTAATCATTTTATTTTGATAGATTTTTACCTCCTCTACTAGCTTATAAAAGCTACTAGGGAGACTAGATAACATCTTCGATGTTATCTAAGAAAATGGTAATGCTGGGCACACACGAATTAATGGTCACCACAGTTAATTTCTCGCTTACACTAACATAAAATTAAAGCACTGTATTTGGAAGTCAGGAAATAGTCCATTCCATTATGAGCTTTTTAAAGAGCTTGGAAGTGACTATCACTGGCTTCTTTTTAAGTCTGATACTACAGCAAACCAATTTTGCAAAAAATAGTCAACTCTTCCATGAACGATTCTACTCACATTACAGCTCAAAATCAAGGTAAGATCCGATGGAGTTTTGGTTGGGGCTGAGATTAAGGCAAGAAAAGGTAATGTAAATCTGATCACTCTCACTTTGTGATTTCAGAATGGAACTTTCAAAATTAAAATTTAGAAGAGAGAGACAACTGAGGCAGAGCACCACAAAACAAAAACAAAACAACTCATGAGAGTGGCTCACTTTGAATTATGTACAAAAAAAAAGAACTGCCCCATAGGGTTTCCAAGGAGCAGCTGGTGGATTCAAACTGCCGACCTTTTGCTTACTGGCCGAGCTCTGAACCACTGCGCCACCAGGGCTCAAGGACTATACAAAATAAATGCTTTTAATAATTCAATTTGCTCAAAAGAAGGGGTAGAGAGTGGTAGTTAAAAACAAAAGCTCAGGACACAGAGTCCAAGCCTGACTACCACTTCTCCACTGTGTCATCTCTCCAAGTCCCTCCATCTTGCTCTGGCTCAGTTTCCTCTCCCGAAAAGTGGGGGCATAACAGCACTTTGGACACGTTATGAGAATCGCCGCACTGAACACATGTGCACGTGAACTTGGCACAGAGCTGGGCAAAGACTGAGCACGAAATGAATGTCAGCTCTTCCTGGCAGGGCTTTCCCTCACCCGGTAGGGAACCTACTCTTTTCCAGGTGCAGGAATAGCTTGGGCATGGTGGCAGACGTGTCCTGGGGCCGGCGCTTTGGCTGAGGTGATGCGCTGCTCTCGGACAGCCTGTCACAGTTGGAGCTGTGGCGCGTGGACCGCCTTAGAGACTGCAAGGCTTCTGGCTCAGCTTTGCGCCTCTTGGGTGTGGTTGCTTCCCCTGTGGTAGGCTGACTCTCCGTGGACTGCGGAGTGGATGGGTTCAACAAGGGCGGGCTTGGAGAGAGCTCCTCCTGGCTCCTATGGAAGAAGAGGGGAGAGCTTCCACATACGACCACACCCCATAGAATTTTTCTAAAACACAGAAGTGTTCATAAACGTCCCCCATAAGACAGAATAGTAAACAAACTCTTATCTCCAGGAGGATTATGCATCTTCGTTTCAAACATGTGCCAAAACAAGTACTTTCTCAACAAGAGTAACTAAATACATTAAATCATTTTTAATTTTCTCAATATCTCAGAGAGGTATGCTGGCATTAAAGATTGTTATTCCCATTCTATATTTGTTTTGGAGCAGTGGTTAATTGGTCAGGGACATTGGCAATGCACAGAGGCATTTTTGGTTGTCACAACGAGGAGAGGGAGGTGCAATTGGCATCTAGTGGGTAGAAGCCAGGGATGCTGCTAAACATCCCACAATGCACACGACAGACTCCACAATGAAGTATTATCCAGCACAAAAATGTTAATAAGGTCGAGGTTGAGAACCCCTGGTCTAAAGAATAACATATTTCATCAAAATGTAACCACCAGCAGAACTAGAAAAAACCACAAGTGTCAGGGGAGCTTTCGAAACAGAGATTCCACTCTGGACATTCCCTATCTCAAGGTTTGGAGTAGGACATGTGGACAACAAACGTCCCCAGTGATTCTCACAGACCTGTAACCCGGGCTGAAACCAACGTGTGCGAAAAAATGGAAGGGAGAAGGCAACAAAGGCAGGTGGAAAAGAGATGGTAGCAAAGCACAGAAAACCAGCAGAGACAAAGCCTTAAGCGCGGGGGCGGGGGGGTAGGGAGGTAGGGGAAAGGTGAACAGTGTATGACAAGGGGGAAGATTTGTGCCCTTGGAGAGAGGAGTCTGGTCAAGGGGTCAGGGCAGGATGAAGCCAGATGGTAAGACGAGAAGAGATGGAGGAATGGAAATAACGAGAACAAATTGTTCTCACAGAGAGACAGGAAGGAGGAAGATAGGGTAGTAGCTTCTAGAAGATTAAGGATAAAGACTTAGGTTGGGGATTTTGCTTTTTTCAGAGACTAGTGATTTAAGTCTGCTTGTTCACTGAGGGAAAAAAGTGGGTCACAGCAGAGGGATAAGGAAAGTAACCTTTACTGAAGGCCAATTGTGGCTAGCCCTTTAGGAAAAGTCTCATTTAACAATAACTACCTGATGAAGCAGTTATTCCGCTGCGCACATGCGGAAGCAAGAAGCTCAGAAGGAACTTCCCAAGTCACACCACCAATACATGAGGGAGCTAAATTCAAACCACCATCTTTGGCCCTCTTGCACTCTACCTCACTGTCTTCAGAAAGATGGAGACGGCTAAATTCTCTACACTGGCATCTTCACTGGGTAGAATGTCTCAAAGCCATTTAAAAGTGAATGAGGCCTTCGCTGACCAAGGAAGAAGGAAAACCCCTGGTATTGGCACTTTCCACTCCTTTGCCCTGTTCTGGCCAACCCGGCCTCACAGCATCAGACTGACATCTTCAAATCATGATTTAACTATTTGACTATTGGAGTCTGATGGGCAACCTACAGGCTATATAACTTACCTGTTGGTGCTTGTGGCACTTTCCTTAATTGGAAGGAAAAATTTGGATGAAGTCACCTTTTTATACTGAGCTTGTTCATACGGATAGAGCAGAACCAATGGGAGAGTGTAATCAAAGGTTATTCTTAATCCGTCAACCATCTCCTTACAAAGGTCCACGCTGGGGGCGAATAAGAAGAACAGACGATAAAGAGAAAACTGTAATAGTTATATATGCTCCAAAACGTCACCATAAAGTTACACATCTTTAATAAGGCATTATTTTAAACTTAAAACACTCTTAAAATTACCCCTACACACATAAAGCATGAAGTGAATATGTAGATGCTTGTGAAAGAATTAAGCTAGGAAAATAGACCTGTAATGACAACACAGAGCACACTGGTGATTTTCATTGACCACGTTCCACATGAATGAGCGTGTTCAACGTCACTGAGGAATCCATGCAGGCTGTACTGCCAAAGGTGGAAAGACCCCAGCCGCTGAGAGCAGAAGGCGAGCTGCCTTGATGAACTCCCAATACTTGTTTCCACTCTAATAATCGACCTTTCTGATTCTATTTCAGGTGGGTCACGTGTGTAAGCCAGCACTTTAGGAAGAGTCCTCTGACTGCAATAACAGCTCCTTGTAAAACAAGCTTTGATAAAATTCTTATGGCCCACTTTGACGCTTCTGAAGGACAAAATGATAGCCCTAAATCATATCTAGGCAGCATCTGAGGCAGTGCACACTCTCAACGCGTCCAGATCGGATACCTGAATATTTATTGAACATTCTGAAAAATTAACAATATTTTGAAAAAGTGAACAGGGCTGCTAGGAACATCAAATTTTACCTTCTGATGAAAGGGAAATGTGTTCCTCAGGTAGAGCATGATGCTAATAAGGTCAGGGTTACAGGTACTATTCTAGAGTCAGAAAAGAATAACCCTGACCCCGGCAGCCATCTCAAAAGCACATGCCTGTGGTTACAGAGGCAGGAGAGAGAGATGAACCATTAGCAAAAATCCATTATTACAACTAAGGGGGAAAACGGCTTAAGAATAAACGTAGTAAGACAGACAGAGTACCTAATTGGGAGCAAAAACCTCAAAGACTAACTGAAGGACATAAAACAAGCCTTGAACATAATGGGAAGGCATATCGTAGGCACAATCTTCCCGCAACATCAATATATACATTTTGTTTAAGTTCAATTAGAATCTCAATGAGGCTCAGGAAGATAAATGGACACAATTACTTTACAGATCGTAAGGAAGAATAAAGGGCCAAATATAGCCAAGGAAATCATAAAAAAGAGCGAGGGGGTCTTTCCTTACTAGGTATTAGAAGTTACTGGGAAGCCACTTTAATCAAAACAATGTTCAACACATGAAAGTACATCAAGGAGCGTTGTGTGAACTTAATACGACAATAGAGATGTTTTAATTCAATGGAAAATGATCATGTGGTTTTCAAGAAAACAAACTGGACTCCTATCTCACACGTATGAAAGTTCCCAGTGAACTCATAATGGCAATGACTTACATTTTTAAAAAAATAAAATAAAAATTAACCTAAAAGAGAGCAAGACAGAGAAAAAAAAAAACCCAGAAGCTATAAAAGGAAAAAGAATCAGACATCGTTCTATATAAAAAGGTTACAATTGCGAGAATGCCATTTGCCACAGGCTTTAAGGAAAGAAACCTGCCAGTGCTATTACAATTTAAAACATGCATATCTTTGAAACAGTGATCCCACCTACATCTGCTAATCTAGTGCCTTCTAATAGGAAAATGACTGACTAAGTCAGGAGCTGGCAAACTTTTTCTGTAAAGGGCCAGGTAGTAAATATTTTCCACTTTGCAGGCCAGTCTCTCACAACTACTCCACTCTGCCCTCATATGGCAAAAGCAGTCATAAACAACACGTCAGTGACTGTGCCCAGACAACTTTAGTGACAGCAACAGGCGACATGCCAAACCTGGCCCTGGGCTGGAGTTTACCATTCCCTGGGCTAAGTCATGGGCTAGCCATGCCAGGGAACATCATAATGCAAAACTGAAACAGAGAGCCATACAATGACTCTGAGTACTTTCACCGCCCTATGAAGTAAACACATTATAACCAAATATAGTATCAATCTATTCTCATAAAAGTGATACTTTATACACTAAAAACAACCACCCTCTGTTTTTCTGATTACATGACTGTGCAGAAAGGGATACAAAAATGATACTTTAGGCAGTTAACATCAGTTACAGGGGGAGAGTCGGGGAAGAGAAGGGAAAGGAAAAAGGCTGAAGTAAAATAGAAAATACAAGCAGCACATAATACTAACTGAACACAGAGAATATTATTCTATCTGGTTATTATAACAAACCTGTGAGAGCCGGAACTTGACAGGACTACCTTGTTTTTCTGGGTCTCCCAAGTTTTCCGCCTTTGACAGGCCACTGTCTTACCACTTATCTATTGCTCTCTGTTAATGGTAAATAACTGGGTTTTCCTTCTCTGGTAGGTTTTCGCCTTATACATGTTCCGGCTTTCGCAGGTTTTACTATACGATATGTAAAAACTGAACATACACATACTCAAGAATAAGTAAGTAACGAGGATAAATGAAAATATATATATTTTGATTTGGCTACAGGACAGGCCTATGGAAAATTTCTGGTTAGGATTACTGGTATTTTTAAGCAGTGTCTGCAATACAATTCACTGCACTTCTGTCAGTTTGTCATACTCTGGGGGCTTGCGTGTTGCTGTGATGTTGGAAGCTGTTCCACTGGTATTTCAAATACCAGCAGGGCCATTCATGGTGGACAGGTTTCAGCAGAGCTTCCAGACTACGACAGACTAGGAAGAAGGACCCGGCAGTCTACTTCTGAAAAAACTGCCTGTGAAAACCTTATGAATAGCAGCAGAACACTGTCTGATATTGTGCTGGAAGATGAGCCCCCCAGGTTGGAAGGCACTCAAAGTACGACTGGGGAAGAGCTGCCTCCTCAAAGGAGAGTCAACCTTAATGATGTGGATGGAGTAAAGCTTTCGGGACCTTCATTTACTGATGTGGCACAACTCAAAATGAGAAGAAACAGCTGCAAACATCCATTAATAATCGGAACCTGGAATGTACGAAGTATGACTAGGAAAACTGGAAGTCATCAAAAGTGAAATGGACTGCATAAAGATCGATACCCTAGGCAGTAGTGAGCTGAAAGGGACGGGTATTGGCCATTTTGAATCAGACAATCATATGGTCTACTATCCCGGGAATAACAACTTGAAGAAGAATGGCATTGCATTCATCCTCAAAAACAACATTTTAAAATCTGTCCTGAAGTACATTACTGTCAGTGATAGGATAATATCCATATTATCCTTGTGGGTACAAGGAAGACCAGTTAATATGACTGTTATTCAAATTTACACACCAACCACTAAGGCCAAAGATGAAGAAATTCAAGATTTTTACCAACTTCTGCAGTCGAAAATTGACCAAACATGCAATGATGATGCATTGATAATTACTGGCAATTGGAATGCAAAAGCTGGAAACAAAGAAGGACCTTAGCTGGAAAATACAGCCTTGGTGAGAGAAACGATGTTAGAGATGGCACGACATAATTTTTCAAGACCAATGACTTATTCATTCCAAATACCGTTTTTCAACAACATAAACAGCAACTATACACGTGGACATCACCAGATGGAAAACACGGGAATCAAATCAACTACATCTGTGGAAAGAGACTATGGAAAAGCTCAGTATCATCAGCCAGAGCAAGGCCAGGGGCTGACTGCGGAACAGACCATCAGTTGCTTACATGCGAGTTGAAGTTAAAGCTGGAGAAAATTAGAACAAGTCCACGAGCGCCAAATACAACCTTGAGTATATCCCATCTGAGTCTGGAGATCATCTCGAGGACAGATTTGATGCACTAATGACCGAAGACCAAACGAGTTGTGGGATAAGGACATCACACATGAAGAAAGCAAAAGGTCATTAAAAAGACAGGAAAGAAAGAAAAGACCAAAATGGATGTCAGAAGAGACTCTGAAACTTGCTCTTGAATGCAGAGTAGCTAAAGCAAACGGAAGAAATGATGAAGCGAAAAAGTTGAACAGAAGATTTCAAAGGGTGTTTTGAGAAAAAAAAAGTAAAGTATTACAATGAAATGTGCAAAGACTTGGAGTTATAAAGCCAAAAGGGAAGAACACGCTCAGCATTTCTCAAGCTGAAAGAATGGAATAAAAATTCAAGCTTCAGGTTGCAATTCTGAAGAATTCTATGAGCCCCTGTGGTGCAATCGTTAAGCATTCAACTGCTAACCAAAAGGTCAGCAGTTCGAATCCCCCCGCCGCTCCTTGTTGGGGTAGTTCTACTCTGTCCTATAGAGCCGCTATGAGTCGGAATCAAATCAACAGCAATGGGTTTCAGTTTATGGGCAAAATATTGAACAACACAGAAAACATCAAAAGAAGATGGAAGGAGTACACAGAGTCACTGTACCAAAAAGAGTTGGTCGACGTTCAACCATTTCAGGAGGTAGCGTATGATAAAGGACCAACGGTACTGAAGGGAGAAGTCCAAGCTGCAACGAAGACACTGGTGAAAAATGAGTCTCCAGGAACTGACAGAATATCTATTGAGATGTTTCAACAAACAGATGCAGCACTGAAGTACTCACCCATCTATGCCAAGAAATTTGGAAGACAGCTTCCTGGCCAACCGACTGGAAGAGATCCATATTTATGCCTATTCCCAAGAAAGGTGATCCAACCGAATGTGGAAATTATAGAACAATATCATTAATATCACAGGCAAGTAAAATTCTGCTGAAGATCATTCAAAAACGGCTGCAGCAGTATATCGACAGGGAAGTGCCGGAAATTCAGGCCAGTTTCAGAAGAGGATGTGGAACCAGGGATATCATTGCTGATGTCACATGGATCCTGGCTGAAAGCAGAGAATACCAGAAGGATGTTTACCTGTGTTTTACTTACTATGCAAAGGCATTCAGCTGCATGGATCATAACAAATTACGGGTAACATTGAAAAGACTGGAAATTCCAGAACACTTAATTGTGTTCATGCAGGACCTGTACACAGAACAAGAGGCAGTCGTTCGAACAGAACAAGCAGATATTGCGTGGTTTAAAGTCAGGAAAGGTGTGTGTCGGGGTTGTACCCTTTCATCATACTTATTCAATCTGTATGCTGAGCAAATAATCCCAGAGGCTGGACTCTATGAAGAACATGGTATCAGGATTGGTGGAAGACTCGTTAATGACCTGCAATATGCAGATGATACAACTCTGCTTGCTGAAAGTGACAAGGACTTGAAGCACTTACTGATGAAGATCAAAGGCTACAGCCTTCAATAGGGGTAACACCTCAGTATAAAGAAAACAAAAATCCTCACAGCTAGACCAATAAGCAACGTCATGATAAATGGAGAAAAGACTGAAATTGTCAAGGACTTCATTTTACTTGGATCCACAATCAACACCCATGGAAGCAGCTGTCAAGAAATCAAAGAATGTATTGCATTGGGCAAATCCGCTGCAAAAGACCTCTATAAAGTGTTGAAAAGCAAAGATGTCACCTTGAAGACTAAAGTGTGCCTGACCCAAGCCATGGTGTTTTCAATCTCCTCATATGCATGCTAAAGCTGGACAATGACTAGGAAAAACCAAAGAAGAATTGATGCCTTTCAATTACAGTATTGGTGAAGAATACTGAATATACCATGGACTGCGAGAAGAGCGAACAAGTCTGTTTTGAAAGAAATACAACCAGAATGCTCCTTAGGAACAAGGATGGTGACACTTCATCTCCTGTACTTTAGATGTGCTGTCAGGAGGGACCAGTCCCTGGAGAAGGACATCATGGTTAATAAAGTAGAGGGTCAGCGAAAAAGAGGAAGACCCTTGATGAGATGGATTGACACAGTGGCTGCAACAACGGGCTCAAATATAGCAATCATTATGATGATGGTGCAGGACCGGGCAGTGTTAAGTTCTGTTGTAGACAGGGTTGTTATTAGTGGGAACCAACTTGACGACACATAACAGCAGCAGCAACACATTAATTACAAAAGAAAAAAAAACTGACTGTTGTGGTGGGTTGTCTCTGAAATAGGTCAGGTTATACCTGTACCTGAGTCTTGGCCTGGTGAGCATGGGGAAATGATCAAGTCCCTAGGCTCAGGTTTTCTTGTTTATAAAGAACAGTGAGTCTTAATACCTCTAACATCTCTTGCAACACAATATTCTTTCTTATCCCTCTATTCCCTGAGCTTAAAAGTTAAAAGATGAAAATAGAGAAAGTGGCCATGAGATATAAACTCAAAGTAACTGAAATGGAGAAAAGTGCCACCTGCTCTAACTGAAGTCACTTCTCTAATACACAGAGGGGACCACGGAATGCTGAACACTCACTTCTTTTCTGCTGGGATGTAATGAACATTCATGTTGGCGTGTGGTATAACATGATGGTGACGAGGTCTCTCACTGGCTGAAAAGGCTGCATTGATAGCAAAATGCTTCACGTAGGATTCCAAAATAGTTATGATGTTGGTCTGGCATGGAAGTTTCACTAACTGTTAACAGAAACATAGACAGTTGATCAACACGTTTCATCATATGAACCATTCCAAGAAAAAGTGGTCATGTCTACATTGCTTTTTTAACTCAAAAATAAAGAAACCAAGCCAATTCTGTTCAAATAACTCATACCCATTGCCAATGAGTCAACTCCCACTCCTAGTGACCCTCTGGGGCAGAGTAGAACTGCCCCATAGGGCTTCCAAGGCTGTAATCTTTATGGAAGCAGGCTGCCGCGTCTTTCTCCTACGGAGCAGCTTGTAGATTCAAACTGCTGACCTTTTGGTTGGCAACCGAATGCTTAACCTCTGCACCACCAGGGACCCTCTGAGAACCCAAATAGAACCTCTTAAAAGAAATATGGTCTGACATACTTTGATTTTTTTCTTCTACTGATTGTACCCTCATGTTGATTATGGCATTAAATCTTCAAATAAATATAAGCAGTGGTTCTCAATTTCAGAGAACAACTAGGACAACACAGGGAGCTTCTAAAGAATACCCACGGCTGGCCCCCGCTACAGATCATTTAAGTCCTCACCTCTTGGTTGGAGCCCAGGCATCAGAATTTGGGAAAGCTCCTTAGAGGTTGCTATTGGGCAGCCAGGGCTGAAAAGCACTGTGCTAGCATTGCTTTTATCAGCAGCAGTTAACACCATGGACAGAGGACTAGAAAACCGGCCTCAGTACAAAACCAAAGAAATAAATTTCACTCCTCAAAGCGTCTCAATTGTTTTTGAGTCTGTGGTTGCAAAGCAGGGCTAAATAACAACTCTATTAAAAAACTCCACTTTGTCTATGTTCTTACATACCCGCTTCCTCCTGTTAATGTAGTAGCAATCGTCCTCCAGCTTCTTCTTCAGAACTTCAGGAATTTCTATACTTATCGTCCTTTCTTCCATTTCCTTTTTTGTGTGCAGCTCTGCTTCTTTCTGCAATATCACAATTCCATGCTTAAATATTTAAAAATACAAGAGAGTCTATATCCACAAAAGTCCTAACACATTAGAGCCTCCTTTGACACAAACCCAGTAAATTCACAACATTGACAAAACAGATTATGCCACGTGTTCAAGTTAAGAGCCCAAAATTAACTTACTTTATGGCACTTGGTACTATACTGTAAATGCTTATTGTTTTTCTTCCCCAATTAAGCTCCTAAGTGGGTTTTATGTTAACTTTGGAGGCAAGCAGATGCCTGTCCAACTCTGATACACTCCATTAATGAATCATCATTATAAAAATAAAGTTCACAATTTCACTGGAAAGAAACAGCTAACTTTGTCATTTGTGAAGACACTTCATGGGAACAAATGGCCACTGAAAGACTCCTAGGGTCTAGACTATACTATAAATAAGGGCTGCTTTTCTTTATAGGTCAAGTAAACATGTACATTTGGTAAAACAGTACATTTTTAGAAAATAATTCACAGCTGGAGAATTTCTTCACATAAATTTACGACTAAAACATATACCAAAGGGTTTTTATAATAAAAACTTCGTACCACGTCAGTCTTTTCTTCAGTATCGCTTTCTTCACTTCTTATTTCCTCATCTGTTTCTTCACTACTGTCTTCAGAAGAACTGCTTATTGCTAAGGAAAACAAAACCATCAGGCAAGCCCTTGTTACAGACTTCACCAGCCCTGACCTGACGTTTGCAACTCTTAAAGGTGAAGTGTGCATCCTGCTGGTAATAAACTGCAGTCCTAGATGTATCTTAAATGCTAAACACAAATACTGTACCTTTTGGAAAGGATTTATTTTTTAAAAATCTAATACTAATTTCCATGGATGTAAGAATCACACAAGCTCATGATCTCAAAGTGTTTAGTCAACTAGGATCCTATGGTTCTCTGTTGAATTCATGAGTGGGGCCAATGTCCAGAAAATACCAAGAAGAAAACATGAGAAATACCCATGAGGTGTTAGCATAAAGATGCTGGCTGAGAAAGCAGTGACCATGATGAGAAAGACTCTGACGAGATCTCAAGATACTAATGACTACTTTCACTATCAAAAACGGCAAATGTTATACAATGTTATACAATGTTTCATTATCTCTAATTTCACTGAATCCTCCCATCAGCCCTGCAGAATAAAAGACAAGTGAAACTTCTTTCAGACAAAGAAAATGAAGTCAAGCCACACACAGTTTTCAGCATTTTCGTCTTTTTCTTCAACCGGGAGGCTTTTTAAAACAGAGTCGACACCAGGCAACCTGCAGCGCTTCTTCTTTCTTCCTTTCCTTCTGTTAAAAAAAAAAATAAGCACACGTAAAATAAATTTCAACACTGACTGGCATGGGTCTTGAGATAAAATACAAGATACAATAAACGATGATTCTTGAATACTCGGAAAAAATTAAACCCTAACATAAATACTAATCTCCATTTCAGAATATTATGCGATAACCACTGCGAATAAACTGCAATTATTTAGAATAAAAACAGAACACTCTTCACTTACACACTTTCAATACACAACATTATTTAATAAACCATGTTTGTCATTTTATTAATTTTATATCATAAAGTTCTAAACACAAAAAGAAAACACACGAAGTAACATTTATGACACAATCTTTGTATTCTTACAGGCGAGCTACAGCTTTTCTTGCCAATTTGCGCTGTAATCTACGGTTTTCATCTGTGTCTCGAAGCACATGATCTTCGGCTGCCCACCTATCCCAGCTGATTGAACAGAAAGAGAAAGAGAATATAAAATTTGAGCTTTTAGCTTGATCCTGAAATAAATGCTAAAACCCCTCACAGGAACAGAAGTGTCCCAGAACTACTGACATTTTAGAACACTATTTAAATATTTTAAAATCACAAACAGGACACAAATGAACTGGAAAAAGTAACCCACTCGGACACAGAAAAAACTGGGGTTTCCGGAATTACCCAGAGATGATACAAATATAATTCACTTGAAAATAATCATTCCTTAGAACAGGCAAACCTTGATAACAAAGCAAAACCAGGAAATGAAACTTTTCTACAAGGGCTTCTCAAGCACAACAAAAAGTTTGCAACGTTCTGGTGCTGCAAAGCTAGTTTCCAGTCCAGTTTAACACGTCCACTTACCTTCTGTTCCAACCATTAAAATGGATTAGATATTCTGGGATCTTTCTGCCTTTTTCGTCTTTGCCAACAATAACATCGACAATCTGAAACCAGGAAACATTGGCCACAAGAGATAGAACATACAGAATATTAGAAGCTAGATCAGGAAAACTAGATCATACTCCATTTTTCAAAAAAAGGAAAGCTTTCTCTCCTTTTTTAGCCCGAGAACTGGGTTGAAACATTTTTTCTTTCAATTCCATTATTTTTTTTTTCTGAGTGGATGCCTCAAAATAGGAAGCATCCGTCCAATCACCTCACGATTGGTATCTGAGCTTGAGAAAGGGAGAAGCTTCTTGAAGCTATTGGCCAGCGAATTTGTCACTAACGAGAGTCCCGGCCACACAAAAGGGTTGCAGCCCTGCGATGTCTGGGAGTTGTAGTCTCCCGGGCCCAGCTGCGCCCGGGGAAAGGCTGGCAGGAGATGCCTCCATCCCTGCCTGCAGTTATCTCCTGAACGACGCTTCGGGGGCAAATGATGCCGCGTGTCGCTGCCTGGGAGATTCGGGTGGCGGTGGGCGTTGGGGGAGGGAGAGCACGGGAGAGGAAAGGAAACAGAGACAGGGGCTGCAGGAAAGGGGTCCGAAGTAGTACACCACAGCCCGGGGGTCCTGGGGATGCCCCAAGGGGCAGGGCCGCCTGGCAGCGCAGCGGACACACCTGAGGACACAGCTGAGAGCCGCACCTGTCCCTCCCAGCTTCACCCAGGAGGCCAGAGGGCCGGGGAAGTCCCACCCCAGGAGCCTGAGCTGCGCCCTCCTCAGGGCTCAGCGAGGTTGGAGCCTCCCTGACGGTGGTGTACACTCCCTCTTCCCGCCATCAGGACCTGAAGAGCTACAGGATGGGGCTCAGGCCCCCAAGAGCTTAGGTGGACGGCCCAGAACGGGACTCCACTCCAGATCGGCTCAGCCCTCCGCAAAGCCTTCAGGAATTGAAGGCGGAAGCGCTGGAAGGCCCTGAAGGCAGGGGCTGGGGCCAACCTTGCCCTCGGGGCAGGAGGGACACAGCCTATGGGAGGGGTCGGGCCCTAGACAACTGGGGTGGGTAACGTCGCGAGTCGGCGGCTAACGTTGAGATGCTGGGGATTAGGACCTGGGTCAGTCGGTCAGGGCACCCCACAGGAAGCCACGCCGCGCCGGGCCGCGCAACATGGGGAGAGATTTAACGGGAGGCAGCGGCCCGCAGGCAAGCTGCCGCCTCTGTCAGCTGCCCCCGCTGGCGTCGCGAGCGCAAAACGACGCCTCAGTCCCAGCCTCGCGACACTGCACGCGCGAGGCTCCCGAAGACGCATGCGCGCCCCCCCCCCCACGGCGCTGGCCGGAAGCGAAAGTGCCCCGTCCCCGAGTCCCGCGCGCAGAGCCCCGCGAGCGCCCCCTGCCTCCGGTCCGCGCGTTGCAGGCTGAGGAGCCGCGGGCGGCCGGCGCCCCGGGCCCCGCCGCTCCCGCCGCCGTCCCGTGGCCGAGGGGCCGCCGCCCGCACCCGCCACCCGTCCCGGGCCCCCGCCCGCGCCTCCTCCCTGTCCCCGCCCGCGGTGGCACCTTAGCATCGTAAAGGACTCGCGCCTTGGTGGGGTCAGGCTCGAAGCACAGCACTTTCTCCCCTGAGTGGAATTTAAATTTCATGCCCTCACTCGAGCTCATTTGCTCATCGTGGCGGAGGGAGAGACTCCGGGCGGGAGGAGCGCGCGACGCGGGGGGAGGGGAGGGTGGGGGTGGGGCGGTGGCGGGCCGGGGGGGGCGGGGACACGCGGAGGCCCGGCCGCCCGCCCTCCGCTCGCCCCGCCCCACGGCCGGGGCCGGGGCCGGGGCCGGGGCCGGAGCACGCGCCCGCAGTGTCCCCCGGGGTCGGGACGGGCTGCAGCGGGGGCAACTGTCCCCCGGGATCAGCGAAGGCTGCAGTGGGGGGCACCCGCAGTGTCCCCCGGGCTCAGGGCGGGCAGCAGCCGGGACCGCGCTCCTGGACAAGGGCTTCCTGCCGGTCGTCCCCTCCTCTGGCGCCAGGGAAAGTAGGCGGACGCGGGGCTGCGGAGCAGGGCTCCCCCTGGCCTCCAGGCTGCGCCCACGTGTGCAGAGCGGGCATCCGCCGGGGCGCTTCCTCAGGCCCGAGGGTCGCCCTTTCGGTCCAGAGGCTCGCCTTCCAGCTGAAGAGGGTGCGCTCCCTCCAGCCCGCGAAGCGCACGCTCAGCCTGGAGGCGCGCACTCTCTGGCCGGAGGGCTGCGCAATCTTAGGCCCGCTGGGCGCTGGGCGCAAGCTCGGGGGCGGGGGGGGGCTTGCTCTCTCCAACTGAAGGGGGTGCGCTCCCTCAGGCTCGCGGGGCGGACGCTCAGCCAGTTGACCGCGCTCTCGGCAAGGGGGCACCCTCTCCAGCCTGGGCGCGTTTGGGGAGAGGTGTCCCTTAGCGGAGGCTGGCTCGAGTGGACAGCGTCTGTCCTCCAGGAGCTCCCTGCTAGCCAAGAGAAGGGCCGTGCCGCGGCGTGCAGCTGTGCACCTTAGCTGAGCTGCGCGCCGCGGGGTGTGGCCTTGGGGGGAGGCCGTGTGCTGGAGTTGGGTGTAGACGGGCAGGAGCTTTGGGCGAGGGAACAAGGGTGCTCTGGGCAGTGCAGAAGCGCTGGAGCATGTCTGGGGAGAGAACAACCAGGTGGCAGCCCCAGGAAGCAGTGGGAGCGAGTCCAGCCTTGCTTCATATCCCTGGCCCTCCCAGAATTGCTCACTCGAGGTCTGTCTTCTGCGATAGATCGGCAACTCCCACAAGGCCGAAAGCACTGTGAGTGCCCGGGACTAGCACCATACCTGCCCATAAGAGGTGCCCAGTAACTATGTCATGAACAAATGACAAGTGATGGAAAACGCTCCTTGAAGGACAAATCTCCAGGAGCATACTGGATGGTGCTTTTGTTTGTTTGCTTTTTAGAGGAATAGAAAATCTTTGGACAGTGTATTTCACTAGATTAAGATGGTAAACCAGCTGTTTTAAGGTCCAAGCTAATCACAACAGTGAACTGTCAGCTCTCCACATCCCCTGCTCTTTTCTTGCCTCCAGAAATCCGCACTGGCCTCACCCTCTCCGCTCCCGGAGTAGCAGGTTCCCGGTACACTTTACCATGAGAAAACCCTCAGGCTTCCCCAGAAGGTCAGATACCCCTCCCCTCCCAGAACTGTGCCTACTTATGTCTTGTGTTTACTGCTTGTTCTGTAATAGAATCGGTGGTTTGCAAATTCATCAGTGTATACTTGGGGCACACAATAATTTTTTTGATGTTAACACTTTGTTTTTTCTATCATGGTAAATATATAGGTTACAAAACATTTGTCATTTCACCAATCTTCACATGCACAGCTCAGTGAAGATAAATGTGTTCATCATGTTATTCAGCCATCACCATTCCTGAGTTTTTCCATCACCCTTAGCGGAAGCTCAGTGTCCCCTAAGAGTCGTGTCTTCCTTTCCCCCTCCCTCCCACCAACCCTGATAAATACTTTTTAATGAATGAATAAACCGATTACAAACTTATATAACAATCACAAAACTCAGCCACCAATTGAATGTGAATGGGGAGAGGGAGGGAGGCAATTCCCTCACATTTCGAATGAAGATAATAGTGGTTCCTACCTCAGGGTTCTTAAAAAAAAAAAAATTTTTTTTTTTTTGGAGACATGAAATGAGTCTGTTCAATGTCCCTGGTTTAGCAGGTTGCCTGGCACATGGTGAGTGCTCAGTAAATATTTCTGTTAATATTTGGCATTTCTCATTCATATCTCCTTGTCTCCCATTCATTCACTCAACAAGTTTTCTTGAATGGCCTGTGAGTTGGGTGCTACAGATACAAAGTAGAATACATACAGTATCTTTGCTCAAAGAGGATACGTTTTTTCAGAGGGGCAGAGCAGCATGCAAGCAAGTAAAAGCATTATCCATGCTGGGAAACGCTGGCATGGAATAGAGGAGACACAGTGCTTTCTTCTCCCTGGGAGCAGGGACTGTGTCAGACAAGGATTAAGAAAGGGAATTCCTCTTGAGCTGAAATTTATAAGATATTTTCCAGATTTTGAGGAGAACCAGGGGATTACAATAGCCATCAAATCTCAGGGCATACATTTTTTTTTTAATAGGCTTTATTTTTTAGAGCAGTTTTAGGTTTACAGAGAAATTGCCCAGAAAGTACAGAGTTCCCAGATGGCTACTGTCTGCCCTGCAGTTTCTCCTGTTATTAACCTCGTACGTTAGTATGATACATTTGTTACAAGACATGAACTGAAAGCAATACATTATTAACTAAACTCCATAGTTCACATCTAAGTTTATTCTTTGTGTTGTACAGTCCTATGGGTTTTGACAAATGCATGTCACGTGTTCACCATTAATGTGTCACGTGTTCACCAATAAAGTATCCCGCAGGATAGTTTCAGTGCTCTAAAAATGCCCTGGGCTCCCCTTCTTCATCCCCAGCTCCCCCCCCCCGCCCCACTTGAACTCCTGGAAACCACTGATGTTTTTTAAATATCTAATTTTTTAAAGTTTAATTTTGTTGTTGTTGAGAATATACACAGCAAAACATGCACCAATTCAACTATTTCTACAGGTACGATCCAGTGACATTGATTACATTCTTCAAGTTGTGCAACTGTTCTCATTCTCTTTTTCTTGGGTTGTTCCTCCTCCATTGACAAACTCACTGCCCCCCTAAGGTTCCTACCTAATTTTTTGAGTTGCCGTTGTCACTTCAATCACATACAGATGGTTCTTAAAAGAGCATAATGCTCAAGGCAGGGCCTTTTTTACTAGTTAGGCTAGACTATGGTTTTAAGAAGACTTCAGGGGATATTTTTGGTTTAAGGTTTAAAGATTATTTCAGGGCAGTAGTTTCAGGGGTTCATTCTGCCTCTATGGGTGATTTTTTAAATTAATCATTTTTTATTGTTGTAAATATATATATATATAAAACACAACATTTGCCAATTCAGCATTTTTTACATGTACAGTTCAGTGACACCAATTACATTAATCGTGTTGTACAACCATCACCGTAAACAGATACTCAGTGCAACCACTGATCTTTTTACTCTCTGTATAGTTTTGCCTTTTCTAGAAGGTCATATAGTTGGAATCATTCCAACATGTAGCCTTTTCAGACTGACTTCTCTCACTTAATAATATGCATTTAAACTTCCTCCATGTCTTTTAGTAGCTTGATAGCTCATTTCTTTTTATTGCTGAATAACACTCCATTGTATGGATGTACCACAGTTTGTTTATCCATGCACTTATTGCAATACATCTTGGTTGCTTCCAATTTTGGGCAATTTTGAATAAAGTTGCTATAAACATTCATGTGCAGGCTTTTTTTTTTTTCAACTTATTTGGGTAAATACCTAGAAGAAATCTTTTTTACTTTGCAGTATAGGTCACCTAGGCTGGCCACAGAGATCCCTTCTCTGTGCTATGGTAAGGTGTGTCCATGTGGTGAATCCAAGTAATTCCTCATCCATGGCCCTCGGCCATTCCCCACCTCCTTTCCTGCTGACAAAGGTCCAGTTTTGCTCAGTCCTTTGCCCTTACAGTAGCCCTGCCCCCATCTTCAGGCAGGGGTGAAACTTGACTAGCAGCCCCGCTTATTAACCGTTTGCACCACACGGGTCTAAACCAGTCACAGTAATTCCCTTCCTCTTGCAGTGATTGGTTATGCACAATCATGTGATACAATTCTGGCCAATGAGAGAACTTTTCTCAGTGAGGGATAATGTGTGGAGGACCCTTCTGGAAAATATCCCTGCCCACACCCCAAGAAAGATATATGTGGAATAAACTTTCCCCTTCCTCTCTGGGAAGTCCTTGGGTGGGGCAAATGATTAATGTGCTTGGCTGTTACCCGAAAGATTGGCGTTGCGAGTCCACAGAGGCACCTCAGAAGAAAGACCTGGCAATCTACTTCTGAAACATCAGCCATGGAAAACCCTATGAGCACAGTTCTACCCTGGCCACGTGGTGCATCCATGAGTTGCAGTCACCTGGAGGGCAACTGGTGCTGGGTTTTCCTCCCTGAACATTCTTAATTGCACCGGGATGGGGGTAAGTGATACAGCCATCTCGGCAACATGAAGCCACCTGTCTTGGATGTCCTGAGGATGATAGAGCAAAAGGATAGTGCTCACCTGGGTTCTTGATGCAGTCAGTGTTGAGTCCCTGACTCACCGAATTAGCCAACCTGGGCTGCCTAACTCCTGGCTTCTTGCTATGTGATATAACTTATCCCTGATTTTTTCAAGCTACTTCTAGTGATTTGCAGCCAAAAACCTTGTGCTCATACCTCTTCTGCATTGTAGAGAGTTGAGTGATCAGCACCTTGAATGAGCTATACTGCTAATGTAGGTGAGATTTTGTGAGATGGAGCTCAACAGTGAGAATGCATTTTTCTGTGGACGTGTTGTCATCATCAGTGGTTGGGTGCATTTGAACTAGTACTTCACATGTGTTCAGGATGAAATAGGCTTTGGGAAGGGAGGGCAAACCTAATCACTACTTCTGATATACTTTCTATTGAAATTTATATTTTATGTTACAAACAAGCTTTAAGTGAATTTCTGGGACAATCCATTTAAAAAATTAGGAACAATTTATGACCTTGCAGCTTTAATTAGACTTATATTATTCTTTTGGTCTTAGGTAGGATGCAGACCTGCACTCTAAGAATGTGTTTTGTGGTTAACAAATGGTCTGATGCAAAGTCATAGTTACTTTCACAAAAGCTACATGCATACAAAGTCATAGTTACTTTCCCAAAAGTTATATGCATACAAAGTCATAGTTACTTTCCCAAAAGTTACAATGCTTCTTGATCTTTAATCCTTGCTGGTGCCTCTAAATCAGAAGGGATGATCTTCAGTGCTTCTGGGCTCCCATCCTTAACTTTTCAAATGATATAGGGATGTGGTTGCAAGGTAAAACCAGACTCTCTACTTTGGGGTTACATTATGAAGTTTCCATAGTAATACTGCTGATGCCCTTTACCAAAGACCACTAGAAACACACCTGGAGTTGAAGGAGTTGGGTATATTGCTCATGGCAGGGAGGAAGAAGCCACACCATGGGGAACCATGGGTACCTCAGGGATGGGGTGTTAAAGAAGCCTTATTATGGAACTTGAGCTGCTGTTAGGTGATTTGGGGAGGAGTGAAGGAAACCCGTCTTTGATCTGGATAGGATGCATGCTATCAGGAAGCAGTGATAACCATGTGATTGGGTACTTGACTACATTTTATCTGGGAAGAAAGAAGACTAGATTGAGCCTGAAGCTATAACTAATAAAGCAGTAGCTGTCATTTGTTTTAGCCGGGAGAGGGGACTATTTTATATTTTGTGGCTCAGATAATACTCACATTTGTCTCTTACCACAGATGATTATGGAGTGGTCTTGTTTTTGTCTTGATCCACCCTGGCCACAGAGTGGCCTTGTCTGATATTGGTGAACCATGAAATTGTTCGTAGTCAGCAGGACAGCCACACCCTTCTGTGAGGGCCCACCAGATCCTGGATGTCAGGGGTAGCTTTTTGTTTTTCCTCAATAGTTAAGGGTTACCAAGTGCTTACATATGATAGACACCGTGCTAAGCACTTTACATATTCTGATTTAATCATCACCACAGCCTTATGAGGTGGCATTATGATAATCCTCACTTAACAGGTGAACACTGCGGGACCTGCCTTCCTAACCAAGGTTGAGGTGTGAGTTTGGGCTGACACCAGGATCCGTGATGCTCTTAATCACTCCTCTACACAAAGCCAGATGGCCGGGGCTGGGCAGTCAAGTTCAAGACTCAAATCCCAGTCACTTTGTAGATAGCAAGGGTATTACTATATGTGATGTCTATCTTTAAACTAGAAGCCAATCACAAGTCTGAATCAAATTATAGCGGCACACCTATATTATGAAGCCATTTAAAATTATGTTGTAGAAAGATCCTCATGGAAACCGTCTTAGTTTCCTAGGGCTGCCGTAACAAAATACCACAAAGTGGGTGGCTTATAAGAACAGAAATTTATTGTCTCACAGTTCTAGAAGCTAGGAGTTCAAATTCAGGGCATCGAGAGGGCCAAGATTTCTCTGAAGGCTTTAGCGGGAGGTCCTTCCTTGTCTCTTCCAGCTTCTGGCAGCCCCAGGTAGTCTTGTCATTCCTTCGGCTTATAGATATATCCTCACATAGCGTCTCCTCCTGCGTATCTCTCTGTGTGTGTTCTCTTTTATGAGAACACCACTCATATTGGATTAGGACTCACCCTACTCCAGTATGACCTCATGTCCATCTAATTGATAACATCTGCATAGACCCTGTTTCCAAACAAGATCACGTTCACAGGTAGTAGGAGTTGGAATTTTAACATATCTTTTTGGGGGACACAATTCAATCTACAACAACATGGAAAAACTGTTATTGCTGTATTAATGACAACAACAAAGTACAAATCAAAACAGAACCAGATTTCTCTGAGGACCTTTTCAAACATGCAGTTCAGACCCATTGAACTGAAATATCTGAGGGTGGGCTCCAGCGTCTGTGGGGTTGAAAACTTGCACCTCTGTAATGTGGGCCAAGAATTTGAACTCTAATTTATATGCTAAGCCTAGTGCTTTGTTTGAAGGGCAAAACCAAGACAGGTACTTGTCAGGCTTTCCTGTTGTGTGATCAAGAACATTACTGGCTAACACTCAGCATATACTTGGATTCTGGCGAATCAAGGCTGTGGGAAATGGTTATTTACTATTCTCAATACTACATGAACTTCCGGTGCTTTTGAAGATGGTGAGGATGATTATTTCAGTCATTGGCAATTTTGAGTAAGCTCACTATTAGCATAAGATTGGTCCCCTGTGACAAGTCCAAAAAATAACTTTTGATCCTCTACATTCTTATTCAAGATTATGTGTTCGAAGCTGAGATTTACTCCATGTAACAGAACCAGCTAGTTATAAATAGCAGCTATTTATCAAGTGGCTACTTGCCAGGTTTTTCATTTCTATTTCATTTAGTCCAACAACAACAAAAAATCCTCTGAGGTAAATATCTCCACTGAAAAACAGGAAACCTAAGACTCAGATTGGTTAAGGGTCTTGCCCAAGTTATAGCACATCAATAAACATCAAAACATACATATATATGCGTATACATCAGAACAGCTGATGTTTTCCAATCTGATTCCAATTCCCAGTTTGTTAACATCCCAAAGAGTTTTATAAGCTCTAAAGAAGGCTTGCAAAACTGTAAAATGGTTTCAAATATCTATGTCTTTATGCTATGCTGTAACCTATGCTCTCTGCACCTGCGGCATATCAAATTAGCACTGGAAGAAAGGATATTATTTACATAACAAATGGACATTGAACTTGCAGCCATATAATCAGTTCAGTCTTCATGATCATGAGGGTCATACCAGCAACAATAGCCAGATTAGAAGAGTAGCTTTACAGTTAGAATTCCGAGGACCTTTACAGAAAATAGTTTAATAAGAGGTCCAAACTATCAAATCAGTTTTTTTCTTTTTAATTTGCCTTAAATAATATTGATCACGAGAGTATCCAAATGCCAATGCCTGTGAAATAGTAAAGCATAATTGATGTTTGATATAAGAATATTTTTTATTGTGGTAAATATATAGATGTAACAAATGGTTTGCCATTTCAACACTTTTCACATGTATAATTCAGTGACAGGAGTTATGTTTATCCTGTTGTTCAACCATTCCTGGTGTAAGAATTTTAAAGGAACTACTGGATGTCTTTCACTTGAAATTTACTTAAGATTCAGATAATGTTTCTGAGTCAAATGAATGTGTCTTTGACTAATTTTTTCTTAAAAATGACTGTAATATGTATTTTTACAATAAAAAAATGACTTTATATGGTGAATAATAAAACTACATCTATTAGCTGTATATTACGAAATATTGGTAAACTTGACCAGGGAAGGAAATTCACATCAACTGTAAGTTGTTCTTTGGTTTTATAATGTTTGAGAAATTGCTTTTTGGTCCCTGAAATTAATTTTTGTAATGTTTTTGAGGAAGGAGAGCTATAGAGAATTGAACTACATTGAGTATTTATTATCAGCTCTCGGGTATAGGGTCGCTATGAGTTGGAATCGACTTGACGGCGCTGGGTTTTTTCTCGGGTCTCCCAGGAATCGTGACTATATGTATGTTTTTTCTTTACTCAATTCTGTAATTAATGTTTATAAAATGCCGTGTTGACTTTGTTTTTAAAACAAGACCTCTATGAAGAAAATACCATAGGCATCAGTGATTAATTGATTACGTAAAGAAATAACTCAATAGCCAAATTAAAAATTATTGACCTAGATTGTCCTTCATTATACTTGTAAGGGAGCCTTGGTAGTGCAGTGGTTGAGCTACGGCTGCTAACCAAAAGGTCAGCAGTTCAAATCCACTAGCTGCTCCTTGGAAACCTGATAAAAACAAAAACCAAACCAGTGCCATCGAATCGATTCCAACTCATAGCGACTCTATAGGACAGGGTAGAACTGCCCCATAGAGTTTCCAAGGAGCACCTGGCGGATTCGAACTGCTGACCCTTTGGATAGCAGCCGTAGCACTTAACCACTACCCACCAGGGTTTCTAGGAAACCTGATAGGGCAGTTCTGTACTGTCCTATAGGGTAGCTATGAGTCATAATTGACTCGATGGCAATGGGTTTGGTGTTTTTTTAATACTCGTAATACTAGACTTGTTGTTGTTAGGTGCCGTCGAGTCAGTTCTGACTCATAGCAACCCTATGCACAATAGAACAAAACACTGCCCGGTCCTGTACCATCCTTACAATCATTGTTATGCTTGAGCTCATTGTGTCAATCCACCTCATTGAGGGTCTTCCTCTTTTCCACTGACCCTGTACTTTGCCAAGCATGATGTCCTCTTCAGGGACTGATCCCTCCTGACAACATGTCCAAAGTATGTAAGATGCAGTCTCGCCATCCTTGCATCTAAGGAGCATTCTGTTTGTACTTCTTCTAAGACAGATTTGTTTGTTCTTTTGGCAGTCCATGGTATATTCAATATTTTTCGCCAACACCACAATTCAAAAGTGTCAATTCTTCTTTGGTCTTCC
The DNA here is from genome assembly GCF_030014295.1 of Loxodonta africana. Lineage (NCBI taxonomy): Eukaryota > Metazoa > Chordata > Mammalia > Proboscidea > Elephantidae > Loxodonta > Loxodonta africana. The sequence continues at coordinate 12,771,209 of NC_087369.1, read as the reverse complement.
TTATTTGTTGTCCAGCTTTCGTATGCATAGGATGTGATTGCAAATACCATGGCTTGGGTCAGGCACACCTTAGTCATCAAGGTGACATCTTTGCTCTTCAATACTTTCCCAAGCTGAAAGAACTGAAGAAAAAAATTCAAGCCTCTAGTTGCAATACTGAAGGATTCAGCAGGGGGGGAAATATTAAATGATGCAGGAGTCATCAAAAGAAGATGGAAGGAATACACAGAGTCACTATACCAAAAGAATTGGTTGATGTACAACCATTTCAGGACATAACATATGATCAGAAACCAATGGTGCTGAAGGAAGAAGTCCAAGCTGCTCTGAAGGCATTGGCGAAAAACAAGGCTCCAGGAATTGATGGAGTATCAATTGAGATGTTTCAACAAACAGATGCAGCGCTGGAGATGCTCACTAATCTATGCCAGGAAATAGGGAAGACAGCTTCCTGGCCAACTTACTGGAAGAGATTCATATTTATGCCTATTCCCAAGAAAGGTGATCCAACTGAATGTGGAAATTATAGAACAATATCATTAATATCACAGGCAAGTAAAATTTTGCTGAAGGTCATTCATAAACGGCTGCAGCAGTATATCGACAGGGAACTGCCAGAAATTTAGGCTGGTTTCAGAAGAGGACGTGGAACCAGGGATATCACTGCTGATGTCAGATAGATCCTGGCTGAAAGCAGAGAATACCAGAAGGATGTTTACCTGTGTTTTATTGACTATGCAAAGGCATTCGACAGTGTGGATCATAACAAATTATGGATAACGTTGCGAAGAATGGGAATTCCAGGACACTTAACTGTGCTCATGAGGAACCTTTACATAGATCAAGAGGTGGTTGTTCGCACAGAACAAGGGGATACTGATTGGTTTAAAGTCAGGAAAGGTGTGCGTCAGGGTTGTATTCTTTCACCATGCCTATTTAATCTGTATGCTGAACAAATAACACGAGAAGCTGAACTATATGAAGAAGGATGAGGCATCAGGATTGCAGGAAGACTCATTAACAACCTGCGTTATGCAGATGACACAACCTTGCTTGCTGAAAGTGAAAAGGACTTGAAGCACTTACTGATGAAAATCAAAGACCACAGCCTTCAGTATGGATTACACCTCAACATAAAGAAAACAAAAATCCTCACAACTGGACCAATGAGCAACATCATGATAAACAGAGAAAAGATTGACGGTATGAAGGATTTCATTTTACTTGGATCCACAATCAACAGCCATGGAAGCAGCAGTCGAGAAATCAATACTAGACTAGAAACGGCAAATTCGAACTCAAAAGGATCTTAAAATAATTTCCATATTCTATTTTTCAGATATTAACAATTTACTATTTTTTTTTTTATAAGTAGGATGTTTTCAAAATGTTCAGACTTCTGGCAGGGATTGGAGTTATGCTGCCACAAGCCAAGGAACACCTGGGGCCACCAGAAGCTAGACAAGACAAGGGAGGATCTTCCCCTAGAGCCTTCAGAGAAAGTGCAGCCCTGCCAACGCCCGGAATTCAGACTTCTGGCCTCCAGAACTGTGAGAGGATAAATTTCTCTTGTTTTAAACCACCCACTTCGCAGTACTTTGTTATGGCAGCCCTAGGAAACTCATATACTCAGCAATGAGAACTATTGTTCACAATGAAGATTCTGATGTATATTCAGACCTTTTTTTCATGTCGCCCAAAATATTGGATTCTCGCCATCACAGTTGTGTGGATTACGGTAGTGATGGTAATTAGTTTGCCTTGCAGGGTTCATTAACCTTCCCTATTCTGGTGTTGCTGTTGTTAGGTGCCGTTGAGTCGCTTCCGACTCATAGTGACCCTATGTACAGCAGAAGGAAACACTGCTCGGTTCTGTGCCACCCTCACAATTGTTGCTATGCTTGAGTCCATTGTTGCAGCCACTGTGTCCATCCATCTCGTTGAGAGTCTTCCTCTTTTTTGCTGACACTCTACCAAGCATGATGTCCTTCTCCAGGGACTGGTCCCTCCTGATAACATATTCAAAGTACTTGAGACCAAGTCTCGCCATCCTTGATTTTAAGTAGCATTCTGGCTGTACTTTTTCCAAGACAGATTTTTTCATTCCTCTGGCAGTCCGTGGTATAGTCAATATTCTTCACTGGCACCGTAATTCAAAGTCATCAGTTCTTCCTTGGTCTTCCTTGTTTATTATCCAGCTTTCGCAGGCCTATGAGATGATTGAAAATGCCGTGGCTTGGATCAGGTGCACCTTAGTCCTCATACTGACATCTTTTCTTTTTAACACTTTGAAGAGATCTTTTGTAGCAGATTTGCCCAATTCTGGTAACATCCTTTTTTTTCTGGCCACAGATTGAGCACATGGCCCAGGACTAGAGTAAGTATCTCATCTTCCCACCAAGATGTTTGGGCAAAGAGGCAATTCTCTTGATTGGGTGCAGGGACAATCAGAATCCTTTCTTGGAGTTGCTTGGACACAGGGAGAAAGCAACTCAAGTGGGAAGGAAGCGGCTAAACTTGGCCTGGGGTGATGTCTTCCCCATTCCATGAAGAGGATTATTGTCCATGACAATCAATGACAACTCATTCACAAAGAGAAGCAGAATCAAGTTGAAATCTGAATAAATAAAATGCCCCGGTGGTGGTGTTCTCTGAATTCTCAGATTCTGTAGCCTTTTCTTAGATTCAGTGAGCTTTCAGCTATTAAAGGCAACGAATATGTTTTTCTATAACTTAGCCTATTTTCAGATGTGTTTACATCACCTGACAAGAGTCCTGACAAAGATAATAGTGAACATACTGAACACTTACTGATGTTGCCACTGTTTTCTATACAGTGAAAGCAGGAAAAAGAGCCAAGTTATTTTAGATAAATATTTAGCAAGGTTTGAAACATAGTTTTTTCCCCAACTTTGTATCAAATTTTCATTTTACTGGCATCCGATATAAATTTAACCATGAAAAAGAAATATTAGCTATAATGAGCATTCTAATCTCATCTCTGGTTTCCAAATTGTTTTCTGAGAGTAGCACACACAGGCTTGGCTTGGTTGGTATGTTGCAATAGGAGGCTAAAAAGCATGGTGAAAGACCAGTTCTCAGACAGGAACAGAAAGATTGCAAAAGAGATTCAAGCATGAAAGTAACTCTTCTGCTTTTCATTACTCAATACATGGTCTCACTCAATTGGAGGACACTAGTAACAAGTGATTCACAGTCACTGTTTACCCACCCTGGGAGGGCAGTGGTTAAACCTGTCTTTGCAGAGTGTATAAAATTACTTGAGGCTGTACAAAAAGAGCCCGAGTGGCACGGTGGTTAAGTGCTCAGCTGCTAAAGGTCAGTGGCTTGAACCCACCAGTTGCTCTGCAAGAGAAAGATGTGGTAGTCTGCTCCCTTAAAGATTACAGCCCTGGAAACCCTATGGGGCAGTTCTACTACGTCCTTTATGGTTGCTATGAGTCAAAGCCGACTCAATGGCAATGGATTTGGTTTGGTTTTGGGCCTATACAGCGTATAGGATTATTTGGGGGCTATACAGCGTACAGGATTATTTGGGGCTATACAGCATATAGGATTATTTGGGGCTATACAGTGTATAGGATTATTTGGGGCTATACAAGCACAGAGAAGTCCCTGGGTGTGCAAATGTTTAAGTGCTGAATTACTAGCCAAAAGGCTGGCGCCTCGGAAGACAGGCCTGTGATCTGCTTCTGAAAGGTCACAGCCTTGAAAAACCTATTGAACAGTTCTACTCTGCAAACACGGAGCCAGCACGAGTCAGAATCAACTTGATGGCAACTAACAACAACAATATAAAAACATATAGCTGGAAAGATGTTGGACTCTAATGTCAGAGGCAGTGAAAGCCGACAACCCTAGTCTTTACTGGTGGTGTTTTCCCCAGTGTCCTGTTTATACCCCACTGGTGGGTGACCCTAAACTGTAAAACGATGACTTCCCCATGTCTTTATGTCTACTTGGACTTCTCCCAAATGTCAGACTCCTGTCTCTAAACTGCTTGCATGCTTTGTACTCGTGAAATGAATACACAAAGTATCTCAGATGCAGCAGGTCCGAAATGGAACTCATCATCTTTCTTCATAAGCCTTCTAGTGTGTCTCAGTGAATCTCAGAGGCTGTATTACCATCCACCCTATTGTTCAAACCATATATCTGGATACCACCTCTTAGCTTCTCCTCCTCACCCCCAACATCCCATCAGTTCTATTTCCTAAGTAGTTCTTAAAATTTTGAGTCATTTTTGATACCTCTTTTCTCTTTTCCCTCTCCATAATCCCTCACCAAATCCTGTCTCCTAAATAGCTTTGCAACTCATTCATCTTTTATTCCATCTCTGCTGCCACAGTCCGACCAAGTCATTATCACCTGTCTCCTGGATATGCACAATAACCTTCCAACTGGATGTCTTGGATCCCATCTGGACTCTACGGTTGATTACCCTCAGAAAGGTAAGTGGGCTATTTACAAATGTAAGTCTGCCATGATATGCCGCTGTTTCAAATCTTTCCATGACTCCCCTTTGTGCCTAGAAAAAAGTGACACGGCTGACAAGGTATCATCTGCCCATGACCTTTGTCACACACTCTCCTCTTTTCCTACATCAACCACACTGATGTCTTCTCAGCTCTTTCAGTGACCTCTCCAGGATGCTCTTTCTTCACCCCCTCACTTGGGTGACTTAGATACAACATCCTTCATTTTGCTCAGGCCATTACTAGCTCAGGTTGGCCTGCCCAGACCCCAGCGGTAGGGTCAGGTAGAGTGTTACATTTCCACCCGTCCCTTCATTTTATAGATTACAATCATGCATTCATTTGTGTGGTTGTTTAATTACTTGTCTCTTCCACCAAATTGTAACTTCTGTTGGACGCGGCGTCATCTTCATGATTGTTGGTCGGTTTGAATCTATTGTTGTGGCTATTGTATCAATCCATCTCATTGAGGGTTTTCCGGGTTTTGCTGACCGTCTGCTTTACCAAACACAACGTCCTTTTCTAGCAATTTATCTTTTTTGATGTCACGTCCAAAATAAACAAGTTGAAGTCTTGCTGTCTTTTTTTTTTAATAATTTTTATTGAGCTTTAAGTGAACGTTTACAAATCAAGTCAGTGTGTCACTTATAAGCTTATATACACCTTACTCCACACTCCCACTTACTCTCCCCCTAATGAGCCAGCCCTTCCGGTCTCTCCTTTCGTAACAATTTTGCCAGTTTCTAGCCCTCTCTACCCTCCCATCTCCCCTCCAGACAGGAGATGCCAACACAGTCTCAAGCGTCTACCTGATGCAAGTAGCTCACTCTTCATCAACATCTCTCTCCAACCCATTGTCCAGTCCCTTCCATGTCTGATGAGTTGTCTTCGGGGATGGTTCCTGTCCTGGGGCAACAGAAGTTTGGGGACCATGACTGCTGGGATTCTTCTAGTCTCAGTCGGACCATTAAGTCTGGTCTTTTTATGAGAATTTGGGATCTGCGTCCCACTGATCTCCTGCTCCCACAGGGGTTCTCTGTTGTGCTCCCTGTCAGGGCAGTCATCAGTTGTGGCCAGACACCATCTAGTTCTTCTGGTCTGAGGATGACGTAAGTCTCTGGTTCATGTGGCCCTTTCTGTCTCTTGGGCTCATAGTTGTCGTGTGACCTTGGTGTTCTTCATTCTCCTTTGATCCAGGTGGGTTGAGACCAATTGATGCATCTCAGATGGCCGCTTGTTAGCATTTAAGACCCCAGATGCCACATTTCAAAGTAGAATACGGAACGTTTTCATAATAGTATTATTTTGCCAATTGACTTAGAAGTCCCCTTAAGCCATAGTCCCCAAAGCCCCGCCCTTGCTCCGCTGACCTTTGAAGCATTCAGTTTATCCCGGAAACTTCTTTGCTTTTGGTCCAGTCCATTTGAGCTGACCTTCTGTGTATTGAGTATTGTCCTTCCCTTCACCTAAAGTAGTTCTTATCAACTAACTAATTAGTAAATAACCCTCTCCCTCCCTCCCTCCCTCCCCCACCTCGTAACCACAAAAGTATGTGTTCTTCTCAGTTTATACTATTTCTCAAGATCTTATAATAGTGGTCTTATACAATATTTGTCCTTTTGCCTCTGACTCATTTCGCTCAGCATGCCTTCCAGGTTCCTCCATGTTATGAAATGTTTCACAGATTCGTCACTGTTCTTTATCGATGCGTAGTATTCCATTGTGTGAATATACAACAATTTATTTAACCATTCATCCGTTGATGGACACCTTGGTTGCTTCCAGCTTTTTGCTATTGTAAACACTGCTGCAATAAACATGGGTGTGCATGTATCTGTTTGTGTGAAGGCTCTTATTTCTCTAGGGTATATTCCGAGGAGTGGGATTTCTGGGTTGTATGGTAGTTCTATTTCTAACTGTTTAAGATAACGCCAGATAGATTTCCAAAGTGGTTGTACCATTTGACATTCCCACCAGCAGTGTATAAGAGTTCCAATCTCTCCGCAGCCTCTCCAACATTTATTATTTTGTGTTTTTTGGATTAATGCCAGCCTTGTGGGAGTGAGATGGAATCTCATCGTGGTTTTAATTTGCATTTCTCTAATGGCTAATGATCGAGAGCATTTTCTCATGTATCTGTTAGCTGCCTGAATATCTTCTTTAGTGTAGTGTGTGTTCATATCCTTTGCCCACTTCTTCATTGGGTTGTTTGTCTTTTTGTGGTTGAGTTTTGACAGAATCCTATAGATTTTAGAGATCAGGCGCTGGTCGGAGATGTCGTAGCTGAAAATTCTTTCCCAGTCTGTAGGTGGTCTTTTTACTCTTTTGGTGAAGTCTTTAGATGAGCATAGGTGTTTAATTTTTAGGAGCTCCCAGTTATCTGGTTTCTCTTCGTCATTTTTGGTAATGTTTTGTATTCTGTTTATGCCTTGTATTAGGGCTCCTAAGGTTGTCCCTATTTTTTCTTCCATGATCTTTATCGTTTTAGTCCTTATGGTTAGGTCTTTGATCCACGTGGAGTTAGTTTTTGTGCATGGTGTGAGGTATGGGTCCTGTTTCATTTCTTTGCAAATGGATATCCAGTTATGCCAGCACCATTTGTTAAAAAGACTATCTTTTCCCCGATTAACTGACACTGGGCCTTTGTCAAATATCACCTGCTCATATGTGGATGGATTTATATCTGGGTTCTCAATTCTGTTCCATTGGTCTATGTGCCTGTTGTTGTACCAGTTTGACTACTGTGGCTGTATAATAGGTTCTGAAATCAGGTAGAGTGAGGCCTCCCACTTTCTTCTTCTTTTTCAGTAATGCTTTGCTTATCAGAGGCTTCTTTCCCTTCCATATGAAGTTGGTGATTTGTTTCTCCATCACCTTAAAAAATGACATTGGAATTTGGATCGGAAGTGCATTGTATGTACAGATGGCTTTTGGTAGAATAGACATTTTTACTATGTTAAGTCTTCCTATCCATGAGCAAGGTATGTTTTTCCACTTAAGTATGCCCTTTTGAATTTCTTGTAGTAGAGCTTTGTAGTTTTCTTTGTATAGGTCTTTTACATCCTTGGTAAGATTTATTCCTAAGTATTTTATCTTCTTGGGGGCTACTGTGAATGGTATTGATTTGGTGATTTCCTCTTCGATGTTCTTTTTGTTGATGTAGAGGAATCCAAGTGATTTTTGTATGTTTATCTTATAACCTGAGACTCTGCCAAACTCTTCTATTAGTTTCAGTAGTTTTCTGGAGGATTTGTTGGGGTTTTCTGTGTATAAGATCATGTCATCTGCCAATAGAGATAATTTTACTTCCTCTTTGCCAATCCGGATGCCCTTTATTTCTTTATCTAGCCTAATTGCTCTGGCTAGGACTTCTAGAACAATGTTGAATAAGAGCGGTGATAAAGGGCATCCTTGTCTGGTTCCCGTTCTCAAGGGAAATGCTTTCAGGCTCTCTCCATTTAGAGTGATGTTGGCTGTTGGCTTTGCACAGATGCCCTTTATTATGTTGAGGAATTTTCCTTCAATTGCTATTTTGGTGAGAGTTTTTATCATAAATGGGTGTTGGACTTTGTCAAATGCCTTTTCTGCATCAATTGATAAGATCATGTGGTTTTTGTGTTTTCTTTTATTAATATGGTGGATTACATTAATGGTTTTTCTAATATTAAACCAACCTTGCATACCTGGTATAAATCCCACTTGGTCGTGGTGAATTATTTTTTTGATATGTTGTTGAATTCTATTGGCTAGAATTTTGTTGAGGATTTTTGCATCTGTGTTCATGAGGGATATAGGTCTGTAATTTTCTTTTTTTGTTATGTCTTTACCTGGTTTTGGTATCAGGGAGATGGTGGCTTCATAGAATGAGCTGGGTAGTATTCCGTCGTTTTCTATGCTTTGAAATACCTTTAGTAGTAGTGATGTTAACTCTTCTCTGAAAGTTTGGTAGAACTCTGCAGTGAAGCCGTCCGGGCCAGGGCTTTTTTTTTTGTTGGGAGTTTTTTGATTACCATTTCAATCTCTTTTTTTGTTATGGGTCTATTTAGTTGTTCTGCTTCTGAATGTGTTAGTTTAGGTAGGTAGTGTTTTTCCAGGAATTCATCCATTTCTTCTAGGTTTGAAAATTTCTTAGAGTACAATTTTTCATAATAATCTGATATGATTCTTTTAATTTCAGTTGGGTCTGTTGTGATGTGGCCCTTCTCATTTCTTATTTGGGTTATTTGTTTCCTTTCCTGTATTTCTTTAGTCAGTCTAGCCAATGGTTTATCAATTTTGTTAATTTTTTCGAAGAACCAACTTTTGGCTTTGTTAGTTCTTTCAATTGTTTTTCTGTTCTCTAATTCATTTAGTTCAGCTCTAATTTTTATTATTTGTTTTCTTCTGGTGCCTGATGGATTCTTTTGTTGCTCACTTTCTATTTGTTCAAGTTGTAGGGACAGTTCTCTGATTTTGGCTCTTTCTTCTTTTTGTATGTGTGCATTTATCGATATAAATTGGCCTCTGAGCACTACTTTTGCTGTGTCCCAGAGGTTTTGATAGGAAGTATTTTCATTCTCGTTGCATTCTATGAATTTCCTTATTCCCTCCTTGATGTCTTCTATAACGCAGTCTTTTTTCAGGAGGGTATTCTTCAGTTTCCGAGTATTTGATTTCTTTTCCCTAGTTTTTCTGTTATTAATTTCTAGTTTTATTGCCTTGTGGTCTGAGAAGATGCTTTGTAATATTTCGATGTTTTGGATTCTGCAAAGGTTTGTTTTATGACCTAATATGTGGTCTATTCTAGAGAATGTTCCATGTGCGCTAGAAAAAAAGGTATACTTTGCAGCAGTTGGGTGGAGAGTTCTGTGTAAGTCAATGAGGTCAAGTTGGTTGATTGTTGTAATTAGATCTTCAGTGTCTCTATTGAGCTCCTTACTGGATGTCCTGTCCTTCTCCGAAAGTGGTGTGTTGAAGTCTCCTACTATAATTGTGGAGGTGTCTATCTCACTTTTCAGTTCTGTTAAAATTTGATTTATGTATCTTGCAGCCCTGTCATTGGGTGCATAAATATTTAATATGGTTATATCTTCCTGGTCAATTGTCCCTTTTATTCTTATGTAGCGTCCTTCTTTATCCTTTGTGGTGGATTTAAGTTTAAAGTCTATTTTGTCAGAAATTAATATTGCTACTCCTCTTCTTTTTTGCTTATTGTTTGCTTGATATATTTTTTTCCATCCTTTGAGTTTTAGTTTGTTTGTGTCTCTAAGTCTAAGGTGTGTCTCTTGTAGGCAGCATATAGACGGATCGTGTTTCTTTATCCAGTCCGAGACTCTCTGTCTCTTTATTGGTGCATTTAGTCCATTTACATTCAGCATAATTATAGATAAATAAGTGTTTAGTGTTGTCATTTTGATGCCTTTTTATGTGTGTTGTTGACAATTTCATTTTTCCACTTACTTTTTTGTGCTGAGACGTTTTTCTTTGTAAATTGTGAGATCCTCATTTTCATAGTATTTAACTTTATGTTTGTTGAGTCGTTACGTTTTTCTTGGCTTTTATTTTGAGTTATGGAGTTGTTATACCTCTTTGTGGTTACCTTAATATTTACCCCTTTTTTTCTAAGTAAAAACCTAACTTGTATTGTCCTATATCGCCTTGTATCCCTCTCCATATGGCAGTTCTATGCCACCTGTATTTAGTCCCTCTTTTTGATTATTGTGATGTTTTACATATTGACTTCAATGATTCCGTTTTGAGCATTTTTTTTAAATTAATCTTAATTTGTTTTTGTGATTTCCGTATTTGAGTTGATATCAGGATGTTCTGTTTTGTGACCTTGTGTTGTGCTGGTATCTGATATTATTGGTTTTCTGACCAAACAATTTCCTTTAGTATTTCTTGTAGCTTTGGTTTGGTTTTTGCAAATTCTCTAAGCTTGTGTTTATCTGTAAATGTCTTAATTTCGCCTTCATATTTCAGAGAGAGTTTTGCTGGATATATGATCCTTGGCTGGCAGTTTTTCTCCTTCAGTGCTCTGTATATGTCACCCCATTGCCTTCCCGCCTGCATGGTTTCTGCTGAGTAGTCTGAACTTATTCTTATTGATTCTCCCTTGAAGGAGACCTTTCTTTTCTCCCTGGCTGCTTTTAAAATTTTCTCTTTATCTTTGGTTTTGGCAAGTTTGATGATAATATGTCTTGGTGTTTTTCTTTTTGGATCAATCTTAAATGGGGTTCGGTGAGCATCTTGGATAGATATCCTTTCGTCTTTCATGACGTGAGGGAAGTTTTCTGTCAGCAGATCTTCAACTGTTTCTCTGTGTTTTCTGTCCTCCCTCCCTGTTCTGGGACTCCAATCACTCGCAAGTTATCCTTCTTGATAGAGTCCCAAATGATTCTCAGGGTTACTTCATTTTTTTTAATTCTTTTATCTGATTTTTTTTAGCTAAAAAGCTATGTTGGTGTTAATTCCCTGGTCCTCCAGATTTCCCAGTCTGCATTCTAATTGCTCAAGTCTGCTCCTCTGACTTCTTATTGCGTTGTCTAATTCTGTAATTTTATTGTTAATCTTTTGGATTTCTGCATGCTCTCTCTATGGATTCTTGCAACTTGTTAATTTTTCCACTATGTTCTTGAATAATCTTTTTGAATTCTTCAACTGTTTTATCAGTGTGTTCCTTGGCTTTTTCTGCGGTTTGCCTTATTTCATTTCTGAGGTCATCCCTGATGTCTTGAAACATTCTGTAAATTAGTTTTTTATATTCTGTGTCTGGTAATTCCAGGATTGTATCTTCATTTGGGAAAGATTTTGATTCTTTTGTTTGGGGGGTTGTAGAAGTTGTCATGGTCTGCTTCTTTATGTGGTTTGATATCGACTGCTGTCTCCGAGCCATCACTAAGTAGTGGTTTATTCTATAATTGCTCATTGAGTCTTATCTTTTTTTGTTTTCTTTCAATATACTTGGATGGGCTACTAGATCGTGCTGTCTTGTTTGTTGTAGCCCTTGACTTACTTATGACCTATTACCAGCTGGTTTGGGCTGTTGCCAGATATATATGCCTGAGTCTATTCATTATTCTCGAGTAGAATCTGATTTTGGGTCATCAAGTGTGTGCTGCACCCTAACACCTATCCACCTCGAGAAGTAGTGGTGATAGTTGTGTGCACCAGATTCTATTAGCAGCTGGGGTTCACCCTCCAGGGGGGGCAGGATGCTGACAGGCTTCCCCCAAGTGTCAGTGAGGTAGGTGTGTCTCTATTCCTATAGCACCTTGATGGGAGGGCACTGCAGCTGTACCTTAGGCCTCCAATGTAAGTACCTCTACTGATTGGTAGGTGTCACCCTCCTTAGACCCCTAAGGCAAGAGGCTAGGTGGTCTGGGGGGAGCTTCAGCCCTCAATTCCCTGTTGTGGGTCAGTTAGGACTCTGTTGAATAAGCAGAGATATCAGACCTGGGAAACTTGTTTTGCCAGTAAATCCGCTAAAAAAAAATGCAGTCAGATCCCTATCAGAACAGCCTTTGGATTACAACCTCCACCTTGTTCCCTGTAAGGATGAAAGCCCGAGATTTGGATCATATATGCTTGGCTGGAGCTGGTTCTGTGTTTTCAGTCCAATTAGGGAAGGATTTTTGGTCTCTGGGTTTTTTGTGGTTGCTTCTCTGAGGCCGGAAGAATGGGTTAGGAAAAGACCAAAAAAAAAAAAAAAAAAAGGAAAAGCAAAGCTGCCGCGGAGCCGGAGTGGCTCAGGAAATTCCAATGTTAATGAAGCCCCCTGGGAAGGGGAGGAGGGATTCAGAAAAACAGGAGAGTAGCACCCCGGAACATAGCCAAAGTTGCTTATCTTGCTTGGGATGACTATTTTATCTGTCGCCTATGTGTGCTGGCTGTGTGGAGATTGCCCCTGAGGGTCTGGCCCGCTAAAGCCGCAGTCAGATCCTCCGCTGCCAGTCCAAAGCCCAGCGTCAAGGTTCCCCTGCTGGGATGCTGCACTCCCGGCTCCAAAACCAGTTACTGCCTCCCGGGGACTTTTCCTCCCGCCAGCCGCATCACCGCGCCGCCCCCGCGGACTGGCTGGGCACCCTCCCGGGGTTAGTTTAGGTGAGTAGGGCTGCGCCCCGTGTTTGTGCTGTGAGTAGATGCCGTGTTCAGCCCCCCTGCGTCCAGTCCAAAGCCCGGCGCCAAGGTTCCCCGGCTGGGACGCTGCACTCCCGGCTCCAAAACCAGTCACTGCCTCCTGGGGACTTCTCCCACCAGCCGCGTTGCCACATCGCCCGCGCGGACCGGTTGGGCCCCCTCCCGGGTTCAGTTCAGGGGGGTAGGGCTGCACCCCTTGTTTGCGCCGTCACAAGATTTTGTGTTCAGCTCTCCTGGGCCCAGTCCTAAGCCCGGCGCCAAGGTTACCTGACTGGGACGCTGGCTCCAGGCTCCAAAAACAGTCGCTGCTTCCCCGTATTTGTTCGTTCTCCACCTCTGTCATTCACGTCAACTCTTTAAATCTGTGTTTGTTGTTCAGGGTTCGTAGATTGTCATGTATGTGATCGATTCACTTGTTTTTCCGAGTCTTTGTTGCAAGAGGGATCCGAGGTAGTGTCTACCTAGTCAGCCATCTTGGCCCCGCCTCGCTGTCTTTTTTTTAAGGAGCATTCTGGTCGTATTGCTTCCAAGACTGATCTGTTCATCCTCCGGGTAGTCTGAGGTAGATTCAATATTCTTCAGCAACACCACAATGTGAATGCACATATGCTACTAAACCCGTTGCGATGGCGTGAATTCCAACATATGCTATTAGTGGGAGTGAGAAGGGGTAGAACAACTTTGGAGAACAATTTGGCCACATATAGTAAAGTTAAAGCTACACCTGTTCATTTTTAGGTATATATCTAAAAAAAATTCTTACCTTTATTTAAAAGGTATTTGTTATATTATTCTTTATGACTTTCCATGTGTTTCTGAAATATTTTGTAATAAAAAAGTTTTAACAAGAATAAAAGGGGCAAGGGGGGTATATGGGGGTACATAAGTTTGCCACGAGTCAGAGTCTACTTGATGCAGCTAACAACAAAAGCAAGTCATGAGGGGAGATACTGAGGCAATAACAACACAAAAGCACAGTCCCTGACCTCATGAAACTAGAATCTGGTTGGGTAGACTGACAAACTTATCATCTGTCAGTGATGGAAAATGATGTAATGATAAAGGAAATACAGAGTGCTAGAGAAGCACTGGGTAATGGGTAGAGAAGCACAAAGTGGGGCAAGCAATTTCCTGTCTGAAGGTCACGGAAAGATTTCCTGGAGGAGGTATTGTCCTAGCTGAGACCTAAAAGATAAGCAGCAGTTAGCAAAGAAAAGTTGGTTATGGAGCTAAAGGGACAAAGCCTGTGCAAAGATTGGGAAGACATGGACGAAGCCTGCTTTGGCTGAAATATAGACGTCAGAAGGCGCCTCAGGAATTGCTTAATGCCCAGCGTGTCTTTTAGACCACAGCTGAAAATGGAGAAATTTCATCAAGCCTATCACATCAGCACACTGTGATTCCTAAATCCTTATATTCGGTTGTGGCTGATATAAATCCCGAATCTTATAAACATACTTTGAATCTTCTCATTGAGATGAATAGATTAAACATAACTTTATAGTTTCCTGGATTGACTCTTCTTTGCCATTTCTTCCTTGTTTATATCCCAAAGGAAAACATACAAATAATACTGGATTCATCTTATAAACAGAAAGCTACTAAACTCCCTATAAAGACAGTGTCTCAAACCAGATAGATTTGTGCTATCGGGCTTCCCTTTTTTGGAAGTCTTTTAAAATTGTCATGCAACAATGTTTAAAAACAATTTTTACAATTATAATAAACTGATATTGTAAAACAACATGTGGTGCAAACCATGGACTTTTTACTCAGTGTTTAAACTGTGTCACTTCAACTAGAACAAAATATTAATTCAGTTTTATTAGCTTAATAACATTTTCCAAGTGATTTTTGAAGTGTATTGGTTACTGTTTTGCAGATGAGTCTTTTACAGACTTGAGACCAATAGACCTAACAAAAGGAGCATGAAATGGTGAGATGTATATTGTTCTGATTTTTAAATTCTTTGACAAGTGAGGATGGTAAAGCATATGGAATAAAAAAAAATGTATGTGTATTCAACTTATATGTTGTTGTTGTTGGGTGTCATCGACTCCATTCTGACTCATAGTGACCCCATGTGACAGAGTAGAACTGCCCCATAGGGTTTTCTTGGCTGTAAACTTTATAGAAACAGATTTCCAGGGCTTTCTCCCAAGGAGCTTCTGGGGTGGGGGGTTAAACCATCGATCTTTTGACTAGCAGCCAAATGTTTAGCCACTGTGCCACCAGGGCCCCTTTCCCAAAGTCTACCACTCTAAAATAGATCAGCTGTGACCATACGATCAGACAGCTGGACTCCAGTGAGGCAGAACTCTACAACGAGCTCAGTTTGTAACTCCAGCCTGTAGCTCAGGGGACTCTATAGAGGTGAGAATGATAAATTTAGTACAGGCCTTAAAAAAGGAGAATCTTCCCAGCAGCACTCAGTTCCGGAGATACCACCCGTTACTTCTACGCCTCTCTCCTTCAAGATAGAGAGGCCTGCCATTCTCTCTAACCACAGCCCGGGAAAGCATTTTTGTAGGCACTCTTGACAGATAGACAACATTAGCCAAGCCGGTTGTACTTTAGTCTTTGAGGAGATGCAAATAGGAACAGACGTGGCTAGAGGGATGTCGAAGAGTCTGGAGCAACTGAGATGCGTCATCAGCTCTTTCGAGGAGCCTGGGACTGCGCACAGGTAGCAGGAACATCAAAAGGGACTTTTAATGGAGCAGAATGGGTGACTGTCTTTACAATGAGAATACATCCATGTGGTCATCAAGTAACTAAAAATAAATTGGCAAAGAAAGTGTCTAGAGGCTGACTGTTGATGAGCTGTAGTCCAAGAGACTGAGACCTCTACCCCTCAAGAATCAACTCAGATAAAATGAAGCAAATGGCTGGATATGGACCTGCATCATTGGTCTGGTTGGAGATTAGCAAGGAAAGGAGAAACATATGACATTTAGATGATGAAAGAAGGGGAATCTGGAGCAGAATCAGGGCATGTCATGAATTTCCAAAGGGAACAAACTCTGCGTTCCTCATATTTGTTCCCCTGGTCCTAGTGCAGTGTTAGCTCCTTATAGCATGCATGCACCCAAATGCTTGTTGACTGATTGATTGATTGACTGGACAAGCAAATGGACAGAGGGCACAATTGCATCCACACCCAACTAAGTTCTCACACATTCCTAGTAAGAAGACATGTGGAAACAACAGTACTTGGGATTTTATAGACCGTGTGGTCCCTGTATGTCTATTACTATCTGCATACTGTTTATCCACTCACTTCCTAGAATAGAATCAGGATTCTCCATGAATCCTTTTATTCCTTTCACAAGACCCACCTTAAGAAGCACATTCATTTATCCTGACCCTAATCCTAGTAAAAAAAAAAAAAAAAGAAGAAGAAAAAGTAGGAAAAAATCTGAAAAATATCAATTACAAAGCAAGTTTTGGCAAAGCGATCCAGAGGATCAATCAGTAGTGAAAATTCAAAAGTATTTTATATGTGATAGCACTCTATGTGAAGCCCTGGTGGTGCGATAGTTAAGAGCTTGGCTGTTAACCAAAAGTTTGGTGGTACGAATCCACCAGCTGCTCCTCGGAAACCCTATTGGGCAGTTCTACTCTGTTCTATAGGGTTGCTATGAGTTGGAATTGACTGGACAGCAATGGTTTTTTTTTTTTTTTGTTGTTGTTGTTAGCACTCTATGCACTGCGATCTGTAATTGTGTCCATTCAGGGTCATGTGGCTTGCCAGAGCTCTTGGCCATTGGGTCTGGGCTGCTGAATTGCTCTTGTTGGGGCCAGTATCTGTAGGTGGGTCAGTTGTCCCCGATAACTTCCCATTCTGTTCCCCATAACGCAGATCCTACTTCTTCCTCCTTGATGGTGGAGATGGACATGAACTGGTCCATTACATTCTTTCACACGTCACCCTTCCTCAGCAATGCCATCAATTTACAGGAAGATGGAGAAGTTGAAATGCCCACCAGCATATTGTGATCTTAAGTTTATTGAATGGAATTGAAAGATGATAAAAGGCCCAATGAGTCCAGATCCTGCCGTTAATTGTGCTTTTGTATCAAAGAATTAAATGAACAGTTACACGAGAGTTATAAACAATCCATCATCACTTAGCAGTACCTTCAGCGTGAACTGGCCCATCGGATTTTCTATGCCATTACTTAGAATGGTGTTGAGACAATGAGGTGATAAGAACATAAGTATTGACAGTAGGAAGAAGAAAAGGAATGTCCAGAACAGGCATGGCAAATCCAAGGCATGCATACTTTCTTTCTCCACTTCCCACATCTATGGCAAACATCAGACTTTTGCCAGCCTAGGCCAGATAGAGACCGAGAGCTCTCAACACGAAGCTGCAGGAAAAGAGTTGAAACTTATTGGTCTTATCTGGCCCAGAATATGAGGAAGAATACCATGCCCAGGAGCATGTAAGAGCACCACAGTGGAGAAAGGTAAGCAGAGGCAACAGGAAGAGGTGGGGCTAATAGGGAACCTAAACAAACAAACAAACAAAAAACCAAACCCACTGCCGTCGAGTCGATTCCGACTCATAGCGACCCTATAGGACAGAGTAGAACTGCCCCATAGAGTTTCCAAGGAGCGCCTGGCGGATTTGAACTGCTGACCTCTTGGTTAGCAGCCATAGTACTTAACCACTACTCCACCAGGGTTTAATACGGGACCTAGTATTGCAAAAAACAAACCCATTACCATGAAGTCAATTCTGACTCACAGCGACCCTATAGGGCAGAGTAGAACTGCCTCATCAGGGTTCCAAGGAGCAACTGGTGGGTTCAAACTGCCAACCTTTTGGTTAGCAGCCATAGCACTTAACTACTATGCCACCAGGGTTTTCTGTGTTGCAAAGGGACACAGCATAGTGACTAACCGCATAATTTTCTTTCCACAGTCATAGAACTGAAGAGCAGCACTTCTCAAGTTTAAAAGTCATAGGAATCACCTGGGAAGCTTGTTGAAGTGCAGATTCTGATTCAGTAGGTCTGTTGTCTGTATTTCTAACAAGCTCATACGTGATGCTGAAACTGCTGGTCCAAAGATAACACTTTGAATAGTGAGGACGGGGAGTTACCTAGTGAGAATAAAACTCATATCTTGGGACCAGGCCCCTGTGCTCCTCCTCTGTTGTAGAGGTGGGGGACTAGAATAGGAGTTGGAACTCCCAAATTCCAATTTGGATCTGCCACTTATTTAGGGACCTCTGTCTTTGAGACCTATTTCCCTTCTTTGTAAATGGGAACAAAAACCACATACCTCACGGGATGCTAAAAAAAACCCAAAACCAAACCCATTTCCATGTCAATTCCGACTCATAGCAACCCTATAGGACAGAGAAGAACTACCCTATAGGGTTTCCAAAGAGCGCCTGGTGGGTTCAAACTGCCAACCTCTTGATTAGCAGCCATAGCACTTAACCACTGCACCATCAGGGCTCCCATGGGATGCTTAGGAGGAGCAAATTGATATTGTATGTGTAGCATTTGGTAAGGGCTCAATCAATGTTAATTAACTCTATAACAGCCACAGTCAATAATATTCCAAGACAACACAGAAGCTCGTTTCCAGAAGAAAAAATTATATCAGCCTTCCAGATGGCTGTCGACATGATGCCAAACATTCAAATATTTGGAAAGCATTCAAAACATACTCGACAAGCATCTTTCTCCCTTTCAGATGGGCGTTTTGGCCTCAAGAAGCCAGAGAGTGAGGGGTTTTCTGTAGAGAGATGTTATCTAACTAAACTCACTGGCTCTTTTGTATACTTTGGAGCAGCTTACAGACAAATTGGAAAACGTTAATGCATGCAACATGGATAATCTCAATTTTCAGAAAGCCTTTGATACTGTTCCATGTAATGGGCTGCTTAAACCGAAGACAGCAGGGATTCTTGATGGGACCCTGGGAAAAATGAGAAACTGGCTAGAGAACAAAACAAAAAGCTTAGAATGAACCGAAATGGAAAATAGATAGAAGATGGGGCTACATTCAAGGAGTGGGGGAGGAAGTCCGTATGTTACTAGCAGGACTGTGACATCAGTCAGTGTACAAGTGTACAAGTATGAGCATACAGTAGAAATGATGATGAGTACTGTGGTGCAACCATTCCTAGGCATCAAACTTGACGGTGAAATGAACTTCAAAACGGCAGTATGTTTACACTATAAGGATTACATATTATTTAGACTGGGAAAACTCTTAAGGAAGCTGGAAATGATATGAAACCAGCTCCAGTTTAAGAATAAAAATACCCAGCTGCAGCACAAAAATTTTAGTAGAAATTTTATGTTTCGAGTTACTTATATTCATTGTTAGGAGCCCTGGTGGCACAGCAGTTAAGAGCTCCTCTGTTCACAAGAGCAAAAAGATGGAAACGACCTAAGTGCCCATCAATAGATGAATGGATAAACAAACTGTGGTAAATGCACACAATGGAATACTATGCAACAATAAATCAATAAAGCATAATGATGAATCCACAACATGGATGAATTTGGAGGACATTATGCTTAGTGAAATAAGTCAATCACAAAAGGACAAATATTGTATGAGACCACCTCTATAAACAGTCAAGAAAAGGTTTACACACACAAAGAAACATTTTTTAACAGTTACCAGGGACAGGAAGGGGTGGGGAGAGAAAGTCACTAACTAGAGAGTAGACACATGTTAACTTTGTTGAAGGGAAAGGCAGTCCCCAATATGGGGAAAATCAGCACAACAGAACCAAGGCAAGGGAAGATACTGAGAGGTACACAAGAATAAAAGACAACAAAAGTAAATAGTATAACATACACAATCCTACAACAACAATAATAACAAACAATAATTTATGAGTGGATACATAGGTAGATATGTATGCTGAATGAGTATGACAGGGCATATGGGAGTATACCCATGTACCTATATAGGTTTGGCTATTGATATTTCTATATACATATTTGTATATGCTACATGTATTACTCATATATATAATAGAGCACACAGGAGGCACAGTCATGGAAACAGCCTAGACATATGCAAACACCTCATGGGACTGAGTTACTGGACTTGAAGGCTAAGGACCATAGTCTTGGGGGACATCTAGGTCAATTGGCATAACAAAGTTCATGAAGAAAATGTTCTACATGCTACTTTGGCAAGTAGCATCTAGGGTCTTCAAAGCTTGCAAGTGGCCATTTAAGATACAACTATGGCCTCTTTCCGTCTGGAGCAAAGGAGAGTGAAGAAAAGCAAAGACTCAAGGAAACAATTAGTCCAAAGGAACCACAACCTCCACCAGACTGAGACCAGAAGAACTAGATGATGCCCGGCTACCAGTACCGACCACTTTGACCGGGATCACAATAGAAGGTCCCAGTAAGAGTGGGGGAAAAATATATAGAAACAAAATTTAAATTCATAAAAAAGACCAGACTTACTACCCTGAGAGAGACTGGAGGAATTCCCAAGACTGTAGCCCTTAGATACCCTTCTAACTTGGAACTGAAGCCATTCCCAGAGATCACCTTTCAGCCGAATAATAGGCAGACCTATAAATAAACAATAACACACATGAGGAAAGTACTCCTTAGAACAATCATCTGCATGAGACCAAAAGGACAACATATGCCCAAAAGCAAAGATGAGAAGGCTGTAAGGGGCAGGAAAACAGGACAAATTGAATGGGGAACTCAGGGTGGTAAGGGGGAGAATGCTGACACATTGCAAAGAGTGCAACTGATGTCATAGAACAATTTGTGTATAAACTATTGAATGGGAAATTAATTTGCTTTGTAAACCTTCACATAAAGCACACACACACACACAGCTCCTCTGCTAACCAAAAGGTCACTGGTTGGAAGCCACCAGCCACGCTGGTAGAGAAGACCTAGCAATCTGCTCCCATAAAGATTACAGCCTAGGAAACCCTATCACATAGGGTCGCTCGCTATGAGTTGGAATAGACCGGACTGCACTCAGCAACAACAAACAACATATTCATTGTAACCCTGAGGAAATAAGAAATAAATATTCTTCTAAATCAGTGGTTCTCAACAGGGGGCAGTTTTGTCCCCCCCCCCCCCGGCCCAGGACACTTGGCAATGTCTGGAGACATTTTTGGTTGTCACAAGTTGGGGGAAGGGTGCTACCAGGATCTAGTATGTAGAAGCCAGGGATGCTGCTACACATTGTACAATGCGCAGGACAGCACCCAGCAGAGAGTTCTCCATCACCAAATGTCACTAGTGCTGAGGTGGAGAAACCCTGATCTAAACCGTTGTAGCCTGAAGTGTGCAGACACACACACAAAACTAAACCAAACCAAACTGCCCCATAGGGTTTCCAAGGCTGTAGTCTTTTACGGAAGTAGATTGCCACATCTTTCTCCCTCAGAGTGGCTTGGTGGATTCCAATCACCGACCTTTCCATTAGCAGTCCAGCGCTTAACCACTGCACCAGTAGGGTTCCTTGAAGTGTGTACAGGAGGGGAAAATTCATAAGGGAAGTATTTTCTATACAAAGCATTTGTCTAAGAAATAGCTGTTGTTGGTGGAATAAGGTATTCATTATCACTAAACTATATATAATACAATGCTCTAAAACCAGACATGGGAGCTTGGAGGAGGAAACAGAAATTTGAGAAGAGAGATAACAGGAAGAAGAGAGAACAAAGATGTTTAACCTCAGCTGGGAACTGCCGTGTGGCCACTCCTACCCCCACCCTTTCCCTGTGGATCTTCTGCTCAATTCACTTCAAATGAGTTGGTCTGGAGTTTGCTACAGAACAGGACCCAATCTGGCACACAGATGTTTGAGTCTGCATCTTCCAGTTAGCCTAAGAAACATCATTTTCTTTTAGAGAAAAGAGTCAATCCAACGAGAGAATGAGGAATTTTTATTGGAATTAAGAAAGAATTTCAAAACTTCTAGAAAGCGTGAAATTGCTTCTTTTCCATTTCTTTCTGAAATATAAATCAGAGAGGAAAGTAACTCTCCTAGCTCAATTTCCTAGTGGTACACTGAAGATAAAAACAGTCCAGTTTTTAATAACTGCCCTCTAGGACCAGTGGGAGAAGCAGCTACTGTGTGGTATACATGGTGTGGTTTCAAGGGTTCTGGAGAGGAACCCAAGCCTGTTGACACCTCTACCTGTCCTCGTCTCAAATTTATAGCTTTCTTTTTTCAGAAGTTTTGTCTCCTATTGTGATACCAACACTGTAACATTCAATGCAAGATTCCTCCTTCAGTAACTTACTCAGCTAACTCTAATTGTTAGCTGACATGGCAGACAAGAATGGAACACAGCTTGGGAGTTGAAGGGAAGCAGGAGAAAAGAGATCTGGCTGAGAATAAATAGAAGAAAAAGCTTCCGTTACTTACAATGTCTTCCAAATTGAGACTTGCTTATAAGAAGGCAGGGGCCCTGAATCATTCAAAAGTCCTTCTAATTTAAGTCAATGGGAAAAAAAAAGTACACCTGTGACAGGCTATCGAAACGGCCCCTATGACCTTTGGCTAATTCCATGTAGGAGGTTGTAGCATACAGCCCCAGAACCTGGTCTGGTATCCTAAAATGAAAGAGTCCTTCAGAAAAGGGGGGACTTGAAGAGAACCCTAGTTGTAAAACTAAGCCCATTTACATGCCCAGATACTTACAATAGATGAAATTGAAATTGTCTTGAGTTTCAGCACCATTGCCCTCATTCTTGGTTGAGTTATTAACAAAGATTAATTTTTTTTTTAATGAATTAATCCCACCACCTGTCTCTCAGTTTGTTGTACCCTGGTGGCTTGCGTATTGCTATGATGCTGGCAGCTATGCCACTGATATTACAAATCCTAGTAGGGTCACACAGGGTGGACAGGTTTCAGCAGGGTTTCCAGACTAAGGCAGACTAGGAAGAAAGGCCTGGTGATCCTCTTCCAAAAATTAGCCAATGAAACACCCTATGGATCATGGCCAAACATTGATATTCCGCCGGAAGATGAGTGTTCTGAGTTGGAAAAAAAGCCACTCAAAATCAGGGGCAGATTATCCAATAAGCAAGACAAGCATGGTGCTAACTTGCTTACCAGATCATCTGTAGTGAACAATTTCACATTTTTCACCACATCAAAGATTTTAGGTATGGCTGGCATCTATCTCTCTCCCAACTTCACAGCACCTTCCTACAGAATCAAAGCCTCTTTCCAAATTTACAATCCCTGACAGGAACAGGTTACCCAGTAAGCAAGGTAAGCACAGGTTTACTTGTGCTTACTTATAATCTGTAGTGCTTACTTACTAATCTGTAGTGACCAATTTCACGTGGGTAAAACTAGTAAGTATGCACAAGTCAACACAAGTCAACCACCTCAACATAAAGAAAACAAAAATCCTCACAACTGGACCAATAAGCAACATCATGGTAAACAGAGAAAAGATTGAAGTTGTCAAGGATTTCACTTTACTTGGATCCACAATCAACAGCCATGGAAACAGAAGTCAAGAAATCAAATGATTCATTGCATTGGGCAAATCTGCTGCAAAAGACTTCTTTAAAGTGTTGAAAAGCAAAGATGTCACCTTGAGGACTAAGGTGGGCCTGACCCAAGCCGTGGTGTTTTTAATTGCCTCATATGCATACAAAAGCTGGACAATAAATAAGGAAGACTGAAGAAGAATGGATGCCTTTTTGTTATGGTGTTGGTGAAGAATGCTGAATATACCATGGACTGCCAAAAGAAAGAACAAATCTGTCTTGGAAGAAGTATAGCCAGAATGTTTCGGAGAAGTGAAGATGGTGACACTTCGTCTCACATATTTTGAATATGTTATCAGGAAGGACCAGTCCCTGGAGAAGGACATTATGCTTGGTAAAGTGGAGAGTCAGCGAAAAAGAGGAAGACCCTTATCGAGATGGATTGACACAGTGGCTGCAACAATGGGCTCAAACATATCAATGATCCTGAGGATGGTGCAGGACCGGGCAGTGTTTCATTCCGTTACGCATAGGGTCGCTATAAGTCAGAATTGATTTGACAGCATCTAACAACAACAACAAAAACAAGCACAAGCACGCTCATGCTTACTTTGCTCCGTGGATAATCCACCCCTGCTCAAAATACACAGTGGTAGCAACAATGGACTCAAGTATACCAACAATTGTGAAGATGGCACAGGGCCAGGTAATTTTGGTTCTCTGGTGCTTGGGGTTGCAATGAGTTGGACCTGGCTCAATAGCAAGTAACAACAAAAACAATGAATTAATCGATTTATATTTTGGGTTGGATTGTCAGATGTGTATGTACACCTGAACACACACACACACACTGACATACTGTGACAGCTGAATATGAACATGATTTTCATGGCTTTGTTCATATTTTCTTTTACAGTTTTTTACGGTGTTAATGAGTTTGAAGCTTCGTATTTGGTATCAGTTAGGGCCAGGTACATTTCACTTTATTCCTTACCTGTGAATCCAAGCTCATCATTGAAAAATTCATACCTTTGTTTCCAAGTAGGAAGCATCAAGAAGATAATGATGAATCAGTGACACTACTTCTCCTCAACTGAGCCCTTGGTGACAGAATCACTGAAAACATCTCTTTAGGCAAAGGTGAGGGCACCTTGTATATGTAATATACCGAAAACCTGTTCTCAAAGGAGATCAATCGGCCGTTAATACTGAGCTGCCAAGAATCTATATAGGTGCTAGTCTGTCTTCCAAATATTTCATGTAGTGCTATCAAAATTATAGAAGTGACCAGTTGGGATGTCCTAGGTATAAAGATGGTTCCTCACTGGTCCTCCAAATCCTGGTGGTCCATTTTGCATACGTACAAGCTTTGGGGGATTTTCAATCACCACTAAAGCTGCATGTGTTGGATCTTTTGGCTGTGAGTTTTCATTTACTTCAAAATGTTTAGGGGGTAATGAGTTGCACTGGCAATACAGAGACGTTACAAACGGAAGTAATAGATTGCTGCTCATGTTGATTGTCACATACTTTTCAGTTGTACTTCATCGCCAACATAAAGCATTACCTAAGTTCTAGTGTGTGAAGAAAAAAATTACCTCTGCACATGTGAGGGATTGACTCATGACTTTGAGTCAGCCAGTCAAAGGAAATGTAGAAGAGAATATAGAAAATACACAAGAATGAAGAAAGGGGATTTCAGACAGCTTGATCAGGAAGATTCAATATTTGTTTTACTCATTGTTCTTTCCCCGCAATAGACTTTTTGTTCTGTAATATGTTGTTGGCATTAATGCTTATTAAAATTTTTGATATTGATGCATGTGTTATGTGGTGGAAAATATCAGAAATCCATATCTGAATCATTTTCTAATGTACAATAAACAGACAAAATCAAATTGGGTCCGTCAATATTACCAAGTACCTAGCTTGTGTGAAGTTCTGCACTATAACTTGGAGGGGACAAAAGGCTCCTAAGGAAGAGTCTGTCCCCTCAAGGAAGCCATAGAGAGAAGAAATAAGCTTGGAAAAGTTAACTAGCAATAAGATGTTTTCCTTATGCACCGAGACTTTAATAGGAGACATGTCATCAGAGACAAGCATAGCCAATACGTGCTGTGATAGACAGAAAAATAGCCCCCAAAGATGTCCTCATCTAAGTCCCTGTTGTTGTTTTTGGGTGTTGTCAAGTTGGTTCCAACTTATGTTTCAGAGTAGAACTGCCCCATAGGGTTTTCAGGGTTGTAATCTTTATGGAAGCAGATTGCCAGGTCTTTCTCCTAAGGAGCTGGTGGGTGGGTTTGAACCACCAACCTTTCAGTTAGCAGCTGAGCACCTAATCATTGGGGCACCAAGTCTCCTTCCCTAGTCCCTAGAACCTGTGAATATGTAACCTCACATGACAAAAGGGACTTTGCAAGTGTGACTAAATTAAGCATCTTCAGATGGGTAGATTATCCTGGATTATGTAGGTGGGCCCAATGTAATCACCAGGGTCCTTATAAGAGGGAGGCAGGAGAGTCAGAATCAAAGAAGATGTAATAATGGAAGCAAATTGGAGTAATGGAGGCCCTCGAGCCAAGGAATGCAGGCAGCCTCTAGAATTTGGAAGATTCTTCCCTAGAGCCTTCAGAAACAAAGCAGCCCTGCCAACACATTTTGGACTTCTGACCTCCAGAACTGTAAGATAATACATTTGTATTGTTTTACCCGCTAAGTTTGTGGCAAACGAAAGGTGCCCAATGCAAGTATGCTGCAGGCATTCATCACAATCATTCTGAACTAAGGCAATTAATAGGGCAGTTTACAGGCTAGACCGGGGGTTGGCAAACTATGGCCTGCAGGCCAAATTCTCCTGCTGCCTGTTTTTGTAAGTCCTGTGAGTTTTACCCGTTGCCGAAAACCCACTGCCGTCGAGTCGATTCCAACTCATACCGACACTATAGGACAGAGTAGAACTGCTCCATAGGGTTCCCAAGGAGCACCTGGTGGATTCGAACTGCCGACCTTTTGGTTAGCTGCTGAACTCTTAACCACTACACCATCAGGGTTTTCGTGAGTCTTACAAAACCTATAAAATGGTTTTTGTATTTTTAAATGGTTGAAAGCAAGAATCAAAAGATCAATATTTAATGGCACAGGAAAATAATACGAAATTCGAATTTTAGTGAGGGCAGTGGTCGTTCAGTGGTAGAATTCTTGTCTTTCATGCAGGAGACTCAGGTTCAATTCCTGGCCAGTGCACCTCATGCGAAGCCACCACCTGTCTTAGGTGTTGCTATGATGCTGAACGGGTTTCAACGGAGCTTCCAGACTAAGATGGATTATAGAGAAAGGCCTGGTGATCTACTTCCGAAAATCAGTCAGTGAAAACCCTACTGATCACGATGGTCCACCAGTCTGCAACCAGTCATGCAGATGGCTCAGGACGGGGCAGTGTTTCGTTCTATTGTGCATGGGGTCACCGTGAGTTGGGGGGCCAACAACAAAAAAACAAAGATTTATTGACACGCATCCACACTTATACCTTACAACGACAGAGCTGAGTAGTAGTGATGGAGATCATATGGCCCCAAAGCCTCAAGAATTTACTCCCTGGTCCTTTAAAGACAAAGTTTGCCGGGCTAGGTCATCTAATTGAAATCCTTCCTGTTCAAAAGTGAAAGTATTATTTTAATCAAGTACACGCTACAACTGTGCGTCAAAATTCTCTGCTGGTATGAAGAAAAAGTCAGAGCACACAAGAAAATAAAAAAGACTGTGACTGCCAATCCCTCGAAACAAAGACCAAAGATACCAAGGAAACATTTTAAAACTCCCCCAGTTTTACCAAGTCCTGGTTATTTCCGCTCGAGAAAACATACCATTCCTTACTGTGACCACCAGGTGGCGTCACTAATAATGGTTCATAGGTACATCGACATTTACTTAAACACAGATACTTTATGCATAATTGAAAAGCAACACTTTGTAAACGGTATGAAGTTTAGATATCAGCTACATCATGCCAAACTCAGAATTGCCTTTGTGGAAAACAGACAGGGACCCAAAGATTAGCTTGTGGGAAGAGGGTTGCACCCCAGGAATAAGTGAAATACACTTTATCTAAAGTAGGGGTCTCACACTGTAATGTACAAAGAATCACCTAGAATACTGCTAAAAATGCAGACGTCCAGGCCACAATGTTAGAAAGTTGGCCTCAGTTATTTGAAGATGCTGCACTTTTTACTAGCTCTCCATTTGACTCTGATGCAGGTTATCTGAGGACGACAAATTTAAAAACATTGACTTAAGGAGATTTCTTGCCCCTAGAAGGAGCCCTGATGGTGAAATGGTTAAGTGCTCCGCGGCTAACAGAAAGGTTGGTGATTTGAACCCACCCAGTGGCTCCACAGGAGAAAAGACCTGGAGATCCACTCCCATAAAGATTAACCCATTGCTGTTCAGTTGATGCCCACTCATAGGGCAGTAGCACTTAACTGCTGGGCCACCAGGGCTCCCCATAATGATTATAACCTAGAAAACTTTATGGGGCAATGCCACTCTGTCTTATAGGGTCACTGTGATTTGGAATTGACTCAAAGGCACCCATCAATAACTTGTCCCTAGGCCTGACTGAAAGAGTGGCCAGTTGTGCAAATTACAAGGCCCAATGGGGTGCAGTGACCTTAGGACCCACTTTGTGGACACAGGTTCAAACCTACGGTCAGGAGTGGAGGTCCAGGGGCAAAAGTCACCACTTGAGCTCCAGAACTCAAGGAGAGGGTCTGAAAGGATTGCCAAGGCCCATCCAAGTGGAATGGGCTGCCAAAAGGTTGCTATGGACTGGGACGGAACCTGGGGAGAAGTTGGAGGGACTGGTGACCTCTGTGTCAAGAGATGCCAAGTTTAGAGTCAGAAGGAACCATCCTAGACCCACCTGGTGCTCTCCTGGCAGGCTTAGTTAGGATTGGCCTAGGGTGGGTAATGCTGAGCGGGCAGCTGATTGTTGACGTTCCTTTAACTCTTCAGGATGAGAAAGGCAGGAAAGAAACTTCCTGATGATCTCTTTTGTCTTGTGATCTTCTAGTCAATGGCGTCAGTAGAGATGTGTGTGTGTGTGAGGGAGGTGTGGAATGCACCTCTTGACACTGTCAAAGGGTGTGACACCAAAATGACCCCAGGGTCCAAGATAACAGCAGTGGCTGCAGGCAGGGCAGCGTCAGTGGCAGAGGCGGCCTGCCAAGGCAGTGACATCACTAAGGTTGGTGTCATCCGTCACCCTGCCTCTTCTTCTGTCACCTGCCAGTCGGGGTGCAGAGCAGAAAGGTCTCCACCTTGGCCAATGGGAGAAGGGAGGAGCTGTAAGGGGGGCCTGAGAGGGGCAAGGCCCACAGTTTGGCCCCGTGTGGGGGTAGGGCCATGCCTCTCCACCCATGGGAGAGGGGAGTTCCACCAGCCCACAGGCCCCCACATCCCAGGGGTGACACCATGAGTTACTGCACTGGGTGACATCCACCCTAGTGACACCACTGCTTCTTGTGGCTCTGTCCTCTTAATTCAATGTTTGAAAACAATGCATCCATTCCAAAAACTAGATGGCCTCTTGCTTGTTACAAAGAAAAGTGTAAATACAGAAGGTTGTATGTCTTATGTATGTTGAGCCTCCAAAGTGACCTTTTTTTTCCAAGCATAATAGTCAAAAGCAGCTTCCAAAACATAGATGAACCGTTTTCACGACCTGGTCAGAGATATTTACAAACGATTTTTGTTGGCAGAACCCTAAATTTTCTGTTTTAGGACCACTATTATGAGGAGATCTATTCTTCAGATGGTCTCTAAATGATCAATACCAGTTCATTTCAGCTCACTAATGCCTAGGACATCATACATAAAGAAATTAAGAGGTCATTAGAAACACAGGATGTCAGAAGAGACCCTGAAACTTACTCGAACATCGAGTAGCTAAAGCAAAAGGAAAAAATGATGAAGTGAAAGAGCTGAACAGAAGGTTTCAAAGGACAGCTAGAAAAGACAGTGTTATGATGACATGTGCAAAGAGCCAGAGATAGAAAACCAAAGGGAAGAAAGAACACGCTCAGCATTTCTCAAGATGAAAGAACTGAAGAAAAAATTCAAGCCTCTAGTTGCAATACTGAAGGATTCTGCAGGGGGGAATATTAAATGATGCAGGAGTCATCAAAAGAAGATGGAAGGAATACACAGAGTCTCTATACCAAAAGAATTGGTCGATGTACAACCATTTCAGGAGATAACATATGATCAGGAACCAATGGTGCTGAAGGAAGAAGTCCAAGCTGCTCTGAAGGCATTGGCAAAAAACAAGGCCCCAGGAATTGATGGAATATCAATTGAGATGTTTTAACAAACGGATGCAGCACTGGAAGTGCTCACTCGTCTATGCCAAGAAATATGGAAGACAGCTTCTTGGCCAACTGACTGGAAAAGATCCATATTTATGCCTATTCCCCAGAAAGGTGATCCAACTGAATGTGGAAATTATCGAACAATATCATTAATATCACACACAAGCAAATTTTGGCTGAAGATCATTCAAAAGCAGCTGCAGCAGTATATCGACAGGGAACTGCCAGAAATTCAAGCTGGATTTAGAAAAGGACGTGGAACCAGGGATATCATTGCTGATGTCAGATGGATCCTGGCTGAAAGAAGAGAATACCAGAAGGATGTTTACCTGTGTTTTAGTGACTATGCAAAAGCATTTGACTGTGTGGATCATAACAAATTATTGATAACATTGCAGAGAATGAGAATTCCGGGAACACTTAACTGTACTTATGAGGAATCTGTACACGGATCAAGAGGCAGTCGTTCGAACAGAACGGGGGGATACTGATTAGTTTAAAGTCAGGAAAGGTGTGTGTCAGGGTTGTACCCTTTCACTGCACCTATTCAATCTGTATGCTGAGCAAATAATCCAAGAAGAACGGGGCATCAGGGTTGAAGGAAGACTCATTAACAACCTGCGTTATGCAGATGACACAACCTTGCCTGCTGAAAGTGAAGAAGACTTGAACAACTTACTGATGAAAATCAAAGACCACAGCCTTCAGTATGGATTACGCCTCAACATAAAGAAAACAAAAATCCTCACAACTGGACTAATAAGAAACATCATGATAAACACAGAAAAGATTGACTGTATCAAGGATTTCATTTTACTTGGATCTTTACAATCAACACCCATGGAAGCAGCAGTCAAGAAATCAAAAGATGCATTGCGTTGGACAAATCGGCTGCAAAAGACCTCTTTAAGGTGTTCAAAAACAAAGATGTCACCTTGAGGACTAAGGTGCGCTTGACCCAAGCCATGGTGTTTTCAATCGCCTCATATGCGTGAGAAAGCTGAACAATGAATAAGGAAGACCGAAGAGAACTGACGCCTTTGAATTGTGGTGTTGGCGAAGAATATTGAATATACCACGGACTGCTAAAAGAATGAACAAATCCGTCTTGGAAGAAGTACAGCCAGAATGCTCCTGAGAAGCAAGGATGGCGAGACTACGTCTCACATACTTTGGACATGTTATCAGGCAGGATCAGTCCTTGAAGAAGGACATCATGCTTAGTAAAATAGAAGGTCAGTGAAAAAGAAGAAGACTCTCAATGAGATGGATTGGCACGGTGGCTGCAACAATGGGCTCAAGCATAGCAATGATCGTGAGGACGACGCAGGACCGGACAGTGTTTCCTTCTGTTGTGCATTGGGTCGCTATGAGTTGGAACCTACTCGACGACACCTAACAACAGCTGAATGAATAAAAGAAAGAATAAAGTTTGATTTTCAAGGGAACGGAATCCAGCATGTTTCTTCTCTCCATGTTTTTTATTTTTTTGAGTGCCATTGAGAGCATACAGAATAGAGAAGTCTACATGACATCACCACTTGCTTGCTAGTGAATAACAACCAAGTCTTTATTTCAGTCTTGTCCCCTCTTTAAGTTGCCTGCTGGATGTTTCCACATAATGCTGAAGACTAAAGTCAGCAAAATTAAACTTGCCATCTTCCTCCAACACCCTCATGTCTGAGAATCACCACCATCCTTCTAGTCAACCACACACAAAAACATGGAGTCATCTTTGCTTCTCTCTTTCTCGTCTCCTGTCTTGCTGGCTCTGGTCTGAGTCAAATTAGAGAAGCTAGGATGATATTTTCCAGGATTCTCTTCCCTGTTTGGTTCCAGGTGATGTTGGCCACATTGGACGTTTTGCGCATGATTTGGAAATTGGAAGTGAAGCCGAAGTCACATCTTATACACTGGAAGGTTGGTACAGGGATCCAGGCGCTGGGGCAGCTCAGGCACATTGTCAGGGATCTGCTGGCTCCTGGAGTTGGTATGAGGGCAGCACCCAGAGCACAGTTCCTCTTATTCCTGCCCGGTGCCCCTTGGCTTCCCCAAGGCCTAGGCCAAGTGCATGGACAGCTGGTTCTGTTGAGAAGGACACCAACTTCACTAACAGCTTTCCTTCCAGATTGCTGGTCTGCATAAACTTCTCTTCCAGCTCCCACAGTGCATAAGATCATCCTACATAATCACACCCTTCCGTCTCTATCCCTCATAGCAGTCCTCCTCCTCTGACTGAATCGCAACTGTCACAGTTATTCTCATTACCCAGGAAGTCCTACAGGACTTTTAGGTTCTATCTACTTGCCCCTTATCTCAACTGCCTTTGCCACCACCACTCCAGTTCAGAACATCCTCCCTGGACTTGGATTTCTGCAGGAGTTTCCTGGCTTGGAGCCCCCTGTCCCCAGCCTTGAGGGTCTCAGATTCATCCTGCCTCTGCTGGAACATTCTGACCTCCCAAACCTCAGTGTCTCTATCTTACCAAATTCAGTCCCAATATCTTCGGTCTATCATTGAGGCCTTTTATAATTTGTTCCTTTGCATAAACCTTTCCATCCTCTTATTAATGCATGTGTGTGGGCAAGTTACTTTACTTCCTTATACCCCGTTTCCTTAGATAGAAAATCGGACTAGTGATGGTGGCCACCGGAAGGTGGTTGTGAGCATTAAATGAGTTAATACACGTGAAGTGCTTCGAAGAGCACCTATCTCTTAATAACCTCGCTATAAGAGTTAGTCATGAGTATGAGCCATTATTGTTCCCGTCATGTGGCCTCCTATCTAAAGCCCACAAATATTCCCAGCTCTGTTTTTGTGCCTTTACTTATGTTGAAAATAAAGGTAAGAACCTAGGAAACAGAAAATTAAAAAAAAATTGTAATAAATGTAAAAATTAATTTGAAAATCATAGAAACACTGAATAAACCATCAAAGAAACTTAATTCTATGATTGCTAATACTTGTAGAGAAAAAAACATAAAAACACTTTGTTAGGCATACTGTTACTCAAATATGAACAAGGTGAGAATGCTATATCTTTTTGAAGAATATTTAACCTTATGGGAAAAAACAAACCAACCAAACCCATTGCCATCGAGTTGATTCTGACTCATAGTGACCCTATAGGACAGAGCAGAACTACTACATAGAGTTTCCAAGGAGCGCCTGGTGGATTCGAACTGCCGACCTTTTGATTAGCAGCCATAGCTCTTAACCATTACGCCACGAGGGTTTGAAATAATGTTTAATAAAATTATTCATCTACAAAACCTGAAGCATGATCCCAATTCATAGCTATGCTTTTTTTGATGAATGAATACATTGACAAAAATATTGGAAAGAAAAGAATGCTGTAAGAAAATACGCCGAGATATTATCTCTAGTTATTAAGTTTACTTTCTTCATTACTACTTCTGATATTTTGTAAATTTTCCACCATGAGCATGTATACTAGAAAGAGAGGAAGGGAGGAGGGGAAGGAGGAAAAGGAAGAGGGGAAGGAGGAGAGAAATCAAATCTCTTTGGACAGAAACTATTTTAACACCATCGGTAAATAGAGACATGCTTTTGATTGAGCTAGTTATAAATGTTCATTGGCTGTATGCGTTAATTGTATGGAATATCTCTGGCCAGACAGATTATCCTCTTTTCATGTTTAAGCAAATTTAAGCATCACATGACTAATTAGTTTACCTAGCCAAACATAGTTTTGAAGTCTTCATTTCCTTGCTGCTGTATTTAGTTCTGTTGGGTTTTCTCCGGATTGCATATGAAAAAGAGACAACCGTTTCAAACAGTCTTAGGTATTTGGCTAAATAGAGAAAGAAGTGAGAAAGAAAAGTCTTACATTTTTAATATTTGTATTTAATAGTTCCTTCACTTTACTAATGGATCTGAAACCTGATTGGTGAGAGAAATTATTTTCTACTTTCACCTACCGCTTTGTAAACAAATTCCAGTTTGAGTGCTTTCATAACTCAGACAGCTTGGAACTCTGGCTTCTGACCACAAAAACCTAAGATAAATAGTATGCAGCACTTGAAAAAAAGAACTGCACAGTTGGGAAAGCAGCAAGGAACACTCAGATTCAGGAATCCTTTCTTTTCCTTTATAAGTGTTGATTAAAAGACCCCAACCCAAGTATAGGAATGGTCTCCCCAAAGATGAGAGATCATCTTTTCCAAAAGAAAGCAGATAGGATTTTGAAAACCAGTTACGAATTTCACATTGAGTTAGCAGACAGGCTATTCCAGTAAGGGGTGGTAAGAATAAGAGGCCCATATTTAATTTCTGGTGGTGCAATGGTTAAGAGCTTGGCTGCCAACCAAAAGGTTGGCACTTCAAGCCCACCCAGCAGCTATGTGGGGAAAGACCTGGTGATCTGCTCCTGTAATGATTAAATAATCCTGTGGGGAAGTTGTACTGTCACATGGGGTCACTATGAGTCAAAAATCGACTCGACAGCACCTAACAACACAACATCATTATAAAAAACATTTACGGAATTGTACACATGAAAAATGTTGAATTGGCAAATGTCGTGTTATCTGTATTTTTACAATTAAAAAAAAAAAAACTTTTAATCAACGTCTGTGCGCATGTGATGGTAGACCAATGCTTCTCAACCAAAGTCCATTTTGTCCCCCAGGGGACATTTGGCAGTGTCTGGAGACACTTTTGGTTCTCACAGCTGGGGGTGGAGGGGTGCAGTGCTACTGGCATTTAATGGGTAGAGAACAGGGATGCTGCCAAATGTTCTACAATACACAGGACTAACCCCCATAACAAAGAATTATCTAGACCAAAATGTCAATAGTGTCAACCTTGAGAAACCTAGGTGAAACTATGATTTCTTTCTAAAAAAAAAAAAAAAAAAAATCAAAACTTTCAATAGATGAAAAAGATATATTAGAGCTCTACCAAATATGCAAGAAACTGCCTTTTCTTGTTTTCTGCGTGAAGTGAAGACTAGATTAAGATGTGTGGGTGCCATGACTTAAAGTTACTGCGAAAGCTCAGCTGAAGGCCTACATTCACCAGATGAGGCTCCTGTTACTCCTGTCTCGTCCTCCTTATCTTCTTACACCCCTTTTGCTGGCAAGGGCTTGCTTCGTCTTGATCTCTTCCATTTTATTGTTTGCTACATTTTTAACTTTTTATTTTGAAATAATTACAGATTCACAGGAAGTTGTAAAGAAATGTACAGAAAGTCCTGTTCACCCTTTACCCAGTTTCCCCCAATGGTACCATCATGCATGATTATAGTATAATAACAAAACCAGGAAATTAACATTGGGACAATCCATAAAGCTTACTCAGATTTCACCAGTTGTATATGCACTCGTGTGTGTGTGTGTGTGTGTGTGTGTGTGTGTGTAGTTCTATGCCATTTTATCACATGTAGCTTCATGTCACCACTGCAACCACAATCAAGATACAGAACTGTTTCATCACCACAAGGATCCCTTGTGCTATTTCTGTATAGCCACTCTTTTATTAAAAAAAAATTAAAAACAATTTATTGAGAACCCGTTATCTCCCAGCCACTGCTGTATGCCTTGGGAATACACCAAAAAAAACAAAACAGACAAGAACCCTTGCTTATGTAGGCCATACTTCCACCTATTTTGTTTAGGATTTTAGACTCAGTATTCAGCACAGTGCCCAGAAAGTGATAGGTATCCAATAAATACATCCTGAGTGAATGAAACTCAAAGTGCATGCCATGCCTACTTGAAAATAAATAAGAAATGCTGGATCTAGTCCTGGTCTTGGTCTTGGTTATAAAAATTCTCCCTTAGTTTGTGTTACCTAGAAGACCCTAAGGCAAGGATGCAAGTACAAGTAGTTTCTTTAGGAGGTACTCACAGGACATAGAAGTCCTGGTGGCACAGTAGTTAAGCACTTAGATGCAACCCAAAAGGTCGGTATTTCGAAACCACCAGCCACTCTGGGGGAGAAAGATGTGTCAGTCAGCTTCTGTAAAGATTTACAGCATTGGAAACCCTATGGAGAAGTTCTGTTCTGTCTTATAGTGTCACTATGAGTTGATATGATAGGATAATATCCATTTGCCTACAAGGAAGACCAGATAATACAGCTATTATTCAAATTTACGCACCAAACACGAAGCCAAAGATAACGAAATTGAAGATTTTTATCAACTTCTGCGGTCTGAAATTGATTGAACATGCAATCAGGACGCACTGATAATTACTGGTGATTGGAATGTGAAAGTTGGAAAGAAAGAAGGATCAATAGTTGGAAAATATGGCCTTGGTGATAGAAATGATGCTGGAGATCGCATGATTGAATTTTGCAAGACCAGTGACTTCTTCATTGCAAATACCTTTTTTCACCAATATAAATGGTGACTATACACATGAACCTCACCAGATGGAATGCACAGGAATCAAACTGACTACATCTGTGGAAAGAGACAATGGAAAAGCTCAATATCATCAGTCAGAATAAGGCCAGGGGATGATTGTGGAACAGACCATTGATTGCTCACATGCAGGTTGAAATTGAAACAGAACAAAATTAGAACGAGTTCACAAGAGCCAAAGTACGACTTTGAGTATATCCCACCTGAGTTTATAGACCATCTCAAGAATAGATTTGATGCATTGAACACCAATGACCGAAGACCAGATGAGTTGTGGAATGACATCAAGGATATCATAAATGAAGAAAGCAAGAGGCCGTTAAAAAGACAGGAGAGAGAAAAGGGCTAAATGGATGTCAGAAGAGAATCTGAAACTTGCTCTTGAACATCGAGTAGCTAAAGCAAAAGGAAAAAACGATGAGATAAAAGAGCTGAGCAGATTTCAAAGGGTGGCTTGAGAAAAAGTAAAGTATTATGATGACATGTGCGAAGAGCTGGAGATAGAAAACCAAAAGGGGAGAACACACTCAGCATTTCTCAAGCTGAAAGAACTGAAGAAAAAATTCAAGCCTCGAGTTGCAATATTGAAGGATTCTATGGGGAAAGTATTAAACGACATAGGAAGCATTGAAAGAAGATGGAAGGAACACACAGAGTCACTATAGCAAAAGGAATTGGTCAACATCCAGCCAGTTCAGGAGACAACATTTGGTCAGGAACCGACAGTGCTAAAGGAAGAAGTCCAAGCTCTACTGAAGGCATTGGTGAAAAACAAGGCTCCAGGAATCGACAGAATACCAGTTGAGATGTTTTAACAATCAGATGCAGCACAGAAAGTGTTCACTTATCTATGCCAAGAAATTTGGAAAACAGCTTTCTAGCCAACTGACAGGAATAGGTCCATATTTATGCCTATTCCCAAGAAAGGGGATTTGAACAAATGTGGAAATTATTAAACAATATCATTAATATCACACCAAGCAAAATTTTGCTGAAGATCATTCAAAAGTGACTACAGCAGTGTATCGACAGGGAACTGCCAGAAATTCAAGCCGGATTTAGAACAGGATGTGGAACCAGGGATATCATTGCTGATGTCAGATGAATCCTTGATGAAAGCAGAGAATACCAGAAAGATGTTTACCTGTGTTTTATTGACTATGCTAAGGCGTTCGACTGTGTGGATCACAACAAATTATGGATTACATTGCAGAGAATGGGAATTCCAGAACACTTAATTGCGCTCATGAGGAATGTATACATGGATCAAGAGGCAGTCATTCAAACACAGCAAGGGGATACTGCGTGGTTTAAAGTCAGGAAAGGTGTGCGTCAGGGTTGTATCCTTTCACCACACCTATTCAATCTGTATGCTGAGCAGATAATCTGAGAAGCTGGACTACATGAAGAAGAGCCGGGCATCAGGATTTGAGGAAGACTCGTTAACAATCTGTGTTATGCAGATGACACAACTTTGCTTGCTGAAAGTGAAGAGGACTTGAAGCACTTACTGATGAAGATCAGAGACCTCAGCCTTCAGTATGGATTAAACCTCAACATAAAGAAAACAAAAATCCTCACAACTGGACCAATGAGCAACATCATGATGAATGGAGAAAAGATTGAAGTTGTCAAGGATTTCATTTGACTTGGATCCACAATCAACAGCCATGGAAGCAGCAGTCAGGAAATCAAAAGATACATTGCATTGGGCAAACCAGCTGCAAAAGACCTCTTTAAAGTGCTGAAAAGCAAAGTTGTTACCTTGAGGACTAAGGTGAGCCCTACCCAAGCCATGGTGTTTTCAATTGCCTCATATGCATGCAAAAGCTGGAAAATGAACAAGGAAGACAAAAGAAGATTTGACACTTTTGAATTGTGGTGCTGGCAAAGAATATTGAATATACCATGGACTGCCAAAAGAACAAAAATCTGTCTTGGAAGAAGTACAGCCAGACCGCTCCTTAGAAGCAAGGATGGCAAGACTGCATCTCACATATTTTGGACATGTTGTCAGGAGGGATCAGTCCCTGGAGAATGACATCTCACTTGGTGAAGTAGAGGGTCAGTGAAAAAGAGGAAGACCCGTAAAGAGATAGATTGACACAGTGGCTGCAGCAATGGGCTCAAGCATAGCAACAATTGTTGCTTGTTTCGTTCTGTTGTGCTTAGGGTCACTATGAGTTGGAATTGACTGGATGGCACCTAACAACAACAACAACATGAGTCGACTCAATGGCAATGGGTATGATTTTTTTTTTTAATCCTCAGGGGATAGCTCAACTTTGCTCCAGAACATCAGAACGTTGGAAGGCCTGTGAGAATCTCAGATCTTTCTAGAAAGGAACCTATGGTACAATTACGTTAATATTGGTGGGTTTGGTGCCTCCAAATATAGCCCCAGGCTCTGTGCTTTGGTTTGCCCATACATAAAATGAGGTGCTTGGACTAGACGATCTTGAAATGACTTCCCAAACTGACTGATAATTGCCCAAAACCTTCCATTGAATCTACGTTTTGCTGGAGTGTTAGAAGAGTAATTAGAACCTAGTGTCTGGTTGGCTTATGATGAATGGAAGGGCAGGTGGAAGAGAAAAACCTGCACAATGGCCTTGAGTCATCATTAAGTAAGAGAAGACAGCATAGAAGGAAAGGGTGTGATAGAAAAACATGATGCAGGACCCAGGGATTGCCTCAGAAAATGCATTTAGACAGATGTCCACTGCTCCAGAGCCTTCTGGACCCAGCGTCTTGTGACCAGAGTTCCCGTCCTCGAGAACTTCACAGCCTGGATGGATACATATAGTTAGAACTAAAAAACTACAATATAATGTGGCATGTGCCGTAATAGACACAGAAGAAGGAGTAACTCATTGCACCTGCAGGGGTGGTGAGTTTTAACCGGGGAAGTCATCGGAGATAAGGTATTACTTGAGTTGGATCTTGGGGGATGACAGGAAGTTTTGTAGGTGGATGGACAGGAGGAAAAGGAAATTGTTGAGATTGGGAACAGTGTGAACGAGAGGTTGGATGTGGGGAAATACATGACCTGTCTGGGAGAATGCTCTGTGGGGAATCGTTTGGAAGGGGGCTGGGTATATGTGATTGTTTGTGCTAGAAATATGGGCTGTGACTGAGTGTGGAGGCCTTCTGTGTCGTGTTTAGGAGCCACATTAATTCTGCAGGTAAGGGGGAGCGACTGAATGATTTTAAACAGACAATTGACATGAACAGGTCTGTGCTTTAGAAAAATGAATCTGATAGCAATGAAAAGATGGATTGGAGAAGAAGGGGATTTGAGACTGTGTGGCACACAAGTGAGGAGCCATCTCTTTATCTAGGTGAGAGAAGATACAGCCATGAATCAAAGATATGGCTGTGGAAGTTTTTAGAGGGGAAAGTTTTTTAACTTCGGTTTTTGCTTGCAGCATTTGAATTTTCTATAGTGGGTATAAGGAGCCCTGGAGGTACAAAGGTTGAGTGCTCACTGCTAACCAAAAGGATGGCAGTTCAAACCCACCCAGTGGCTCTGCGGGAGAAAGGCCTGGTGATTTGCTTCCGTAAAGATTACCGCTTAGAAAACCCTATGGGGCAGTTCTACTCTGTCACATGGAGTCGCTATGAGTAGAAAACTGACTTGATGGCACCTAACAACAACATAGTAGATGTGGATAATCCAGGGCATGTGTGAAAATACTGACATATTAGAAATAAGAGGTAATATTTTTCTTTTCCTTCTTCTCTTTTTCAGAAAGATATTCTAATTAAAATATTAAAATAAAAATGAATAAATAGCAGGGTTTGGGGTGTATATTACATGAACTTGGAAATTACCAAGTTTGCCTTCAGTAAAAGACAAGGTGAGAACAACTTCCTGGTGAAGACTTTATGGGTGTAGGCAGGTCTGGAAGTACAGAGTAAATGTGAGCACAGGGTTTCCGCAGTGCCTCAAATTGGCCTCAGAATAATGATAATGAATAGACACTGAGCTAAATAGCAGCATAAACCTGCTAGAAATCATACTGGGGACAGGTCACAGTAGGATTTGTAACAAACGCAGTTTATAAACCAGTTTTGAGCCTTTACTTGGAATTCATGTTGTGCTTGAGTGTTTTGCTAATTAAAAAAAAAATCGTTATAGTGTACTTGGTGGGGATGGGCGATGCGGAATGGCTGCTAATGGATATGGGGTTTCTTTTGAGTCTAATGAAAATATTCTGGAATCAGATAGCGTGATGGTTGAACAAGTTCATGAATGTACTAAAACCCACTGAATTGTACACTTTAAAGAAATGTTACTTGCGGTTTTAGCTAGCGTTTTAATTGCCATCTTAGGTTCTGTTAACCAAATCAGAAACCTGTTTCATTTGATTTTTAATAGGCTTTATTTTATTTATATTTTTAAAGTTTTTATTGTGCTTTAAGTGAAAGTTTACAAAGCAAGTCAGTCTCTCATACAAAAATTTATATATACCTTGCTATATACTCCTAGTTGCTCTCCTCCTAATAAGACAGCACACTCCCTCCCTCCACACGCTATTTTTGTGTCCATTCGGCCAGCTTCTGACCCCCTCTGCCCTCTCATCTACCCCCTAGACAGGAGCTGCCCACATAGTCTCATGTGTCTACTTGATCCAATTATTTTTATTTTTGAATAGCTCATAGAATTACTTGGTTCAAAACGCAAAATACGTGAAACGCTATTCATCGAGAAGTGTTATTTCTACACACATTTTATTCTTAATTCCCACCTTTTCTTCACAAAAGGTAGCATTCTATATACACTGTTAGGTGCCTTGCATTTTTAACTCAACAAGATACCCTGGGCATCCTCCCACATTGGAACATAGAGAATATCCTGACCCTGGGATTTTCAGCTGCCTAGTATTCCATTGGCGGAAGTATAACGACTTATTTAATTAGACCCCTGCTTCATCTGAATTTTTAAATATGAGGAAATAGTTAAATAAAACTGAGACCAGAAGAAGTAGATGGTGCCCAACTATCGCAAATGATCATTCTGACCAGGGACACAATAGATGGTCCTAGATTGAATGGGACAAAAATGTAGAACAAAGTACAAATTCCTTAAAAAAAAAAAAAGGCCAGAATTACTGGACTGGTAGAGACTAGAGGTTCCCCTGAGACTACTGCCCTGAGATACCCTTTAAACTTGGAACTGAAGCCGTTGCCAGGGGTCACCAAATTCAGCCAAATAGCAGATTGGCACATAAAATAAACAATATCTCCCGTGAGTCCTGTGCTTCTTTAAATAATGATCTATATGAGACGAGATGGTCAATATTTACCCTAAAGCAAAGATGAGAAGGCAAGGGGAGGCAGGGAAGCTAGATTAATGGAAACAGAACAACCAGAATGGAAATAATGAGAATGTGCTTTAGGTGAAAGTTTACAGAGCAAATTAGTTTCTCATTAAGCAATTCATACACATACTGTTTTGTGACATTGGTTGCCAACCCCACGATGTGTCAACGCTCTCCTCTTCTGGACCTCGGGTTCCACATTTCCGTTCGTCCAGCTTTCCTGTCACCTCCTGCCTTCTCATTATTGCCCCTGGGCTGGTGTACCATTTAGTCTTGTACATGTTGTTGAACTATGTGTGTTATTATTTGTTTTATGGGCCTATCTAATTTTTCACTGAAGGGCGAACCTCGGGAGTGACTTCAGTACTGAGTTAAAAGGGTGTCCAGGGACCATACTCTTGGGATTTCTCCAGTCTCTGTCAGAGCTGCAAGTCTGGTATTTTTTTGTGAGTTTGAATTTTGTTCTACATTTTACTCATATTTTTTTTGAAGTCTTATTCCCAGTTATTCTAGGCTTATTTCAAGATTTTTTTTTTTTAAGCCAGAAGTTTTGCATGTTTTCTTACATTGCGGTAAAGTTGAGATATAGCCATCAACTTTTGAAAACGAGCCAGGAGGTTACAAGTCAGCACATACGATTCCTTCACTAGTCGTCTGGATTAAAGGGCTGACTTTGAAACATTTACACATTTAGATATTATATCGTGCTGTGCAGGAAATAATAAAATAAAGAACAATGAATTCAAGCATTTGTTCGATAGTATAAATGATTCACCAACTAACATTGTTTTTTGAGACTTTTATCTATAGTAAAGAATGTGTTTCCCAATGAGATAATGGGTGGGATGATCATAAATGACTCAAAATCCCATTGAATATCTGTTAGTTTTCCGTGCCTGTATGAGTTTCCTAGGGCTGCTGTAACAAA
Source organism: Loxodonta africana (assembly GCF_030014295.1). Classification (NCBI taxonomy): domain Eukaryota; kingdom Metazoa; phylum Chordata; class Mammalia; order Proboscidea; family Elephantidae; genus Loxodonta; species Loxodonta africana. The sequence goes on along the minus strand of NC_087369.1, from coordinate 12,729,106 downwards.
TTACCATGAAGTGGGCGGCTTAAAACCACAGAAATGTATTCTGTTACAGTGCTGGAGGTCAGAAGTCAGAAATGAAGTTGTTGGCAGGGCCATGCTCTCTCTGAAGGCTCTAGGGGAGAATCTGTTCCATGCCTTGCTCCAGTCTGACTTGATCGTCATACGGTCCTCTCCTCTTATAAGGACATCAGTCATATTGGATTAAGGGCCCACAAAACGCCAGTATGATCTTACCTTAACTAATTACATCTGCACAGAACCTATTTCCAAAGAAGTTCACATTTTCAGGTTCAAGAAGGACAAGAATTTTGGGGGCAGGGGGACACTATTCAACCAAGCACAATCCATTATACATTGGGAAGTCTTGAGTATCAAACATGGCATGTATGACTTTCAAAATATATTTGATAGTGACCAAAATAGTCTCTTGATAATCAACCATGATTTTTAAATTTTACCGATTTTATTACTTTGGCATGGGAAGTTATTTTTGAGAATTGTTTGTTTTTCAATACGACCTTTGAAAGGAAGTCTATTTTTCTCCTTGGTCGATAGGACAATTCACCAGTCATAAGACAATTTCCTTTCTACTGCTCTCTTAACATTGCCTATACTACAGGGAACTTTCTCCTCAGGCCCTTATCACTGTACCTTCTAAGTGTTATTTACCTAATTCAATCTATTATTCAATTAATACTTTTTAAAAATCTGTTAATTGAAAAACCCTGTGAAACTTGCTATGTGAGAAGTAAAGCAAAAAACATGATTGCTTAGTGTACATTTACTAGAGCAAAATATAAATGAACAAAATTTTACTTGATAACATACAGAATTAATAATATGAAATACAACAGTGTGAGAGGAGAAGAATGCAGGCAGAACCTACTTGGATGTTCGCTGCCTGGTACAAACAGATACTGCCTTGGGGGTGCAGAGAACAGCACGGTGTATATGGGCAGGAGTAGTTGGGTGGCTTCACAGAGAAGGGAGGAGGTCAACAGGCCATGGATAGAACTGGGTTGGGCAGAGAAGAAGGGAGGTTAGCAGGCATGGGGACACTTGGTAAAAAACCTTGGTGATGAGGAAGTCCCCTTATTTGGGGTCAGTGACAGGGCAAGTACTGCTGGGGTCAAAAGTCTTAGGAGGGGGATAATAAAGCTTGGGAAATAGAGGTAGGAGTCAGCCCTTGGAAAGCCTTGAATGTAAAAATAAGGAAGATTTTGGATTTATCTTCTCTATATTCATTCATCAAATATTCATGGGGCTCCAGGCACAGTTCCAGGAGCTGATAACACAGTGATGACTAAGACATTCAAGGTCCCTGCTCCCCTGGGACCATCATTCTAGAAGGGAGGAAGACAGAATATAAACCAGAAAACAGATAAATTAACAAGATCACTTCAGATAGTGATAATTGTGGGGGAAAATCACAAAGCAAAGTGATGAGAAAGAGGGTGACTAAGGGCTGGGGACACATTTGGTTCCCTTTTTTTTTAACTCAAGGAAATAACACTACCAAAACAATGCCTTAGGAAATTATCTTTACTTAACAGACACTCATAAGTTAATGGGAAAGTGTAGTCTCTCTTGGTCTACTTTCCTCTTTTAGTTTTATAAAACGTTTACTGAGTAAAGCTTTTGGGGGACAATTTTTCAACTTTGTTTTCTAAATTAGTTAGGAGGGTCTCTAATGATAGACATTTTGATCCCAGTAGAAAAGTGAGAAGTTCAAAACAAGTGAGCACCTATCTGGTTCAGGTCAACAGAAAGTCTTTTTCAGTTGTTGATGATGATATTGTTGAAGAGGCCAAAGCTTTTGGGGAAAGAGGGAGGGGACACATGCTGGCCTTTCTTTGATTCATACTGTGTCAGTGAATGCCCTCTACATTGGTGGGCCCAGATCTTCTCCCACAGTCACTTCCACTGAACATAAAAAAAAAAAACCAGTGCCATATAAAAAAAAAAATTAATCGCCCTTAAATAAAGGAAAAATAAATATGCCTGAATGCTTGTTCATTTCCATCTGAATTCTCAAAGGTTAGGTGAGTCAACACCATCCTAGGCAGTTCAGATTTGCATAATGAGGTCCTCGACCAGATGTGCAATGCAAAGCCAACACCCCAGTCAGCAGAACTGCCTATGGATATGAGCAAACATGAGTGTTTCAGATAAGAAAGGAGCTCCTGAACATCATGCCAGAACACAACTGCATGAGTTTAGAATTCTGGCTGAGGATTTCTGAAGCAAGTCGATTTCATAACATTGTTGGTTGCTTCTTTCTTCTTAACAGCTTTAGTTTTTCCTCTGAAGTAAGTGTGTGCCTGTAATTTGCAACTGTAAATGTAAACTCTTGTCTCCTCCATCTTTTCCCATCTTGTTCTCTTTTTTCTCAGGAGGCTTTGATCACCCTACTTTTCTCAACTCTGCCCATAGATGCAGACCTTCGAAGTTCATTCCGCTGATCCTTTACCATTAATCCACATCTTCCCTCCATTCAAATGTCCTAATCATTTTCCAACTCCTTTCAACCTGTGGCTAAAGGGTCATTGTAGATTGGCAGAAAGATGGTGGGCTTTGAAGTCATGAAGGCCTGGGTTCAAGGAACAGCTCTACTTGAATAGCTAATGGAATCACTTCACTTTTTCAGGTCTCATTTCTTCATCTATGCCATGTGGACCAATGATTCAATGCCTACCATATCTGGTTGCTATGCTGTTTAAACAAAATAGTGAATGAAAACTGCAGTTAATGTGTGTAAAAATGCCCAGCATGTAGAAGGTGATATACAGACAAAAATTGAAAACTGACTCACTGCCCCACTTTTTTTTTTTTAATCTATAACTCCTTGTCTGGAAAAATTACTGTAATTCTCTATATGTACATACAGTATTTTTTTCTTTTTTTGTTTCCATAATATCTTAGAACAATGGTTCTAAACTGGGGAATCTTATCACAATGCAGATTCTGATTTAGAGGTCCCAAGGTGTGGCCTGAGAGTCTGCATTTCTAACAAGCTCGCAGGTGATGCTGAGGCTGCTGGCCTATAGACCACAGTATCAGTAGCAAAGCCTTAGAGGTTCACAAGGGTAACATTAGGAATGCGTTTGGCTGCAGATAAGAAAGCACTAGCTAACAGTGTCTTGAAGGGATTTGTTCTCACACATCAAGAAGTCGAGAGATGGGTAGATGGCTACTAGCATGGTCTTGTGGCTGCACTGTCAAGCCCAGCATCACTGCGATTCTCTTGCTTTTTCCCTCACGTATGTTGATGAATGGCCACAAAATGGATGCTGCAGTTTCAGATTTCATGTTCATATTCAAGGTAGTAAGAAGGGAGAAAAAAAGGCCCGTGCCAGCTGTTTTTATTTGGCATGAAAGTAAAAGCTTTCTCAGAACCCCTTGAAAGCTTTGGCTTATGGTACACTGATCATCTTGGTGTCACATGGCCAACGCTTGCTCCAAGGTAGACTGGAAAAATGAGTCTTCTGGGAAGAAGGGGAGAGTGTGTATTGAGTAGGCAACCGACACAGTCTGCTGTTATCTAGATTCATCTTAACATTGTTAAATATTAGCTTTCTTCTGATACCCAGCCTTTTGTATATATTTAAGAGATACTCAGTTGCCCTCTGAAGATTTGCTTAGCTGTCTCAGTGGATGAATGACTTTTCATGGCTCTTTTATCACACAAGACTAATAGGATCTTCATTAGTAGACAAAATAATAAATACAGTTTTCAATTCTTTAAAAAAAATTTTCAAATTCATACTGAACACAGACCACATCCCTTCACCTAATTTGGGCTCTTAAATTAAATACTTTAATTAACAGTTAATTGATCTCAGTGAAGGAATTAGATGTCCAGAATAATAGGTCAAAGGGAACATGGGAATGTTAATCCCCTGGCTATAAATAGAAGACTAGTGATACACAGATCAAAATTAAGTTCAAAAGGCATGCCTAAAATAGACTTTTGCAAATGGGACTTTGAAGGAGGAATTATTTTAGTAAAAATAAATCTAGTTCCTATTTTAAGAAATCAAGCCTGTTACAGTAATATATTTAACCAATGGCAAATAAATTAGTGAGATGTCTAATAAAACTTCACAAAAAAAATTTTTTTCTTTTTAGCTGAATTAAATTGAGTCTTGAAAAAGATAAGCAGATGTGCTTTGTAAGAAAGCTGAACAAACTCTCTGAAAACAGGAGATGCAACATTCATATTTCCCAGAGTCAAATTACAGGTCAATAATAAAATTAGATTTCAGTTATCTAAGACCATATTGACATTTTCACCAACTTTACTTAATGCATTCATTACTCAGTATACGTAGGATCTTCACATAGTCAACCAGAGGCTGTATACTAAACGTCGAAGTCAACACCGTTACCTCTGTTTCCTAAGACGGAAGGAATGAAAACAATCCGTTTGCAGAGGTGGTGTGGGGCGGGAGCCAGGACACACTTAAGGCTGAAGAAGGACTTGGGTTTGCGATGTGCATTTGCCACCTGCTTCAGCTGGCTGAGCCCACACGACTGGCTTGCCCTTACTGGCAATGGTGACCATGTAGGATTATTCTGAGGGTTATGTGAGAGAATGTAGGTGAGGTGTAAGGTACACAGTAACCCAGTGGCCCCTACCAAAACTTCTTCCTCTTCTGCACCTTTCAGAGAGCACCTGCTCTGCTTTTTGTTGTGGCTTGCTTTTCTGATAGTTAAGAATCAGAAACGTGTTTCAAGAAAGCATAGTAAAGAAGACCGAGCAGAGATTCCATTATTTTAAAGCAGTGTAAATCACCAGAATTTCTGAGACAAATACAAAAATAACATCGAAAGGCAAATGTCTGCCACCTGTCTATCCATGTGTCGTACTGAGGTGGCTTGCGTGTTGCTGTGATACTGGAAGTTATGCCACCAGTATTTCAAATTCCAACAAGGTCACCCGGTGGACAGGTTTCAACAGAGCTTCCAGACTAAGAGAGACTAGGAAGAAAGGTCTGGCTGATCTACTGCTGAAAATTAGACAATGAAAATCTTATGGGTCACCATAGAACAGTGTCCGACTTGCCTGCTTTAGACAGATCATCAAGAGGAATCATTTGCTGGAGGGCATCATGTTTGGTGAAGTAGAGGGCTAGTGAGGGTGAGGGAGACCTTGGTGAGATGGACTGGCACAATAACCGCAACCATGGACTTGAAAATGCTGGCAACTGTGAGGATGATGCAGGACTGGGCAACATTTCACTCCGTTACACACAAGATTGTCCTGAGTTGTAGTCAATTCGATGGCAGCTATTTGTCTCTCCAAGGGAAAATGTAAATGATTTTCCAATTCTCCACTATTTCATCATTGTAAGTCTCAACCTTTAGCAGTCTTTGCTGAAGTGCAAATAATCAAGAGCTGACGAATTCGGTCCACTAGATTAGGCTCCACCATAGCTTGTTTTGCTTCATACTTTTTTAAGTAACATCTTTTAAAAAATCATATCAATTTGTGTCATAACTTAAGAAGTGTTACAGCAGACAGAACTTGGGCAGCAAAGATTATTTTCAAAGAAAGTAGGTGCACCAGCACTGCAGAAATGAGAAACAACTTCCTACTTGATATTTTGGACCAAAAATGGTGCATTCACTTTTGCAGCAATATCGAATAGGCTGATTTCTTCTTCTATGATTTAGTGATTGTACTTGCCAATTTTTCATGTGGCTACAAAATGATTGGTCATGTTCTTGATGTAGCATTAAAGCAGGCAGGGGACCAAGTAGGGCCAGCTAATTCATTAGGCTCAATGAGCATGTGATTAAGTCTTTTGGGCTTTTCAGGGACTTAAAAAATTTCCAAGACTTGAAACCAAATTTATGGGCTCAAAACCACAAACTGAACACGCTAAAATAGAAGTGAATAAATGTTTAATTAAATATCTACAAAGCCTAACATTATGTTGACTTCAATAATTAATGAATTTAGTCTCCATAAACATTTCATTACATTTGAAAACCATCTGTAAGTTATATTTTCTCACTTTGTAAGAGTTGGTGAGTATCTATTATGACTGCTGAGAAATTATAACCAATTCATAAATCCAAAGTTGCTTATAGCCAAACATCATAAAGCATAATTATAAAATCCTTTGAAAAATTTTACAGCAGTGAGTTACACTTCCTGTGGGATGTGGGTTGGTTTTTATATGTTTTATATATTGTAGCACAGAGACTCCAAAAGCAAGAGAGCATAGGGCTGCAGTGGGTTTAGACCAACCCTGAGGATAAAAATAACTATGAGTTGGTAAGCACCCAACTTATAGAAATCCCTGTAATTGAGCAATGACATTAGTACTTGATATGGAATTATTGCAGTTGTTGGCAGAAGAAATCTCTAAGTTTTACGCTTCAATGAAAAAAATCATCCTTGAAATCTACCCTCATCACCCCTGTCCTCTGTCCAAAGTCTTTGCTGATTCCACATTTTAAGATTTTTCAAATATAAAATTCTATGGCTAGCTTTCATGGAGTCTCATAATTACACACCAAATTGACCCAATTCTCTACACCAAACAGATTTAGCACTTGGTCCTCTGGGAATCAACATTTGGTCATTCCCATTGCCTTTCTCAATAGATCCTTCACGTGGAATGGCCCCCACTTGTCCTTAATCTTCATTCATTAGTTCATTTTGCATTTATTGACCCTACTATGGGCCAGGAAGTGTGCTAGGTTTTGGAAATGTGAAGGCAATTCAAACATGGCCACTGCCTCAGAGAACTAACAGTCCATCGCCTTACTACTCAAAATGTGGTCTTTGGACCAGCAGCATCAACATCACTAGCACCTTACAGTGATGCGGAATCTCAGGCCCCACCCCACATGTAGTGATGTCTGTGAACCCTACATTGATTTCTAGTTTCAGTACTATTCCAATAAAAATATATAGTACTTTCTCATCGAACTTGACCAGATGATTTAAAAACGTATTTGGAAGAGTAAAGTAGATAATGTGTTCTTGAAGAAGAAGATCCAGGCAGAGGAAATGTCCCTATTAGAAATCAAGTCTTAACATAATGCTCTATTATCACTGCATTGCGGCAGGTTTTTTTTTTTTTGATGTTTATAACATGGCCACCAACCTGCTCAGCAGCTTAGTCTGTTTATCTTTTGTTGCAGCATAATGCTCTATTAAGATAGTATGTATTTAATGCTGAACAGAACTTCAAATTCTCATGGACTTCACACATTTCGGATCAATGGAGCCTGGATGAACCCCTGAAACTACTGCCCTAAGATAATCTTTAAACCTTAAACCAAAAATATCCCCTGAAGTCTTCTTAAAACCAAACAATAGCTTTAGCTTAACTAGTAAAAAAAAAATTTTTTAGAAGTCTGTCTTGAGCATTTTGCTCTTTTAAGATCTATCTATACGGGATCAAATCGACAACAGCAACTTGAAAGGTTAGATAAAAAATTTAAGGGACAGGGAGCTTACGTTAATGGCGGAGGAACAACTCAGAAAAGGTGAGTGAGAATGGTTGCACAACTCGAAGAATATAATCAATGTCACTCAATTGTACATGCAGAACCTGTTGAATTGGTGTATATTCTGTAGTGTATATTCTCAACAACAACAAGAAAAATAATTTAAAAAAAAGATAGTGTGTATTTGTGCAAGAATAGACCACAGACAGTGAAACAGATTAAAGAGCTCAGAAACAGACTGTTTATACGTGGGCACCTGACATATTACAGAACTGGCATTGCACATTGGTGGGGAAATACTGGACTGACTAAACGATGCTGACACAATTTGTTTTCTATGATACAAAAATGAATATACCACATTTTTATGTAAATAACACCTTCTACATTTGTTTGCTAGCTGCACCCTCCCCCTGCAAGGTATTTTCATGTTGCTGTAAATAAAATTAGCATAGCGCACTTATGAAAATACCTCTGGGGTGGCGTAGTTGGCAAAAAATGTAGAAGGTGTTCCTTATTTGCGTAAAAATATGGTAGATTCCTACCTCACACTATATAAAAAAAATTCCTCGGGATAAACTGAATGCTTCGAAGGTCAGCGGAGCAAGGGCGGGGGTTTGGGGACTATGGCTTAAGGGGACTTCTAAGTTAATTGGCAAAATAATTCTATTATGAAAACATTCTGCATCCCACTTTGAAGAGTGGCATCTAGGGTCTTAAATGTTAACAACCGGCCATCTAAGATGCATCAATTAGTCTCAACCCACCTGGATCAAAGAAGAATGAAGAACACCAACGTCACACGATAACTATGAGCCCAAGAGACAGAAAGGGCCACATGAACCAGAGACTTACATCATCCTCAGACCAGAAGAACTAGATGGTGCCCGGCCACAACCAACGACTGCCCTGACAGGGAGCACAACAGAGAACCCCTGAGGGAGCAGGAGATCAGTGGGTTGCAGACCCCAAATTCTCATAAAAAGACCAGACTTAATGGTCTGACTGAGACTAGAAGAATCCCAGCAGTCATGGTCCTCAAACCTTCTTTTGTCCCAGGACAGGAACCATTCCCGAAGACAACTCATCAGACATGGAAGGGACCGGACAATGGGTTGGAGAGAGATGCTGATGAAGAGTGAGCTACTTGTATCAGGTGGACACTTGAGACTGTGATGGCAACTCCTGTCTGGAGGGGAGATAGGAGGGTAGAGAGGGTTAGAAACTGGCAAAACCGTCACGAAAGGAGAGACTGAAAGGAGGGAGCGGGCTGACGCAGAGAGAGAGTAAGTGGGAGTATGGAGTAAGGTGTATATAAGCTTGTATGTGACGGACTGACTTGATTTGTAAACTTTCACTTAAAGCACAATAAAAATTATTTAAAAAAAAATTCCTGATGAATCAGGAACTTGATTGTGAAAGACAAAACTTTAAAATTTTGTTAGGTGTGAAGCTTAGAGGGCAGTGTATTTATACTAATGGTGATGGAATAATTTGGAAAAGGACAGCAAGAATGGTTGCACAACTTGAAGAATGTAATCAGCGTCGCTGAACTGTACATGTAGAAATTGCTGTATTGGTTTATGTTTTGTTATGTATATTTTCACCACACACACACAAATTACTTTAAAAAACACTAAAAAATTCTAGAGAATGTAGAAGAATATTCTTGCGGACATGAGAATTAAAAGGTATGCTAGACATGGAGATACACCTTCCAAATCTCCCATCAAAGAAGGAATTGATGGCTGAGCCTCAGGTAGTGTGGTCAGCAGGCAGTCTTTAGCTGTTAGCTCCTTCATGGCCTGCCCAGCGGCAAAGAGTCACCTGGCCCAAGGTCATGGCCTTCCCAGGGAGCCTGCATCCAGTAACTGAGTGAGGCAGGGTGCAAAGCTCCAGCCACTTCCACTCAGTGCAGGACACTCTGATGAGCAATACTTTCCTCACAATTTCCTGCCAGATAGGCCAAATCTTTGTTGGGCCTGCATCAAACAGTTCAACTGTTTCCTTTGCCCACTCCTGCGCCCTTCCCCTTTGCTTCACTGATGTTGATTTCTAATTAAATCTTGTACCCCAAAGTTCATTTCTGCATCTTCTTTCTTGAAAACCCGATCTGTGACAGGATTTCTTAAACAAGTCATCAGAAGTAGAACCCATTTAGTTAATACTTCATAGGTGCTCAACATATGGTAGCTACTGTATTAAGTTTTAATATCTTTATTATCTCTTACATGTTAAAACACATGGTTCCTATTCTCAAGAGCATATTTCTTGATGATCCATTAACTAAAAATAGAATAGACTGGGGTGCATATTATCTTTATTATTTAAGATTTAGCATCTGAGTGATATTTAAAGACATGGTACACACTTCTAATAAACATACAACATTCGCCATGGTGTAATAAGATAATTAATCCTTATATTCTTTGTTGGATCATTTCTTAACTGTGGTGTGTGGGTTTTTTTTTTTTTTGAGTGTGTGTTGTTTTTTGTTTGTTTGTTTGTTTTTGTTTCATTTTTATTATGAGTTTTTTCTGTTTATCTTCCCAGATTAGGATAACATCTTGTCAATGGGTTGCATTGACTAGACTGGGAACTGGGGGTTTGGCTTTCCTCATACCAACAGTAATCAAGGAATTACATCAGTGGTACTAGAGCCATCAGGTTTCTCTAGTTCACTTTATATCACCACTGTTCCTTTCCTGATGCTTTACGGTACAAACTTGTTTTCCCCTGTTGGAACGTGACTGTTTAAATTGAGTGGAAAGTAGGCCATTTATTAATCACGTTAAGTCAATGGCGTCATGAGGCTCAAGCACAGAAAGAATGAACAGAACACCATGCGACTACACACTCAGTCTAGAATTGGATTTGTCCAAGAACTGTGTGCACATTGGTAAGGATAAACAATTGTATCCTGTCTTCCTCTTTATGTAGGCAATAGCTCACAGAACAGTGCTTTTCCATTTGGATTCCATCATTTATTTTGTTTATCACTTCCTGGCCCTTTCCCACAAGACAACCCAAACTGATGACTCAGATTTCAAAAAACCACTTAACAGGTCAAAGATAAAGTTATTTTTCTTCCCTAACTAGCCCCCTCCTCCTTGCTTGCTTTATCTTCACATATCTTATCACAAATCTTTACATAAACCATTGAGCTACATCACAACACACACACACACACACTCAACTACAAAATATTAACAACCTCTTTGCAACTTGTCCCTCCATCTGCCAATACGGAGAGTATCACTTTTTCAGGTTTAACCCAAAGTCAGCAAACTTTGCATCAAGAAAAACCCATTGCCATCAAATCGATTCCAACTCACAGTGACCTTATAGGACAGAGTAGAACTGCCCCCATAGGGTTTCCCAGGCTGTAATCTTTATGGAATTAGACTGCCACATCTTTCCACCAAGGAGTGGTTGGTGGGTTCTAACTGCCAACTTTTCAGTTAGCAGCTGAACACTTAACCACTGTGTCACCAGGGCTTCTTATTAAGAACAATGTATCTTTTTTTTTTTTTTCTGCATGGACAAAATAACTGACATCATAAAGTAGTTAGATCAACCCAGGTTTCTAAGATCAACTCAGAGGCTTGGGTTCTAGACCCAACTTTTATTTATTTAACTAAGTCTCTCGAATAATTTCAACAGTCAATGTTCTCCTTTCTTCAAGACGTTTTCCATTGGTCACTCACCTGCAACAAAAGACATGTCATACAGCTATATAAAACATGGCTTGTAAACAATGCCAAGTGTCCTGGAAGAAAGCTAGTGAGTGAGGCACTACCAGTAACAGCTTGTGAAAAAACTTCAGTGTAAGTAGATACTTCTGAAAGAATCTCTGGTTTTAAAACAGCAGGTGGAACTAATAACTAAGTAAAATTACGGTTCTTTTTGTTCAGAGAGAAGTGATTTTGGAGTTCTTTTACAAATTAATTTCCCACGTTTTATAAATACTTGCCTTTCATCTAAACTGTATGGCATACTAACTATAAATTGTGCCAAAACAGCAATAATATTTTAAAAATCCTGATGTGCTGTTTCACATAAAAGAATGAATGAGGGGTTTCCTTGTTGAGATTGGGGGATGATGGAAACAGGTGAACCTTGTATTAGGACTTGCAAAAGCAGTTAACAGTTTCCCTTTCAATCAGCAAACCAGGTGCTGTCGAGATGACTCCCAACTCTCAGCGACTCCATGTGTGTCAACTCCGTAGGGTTTTCAAGGTTGATTTTTCGAAAGTAGATGGCCAGGCCTTTCTTCTGAGGCATCTCTGGGTGGACTCCAACCTCCAACCTTTTGGTTAGTAGCCTACCACATTAACTGTATGTACCACCCAAGTATTCTTCTTCAGTCAAAGCAGGGAGGAAATGTCGCGGGCAACTCTCCTGCATGGGGACCACTTGTCCTCAGGCCCTTGTAGCCCACATCTCAGGATGAGATTGGCTGACCTCCATCTGACCCCCGTTCTCCAGCGGTAACATGGGAGTGAGAGGATGTTCAGTAATTCAGAAGGTCCAGGTCACATTGGCCAAGGATCCCCCAGAACCTGAATGATCCCACAAACACAACCCTATGGCTAATCAAGTGGTCTTCACATGGCCCAAAGACAAAAGGGGGGCTGGATGGATTGAGTGGGCCATTTCTCTTCCTCTGCTCCCTCCCTCCTTAATTCCAATACAATGGCTGAAGACTTCTAACAATGAGTAGAGGTGTCACTGTCCAACCATGAGTGAGCTGGAGTTCCCTCTCTTTGTTCATGTATTTAATATTTTGGGAGGAAACTGGTCTTTGTAATGTGCAGTTCCTTCTGCTCGCTTTCCTCACAGCCCTCAGTAGCGATAAGTCAGTATTGTTATCTGTGACCTGCTGATAAGGAAGCCAGGCTCAGGAGAAAGGAGTGGCCTGTTTGGGATCACACAGCAAGTCTCAGGAAGAACAGGAGTTAGACTCTTCTGTCCTCCCTTTGGGCCATTCTATATCACTGCCTTCTGAAGGGATCCACCAGCTGAGTTTCAGATGAGAGAAGAAGACATCACACAGTGAACACAACCACTTTGTTGCTCCACAAGACCTGTTGCGTTATGATATCAAACTTTGGACATTCTCTTGCATTAGTGTAAGTTGTTAAATTTCATTATTTGGAACTTGGATGCACAGTGTAGGAAGAGAATTAATGGGCCTTTGGGCTCTGCAAAGACCATGTCCCTGGACCTAGCTGGAGATCAGGTATTTAAAAAAGATGGAAAGCTACCTGCTTTGTGAATGGAGTTGAGGTCTTAGAACTGGTGGAAGAGGAGAGAGGCAATACATTGAGAGGCTGAGGCCTAAGGAAAGAAAGTCCATAAGAGATTCCCCCAAGGCAACTATAACTGAGACCCTGGAATCTGGGCCCAGTTCAGAACTAGGGCCAGGGTTCAGAAGGCTGTTGATGCTCAATTTTAAGGAATTTTGTGGACTATGGGACAATTTCTCTCCATTTCTTTCAAACTTCGGCAGGCTATTACGCCCCATGGCACTTCTTTCAGTTGCACTGGGTGATGAACAAGAGGATACTATGTTCATCCAACTTGGAGTATAGTGGCTTGAAGAAACACGAGTAGCAAGAAGCCAAGAGAGGTAACTGAGGATGGTCTGTGATCAGGAGTTCCAGTGAGGAGTAACAGGTGTCCACCAGTACAACGTAAACACACTCAGAAATCCTTTAAAATACTGGAGTGGGGCCAGGGGGTGGTAAAGTAAAAGAAACCCTACAGTTGAGTTACTTGATTTTGCTATCCAAGAAAAGGGTAACCTAGGAATTCAGAAGACTCCAGTTATAAGATAACCAAACCATTTAGACCAGAACCCAAGATAGATTGATAGTTGCCGTCAACTCCAACTCATGCCAACCTTATGTACAGCAGAGCAAAACATTATTTGGTCCTGTATCATCCTCACTATTGCCAGCATGTTCAATTCCATCAGGAACTCAAGATACACAGACTCTAATCCCAGCTTGGCATCACGTTCACCCTGTTGCATACTACGTGGTCCCAGTTTCCTCAGTGACCGAGGGAGATGGATTATACCAGGTCCAAGATAAATTTTGGTTCTAAAATTCTGTTATTCTAAACTAAACTGGTGGTTTGGCTGCTTTAAGTGCAAACTAACATGATAAGTCTGGTAAATGGTTTTCACATTTTGTCTTTGGTCCACCATATTGGTACACTAGTGTCAACTGTGTTTTCTTGATGTTTGCTTTCTCATTCTCTCTTAGATGCTTTTATTTCACTTAAATGGGGAGGGAGGATGTGCTAATTAATGCACCAAATCTTCAATCAGTTAAAAAAATTTTTTTTTTGCACAATTGCCAAAATAGGAAATACTGAGATTTTTTAAAAACACCTCAAAATAATTCTCAAACAGAACTATCCCTTGAGATCACCTTTTAGCAAAATAACAGAGTGGCACACAAAATAAAGGATATTGCCCATAAGTACGGTGCTCTACTGAAAAACCATCTATATGAGACCAAAATCTCAGCACTTACTGTAAAGGAAAGATGAGACGATAAAGGGGCAGGGAAACCAGAGTACTAGAAATGGAACAACCAGAATGTAATTAAAGAGCATGTTGACACCTTGTGAAAAATGTAACTAATGTCACTGAACAATATGTGTAGAAACTGTCAAATAGGAACCTAATTTATTGTGTAAATTTTCACCAAAAACACAATAAAATATTATTAAAAAAAAACACCTTAAAATGGTTGAATTAGTCACTTCAGTGTGAGAAAGGTCTAGTTCTCCTTTTGTAAGGAGAGGCAAGTCTTCTGGTGCTGCCCAGGGCCTTGTAAGTTCTAAAATAATAGGCATACTTACCCCTAAGTTTCACTTTATGTTAATCACGCTCCTGCACAGCAATCCTGGAGTTCCTATGCACCTTCCTATAAGCTGACCCCTTTCTCCACCTCAAGTTCCCCTGGGCTACTACTTTTTTCCAAATTGTGGACTGAAGATTGCTGTCAGAGTGACTTTTATTATAAAGCTTCTCTCTTTTCTCATTGTGCCATAAGTGGGATGTTGTCACGTGCCGTCGAGTAGGTTCCAACTCTTACGTACAACAGAAGGAAACACTGCCCGGTCCTGCACCAGCCTCACAATTGTTGCTATGTTTGAGCCCATTGTTGCAGCCACTGTGTCAGTCTATCTCGTTGAGGGTCTTCCTCTTTTTCACGGACCCTCTACTTTACCGAGCATGATGTCCTTCTCCAGGGACTAGTCCCTCCTGATAACATGTCCAATGTATGTGAAATGAAGCCTCACCATCCTCACTGCTAAGGAGCATACTGGCTGTACTTCTTCCAAGACAGAATATTTGTAGTTGTTGCTAGGTGCCATCAAGTCAGTTCCGACTCATAGTGAGCCTATGCACAATGGAAGGAAATACTGCCAGGTCTTGTGCCATCCTTACAACAGTAGTTATGCTTGAGCCCATTGTTGCAGCCACTGTGTCAATCCATCTTGTTGAAGGCCTTCCTCTTTTTCAATGACCCTTTACCTTACCAAGCATGATGTCCTTCTTCAGGGACTGTTGCCTCCTGATAACATGTCCAAAGTATGTGAGACGAAGTCTAGCCATCCTTGCTTCTAAGGAGCATCCTGGCTGTACTTCTTCCAAGACAGATTTGTTTGTTCTTCTGGCAGTCTATGATATATTCAATATTCTTTGTCAACACCACAATTCAAAGGTGTCAATTCTTTCTCAGTCTTTCTTATTCATTGTCCAACTTTCCCATGTAGATGAGGCAATTGAAAATACCATGGCTTGTGTCAGGCACACCTTAGTCCTTAAAGTGCCATCTTTGCTTTTTAACACTTTAAAGAGGTCTTTTGCAGCAGATTTTCCCAATGCAATATGTCATTTGATTTCTTGACTGCTGCTTCCATGGGCTTTGATTGTGGATCCAAGTAAGATGAAATCCTTGATACAGTCAATCTTTTCTGTGTTTATCATGATGTTGCTTATTAGTCCAGTTGTGAGGATTTTTGTTTTCTTTATGTTGAGGCGTAATCCATACTGAAGGCTGTGGTCTTTGATCTTCATCAGTAAGCTGTTCAAGTCTTCTTCACTTTCAGCAAGCAAGGTTGTGTCATCTGCATAACGCAGGTTGTTAATGAGTCTTCCTCCAATCCTGATGCCCCGTTCTTCCTTATATAGTCCAGTTTCTCGGATTATTTGCTCAGCATACAGATTGAACAAGTAGGGTGAAAGGATACAACCCTGATGCACACCTTTCCTGACTTTAAACCACAAAATAGGCCCTTGTCCTGTTCAAACGACTGCCTCTTGATCTATGTACAGGTTCCTCAGGAGCACAATTAAGTGTTCTGGAATTCCTATTCTTTACAACGCTATCCATAATTTGTCAAATGCCTTTGCATAGTCAATAAAACACAGGTAAACATCCTTCTGGTGGCGTAGTGGTTAAATGCTACGGTTGCTAACCAAAGGTTCGGCAGTTTGAATCCACCAGGTGCTCCTTGGAAACTCTATGGGGCAGTTCTACTCTGTCCTATAGGGTCGCTATGAATCAGAATCGACTCAGCTGCACTGGGTTTTTAAACATCCTTCTGGTATTCTCTGCTTTCAGCCAGGATCCATCCGACATCAGCAATGATATTCCTCATTCCACTTCCTCTTCTGAATCTGGCTTGAATTTCTGGCAGTTCCCTGCCTATGCACTGCTGCAACTGCTTTTGAAAGATCTTGGGCAAAATTTTACTTGTGTGTGATATTAATGATATTTTTTGATAATTTCTGCATTCTGTTGGATGACCTTTCTTTGGAATGGGTACAAATATGGATCTCTTCCAGTCAGTTGGCTACGTAGCTGTCTTCCAAATTTCTTGACATAGACAAGTGAGCACCTCCAACTCTGCATCTATTTGTTGAAACATCTCAATTGGTATTCCATCAATTCCTGGAGCCTTGTTTTTCACCATTGCCTTTAGTGCAGCTTGGATTTCTTCTTTCAGTACCATCGATTCTTGATCATATGCTACCTCCAGAAATGGATGAACATTGACCAATTCTTTTTGGTACAGTGACTCTGTGTTATCCTTCCATCTTTTTTTTTTTTTTTGATGCTTCCTGTGTCATTTAATATTTTCCCTGTAGAATCCTCCAGTATTGCAACTCGAGGCTTAAAGTTTTTCTTCAGCTCTTTCAGCTTGAAAAATGCCGAACATGTTCTTCCCTTTTGGTTTTCTAACTCCAGATCTCTGCACATTTCATTATAATACCTTACTTTGTCTTCTCAAGTTGCCCTTTGAAATCTGTTCAGCTCTTTTACTTCATCATTTCTTTCGCTTTAGCTACTCTGCATTCAAGAGTAAGTCTCAAAGTCTCTTCTGACGTACATTTTAGTCTTTTCTTTCTTTGCTGTCTTTTTAATGACCTCTTGCTTTCTTCATGTATGATATCCTTGATGTCATTCCACAACTCTTCTGGTCTTTGGTCATTAGTGTTCAATGTGTCAAACCTACTCTCGAGATGGTCTCTAAATTCAGGTGGGATACACTCACATTTGTACTTTGGCTGTCATGGATTTGTTTTAATTTTCTTCAACTGCAATTTGAACTTGCATATAAGTAACTGATGATCTGTTCCATGGATGGCCCCTGGTCTTGTTCTGACTGATGATACTGAGCTTTTCCATTGTCTTTTTCCACAGATGTAGTCGATTTGGTTCCTGTGTATTCCACCTGGTGAGGTCCATGTGTGTAGTCACCATTTATGTTGTTGAAAAAAGGTATTTGCAATAAAGAAGTTGTTGGTCTTACAAAGTTTTGTCTTGTTATCTGCGGTGTCATTTCTATCACCAAGGCCATATTTTCCAATTACCAATCCTTTCTCTTTGTCTTCAACATTTGCATTCCAATCACGAGTAATTATCAATGCATCTCGATCACATGTTTGATCAATTACAGGCTGCAGAAGTTGGTAAAAATTTTCAATTTCTTCATCTCTGGCCTTAGTGGTTGGTGAGTAAATTTGAATAATAGTCATATTAACTGGTCTTCTTTGTAGGCATATGGATATTATTCTATCACTGACAGCATTGTACTTCAGGATATATCTTGAAATGTTCTTTTTGATGATGAATTTGATGCCATTCCTCTTCAATTTGTCATTCACAGCATTGTAGTCCATATGACTTTCCTATTCGAAATGGCCAATACCGGTCCATTTCATCTCACTAATGCCAGGATATTGATGTTTATGCATTACATTTCATTTTAATGATTTCCAATTTTCCTAGATTCCTATTAGTGAATGCTTGCAGCTGTTTCTTCTCATTTTGAATCATGCCACATCAGCAAACGAAGGTCCCAAAAGCTTGATTCCATCCATGTCATTAAGGTCGACTCTGCTTTGAGGAGGCAGCTCTTCCCCAGTCATATTTTGAGTGCCTTCCAACCTGAGAGGCTCATTTTCTGGCACTATATCAGACAATCTTCCACTGCTGTTCATAAGGTTTTCACTGACTAATTTTTTCAGAAGTAGACTGCCAAGTCCTTCTTCCTAGTCTTAGTCTGGAAGCTCAGCTGAAGCCTGTCTACCACGGGTGACCCTGCTGGTATTTGCAGTACTTGTGGCATAGCTTCCAACATCACAGCAACACGAAAGCCACCACAGTATGACACATTGACACACACGTAGGGTATGTGTGTATATATGTATCTACACAGGAGTCTCTGGGTGGTACAAACGGCTAAGCACTCGACTACTAGCTAAAAGGTTGGTGATTCAAACTCATCCAGAGGCATTTTGGAAGAAAGACCTGTCAATTTGTCTCTGAAAGGTCACAGCCTTGAAAATCTTATGGAGCACAGTTATACTCTACAACACTTGAGGCAACCATGAGTCAGAATAGTCTGCACAGCAACTGGTTTGGGTAGCACAGTGGTTAAGAGCTCAGCTGCTAAACAAAAAAAGTTGGGAGCTGGAATCCACCAGCCACTCCTTGAAAACTCTACGGGGCAGTTCTACTCTGTCCTGTAGGTCACTATGAGTTGGAATTAACTCAACTGCAACAGGTACAGGTGCACGTATATATGTGTGTATGTTCAGAACAACAAGTGGGACACATTAAAGATTATTATTTAAAAGAGAATCTATTATAATTTTTTTCCTTTAAATAACCTAGTAGCCTAGAATTAAAACTGTAAAAGATTACTGTAGGTGAACAATTGTTTTGTTTTGTTTTTCTTTGCCAAAATTTAGTGAGCTTCCATTTAAAAAAACTCTCTTTGAAAAAAAGGAAAGCCTTGACATTAAAATACGTCTGAGGAAATAAAATTCGTCAAATGGAAGTCTTTTACAGAATATTCAAATTGAAAGTATGCAGAAACCAAGCAACTATATAGAAGCAAAGCAGTAGAGGAAACAGAATGAAGTAAAAGTGTAGCATTAACTTGAAACTCTCTTTCCCAAAATATGAAGAATAATGAAACAGCTATTTTTCATTCTGCTAAAACAGTTTTGAGTTAACAAGAGAAGTCTGGCTCCAACAAGGACCACCAGACTAGAAGCTAAAGATAGTGCTAAGAACACACTTAGCTCACCCAACTCACATTCTTGTGGTGACCCAGTAACAAAGAGAAAACATAAAGGGATCTTTTATGTTGTCGAAAATGGGTGTAGGTCTTAGCCTGGAGGGCAAAGCTCATTTTCTTATATATCCTAAGATCACTGGTGCAGATCTTTGTGGACAAATACATAAATATTTTGGTTTATTTCTTAGAATTTTCTTGCTCTTCTTCATGCCAAATGTTACTTATATTTTCCACAGAATGAATGTATTCAACTTCAAAAGCAGCCCCATTCACTAGAAAAGTTTCCATAAAATCACAAATGGACTCTTGGAAAGCTCCAGTGAAAAAGACATGCAGGGCAGTTCACAAAGAAGAAGCAATGCTCAGTCCCTACAATGCATTCTTGTACAAATGCTATGCAGGAAA
The DNA here is from genome assembly GCF_030014295.1 of Loxodonta africana. Lineage (NCBI taxonomy): Eukaryota > Metazoa > Chordata > Mammalia > Proboscidea > Elephantidae > Loxodonta > Loxodonta africana. The sequence continues at coordinate 12,709,621 of NC_087369.1, read as the reverse complement.
AAAAAAAATTGTTTTGCCATCATGAAATGAGTCAACTTTCTGAAGACCAATATAATTTCAGCAAAAAATATTTTTTGGTGGAAATTTCTATTAGAGAATTTTCTCAGAAATTATAAAACTAAATGGAAATATTACAACCAGTTACTCTTTTTTTTTATTTGTAAGTAAATTGTATTTTACAAATAATATTTTTAAAATAATTTTTATTGTGCTTTAAGTGGAAGTTTACAAATCAAGTCAGTCTCTCACACAAAAACCCATACACAACTTGCTACATACTCCCAATTACTTTCCCCCTCATGAGACAGCCCACTCCCTCCTTCCACTCTCTCTTTTCATGACCATTTTGCCAGCTTCTAAGCCCCTCTACCCTCACCTCTCCCCTCCAGGCAGGAGATGCCAACATTGTCTCAAGTGTCCACCTGAACCAAGTAGCTCACACCTCACCAGCATTCCTCTCCAAACCATCGTCCAGTTCAGTCCAGTCCATGTCTGATGAGCTGGCTTCGGGGATGGTTCCTGTAGTGGGCCAACAGAAGGTCTGGGGGCCACGATCACCGGGGTCCTTCCAGTCTTAGTCAGACCATTAAGTCTGGTCTTTTTATAAGAATTTGGGGTCTGCATCCCACTGTTCTCCTGCTCCTTCAGGGGTTTTCTGTTGTGTTTCCTGTCAGGGCAGTCATTGGTAGTTATTCTGGTCTCAGGATGATGTAGTCTCTGGTTCATGTAGCCCTTTCTGTCTCTTGGGCTCATTATTATCCTGTATTCTTGGTGTTCTTCATTCTCCTTTGATCCAGGTGAACCAGTTACTCTTTATACACAGAAGCACTTGGAAGGAAAGAAATTGGTGTACAGATTATTAACCCTTACAAAGTTTTTTTTTTTGTTTGTTTGTTTTCTGTCAGCTGGTAAATCTACCAAGACTTGGAAGAAAGAGTGTTGGGTGTAATTGTTCACTGTGTGTAAGACACGGGTCTAAGCATGCTCCAAGTATTAACCCATTGAATTCCCACAGTAACATAGGAGCAAAGATGGCTATTGCCACCATTTTACAGTGGAGGAAACAGAGGCACAGACCTCGTAAGCAGCAGAGCCAGAATTCCAGCACCCATGTGTTCCCCTTTTCCCCTATTGCCTCTTGGATATGCCTTTGCTTTTTGTATTGTTTACTAGATGGTGACCCTTGAAAAAGAAAAATTGAGCAAACTGTCCAGAATTGCACTATTTACTGGCCAGTGAGGCTTGTAACAGGGAAATTGAGAGAGCTTTCTCCTAAGAGGATGCAAACCCTTTGCAAACTGTCAGCCTTTGATTCCTGGTTCTCCCTTCTTTTTATTTTCCTCCATTCTTCTGTTTCTACTCTTGAAACCCAGTTTGGTAGAGAGGAAAGCAGTCTGTTGATGGAGGGACATCTGTTAGCTTCTTTTCCCTCTTCTCCTCTGTCCCACTCAGTTCTGTCTTTACTAGACAATTATCTTTCCATGATGGGGAAACAACTATGTATTTATCTCTGAGTCTCTTGGATGATTGAGCTCAAGAGCCTGGTCTGGGACGAATCCGTGGATGCACACCCATGAACTTTATCAGTTCCCAGAGTCAGTATCTTAATTAATAAGTCTTGCTTGGTTCAGTCCCCCTTTTAAAAAACATTCTTATATAAAGTCTACAGTGCTACAATACCCATTAAAAAGCTGCTATTGTCCATGTGAATTAATCGTATAACTGCCTAGCCCTCCAATTTAATTCCCCTTGTGCTCTCTATGGAATAATGAGGCAGAAATGCTTAGAAAGTGTGTCCTACAAATTATCCTTCAAAGCCTAACAAGTAATGAAAGTTACCTGCTCAAGCCTTGCTTCTTAAAACCCACTGCCATAGAGTCAATTCTGACACATAACCCTATAGGACAGAGTAGAACTGCCCCAAAGGGTTCCCAAGGCTGTAATCTTTAGGGAAGCAGACTATCACATCTTCCTGCCACAGAGTGGCTAGTGGGTTCAAATCTTTTGGTTAGTAGCTGAGCACTTTAACCACTGTGCCACCAGGGCTCCTTTGCTTCGTAATACACATGCTTATTTTCTTTTACCGCTAGATTTAGCTGATTCTTTTAGCTCCTACTATAGCATTTGATGAGGTCCCTGGGTGGTGCAAATGGCAAAGCACTCAACTACTAGCCAAAGGTTGGCGGTTCGAACACATCCGGGGGCACCTCAGAAGACAGGTGAAAAAGACTCCAGAAAATACCACAAAAGATTTGGGCAGTTGAGGGATTCAGGTAACACTCATTGAGAACTCCGCCATCAATTCTACCCCCAAACAGATATTCCTCTTTGATGTCTGTTTATTTTCCCTTCCCCAAATAGAATGTTTTCTTTCCCCCTTCAGTTGTCAGGATAATTGTAGCTCTGGTGACCTAGTCCCAGAACACTGGAGAGGATCCTGGCTTCATTTGCAGTGACAGTTTCTGGATCTTGTCAAGCCTTGTATTTATTTAAAAGATGATATATTATGAGGTCAAGGCTAAGTACCAAATTTTTATTTTTGTGAAAGAAAAAAAAGCACACGGATATAAATGGAAAAGTTTCTAACTGGAGGCACTCATGTCAGACATAAGGATGACGGGGCCAAAATGCATTCCCAGGAAGCAAAAGATCAGGATGTAAACCATTTGTTCATGGGAAGAACGTGTCAAGATGTAAACAATTTGTTTCCAGGAAAAATGTGTTCTTGAGTGGAATCATGTATAACCAAACCGGCTGGCACAACGCATCTAGGTGGTAACTCACTCCGTCCTGGTCAAGTGGACGACCTTTAAATTTAAAGAACTTCAAGCTGAAGCTGATCTTATCTATAATCAGTCATTAACCTCTTACCTTTCCTTTGTTCTCTATGAGTATAGACCTCTCTTCTTGCTTGAATGACCAAGTGCTTTGTATTTTTACTTAGTCCTGCCCAGCTGGAGCGGTATTATTCCTCAATAAAACTCTTTTTCTTTCACTCCTAGCAGAGTGAGGGATTTTCTTTTTTTGACATTCTTGGTGTCAGAAGCAGGATATCGAAGGTCCCTCAATGATGACCCCTAGGGTATCTGGACATGAGCTTGGAACCTGCTGAGCCACTTTGGGTTCTCTGCTTCCTGGAATTTTCAGGAATCCTTTAAGGTAAAAAATTTCTTGAATCTGAGCTCTGCTCCCTTGCATTGATGGTTCTTCGAACTTTACTATGGATTTTTTTTCATTCCTGCAAGTAAAAGTTTGTTCTGCTGTAACTGCCATTATAAAATAGGGAATGCCATGTCTAAAGGAGATTTGGAGCCACCTTCTGGGACTCCTGCTCATTACAAGAACAAGCATTATAGTCCCTAATTGTGCATGTTCTTGTCTGTCTGGCATAACCTCATTCAAGACAGTTTGGAAAATCAGTGGCCACTTTGAGGTTCTCTTGATCTCTCTAAGTTAGCTTTTTTGTGCAGTAAGTTAGAGAACCAACCAAGGCTCCCAGATTAAACAGTCCCAGTGGGATGCCTATTTTAATTGGCATATTGAGGTCCCTAAAAGAAATCAAGACCTTAAAAATTGCTTCCCTGCAGCACACTGTATCTAAATTAACTAAGCAGAGTAAAGAATTACAATGTCAAGTTTCAGCTCCCACACCTTCTGCTCCCCTGCTGGCTGCTACCTCTTTATACTCTTCTTTGCCTTCTGTTTTAGTCATCTAGCACTGCTACAACATAAATATCACAAGTGGATGGCTTTAACAAAGCAAAATTTATTCTCTTAAAGTATAGGAGGCTAGAAGTCCAAATTCAGGGTGCCAGTTCCAGGGGAAGGCTTTCTCTTTCTGTTGGCTCTGGGGGAAGATCCTTGTTATCAATCTTCCCCAGTTGAGGAGATTCTCAGTGCAGGGACCCTGGGTCCAAAGGACATGCTATTCTCCTGGCTCTTGTTTCTTGGTGGTATGAGGTCCCCATGTCTCTCTGCTCTCTTCTCTCTTTTATATCTCAAAAGAAGTTTGCTTAAGACAAAACCCAATCTTGTAGATCGAGTCCTGTCTCACTAACATAACTACCACTAATCCCACTTCATCAACATCATAGAGATAGGATTTATAACACATAGGAAAATCACATCAGATGACAAAAGAGTGGACAATCACACGATATTGGGAATTATGGCTTAGCCACATTGACAGATATTTTGGGGGGGGGCACAATTCAACCCATGACACCTTCCTACTCCTCTGATAACATTTTATTTGAAGTTACCTTTTTCCCTAAAAAACCAGCAAATTAACCCTTGCCTGAAATGCCCTTTAAAATTCACCCCTGCAGTGACTCCAGAGATTACCCTCATATCTCTTTTGTCCCAGAGACATGCTCAGAATTACATAGCATTGTGAAAGATTTTTCTAAATTCCATGAGGGCCCTTATAATTTTTCTGAAGGATTTAAAATCCTTGTTGAAGTCTGCCAACCTGAGTTCCCCAATTTATATCAGTTTGTTCACATGATTACTGGCTCAGAGGAAGCCCAATTATGGGTAGAATAGGCAGAATGGAAAGACCCCAAGGACAGTTTAGCCTTAAATGATGATAAAACAGCCACCGAGTTGTTCAAAGAATCTTGAGCCATGACTAAAAAATTGCTAGAGGCTATCCCAAAGGCTTTTCCTCCACAAATTGATTGGACTAAAATTCACTGTTATAAAAAAAAAAAAAAGATGAAAGTATTTATGATTATCAGACTCAGCTGCTCCAGAAGTTTTCTGAACACTCTGGTCTCACTTTAATCACACCTGGTGCCTCTGATGCTTTCAATGCTGTTTTCATATCCAGTCTTAAACCTGAGCTTTCAGCCTTAGTAAAGTGACATCAATTAGACTGGAAGACAGCTCCTATTGCTGAGCTAACCAACTTAGCTTACAAACTTTTCCAAATTCTTGAAGCCAAAAGTATTTCTAAGGCTAATAGATTAATGGCCCTTCAGTCACAACAATTACAGTCTCCCGGTCAAAAGAAAAATGCTAAACCTTCCAATGGCACAAAGGCAGATATTTGTCACTATTGTAAAAAACCTGGCTATTGGAAAAATGAATGCTACAAGTTAAAAAATAAACAAAAGACTGACATAGCCTCCCTTACAAAAATCCTACAATCTGACTCAGAAGGAAGGGGCTCTGGGGACAAAACAGGACTTTTCCTGTGGTGGCTCTTAATCCACAATGAGAAACTACTTTATTTATTAATGGAGAACCTTGTCAATTTGAAGCCGCCCTGTCTGCTATAAACCCCACCTGTTTACAAAAGTCCCTGCCCTGGAGTACTAAAACCTCAGAAGTAGTGGGGATCACCAATAAGGAACAAATGTTGATTCATTCCCAACCTGCTCCAATATCTCTTAGTCTTATTGACAATGTATACCCTTTTTTGCTCAAGTCTGATACATCCATCAGTCTATTGAGAAGAGATCTTTTATCCAAATGAAATTGCCATTTACAATTTGATGAAAAGGAGGAAATATTATTGAGTCTGCCTGTGTCTTGGTTATCTAGTGCTGCTATAACAGAAATATCACAAATGGCTGGCTTTAACAAAGAGAAATTTTTTCTCTCACAGTCTAGGAGGCTAGAAGTCCAAATTCATGGTGCCAGCTCCAGTGGAAGGCTTTCTTTCTCTGATGGCTCTGGGGCAAGGTCTTAGTCATCAGTCTTCCCCAGTCAAGGAGCTTTTCAGCTCAGGGACCCTCAATTCAAAGGACACTCTATTCTCCTGGCTCTTGTTTCTTGGTGGAATGAGATCTCCATATCTCTCTGCTTTCTTCTCTCTTTTATATCTCAAAAGACATTGACTTAAGACACAACATAATCATAACTTCCTCTAATCCTGCCTCATTAACATTGTAGAGTTGGGATTTACAACACATAGGAAAATCACATCAGATGAAAAAATGGTGGACAATCACAGAATACTGGGAATCATGGACTAGCCAAGTTGACACACATTATTTTGGGGAGACACAATTCAATCCATAACATTCCACCCTTTGGCCCTCAAAAATTCATGTTCTTGCCACATGTAAAATACATTCACCTCGTCATACCATAGCAAAATTCTTAAATCAACTCCAAGTTCAAAATCCAAAAATTCCTCTTCATCTATGAAACCTAGAACACAAGCTATCTGCTTCCAAAGCAAAATTGTGGAACAGGAACAAGCTAGACAGTTCCATCACATTTGGGAGAAATTGGATGGAAAGAATGGATAATAGGCATCAAGCAAGTCAGCAGATAAGTTACATTAGCACGCAAGACTTGAAGATAATCCTCTGTTCTCCATGACCATTTGCACAGTGACCCTGCCCTCCAGACTCTAGATATTGGCTACACTCTCTGGATTCTAAGTAGAGAGCCCTTGGCCCTGGGCTTTAGCTCTACCTTCCAGGCTCACTGGAATGGCAACTCTGCTCCCTCGGCTTTGGGCAGCCCCATTCTCCTAGTTCATCTGAGTGGTGACTCCACCCTTTGAGACTGCGGCAGCTCTGCTTCCCATGTTCCTTGTCTCTTCAGCTCCTGGTTTCTGGTTCCTTGGCCTTTTGCCCCCTCAAGTCTCACTGCCTGTATCTGCCTGGCTGGGGCAAGTGTTTCAAAGCTCTTTAGGTCCACTGATAAGTGCCTGGAGACATCCCACTCAGCTAGCAAACTTTAGCCGGAAGGCAGTCAGCTCTCTTTCTCCAAGGGTCAGCAAGCCTAGCTCCACTGATAAGTGCCTAGAGGCATCCCACTCCACCAGAAAGCCTCCTGTGCAAAGGCTCTCAGCTCTCTCTGTGTGTCATCTCCAGCACTGTCTCACTCTGGCTCCAGGTTCCACTACTACCAGTTCTGTGCCACCGCTTGTTCTCTGCTGCTGCCAGTTCTTTTCTGCTGTCACCAGTGTAACAGCTCTTCTCATTTCCTTCTGAGCCCTCACCAGAATTGTCTGACATCCATAATTCCACCAACAGCCTCTTCAAGGCCCCTTAAAACTCTTCCTGCCTCTACCTATTCACAGTTTCAAAACCACTTCCACAGTTTAGGTATCTGTTAGAGCAGCACCCGACTCTCTTGGTACCAAATTCTGTCTTGGTTATCTAGTGTTGATATAACAGAAAATACCACAGGTGAATGGCTTTAACAAAAAGAAATTTATTTTCTCACAGTCTAGAAGGCTAGAAGTCTAAATTCAGGGTGCCAGCTCCAGGGGAAGGCTTTCTCTGATAACTCTGGGGGAAGGTCCTTGTCATCAATCTTCCTCATCGAAGAGCTTCTCAGTGCAGGAACCCTGGATCCAAAGAACACGCTATTCTCCTGGCTCTTGTTTCTTGGTGGTATGAGGTCCCCATGTGTCTCTGCTCACGTCTCTCTTTTATGTCTCAAAAGAGAATGACTTAAGACACAACCTAGTCATTAACATAACTGCCTCTAATCCTGACTCATTAACATCGTAGAGTTAGGTCTTACAACACACAGGAAAATCAAATCAGATGTCAAAATGATGGACGATCACACAATACTGGGAATCATGGACTAGCCAAGTTGACACCCATTATTTTGGGGGGAAACAATTCAATCCCATAACAGACAGATATCCCTAAGTCAATAGAGACAGGCTCTGAGTTAGACAATATTCAGGAAGAAGAAGCCATTTTCTACATGCAAACAATTGTCATGCCTCTCCCTTCTGACATCTTTTCCCTCGTTCCTGAAACTTTATGGGCCACCATGTAGGTTGAGTTTTGTCAGCTGAGCAGATTAAAATTCAAATAGATTTGTCTAAACCCCTGCCAAAAATTCCCCAGTGTTCACTCAAAAGAGAAGCAAAAGAAGGACTAGCTCCCATTGTATAAGATTTTCTTTTTATAGGTTTAATTGTCCCTTGTACCAGCCCTTGTACTACTCCTGTTCTTCCAGTTAAAAAAACAAATAATAAGGGCTGGAGATTCGTTCAATATTTTCATGCAGTCAATCGTATTGTTATTCCTAGATTCCTTGTAGTTCCTAATCCTCATTTATTTCTTTCCAATGTCCCTTCAGATGCAATGCATTTTATGTTGGGGATCTTTGCAGTGCCTTTTTCAGTACTCCTGTACATTCTGAAACTCAGTATTTGTTTGCTTATACCAGGAAAAATATCAATTTACCTGGACTGTAATGCCCCAAAGATTTACTGAATCGCCACCTATTTTTCTCAGATTCTGCACACAGATTTGCAGACCTTACAGTTTACAAACAAATCCACATTGTTGCAATAGATTGATGACGTGCTAGTTTGCTCAACCTCCCAGCAAGCCTGCCTTGATGACAGTATAGCTTCATTAAAACATCTGGATGTTGGTGGACGTAAGGTATCCAGAGAAAAATTACAGTTGGCTCAGTCTTCTGTTAAATATTTGGGCCACTTAATTTCTGCAGAAGGCATCTCTATTGATTCTAAATGGAAAGAAGCTATTCTTGTCTTTCCTATACCCAAAACAAAGAAACAGCTAAGGAGGTTTCTAGGACTCTGTAGCTGTTGTTGAACCTGGATTCCCATTTTTTCTTTGTTGGCTCAAACTTTATACAAATATTTAAAATTCTCTGAGCCAGATTCACTCCAAATTGCACCAGAAGATCAAGAGGCATAGTTCAATTAAAAGGGGCCTTTAATGAACACACTGTTCTAGGTTTTCCTAATTATGACCTAGATTTTTCCTTATTTGTGTATGAAGTCTTTGGAAATGCATTAGACATATTAACTCAAAAAAATGGAGGACAACAAAGACATATAGGTTATTATAGCCTACAGCTTTACCCTACAACCAGGGGATACCCTCCCTGCCTTAGGGCGTGGCTGCTACTAACAAACTAGTGGAAACCACAGCAGATGTGGTGCTGGGAAACTTTTTAGATGTCTATGAGCCCTGGTGTCATAGTGGTTAACAGTTATGACTGCTAACCAAAAGATCGGCAGTTCAAATCCACCAGCCAGTCCTTGGAAATCCTATGGGGGCAGTTCTACTCTGTCCAGAAGGTCACTATGAGTTGGAATCAACATGACAGCAATGGGTTTATGTGCCCCATGCTGTGTCTACATTACTTAATTCTGCCTTGACACGTCTTTCTGCCAGCAGGCTCACTTCCTGTGAAGTTCTCCACCTGGCTGTGTCTAACATTAGACTACACTCCAAAACAAACAAACAAACAAAAACCTGTTGCAGTCGAGTCGATTTTGACTCATAGTGACCTTATTCATGGCCTGTTTAAATCCAGCTACTCTTCTCCTCACAACTAATGAGAACAACTATGCTACCCATGATTGTGTAGGCTTGACTATGCAAATTTTAGCCCCTTGGGAAGGTTTAAAAGAGATCCCTCTAAGTAATCCTGATTTAGTTTTGTTGGTGGATGGTTCCTATTTAAAACCTAATCCTACTAGTCCTCGCTATCAAGCTGGATATGCTGCTTTAACTTCTACTGAAGTCATTGAAAGTCAGGCTCTCCCTGAAGCCACTTCAGCCCAACAAACTGAATTAATTGCCCTCACTAGAGCTTGTAGAATTGCTTCAGGAAAATCTGTTAGTAGTTTTATGGATAGTAGATATTGTTTTTGAATTATACATGATTTTTGGCATGTTATGGAAACAAAAAGGACTTTTAACCTTTTCCAGAAATACCATAAAAAATGGAGCTTTAGTAGCAGACCTTCTACACAGTCTATTACTCTCCTCTGAAATTCGTGTAATAAAAATACAAGCTTGTTAACCAAAAGGAGTACCCCAAACTGAAGGAATTAGAGGAAATAATCTAGCTGATATGGCAGACAAACAAATTGCCTCTCAAGTTATTTCTGCACTTATGATAAATAAAGGAACTCCTTAAATTTGTCTATTGATAATGCCAATCTACATGAAATAACATTTGAAAAGCTTTTATAACACCAGCATTTAGCCGAAACAGATGAAATTTATGCATGGAAAAAAGCATCCTGTTTCCAAGATCCTGCTGCTAAATTGTGGACTGGGCCTAATAAGAAAACCATCTTACCCAATCTCCTACATGTTCCTATGATGTGAGTCTTACATAAAGGTTCCCACATTGGACGAGATGAATTGATTGAGACCTTAAAAAAATATTGGTGTGGAAAATTTTTCAATGCTGCTGAACATGTTGCCACCCATTGCCCTGTTTGCCCTTGCTACAATCCTGGTAAACACCTTAAAGTCCTCCCTAGACAATACCCTTTTCCTTCTGGCGCTATGCTTGAACTGCGACTAGATTTTATTCAGCTTACACCCTCAAATGGTTATAAATATGTATTAGTAATGATTTGTAGATTTTCACATTGGGTAGAAGCCTTCCCCTGCCATCATGCTACTGCAGCCTTTGTAGCAAAGAAACTTCTTGAAAACATCATACCCACTTGGGGAGCCTGCCAAAACTCTTTCTAGTAATCGGGGAACTAATTTCACCAGGCAAGGCATCCAAGAAGTATGCTGAGTTTTCCCCATTTATCAAAGGCTATATTGTCCCTATCATCCTCAGTCTTCTGGTCTGGTAGAGAGAACTAGGAATAATAAAGACTCAAATAGCAAAGCTTTGTGAAACTTTAAATTTATCCTGGGCTAAGGTGTTTCCCTTTTTTTTTTTTTTTTAAGGTGTTTCCCTTAGTTCTTTTAAACTTGAAGTCTACAACGTTTGGGTCTCGTGAACTTACTCACTATGAAATAATTAATGGGAGACCCATGATCCTTATGTTGTCTGCACCGACTCTAACACAGTTCAACCTGAATTATTGAAGTATTGCCAGTCTTTAATCCAATATTCTAAAGAATATCTTTCACAGGTTAGAGAAACCTTTGCCAAACAGAAACTAGACTCCCTAAATCTGCCTAACATCGCCCCAGGAGAATATGTATATTGAAAGAGATACCAGATAAAAAACTCATTAGAACCTTGTTGGAAAGGACCATACTTAGTCGTCCTCACCAATCCATGTGCAGCCAAATTAGAGGGAATAAAATCTTGGATCCATTGTCACAGTTAAAAAAGACTAAGACTTCTCTTTGGACTAGAGAATTGAAAGTTACATTTAAACACCCCTGTGGCCAGAAGCAGATGACATCTGAGGCAGATGGTTGACCCGAGGCCCTGGACCAGCCCTGAAAATGCACCTCTTTATCTTTTTTCTTATAATCGTTGTTACAGTCGTGCCTCTACTAATGTCTTCCTAGATTGGGTAGATGCTTATGCTCACCATTTTTAAAGTTTTAACTGTTGCATATGTGGTGCCTTCCCAACCTCAAGTCAGTCTGGCCTTTCCTGGTGGGTCTTTCCACTATAGGGATCTGAATGGGTTGCTCTCCATCTATGGATACAAGAACAACAGAGAAATAATTCATTACTACAAATAATTACTATTACTAGATTTTTCACTGGTAAATGGCCTCTTTTTGGACCTGAATGAAACCCAGGTCCTAACTTAACCTTTAGTCTTAACACAGCCCTTACTTTACTAAATAAAGTTGCCCAAGAAGAGAGCTAGCTAAAGAATTGTCCAAGCCCCAAAACAGTACTATTCATATTATAGGTCCATATCAACAATTGTGGGATGGATTCATCTGGTTAAATTCCCAAGCAGGTAGGCTAAGTCAGGTTTTTTTCCCTTTGCTGGGAACAATCTAACCACACCGATATGAATAACCCAGCCATCACCAGACCTATGGGATGACTTCCAATATCTGAATGTGCATCGGTTATAACATTACAAGATACTGATTGGTTCACCACCAACTGGCTCTGATGCTCAGGTATCCATTGGGTAGCCCCTGATGGCACTTTTTGCTATGTGGGACCAACCTGTGGCCCTGGCTCCCTCCAGGCTGGTTTAGAAGTTGAGCTCTGGGCCTAGGTTGGACTCAAGGAAGTATTTTAACTGGACTCCCTTTACCAGCTAACGTACCCATACTAAGAGCTTGATGGTCTTGTTTGGTGTTTCATTGGCTTGATCATTTAGTGGCAGTATTCGCACCTCACAAAAGACTTGAAGATGTTATGGTATATGTAGAAATATTAAATAAGCTACCCTAAATGGCAGTCCCTGTGGGCTTCAAGAAGTCAATACTGAAATAGCAATGATGAGAAAAGCAGCACTCTAAAATAGAATGGCCCTCGGCATTCTCACTGCAGCCCAAGGAGGTCCCTGTGCCGTAATAAAATCTGATTACTGTGTTTATGTTCCCAACTTTAGGGCTAACATTACACTCTATGTTAATCATATGCAACATATAGTATCTCACCTCAATAACCCTGTTCCTTCCCTAATGGATATTATAAATAATTGGTTTTCTTCTTAGGGTAGATGGTGGAAAAATTACTACTTTATTTTGGAATCTTTATATTTCTCATCATCTCTATAATTATAAAATGTTTTGCTTTGGTGAAACACATTTTATCTGTGAAATGTTGTATTTCAAAACCATTTAACTCTACACATAAAATCATGCTAGTTTCACCAATGATCATGTTGTTTAATCACCTCCCTTTTGTCTCCCTGGGTATGTTTCATCTTGACCTCTATCATTCTGTCCTGACTGAGAAATGTTCCTTGAATGTGGCCTTGTCTGTTAAGATGTTCCCCATAAAAACCTACTCACCCAGAAGATGAGGCCTGTTAGCTTGGCAAGGTGAAGAAAATAGTTTTTATAAACAAAAGCTCCTCAAGAACACAAAGTCCTTGCACAAAAAAGGCTACTCTATTGTGGATGATCAGCACCACCTAGTGATGGCTTGATCAAAAGGGGAAAATGTAAACAAAAAGTTTCAAACTGGAAGCACTCATGTCAGATGTAAGAATGACAGGGCCAACATGCATCCCCAGGAAGCAAAAGATCAGAATGTAAACCATTTGTTCATGGGAAGAATGTGTCAAGATGTAAACAATTTGTTTCCAAGAAAAATGTGTTCTTGAGTGCAATCATGTATAACTGAACAGGCTGGTGCCACTCACCTAAGTGGTAACTCACTATCTCTTAGCTAAGTGGCCGACCTTTACTTTTCAAAAGACTCCAGGCTGAAGCTGATCTTATATATATAACCAATCATTAACCCCCTACCTTTCTTTTGTTCTCTATGTATATAGACCCCTCTCTCCACTTGAAAGCTGGAGTGCTTTCTATTCTTACTTAAAACGCATTGCCATCAAGTCAATTCTGAATCATAGTGACCCTATAGAACAGAGTGGAACTGCCCCATAGGGTTTTCAAGGAGCACCTGGTGGATTTGAACTGCCTATCCTTTGGTTACCAGCTGTAGCTCTTAACCACTACACAACCAGGTTTTCCTGTGTATTCTTACTTAGCACTGCCCAATTTGATCTGTATTATTCCTCAATAAAACTCTTTTTCTTTTACTCCTAACAGAGTGCAGGATTTTTGTCTTTGAAAGGGGGCAAAGTTTGCAAAGCCTAATACGAACAGAAATGTTTGTATATGTTGTTTTAGAAACTAATGAAAACATTGAAGATTATTTAAACACTGCCCATGAAAGGCTGTGAACTCAACTAAAAGCAGTGTCTGCATGCATGAGAACTAGAAAGTAAAAGTGCCCCTAAGGGCAAATGTAATGGAGGAATTCAGCCAATGGCATAAGTGCCAAAACTATATTTAGTTCTGGAAACTGTATTTCTAGTGTAAGTGAAGTATTTTTACAGTTTTTTTTTTTTTAAATCACAGAAGCACTGTCTTTTTTGAGAGTGATTATAGATCTGGGGATTGAATTGGGATGTCAGGTCTTCTAAAGGTAAGAGCCTCTGGATTCACCTAAGGCAAGTGCTTACTGGATACCTACAACAGGTGTCTTAAGAGAAGCCAGACTTATTGTTGCTCATAAGGACAGCAAAGGGACCCTCTGGGAAAGCTTCAGGGTTATTAAGGTTCACCCATTAAATTTTCCTTGGTAGCTCAGGGTATTTCGTGTCACCACCTTGTGCCTTTTGATTATCGTCTTAGCCTAAGTTACCTACTGTCTAAGCAGGAATCAAAACGACTACCACATCCTCTGAAAGGTCTTTTCCCAGCACCGTAGCTAAAGCAGCCCGCTAGTTCCCCTATTTCATAAACTCTTTTTTTTTATTGTGCTTTAAGTGAAAGTTTACAATTCCAGTCAGTCTCTCATGCAAAAATTTATATACACCTTCCTAAAAAAAAAAAAAAATATACTCCTAATTGCTCTCCCTCTAATTAGACAGCATACTCTTTCGCTCCACTCTCTATTTGCATGTCCATTCGGCCAGCTTCTAACTCCCTCTGCCCTCTCATCTCCCCTCCAGACAGGAGATGCCAGCATAGTCTCATGTGTCTACTTGATCCAAGAAAATCGCTCTTCACCAATATCATTTTCTACCCCATTGTCCAGCCCAATCCATGTCTGAAGAGTTGGTTTGGGGAATGGTTCCTGTCTTGGGCTAACAGAAGGTCTGGGACCATGACCACTGGGGTCCTTCTAATCTCAGTCAGACCACTAAGTCTGCTCTTCTCATAAGAATTTGGGATCTGCATCCCACTGCTCTCCTGCTCCCTCAGGGTTCTCTGTTGTGTTCCCTGTCAGGGCAGTCATCGGTTGTAGCCAGGCACCATCTGATGTAGTCTCTGGTTTGTGTGGCCCTTTCTGTCTCTTGGGCTAGTACTTACTTTGTGTCCTTGGTGTTCTTCATTCTCCTTTGATCCAGGTGGGTTGAGACCCATTGATGCATCTCAGATGGCTGCTTGCTAGCGTTTAAGACCCCAGACGCCACTCTCCAAAGTGGATGCAGAATGATTTCTTAATAGATTTAATTATGCCAATTGACTTAGATGTCCCCTGAAACCATGGTCCCCAGACCCCTGCCCCGGCTACACTGCCCTTCGAAACGTTCAGTTTATTCAGGCAACGTCTTTGCTTTTAGTTTAGTCCAGTTGTGCTGACCTCGCCTGTATTGTGTTGTCTTTCCCTTCACCTAAACCCCTCTTCTTCCCTCCCACCTCTCATAACCATCAAAGAATATTTTCTTCTCTGTTTAAACTATTGCTCAAGTTGTTATAATAGTGATCTCATAAAATATTTGTCCTTTTGCAACTGAATAATTTCACTCAGCATAATGCCTTCCAGATTCCTCCATGTTATGAAATGTTTCACAGATTTCTTACTGTTCTTTATCGATGCATAGTATTCCATTGTGTGAATATACCATAATTTATTTACCCATTCATCCGTTGATGGGCATCTTGGTTGCTTCCATCTTTTTGCTATTGCAATAAACATGGGTGTGCATATATCTGTTCATGTGAAGGCTGTTATTTCTCTAGGATATATTCCAAGGAGTGGGATTGCTGGATCGGATGGTAGTTTTACTTCTAGCTTTCTAAGGAAGCACCAGATAGATTTCCAAGTGGTTGTACCATTTTACATTCCCACCAGCAGTGTATAAGTGTTCCAGTCTCTCCACAACCTCTCCAACATTTATTATTTTGTGTTTTATGGATTAAAGCCAGCCTTGTTGGAGTGAGATGGAATCTCATTGTAGTTTTGATTTGCATTTCTCTAATGGCTAATGATCGTGAGCATTTCCTCATGTATCTGTTAGCTACCTGAATGTCTTGTTTAGTGAAGTGCCTGTCCAAATCCTTTGACCATTTTTTAACTGGGTTATTTGTCTTTTTGTAGTTGAGTTTTTGCAGTATCATGTAGATTTTAGAGATCAGGTGCTGATCAGAAATGTTGTAGGTAAAAACTTTTTCCCAGACTGTGAGTACTCTTTTTACTCTTCTGGTGAAGTCTTTAGATGAGTATAAGTGTTTGATTTCTAGGAGCTCCCAGTTATCTAGTGTCTCTTCTGCATTGTTAGTAATGTTTTGTATACTGTTTATGCCGTATATTCGGGCTCCTAACCGTTGTTCCTGTTTTTTCCTCCATGATCTTTACCTTTTCCGATTTTATATTTAGGTCTTTGATCCATTTTGAGTTAGCTTTTGTGCATGGTGTGAGGTATGGGTCTTGTTTCATTTTTTTGCAGATGGGTACCCAGTTATGCCAGCACCATTTGTTAAACAGACTATCTTTTCCTCATTTAAGTGACTTTGGGCCTTTGTCAAATATCAGCTGCTCATATGGTGAATGGATTTATGTCTGGACTCTCAGTTCTGTTCCATTGGTCTATGTATCTGTTGTCGTACCAGTACCAGGCTGTTTTGACTAGTGTGGCGGTATATAGTAGGTTCTAAAATCAGGTAGAGTGAGGCCTCCCACTTTGTTCTTCTTTTTCAGTAATGCTTTGTTTTCTGGGGCCTCTTTCCCTTCCATGTGAAGTTGGTGATATGTCTCTCCAGAATTGCATTGTATCTATAGATGGCTTTTGGTAGAAGAGATATTTTTACAATGTTAAGTCTTTCTATCCATGAGCAAGGTATGTTTTTCCACTTACATAGGTCTCTTTTGGTTTCTTGCAGTAGTGCCTTGTAGTTTTCTTTCTATAGGTCTTTTACATCTCTGGTAAGATTTATTCCTAAGGATTTTAACTTCTTGGGGGCTACTGTAAATGGTATTGATTTGGTGGTTTCCTCTTCAATGTTCTTTTTGTTGGTGTAGAGGAATCCAAGTGATATTTGTGTGTTTATCTTGTATCGTGATACTCTGCTGAACTCTTCTACTGTTTTCATTAGTTTTCTGGAGGATTCCTTAGGGTTTTCTGTGTATAAGATCATGTCATCTGCAAATAGAGATACTTTGACTTCTTCCTTGCCAATCTGGATGCCCTTTATTTCTTTATCTAGCCTAATTGCTCTGGCTAGGACTTCCAGCACAGTGTTGAATCAGAGTGGTGATAAAGGGCATCCTTGTCTGGTTCCTGATCTCAAGGGGAATGCTTTCAGACTCTCTCCATTTAGGATGATGTTAGCTGTTACCTTTGTATAAGTGTCCTTTATTATGTTGAGGAATTTTCCTTCTATTCCTATTTTGCTGAGAGTTTTTATCATGCATGGGTGTTGAACTTTGTCAAATGCTTTTTCTGCTTCAGTGAATAAAATCATGTGATTCTTGTCTTTTGTTTTGTTTATTTGATGGATTATATTGTTTTTCTAACGTTGGACCATCCCTGCATGCCTGGTATGAATCCTACTTGGTCATGGTGAATTATTTTTTTGATACGTTGTTGAATTCTATTGGCTAGAATTTTGTTGAGGATTTTTGCATCTAAGTTCATGAGGGATATAGGTCTGTAGTTTTCTTTTTTTGTGGTGTCTTTATCTGGTTTTTGTATGAGGGATACGGTGGCTTCATAGAATGAGTTTGGGAGTGTTCGGTCCTTTTCTATGCTCTGAAATACCTTTAGTAATAGTGGTGTTAACTCTCCTCTGACAGTTTGTTAGAACTCTGCAGTGAAGCCGTCCAGGCCAGGGCTTTTTTTTTGTTGGGAGTTTTTTGATTACTTTTTCAATCTCTTCTTTTGTTATGGGCCTATTTAGTTGTTCTACCTTTGTTTGTGTTAGTTTAGGTAGGTAGTGTATTTCTAGGAATTCATCCATATCTTCTAGGCTTTCAAATTTGTTAGAGTACAATTTTTCATAGTAATCTGATAAAAAAAAATCTGATATGATTCTTTTAATTTCACTTGGGTTTGTTGTAATATCACCTACCTCATTTCTTGTTTGGGTTATGTGCTTCCTCTCCTGTTTTTCTTTTGTCAGTTTGGACAATGGTTTATCAATTTCATTAATTTTTTCAAAGAACCAGCTTTTGGTCTTGTTAACTCTTTCAATTGTTTTTCTGTTGTCTATTTCACTTAATTCTGCTCTAGTTTTTATGTTTTGCTTTCTTCTGGTGCCTGAGGATTTCTCCTGTTGCTCTCTTTCTATGTGTTCAAGTTGTAGGGATAGTTCTTTGATTTTGGCCCTTTCTTCTTTTTGGATGTGTGCATTTATTGATATAAATTGGCCTCTGAGCACCACTTTTGCTGTGTCCCAAAGGTTCTGATAGGAAGTGTTTTCATTCTCATTGGATTCTAGGAATTTCTTTATTCCATCCTTAATGTCTTCTATGACCCTGTCGTTTTTGAGCAGGGTATTGTTCAGTTTCCAAGTGCTTGATTTCTTTTCCCTGCTTTTTCTGTTATTGATTTCTACTTTTATAGCCTTATGCTCAGAGAAGATGCTTTGTAATGTTTCGATGTTTTGGATTCTGCTAACGCTTGCTTTATGACCTAATATGTGGTCTATTCTAGAGAATGTTCCATGTGCACTAGGAAAAGAAAGTATACTTGGCTACTGTTGGGTGGAGTGTTCTGTGTATGTCTATGAGGTCAAGTTGGTTGCTTGTGACATTTAGATCTTCTGTGTCTTTATTGAGCTTCTTTGTGGATGTCCTGTCCTTCTCTGAAAGCGGTGTGTTGAAGTCTCCTACTATAATTGTGGAGCTGTCTATCTCACTTTTCAATGCTGTTAGAGTTTGTTTTATGTGTCTTGCAGCCTTGTCATTGGGTGCATAAATATTTAATATGGTTATATCCTCCTGGTATATTGTCCCTTTAATCATTATATAGGATATTCTTTATCCTTTGCAGTGGATTTAACTTTAAAGTCTATTTTGTTGGATATTAATACTGCCACTCCTGCTCTTTTTTGATTGTTGTTTGCTTGATATATTTCTCCATTCTTTGAGTTTAGTTTGTTTGTGCCTCTAAGTCTAAGGTGTATCTCTTGTAGGCAGCATATAGACGGATCGTGTTTTCTTATCCATTCTGCCGCTCTCTGTCTCTTTATTAGTGCATTTAGTCCATTTACATTCAGGGAAATTATGGATAGGTATGAATTTAGTGCTGTCATTTTGATGTCTTTTTTTGTGTGTTGTTGACAGTTTCTTTTTCCCACTTAATTTTTTGTGCTGAGTAGTTTATCTTTGCGTATTGTCTTTCCCCTTATTCGTTGTTGTTGATTTTGTTTTTGCTGAGTCTCAATTTTTTTCTTGTATTTTATTTTGATGAGTAGGGTAGTTAGTCTCCTTTGTGGTTATGTTAATAGTTACCCCTATTTTTCTAAGTTTAAACCTAACTTTTATTTCTTTATATCGCCTTGTCTTCCTCTCCATATGAAAGATCTATGACTACATTTTTCAGTCCCTCTTTATTGTGTTAATGTTGTCTTCTTTTACATAATAACATTGCTGTTTCCCTG
Source organism: Loxodonta africana (assembly GCF_030014295.1). Classification (NCBI taxonomy): domain Eukaryota; kingdom Metazoa; phylum Chordata; class Mammalia; order Proboscidea; family Elephantidae; genus Loxodonta; species Loxodonta africana. The sequence goes on along the minus strand of NC_087369.1, from coordinate 12,690,410 downwards.
TTTTGAGCTTTTTTTATCTTGATTTATTTTTTGATTTCCCTGTCTGGGTTGACTTCTGGTTGCTCTGCCCAGTGCTCTAGCCTTGGGTTGATTCCTGATATTATTGATTTTCTAACCAAAGAACTCCCTTTAGTATTTTTTGTAGTTTTGGTTTGGTTTTTATGAATTCCTTAAACTTCTGTTTATCTGGAAGTGCCCTAATTTCACCTTCATATTTGAGAGACAGTTTTGCCGGATATATGATTCTTGGCTGGCCATTTTTTCCCTTCAACGTTTTATGTAAGTCATCCTATTGCCTTCTTGCCTGCATGGTTTCTGCCGAGTAGTCTGAGCTTATTCTTATTGACTCTCCTTTGTAGGTGACTTTTCGTGTATTCCTGGCTGCTCTTAAAATTCTCTCTTTACCTTTGGTTTTGGCAAATTTGATTATACTATGTCTTGGTGACTTTCTTTTAGAATCTACCTTATGTGGAGTTCAATGAGCGCCTTGGATAGATATCTTTTCACCTTTCGTGATATCAGGGAAGTTTTCTGTGAACAAATCTTCAGCAATTCTCTCTGTGTTATTCTGTCGTCCCTCCCTGTTCTGGTACTCCATTCACTCGTAGGTGATTTCACTTGATAGAGTCCCAAATGATTCTTAAGTTTACTTCATCTTTTAAAATTCTTTTATCTGATTTTTCTTCAAATATATTGGTGCCAAGTGCTTCATCTTCAAGCTCACCATTCCTGCCTTCCACTTGCTCTGCTTCTCTGACTTTCTATTGAGTTGTCTAGTTCTGTAACTTTATTGTTAATCTTCTGAATTTCTGATTGCTGTCTCTCTATGGATTCTTGTAGCTTATTAAATTTTTCATTATCTTTTTGAATAACCTTTTTAATTTCTTCAACTGCTTTGTCTGTGTGTTCCTTGGCTTGTTCTGCATATTGCCTGATCTCCTTCCTAATTTCATTCCTGATGTCTTGAAGAGTTCTATATATTAATCTTTTGAATTCCGCATCTGGTAATTCCAGGAAGGCACCTTCATCCAGAAGATCCATTGATTCTTTGTTCTGAGAACTTGTTGAAGCAATCATGGTCTGTTTCTTTATGTGACTTGATATTGACTGTTGTCTCTGAGCCATCTATAACATATCACATTAGTTTATTTTGTTTGCTCACTGTATCCCAGCTTCTGGCTTTGTTTTGTTTTGATATGCCCAAATGGGTTGCTTGAGGGAGCTAGATTGATTGTTTTTGCCTTTGAAGCTCTGACGTTCTGTCACCAAATGGCTAGTGCTGTTATCAGGTATATCAGTCTAGGAGTCCATTCACTTTTCTTGTAGCTGACCAGGTAGCTGATCATCAAGCGTGTGATAAAGGCTCTGTCCTACAGTCTTAGAGAGGCAGGGGTGATTGGTGTAGGTACGGGTATCTGGTTGCAGCAGTGGATCATGCTCTGAATAAGGCAAGGGCCTGAGAACCATTCCCTGAATATCTGTGCGGAAAGTGTGTCCCTGTTCCCTAGAGTGTACAAGTGGGTGGGTTCTGCAGAGGGACCATGGGCTCCCAATGCTTTTGTTTGTAAGGACTGGGAGGCACCAATTATCTTTGGACCCCTGTCATGGGTGGCTGGTGACCTTAGCGGAGCCACCAGTCCTTAGGCCCCTGATGTGGGTAAGTGAGGATCTTATTTAATAGGCAAAGCAGTATCAAATATCAAACACCCACCTCTTCACTGCACAGCTGAAATGGTTACAGTCTGACAACAAGGGGCTATTCTCCTGAAATAGGCCCACACAGACCCATGCAGGGGGGAAAGTTATTCAAAGTCCATGGACCTTTTGTGCCTGGACAGGAGCCACTTCTGTCCTGAGCTCCCCAGGTTAGCGGAGCTGGCAAATTATCTTTTCCCCCAGTTGTGAGTTTATTCCTACTCCAAGGCTGGGAGGATGGCTCTGGGTGCTCAACATGGCCTACCTTAGGCCCAGGGAAATCAACAGCCACTGTATCCGGCTTGGGGGCTGGAGATGCGTTAAAATATACACAAGTACTTAGTTTTTGCCAAAAGCGCTGTTCTTCTCTGATTCTGGAGGTGTGAGTAGGCTGTGTGGCTGGCTGCTTCTCCCTGAGGAAATTAGCGCTGAACACTACCACCAGCCTGCCGCAGCTGCTCCCGGGAATGGTGCCTGAGGGATCCCAGCAGTTCAGGTCTGGTAACTCCTCTCCACTTCTGAACCGTCTCTCCCTCCCCCTGCCACTCAGTCTGTTTTCTAATTTTGCCTTTGATTTCCAGGGCTCCTAGCTTGTCATAAATATAATTGTTTCACTTGTTTCTTAGGGTCTTTGTTGTAAGAGGGATCCAGGAAGCATTTGTCTATTCTGCCATCTTGACCTCACTCCCTCTTTTCTATTTCATAAACTCTTTATAACATTTATCCTAGGTGCCCTGGTGGTGCAGTGGTTAAGTGCTCAGCTGCTAACTGGTGATTCTAACCCATCAGCTGCTTTGAAGGAGAAAGATATACAATCTGCTTCTGTAAGGATTACAGCCTTGGAAACCCTACGGGGCAGTTCTACTCTGCCCTATTGGATTGCTATGAATTGGAATCAACTTGACAGCAATGGGTTTGGTTTTTTGGTTATAGCATTTATCAGGTCCTGAAATTATATATTTGCTTGTTTATGTGTTTGTCAGGAGCCTCCTCTCACACCTTGGTCAACTCTCTGAAATCAAGGACATTTTCTTTTGTTGTTTACTGCTACATTCCAGCACTTCAAAAATAGCACATAAACACTGACAAATGAAATGAATGAAATGGAAAGGATCTTTCTTGCCAGCAGGTGACTTTCATTTGACTTTCAGCCTTATCAAATGGAGGACTCATTGTGTTCAATGCCTTCCTTTAAAAAGTTAATGTGGTTCTGCATTAGACTAACAATGTGAGCTCCCAGAAGAGAAAGAAACTGGTTGACCATGGTCTTAATCTTCTCAAATAAGGGAAGGCATCAAATATTTCTCGGGGCCCTGATCTATCCAGGGCTGGAGAAGGGGCTTGAGGTCACCATTATCAATTTCTCAGTCCCTCTAGGGTGATTTGGAATTATGTTTTATCTGGCCCTCTCATTTCCAGTGTTTTTAATTTGCCTTTTAAAACTACAGCAAATGTCAAACCAGGACACTGGAGCAATCTGTGAAAACAAATGTTTTATCTTGCTGGAAATCAGTAAGAATAAATCCATCTGGCTTCTCCTTAGAAGTCCATAGCCCCTGGATTTGGTCAATCGTCTGAGAGTCCCATGACTCTACTTTGGAAGCTTTTCTTTTTAAAAAGACGCTGACTCAAAAGAGCAATCTTCTCCTCATTGCAACAGTTTCTCCATGAAGTGAAAAATGAACATCAAAATCCTTTTTTAGGATCCTCAAGAAGTTAAAAGTGAAATTATCATATAGCCCAGCAGTTCCATCCCTAGGCATATACCTGAAACTTGAAAGCAGGGACTGGTACACCAGTGTCCACAGCAGCACTATTTGCAATGGGCAAAAAAATGGAAGCAACCTCTGTTCGTCAACAGGTGAGTGGATAAATGAAATGTGGTATGTACATATAATAGCATATTACTCATCCATAAAGAGAAATGAAGTCCTGATGCATACTATGACATGGATATATCTTGAAAACATTGTGTTGAATGAAATAAATCAGACACAAAAGGACAAATGTTGTATGATCCCCACTTACATGAAATATCTAGAATAGGCAAATTCATAGCCATACAAGTTTATTATTGGTTACCAGGGGCTGGGGGGTGGGGAGGGAAGTGGTTGTTTAAGGGATGCTGAGTTTCTGTTTGGGGTGATGAAAATCTTTTGGAAATAGGTAGTGGTAATCGTTAAGTGCTATGGCTGCTAAGGAAAAGGTCAGCAGCTCAAATCTACCAGGTGCTCCTTGGAAACCCTCTGGGGCAGTTCTACTCTGTCCTATACGATTGCTATGAGTCAGAATCAACCCGACGGCAATGGGTTTGCTTTTTTTGGTTTGGTTTCATGGTTGCACGACATGGTGAATGTAATTAATGTCACTGAATTGTACACTTAAAAATGGTTAAAATGGCAAATTTTATGTTTTATATATTTTACCACAATAAAGCTTAAAAAAAAAACAACCCTCTTCTAGCTTCTAGCTATAAAGAAAAAAAAAACTTAGCCAATGCATATTTTGGAAAATACACATTGTTCTCAATTGCTGGTGACAAGGGATACATTAACAAACAAATCAAGAGATGGATTCCAAAACTGGTTTTAGCTGTGCATATTCACCTCATCTCCCAACAAATCTTTAAGCAAATGTTAAATACACATACATACATATATGTATATACATATATAGTTGCTGTTGTTCGTTGTCATCAAGTCAATTCTGATTCATGGCGGCTCCATGTGTGCAGAGTAGAACAGTTGTACAGGGTTTTCAAGGCTCTGACCTTTCAGAAGCAGATTGCCAGGGCTTTCTTCCGAGGTACCTCTGGGTGGGTTCAAATTGCCAACCTTTCTGCTAGAAGTCAAGCACTTAACAATTTGCACCACGTGTGTGTGTGTGTATACATATATATATGTACGTATATGTATACATATACATAATAGTAAAGCCTGTTTTCCACAAAAAGAAGCAATAGAAAAGCAAAACATATAAGAGCCAGAACTCGAAGGGACTGCTTTGTTTTCCTATTCTCATAAGTTTTCTGCCTTTGACAGGGTGCAGCTTACCAGTTTTTTATTACTCTCAGTTGGTGGAAAATATTTGAGTTTTCCTTCTTTGACAGGCGTCCGTCTTACACGGGTTCCAGCTTTTGTAGGTTTTACTGTATATGTCCCTGAGTAGTGCAAATGGTGAATGCACTTGCTACTAACCAAAAGGTTGGTGGCTCGAGTCCACCCAGAAGTACATCAGAAAAAAGGCTTAGTGATCTACTTCTGAAAACTCAGCCATTGAAAACCCTATGGAGCACAGTTCTACTCTGACACACATGAGGTTGCAATGAGTTGGAATCAACTGGACAGCAACTGAGTTACTGGGATATATATGTATCTCACCACTATTTGGCTAAATGGAGTCAAAGTGAACTGAGCTGGAAATGGGTGAATTTTATGGTATGTGAATAATATCTCAGTGAAAAAACCAAACCAAACCCATTTGCCGTTGAGTCAATTTCAACTCATAGTGACCCTATAGGACAGAGTAGAACAGCCCCATAGGGTTTCCAAGGCTGTAATCTTTACAGAAGCAGACTGCCACATCTTTCTCCCACGGAGCCACTGGTGAGTTCAAACCATCAACCTTTCGGTTAGCAGCCGAGCACTTTAACCACTGTGCTACCAAAACAGAAAAAGCAGTAGCCATTGAGTTGATGTCAACTCACAGTGACCCGATAAGACAGAGTAGAACTGCCCCCACAGGATTTCCAAGGAGCAGTTGGTGGATTCAAACTGTCAGCCTTCTGGTTAGCAGCCAAATGCTTAACCACCGTGCCACCAGGGCTCCATGCAACCAAAGATGTTTTAAAAAATGAACTGAACTGAGTGAATTAATGTCCCCACACAACTCAGAACAGCATTATGAGGGTGACCTCAGGGTGACAGGTGGTAAGAATTCTAGTTCCGGCAATCTCTTATTCATTCATTCATTCATTTTCACGAGTGCCAGCTTATTTCAGGCCTTGTGGAATATTCTGGGGATAGAACATGCATGGAATATAGTCTGTGATATCATGAGCATGCCACTTGCCATTTCTGGGCTATAGCTTTCTCCACTTCTAAAGTAAACGGACTAAATGCTGTGCTTCTATGTCTATGAACCTCATTGCTGCTGAAGGTGCTCACAATATGTCGAAGATAGATACATCGATTCAAGGACATTCCGAATGCATTAAAGACTGCCTAGTCAGTTGCTGAAATGTAAGTACTTACTATAAATTATACAAAATAAAATAAAATAAAATAAATTATACATATATATATATATTCGGGATTTTGGAATAAAAACTTTATACAAGAAAATCAATGCTGATGAATTATTTGGTCGTCAGGCTCTCAAGTATGTACTTTAAACCTTTTTTTTTTTTTGACATCTTAATGATCCAGGTATGTCATACGTCTGAGCCAAACAGATCCTTCCTCACCCCTCTGCTTTATCTGATCAATCACTGTGTAGAAAGACAGTTACTCTAGCATGCAATTTGTTAAGGCTGCAAGTATCATCTGGCTGAACAATAAAAGGAAATTTAGTATAAGCAACTTCTCACAGTCTTGGAGACTGATTTGTCAAGATTGGCCTCCCTTCGCTTTAAAGATAACAAGAATTTGATGTACTTACTATCACCCTAAGGACATCAGTCAAATCACAAAGGGTGAATAAAAGGTTTCTGTTAGTGTGTGTTGGTTACTGTTGAGTTGGCTCTGACTGACGGAGGCCTTATGTACAACAGAATGAAACGTTCCTTGGTCCTGTGCCATCTTCACGATCATTGGTACGTGTGTGCTCTTTGTCGTGGCTATTGTGTCAGTCCATCTCATTGAAGGTTTCCCTGTTTTCACGGGCCCTTCACTTTATCAGACATGAAGCCCTTTTCTGGTGCTTGGCCTTTCCTAGTGTCATGTCCGTATCAGACAATTGTTTGTTGGGATCCATAAGGTTTTCACTGGCTACTTTTCAGCAGTAGATTGCCAGGCCTTTCTTCCTAGTCTGTCTTAGTTGGGGGGCTCTGCTGAATCCTGTCCATCATGGATGACCCTGCCGATATTTGAAATACCTGTGGCATTGCTTCCAGCAACACATAAGCCACCAGAGTGCAACAAACTGACAGATGGGTGGTGCAAAAACCCTTCTACCTGCTTCTTATTCTGCACACATGAATCAAAACAAACACAGCTCAAATACGTCCCTTATGAGAGAACCCTGAGTCCAGCTTAGGGCTTCACAACTTAAGAGGAATCTGCAATATGTGAAAAATGCCCAAAAGAGCATGTTTAAAGCACTGGATATTAATACCTGAAAAAAAAAAAGATGAAAGATTTACCCCTAGAGGAAAGAAGATTAGAACTCTTTTAAAAAATGAAAAGGGGCACAGGAAACCCAGAGCTGCACCTGCATAATCCCCATCAGCCCTCAGAAAGCAAGCAGGGCAGTACAAGTTAGCGGTATGACATTGATCTTCATGTTTTATGATGGCCGTGATAGCTTAGCTCTCCTAGTCAGATTCGACATTCAAGAAGTCTCGTGGGAAGCAGATAGGTGTTGACATCAGACAGACGTGGGTCTGACTCACTGATTTACAAAAACAGGAATAAGAATACTTACCTCACAATGATGTGGTGTAGAAATCATGTGTGTAAAGGTCTTGGCACAGATGCTCAGGAAATGTTCAGCCACCCTTCATCTCTTCCTCCATACCTCATCGCATTGCCCCCCATTTCCAACCCTGGCTATGTGCTCCAAATAGTGTAAAGGGGGAGATGAGTGAGACTTTTCTATTTGCCATACATTTTCCACAGAAGGCATGCTTAGAAAATTGAGTTAGTATAGCGTGTGGAGATTAGTTTGCTGCTCTCCGTCATTTACCAGCTAACTCAAGCAAATTCTGACTCCACCATTTACTAGCTCACTTCAGCAAGTTATTAACCTCCTGGTGACTCAGTTTCCTTGTTAGGATAATGAAGATAATAAGAACTACATCATCAAGTTGCGAGGATTAAATAAGATAACCCATGTAAAGCACTTGCTGCAATACCTGGTACATAGTAAGGGTTAACTATCATTGCAATGGAAACCCTGGTGACACAGTGATTAAGAGCTACAGCTGCTAACCAAAAGGTCAGCAGTTCAAATCCACCAGGCGCTCCTTGGAAACTCTATGGGGCAACTCTAGTCTGTGCTATAGGGTCGCTATGAGTCGGATTTGACTTGATGGCAATGGGTTTGGGCTTTTTTGTTTTATCATTGCAATTAGAGCCCTGGTTATTCAGTGGTTAAGAGCTAAGGCTGCTAACCAAAAGGTCAGCAGTTGAAATCCACTAGCCACTCTTTGGAAATCCTATGGGACAGTTTCACTCTGTCCTATAGGGTCGTGATGAGTCAGAATTGACTAGAAGGCAATGCAACTAGAAGTTGCAAGGATTGAATAAGATAACCAATGTAAAGCACTTGCTACAATACCTGGTTGTGTGGCAAGTGCTTTACATGCTTGGTTCTGGTATCATTGTAATTATTGTTGTTAGGTATGAGATTTTATAGCCTAGACAAGCCATACCATGTGCCTGATTTCCAGAATTCATGTTAACAACTATTACTACTACTATTAAAAAAAAAAAACACAAAAAACCTGATCCATTGCCATCGAGTCAATTCCAGCTCATAACGACCCTATAGGACAGAGTAGAACTGCCCCATAGAGTTTCCAAGGAGTGGCTGGTGGATTCAAACTGCCAACCTTTTGGTTAGCAGCCGAGCTCTTAACCACTGCTCCACCAGGGCCATTCTTATGTATTTCTTCTATGCCAGAAAATGTACTAAATGCTTTTCTCTCTGTCTCTCTGTCCTTCTCTCTGACTCTTTCTGTCACAGACACACACAAACAAACCACACACACGTGGGACTTGGACTTGGAGATGTCTGACTCAAAAGCCATGTGTTTAATGAAACATCAGCAGTTCTGATAACAGACGCCTAGCTCTTCATTGCTCATTTTAGTCCCGTCTTCCCCAGCAAGTCAAATCAATAGATACCTCCCAGTGATGCCTGAGGATAAGTCCAAGGTTTCTGAGACACAGAGGCAAGAGGTGGCAGGAACCTAAACAGCCAAGTTATGGAAGAGGAGGACGAGGCTGACAGGTTGATTTATGACTATCGACTGAGCCCTTATTCTTCTCTGAAATGACCTATTCCAGCGCTGGGGATACAATGGGAAGCCAATCAGCTAGGACTCTGGCTTCATGAAACTTATGGTTGTGTGGTTGTAAGATATTGAGCGTACATAATTGCCTGGGTAAATACCATATAATTACAATTTTGATAAGTGCTGTGATGTTGGAAATGTTTGAGAGTAAGAGAGTGTATTACCAAACCAAACCTGTTGCCGTCGGGTCAATTCCAACTCATAGTATATAACAAGATACCTAACTTAGCCGAGGTTGGAGACGTCAGGGAGAGCTTCCTAGAAGGATGACTCTTAAGGCAAAACCTGACAGGTGATTGATAAATGGTTTACTTTGCACAAGGCTGGGTGACTAGGTTAGATAGTAGCCAAGTCTGTGCTAAAAGTTAGATCTGTGATTCTCGTTCCTGAGTTTTCCCCACTTTCCATAAGCCTTCAACAATACAACAATTGCGTTTTGCCAACTCCTTTGCTGTTGTTGTTGTCAGGTGCTGGTGAGTCATGCTGACTCATAATGACCCCATGACACTACTTTATGCAGTGATTTCTGTTTAAAAGGAGGAAAACCCCTAAATTTAGCTCCCTGGTCCAAAACCTGCCTATTAAAATCCTTTGAGGGTCTTGTTTGCATTCCTATATCTTTAAATGGGGGCGGGGGTTCTTTGGTATGTCTCTAATCTGTGTCACACCACAGGGCAATGGACTGTGAAAATTACTCAAGGAATTCCGAATTAATGGTACAGGAGGCAAATGAAGGGCATGCAGCCGTGAACTTGAGCACCCCTGCTCTTTCAGCCTGCTCCTCTGAGGTGTCCCTGGAGAAAACCTTCCCTAGCTTTGGTTTTAGATGCCGGCTGAGGAAGACGACTAGCTCCCATTTGTCCTTTTAAAGGCATTTCTCTCTAGCTACGTTCACAGCCTGTTCTGGTGCTTGGACTCCATTTACTTTCAGTTGTGTGTCCTGCGCCTTTAATGCAGAGTGAATTAAATACTGAACAGGCAAACAGATTTGAGTCTCTTTTTGGCTTGAGCTCATGATGCACTTCTGCACGTAGCTGATGAATTTCAAAACCAAGCCCCCAACACCTTTTATGACACACACACACACAAATGGGCAGCCCTTTCTCAAGGGGAGAGGTAAACTCCATCCCGAGGAGGGCTAGAGCCCTGCATGGGAACCACCTTCAGCTCGGTGTGCCAATCATGACACCTATGCTGAGCACCTAGACTTGGGTGTCCGGGTCCTAGCCATCCATCTCCTTCCTTTGAAAATGAAGCACTGGCGAGTATTCACTGGCCATTTTCTTGCCTTATTTTAAAGTTTCTTGTGATTGCTTCTTGCTGAATTAAGTCTTTGGCTCTAGGTTTACTGAATTGTTTGAAAGAACGAGAGCCAAGTTGTGGCATGCTATGCTTAAGAAGTTAAAAGCTCTGTCCTCTATTACTTTCTCCCTCCCTCTCTTCCGCCTTTCCTCCTCCCTCCTCTTTCTCTCTTTTTTCTCCTTTTTCTTCCTTGTTTCCTTCCCTCCTTCTTTCCTTCTCTCTATGAACATGTAAAAGAACCTTTGCAACATCAAGTCCTAAATGGGCGACTATCATCACTTAAAACGTTTTTGGCTTTCAAACTTGATCTCCAGAGACTTTCAGTAACATAAATTGCCTGAGAACCAACTTCAGTTTCTGTTTATAACTGTTTTTGAAACACACGGTGTGCCAGTGTCATGCCTTCTTTTTTAGTTTGACTTTCTTCTGTACTTGTGGGTGAAGGTGCACTTAGAAAAAAAAAAAAAAAGTTTGTGGTAATTTGTTACGATACTCCTAGGAAAGGAATACATCTTGGAAAATGAGATGGAATAGACAGCATTGCAAGTGGCAAAAGTGACATGAGATTCATATATTTCTTCTTTTTCTTTCCTTCCAGGAAGTCCTGAAAAGGAGTGCTTTCTGCAACTGCTTGTTGTTGGACAGAGAACATTAGCACCAATTCTTTTTGACTACAAAGCCAAAGACCTTTATATGTTCAAAATGTGTTCTAATTTCAGATGAAGGGATTCTAGGTTCTTTTAAGGATCAGTACCTTATGGGTTCAATTCTAATACAAAGTAAGCTGTTGAGATTCAAATACGACTATTACCTAAATACAGGTAAATAATCTTTAAGTTTTAGTGTAACATTCGATGATTTCAGGAGCAAAACAAATTATAAAGAGAATATTTTCATTTTCTATTAAAGAACAAAAATATTGTAGACTACTTTTGGAAAGAAAAGAGATGATGGCATCCATTCTCCAACACACACACACTCAGATGTCTTTTTTTGTACTTGGAATCTAACTTTTATTGGTTTTTGTTTGTTTGTTTGCTGTGGTGAAAATATACACGGCAAAACATTCACCGAGTCAACAGTTTCTACATGTGTAATTCAGTGACGTTGATTACATTCTTCAGGTCGTGTAACCATTCTCACTCTCCTTTTCCAGATTACTTCACCGCCATTAACATAAACTCACCACCCTTTAAGTAAAAACTCTCTCTTTTCCCCTCCCTTCCATCCCTGGTAACCACGAATTATTTTTGGTTTCTAGATATTTGCTTGTTTCATATAAAAGTTCCCTCCTGAGAATTTGCATTTCTAACAAGTTCCCAGGAAGTTATACATAAGAATCGCTGGGGCATCTTGTTAAAATGTAGATTCTGGTTCAGTATATCTCGGGTGGAAATGAAAATTCTCAGCAGGTTTGAAGCCCTGCTTCTAAGATGGTGCCCAGGGATCCCCACCTCCTGGTATTCACTCCCTTGTGTAATTCCCTCCCCTCCAATGTGGGCGGACCTAGTGACTTGCTTCTAACCAATAGAATATGGCAAAAGTTATGGGTGAAAGAAGACCAGGTGAACTCACATTAGGGACGATCTTTCAATGTATCTGATTTGATACCATTCTCCCTGGAATGCCCTGTGCTGAGCGTGCTGTATATGTTAGACCCTTTAACCATCATGATAGCTTCTGAAATGGATGTGATTTTGCAGATAGGGAAGTGAGGATGAGAGCTGTGAAATGATGTGCCCAAGATCACCCAGCCACATAAGAAATCGACACACTGAAATCTGCCCAGGAAAGGGCCCTTGGTACCTCCAAACTGAACAGCTTCTAATCTGCCATCCTGGTCCTGGGAGAGTTAGAGTTTGGGATTAGACCACATGGATTTGAATACCAGCTCTGCCGCTTCACTCGGGGGTGACCTGTGGGACTCTAGGCCGTGGTCATCTTCGTCTATATTATCAAGGGTTGAGTAAAACTAGGTTTTTATGTGTGTGTGACTATTGATTTGGATAATGCATGCATGATTTCAGCGCAGTGCCTGGCACACCATCGGTTCCAAGAAACAGTTGTGATTGTATTGTTATGATTAAAGACCAAGGTTAAGCTGTTTGAGTAGATGATCTTGGGTTAGCAAGTGGTGTAGACATTTTCAGCTCTGTTTTTTCCTTTAGTGTCTGTATATTTTCTTTTCCCTGATGATCTTTTTTGGCATTATAATATTAAATTGTTCTCTAAAGTGGAGAGTAGAATGTATTGTTTAGTCTCCTCACCTCATAGTACTGATTAGGGTCCAAGCTCTCAAATACTCTTATATCTTACAATCCATCATTTTCACCTTCTGGAAAAGAATCATGACATTTCTATCTTCAGAAAATGATTGCTGTCTCTCAACACTCGGCTGGTGTGTAAGAAAACAACTTTTTGATAATCCCACCTATATAGAGCTATTTTGCCACTCTAGGCTTATTTCCATTGACATCCATAGTTTAAATGCCTTGGCAGTTACTATATTAATTCAGGGAGATTCTAGAGTATGAATCTAAAGAAGCATTGTTAGTTCAGCTGCAAAAAAAGAAAAAAAAATCCATAGTTTACAGTTGAGAAGTAGCTTAGGCATGGGTCAATCTGGCTATTTAATGCAATTAACATCCTTAAATCTTATAAAACTTCTCTGCAAGTTTGCCGAGTATTCCACAATCATGCAGATGAAAATGTCCCCCCCCAGTCTGCATGTTTCAGGAGCTTGGAGGCAGAACCCTTGACTCCTATGGGAGAATGAGCAGCTGTAAGCTGTTCACCCCCAGATACCACGCAGAACATGGGAATGATATCAGAGGGACCACAATAAGTTTGAGAGACATGGCAGGCTGAAATAAAAACCAATGATGCTGAGCAAGGGCTGGGAGCCAATCAGATATAAGTCTGAAATATTATATGGCAGTCAATCAGAAAATTCAATGTGATTTGGGACTACATAAGCAAAAGGATTAAATAACAAACAAGGGCAAAATAGGATGTCCTAACCTGGAATATTGGACTTCAGGACTGAAAAGAAATCAGCAAACTGGAGGAGTTCCAGAGAAGATCATCTACAATGATGGTTTTTAAAGCAAAATATGAACTTTATAGTGTAGCCAACCACAAAGTCAGACCCAAGGGGCATGATAACAATCTTCAGATAGCTTGAGGGTCTAAACACCAAGAGAAATTTTGGCTGGAGATATGAAAAAGTTCCAAGGGGTAAAGTTAAGAAAAAGGAAATTTCAGCTGAGCATCAGAATATATCCTTTGATAGTAAGATGTATGTGTTTGTAGAACAGTCTCTTAAGGGAACTAGAAAAAAAAAAACAGGATGTGTTTTCTAGGATCCCTGATAAAATGATACCTTGATGTCAGACCAAGGATTCTAGAACATTCCTAAGAATATTCTTGTGCCAAGATGGAATAGATATTGTAAAATTTATTTTCTATCCTGAATTTCTGGGGTAGTTATAATGGGAAATGGCTCATGAAAAGACTGTTCTGCCCTTTAATAAGAGCTATCCTAAGGCTTTGATTAACTTAGACTCAGAAGAAAACACAATAAATACGAGCAGTGCTTTTCTACAGCAAATGCCCTTATAAAGGAGCAAAGGCTTAGAGACCTGATTCTGAAAGTGTATATGTTTAAAATCATTTATTTCTAGACCACCAGTTGTATTGCTTCTGAAGCTGGCTAATGAATTGTATATTGTAGGAAGGATTTTAGAAATCAGTATAACAAAGCCAACTATTTTTTGAAACTGGTAAATGAAACCCATAAATCTTCCTCAATCGAGTTTGGCATAACATGGCAGTCAATCAGAAAGGCCACTGTGAGTTGGGTCTATATAAACCAAGGGATTATATAACAAACAGGAGTAAAACAAGCTGCCCTACTCTGGGATGCACGAATATGCCCTAAGTCATGATGACTGTGATATAAACCTAATAGCAGTCAGGTTGACAATCAAAATAGTTTTAAAAATATCGTTAACAAAACCAAAGGATTTTCTTACAAAGTCTTACAGAGCCATTACATTTCCCCCATGTTTCAAAAGTGCACAGACTTACACTGAGTTTGCAAAATGAGCCTGAACTTAACTTAATGAATATTTAAAACAATTTATGCATTGTTCCCAACAGCGAGGCAAGCTCCAGGCTAACAGAGGGTCCGGGCTCTTTGGAAACAAGACGATGAATTAACTGGCACGTGTCTGCTCCCAGCCCCGAGTGCCAATAGATGAACCCCGCTGCCCATGGACTCTCCAACACCCATGACCAAGAATGTATGACTTTGCTCCCGGAGGGCTTCCATATCAGCCCTACCCAATCTGGGCAGGTTGCGTTTTCAACCCCAAGGTCATCATACGGGCTGAGAGAACTAGAACTTACATGACTCATAAATTACATTTGCTCAACCACCTTGAGTTCTAAGTAGTTCTAGGAAGTGTGACTTTGTTAGCCATCTACCTCAAATGCCAAAATCCAGCAAAGCATAACCAATTTCATGCAATGACATCCAAATGGTAGAGACATTAGGTTTTCATTACTAGTGACAAATTACAAGGTATTGTTACAAAAGAAAGGGCAGGCAAGCCCCGCCCTGCTCACTTGCACTTTTAACTTGGCTTATTGGAGGATGGAAGAAAACCAAAGGTGCCAGTCTCTGGATGTAACTGGTGTGTAGTCAGGTAAGGAAACCAGTGACCTGCAAGGCTGTGCCTCTCAACAACCCACCTAACTGGCAGCCACTGAGCATACCAGAGAGGTTCAGGGCAGGCAAAGAGGTGAGAAGTGATGGACAGGGGCGAGGATGATGGGAAATGCACCTCCCTTTCTGTCTTCAACCAGCAGAGAGGTCAAAGCTGCTGGAAGGAATTCCCTGGGTGCAGTGTGTCCCTTGGCCTTTACAAAAACATGCACCAGAGAGATCCCAGGGTCCCTACCCTTTTTGTGGAGGCATCGGTTCTCCTGTTAATAGGATTTCACAATCACACTTAAAAAAAAAATACCTTGTTTTATTCCCTGAGAATTTCATAGGGAATGAAGGTAGTCTTCCAAAACCAAAGTTGGACAGTCCTTATCTACACAAAACAAGACGAATTTTTGTGTCAAATACCTGTATTTTATAAGCTCATTGTAAGTTTTTTTTTCCCTTTAATAAAGCAAATAGTCAAGGAAAGTCACCTTTACAATTGTATAAAATTCCCTTCACCCTGAAGTGGAAAAAGAGGACACTGAAACACAGTTAAATAAAGTAGGCGGGCATTTCCAACACCTTGTCCGCTCCCCTGCTAAGACGGTTGTAAGATGCATGGCAAAGCTGCGATGTTCTGTCCCAAAGCCCTCCAAAAGCAGGGCATGTCTTTGCGCTTTGCTGATTCCAGGGGTCGGATAGTGGCGAGAGAAGCCGCTCCCGGTCTCCAGGCAGGGAACACTTCGATCGCCGGGCGTTTTCCAGCTTCCCAGGAATGTGGCTGCGGCGCGCGGCGCCCAGAGGCGTCCCCGAGAGGAACCAGGAGACCGAAGGCTTTGGGAGCCGGAATATCCGCAGCCCCGGGCGGCTGCCTGGCGCCCCTCAACCTTCCTCCTAGATTGCACTTACAGACGTGCTCACTGCCCTTTTTAGCAGGTCCCCATCGCCAGCCTGTCCATTGGCAGCCCTTGCATTGGAACTGAGTCTCCATCCTTCCTCTTTTAAAACAAAAACAGCAGGGGGCTGGGGGGGGCGGCGGGAGGAAGGCTGGAGATTTCTCTCCAACTTCAGGGCAACCATCCTGGGCTGCCCATCCGACACCAGTGGGTGGGGTGCAATCTGACACCTCCCTTTCCTTCTAGAAACGTGAGTGGAGCCAGCGCCCAGACCCCTGGACCTGGGGGAGGGGAAACAAGGGAAGGTCCGCACTTGGGTCGTCACGCCTTTCTCCCCAGGAGACGCCTTATCAGTGGCCAGCTGCCTCTCTCCGGCTCTCAGGTTTGGCGCCTAGAAAACTCGCCCCCGTTCGGCTTTCTCCGGCTCCTCGCTCCGCCCCTGCCCAGCCCCGGCTCTTCTCCGGCTCTGCCTGTCCTGGCCACCCCCTTCCCGCTGCCTCTGGCAGGAGCGTGCGGAGACATCTCCGCGTCCGCCTTGGGCCCAAGGCTGGGTTGCGAATATCAAGTCACCCTTCCCGGCGGGACCCGGGTGCCGGCCCCTGGAGGACGCGCCTTCGCGCACTGCTTTGCAAATAGCGCTGAGCGCAACTGGGAATTCCCCCACCGTAGCCACCCAGCTCTTGGAAATCCCTGGGCGCAGCGCGCTCGGAGTCTCCACTTTGAGCGAGCCAGGACCCCGAGGGAACCTGGAGTTTGGAGACCCCCTGACGCCTCTCCAGTCGTAACTGTGAGCGCAGTAGCCAAGCGGAGGCCAGACGCGCCGCCCCGGGCGCCCGGGACCCGGCGAGGGCGCCCCGAGGGCTCCTCAGCTCCCAGCTCATACGCCGGAAGACGCCCCTGTCGCGGCGCAGGAGACCGGCGGGCGCGCCCCGGGCGCACGCCCAGGCGGCCTCCTCCCCAGCCCTCGGGACCGTGCTCAGGCGGCGAGGAGGAGCCTGCTGGAGACTTCGAGGCTGTCCCGAGCCAGCGAGTGCAGCGTCTCCTGCCTGGGCTGTGAAGGGGGAGTGGCGCTGGCCGCCGGAGCTGGGAGCCCAGCGAGCGCCTGACCTTCCTCCTTCTCTTCCTCCCCCTTCCTGACTCGGGCTCCGGGGAAAGTTCTAGCGGCCGCAGAGGCCCAGATCCCTTTCCTAGAAGGCTGGCGATGGCGCTCCGGCTCCTGCCCCCGCCGGGGCCCTCGGAGCGCGCGGGCGGCGCGTGAGCTGACTCTGCCCTCCGGCGCCCGCGGCGAGCCCCGGCGCCTGCCCGCCCGCAGCCTCGCCTCGCCCGGCCTCTCCTGCGCCTGCCGGACGCCGCCACGATGTCTGCGCAGAGCCTGCTGCACAGCGTCTTCTCCTGCTCCTCGCCCGCCTCGAGCGGCGCGGCCGCGGCCAAGGGCCACTCCAAGAGGAAGCTGCGCCAGACCCGCAGCCTGGACCCGGCCCTGATCGGCGGCCGCGGTGTCGACGAGGGCGCCGACGGCGAACCCGGGCCACGGGGGGCTGCGGGGGGCCGGCTGTGCGCCCCGCCGGCCGCGGCCGAGGGTCCGGGGCCCCGCGCGGTGTCCTCGCTCCGTGGCCCGCATCTCCGGGCCGCCCGGCTGCCGACCCCCAGGCCCTTCTGCTCGTCCTTCTCCACGCCCAGCACCCCGCAAGAGAAGTCGCCGTCCGGCAGCTTCCACTTTGACTATGAGGTCCCCCTGGGTCGCGGCGGCCTGAAGAAGAGCATGGCCTGGGACCCGCCTTCCGTGCTGGTGGGCCCGGGCGGTGGCCGCAGCGCGGCGAGCATCCTCTGCTCCTCCGCGGGCGGCCCCAACGGCATCTTCGCCTCTCCCAGAAGGTGGCTCCAGCAGAGGAAGTTCCAGCCTCCACCTAGCAGCCGTGGCCCCTCCTACGTCGTGTGGAAGTCCCAGGTAGGATCCCGCGCCGCCAGTGCCCCTGGCCTGAGGTTGGCCACCCAGGCTGTTCCATGGGGCCGGCTTTAATTCCCTCGCGTTTACAGAGCCAGGGGCAGCTGAGGGGTTTCGTGGTGTGACTGTTCCGCCTGGGTTGGTCAGATGGTGCCTGGAAATGGGCCGTCCCTAGTGGCCACCTGCGTGCATGTCTTGTAGGACTTCTTGGCTCCCCTTGGGAGCAGCAATGGGAGCTGGAGGAAGAGTTGGTGTTCTGGTCATCCTGTCCCAATGTTGAGATTTTTCGGAGCTCAAATGCTGTTTTGATGCCGTTTGTAAGGATTGGAGGAAACATTTTGGAATGCGTCTGACTTCTGATTGTTGTACAGAGAGAATTCAGGAACATTATTCTGGAGGCTGTTGTTGATTGTGTGTGTGTTTGGGCGGCAGATGGGGATACTAGAATTCTCTAGTATTGATCTCTTCCTTTTCCTACCACCACAAACACTCGGTTTCAGAAATCTAAGTACTGGGGAAAAAAAACTACTTAGGGGTATGAAAGATCATGGAACAATTTCAAAATTCCACCAAGGACAATAGTGAGGTATGTGTGAGACAGAAATCAGTGATAAGTAAGGCACTCAGAGGGAGCTATTTGGTATCTTTAAAATGTATGCTTTCTGGTTAGGAATAATGGAGAACAGAGCGGTTGGGAAACTGTGGTTGGTGGGTACTTAGAAAGCCACATGCTTTTTAGAGAATAAACAGTAGTCGTTTTGAAAATGAACAACTCATATCCCTTTCGGTCCACAAATTCTATACATTTGCCTCTGATCTGTTTCTATAAGCGAAGGGAGATTCTATCGGTTGTAATTAAATACTCTAAAGTACAATTAACATTACAGAAATGAAGTGAAATACCATGCAATTGTGTGAGGTTTAGGTTAAAGGGAACACAACTAAGAAGTTTGAAAATAGCATCTAAGACCGTACCTAGCTCTGTTAACATGAGCTAAATATTAGATTTCAGCAGTATTTATCAGAAACATTCGCACCTCACATTAATAAAACGCTAGTTCTGTGTCAAAGTAACTGCTGCTGTTGTGTGGAGAGTATAGATTACAAAAAACAGACAAATGTTGCTAACTGTTCTGCTCATTGTTTTGAGGAAGATAAGCAGTAGAAAGAAAAGTCGAGACCGAGAGCAAGAGATTAGCCCCAACCACAGAACTCAGCATTACAACCAGGATCAAAAATCACAACGTTGGACTGCTCTAGTTCTCCATCAGAGGCTGGATTTCTGCTCTGTTTCAGAAGCACACATTAATACGATTAATCTGCTAGAGTTGAGAAAAAGAGAAACCCAAAGCAAACCAAGTTCTTCACTTTGATAGCCACCAACCTTCCCATTTAAAGCCAATTACGGCACCAAGAATGTCTCTGCCTTTCTCAAGCAACCCTATGCACTTGACTTATAACAGACAGATGCTGTTCATTGCGGTTATGACCAAAAGGCACTCGGTTGTAGATGATCCCAACTTGCTGAAAATCATCTTTGTATCGATTAAGGTGTCACGATCAGTGGACAAGTATCTCAACTGCAGCAATCGAGGGTGGCTTCTAACTGTTCCATGCAGGGTTTGGGCAGTCTACACCAATCTCATCTTTTACCTCTTTGCAGTGGCTAAAGCAAAGTACATAAGCCATCTAGCAAAAGAACACAGTTTTCTCATAAAGTGTTTAGGGGTGTGTGTGTGTGTATGTGTATGAGTGTGAGGGGAAATCCCTTTAAGCTTGAGGCAGACATGGAGTGATTGGATGGAACCCTCGTATGTAGGTCTAAGGCTGGTTTAGTGGTCTAGGGATCCCAACGTAACTCCTGGGCCTGGAATTCATTTTTATTTTATTTTTTAAATTTTTATTGTGCTCTAAGTGAAAGTTCACAAATCAAGGCAGCCTCTCATGTAAAAATTTATATGCACTTTGCTATATACTCCTAATTGCTCTCCACCTAATGAGACAGCACACTCCTTCCCTCCACTCTCTCTTTTCCTGTCCATTCGGCCAGCTTCTAACTCCCTCTGCCCTCTCATCTCCCCTCCAGACAGGAGATGCCAACATAGTCTCATGTGTCTACTTGATCCAAGAAAATCACTCTTCACCAATATCATTTTCTATCCCATTGTCCAGTCCCATCCCTGTCTGGAGAGTTAGCTTTGGGAATGGTTCCTGTCTTGGGCTAACAGAAGGTCTGGGACCATGACCACCGGGGTCCTTCTAGTCTCAGTCAGACCATTAAGTCTGGTCTTTTAACGAGAATTTGGGGTCTGCATCCCACTGCTCTCCTGCTCCCTCAGGGGTTCTGTGTTGTGTTCCCTGTCAGGGCAGTCATCGGTTGTGGCCGGGCATCATCTAGTTCTTCTGGTCTCAGGCTGATGTAGTCTCTGGTTTGTGTGGCCCTTTCTTTCTCTTGGGCTCATAATTACCTTGTGTCTTTGGTGTTTTACATTCTCCTTTGCTCCAGGTGGGTTGAGACCAATTGATGCATCTTAGATGGCCGCTTGCTAGCATTTAAGACCCCAGACGCCACTCTCCAAAGTGGGACACAGAATGATTTCTTAATAGATTTTATTATGCCAGTTGACTTAGATGTCCTGTGAAACCATGGTCCCCAGACCCCTGCCCCTGCTATGCTGGCCTTCGAAGCATTCAGTTTATTCAGGAAACTTCTTTGCTTTTGGTTTAGTCCAGTTGTGCTGACCTCCCCTGTATTGTGTGTTGTCTTTCCCTTCACCTAAAGTAGTTCTTATCTACTATCTAATTAGTGAATACCCCTCTCCCACCTTCCCTCCCTCCCTCCCCCCTCGCGTAACCATCAAAGAATATTTTTTTCTCTGTTTAAACTGTTTCTCGAGTTCTTATAATACTGGTCTTATACAATATTTGTCCTTTTGCAACTGACTAATTTCACTCAGCATAATGCCTTCCAGGTTCCTCCATGTTATGAAATGATTCACGGTTTCATCGTTGTTCTTTATCCATGCGTAGTATTCCATTGTGTGAATATACCGTAATTTATTTATCCATTCCTTTTTTTTTCGTTGATGGGCACCTTGGTTGCGTCCATCTTTTTGCTATTGTAAAGAGAGCTGCAGTGAACATGGGTGTGCATATATCTGTTCATGTAAAGGCCCTTATTTCTCTAGGATATATTCCAAGGGGTGGGATTGCTGGATCGAATGGCAGCTCTAGGTCTAGTTTTTTAAGAAAGTGCGAAATCGATTTCCAAAGTGGTTGTACCATTTGACATTCCCACCAGCAGTGTATAAGTGTTCCAATCTCTCCACAGCCTCTCCAACATTTAATATTTTGTGTTTTTTGGATTAAAGCCAGCCTTGTTGGAGTGAGATGGAATCTCATTGTATTTTTGATTTGCATTTCTCTAATGGCTAATGATCGTGAGCATTTCCTCATGTATCTGTTAGCTACCTGAATGTCTTCCTCAGTGAAGTGCCTGTTCACATGCTTTGCCTATTTTTTAATTGGGTTATTTGTCTTTTTGTAGTTGAGTTTTTGCTGTATCGTGTAGATTTTAGAGATCAGGCGCTGACTGGAAATGTTGTAGGTAAAAACTTTTTCCCAGACTGTAGGTACTCTTTTTACTCTTTTGGTGAAGTCTTTGGATGAGCATAGGTGTTTGATTTTTAGGAGCTCCCAGTTATCTAGTTTCTCTTCTGCATTTTTGGTAATGTTTTATATACTGTTTATGCCATGTATTAGGGCTGCTAACATTGTCCCCATTTTTTCTTCCATGATTTTTATCATTTTAGATTTTATATTTAGGTCTTTGATCTATTTTGAGTTAGTTTTTGTGCATGGTGTGAGGTGTGGGTCTTGTTTCATTTTGTTGCAGATGGATATCCAGTTACGCCAGCACCATTTATTTGTTAAACAGACTATCTTTCCTCATTTAAGTGACTTTGGGCCTTTGTCAAATATCAGCTGCTCATATGTGGATGGATTTATATCTGGGTTCTCAATTCTGTTCCATTGGTCTATGTGCCTGTTGTTGTACCAGTACCAGGCTGTTTTGACTACTGTGGCGGTATAGTAGGTTCTGAAATCAGGTAGAGTGAGGCCTCCCACTTTGTTCTTCTTTTTCAGTAATGCTTTTTTTTTTGCTTATCTTGGATCTCTTCCCTTCCATATGAAGTTGGTGATTTGTTTCTCCATCTCATTAAGAAACGTCATTGGAATTTGGATCAGAATTGCATTGTATCTATAGATGGCTTTTGGTAGAAGAGACATTTTTACAACGTTAAGTCTTCCTATCCACGAGCAAGGTATGTTTTTCCGCTTATGTAGGTCTCTTTTGGTTTCTTGTAGTAGTGTCTTGTAGTTTTCTTTGTATAGGTCTTTTACATCTCTGGTAAGATTTATTCCTAAGGATTTTATCTTCTTGGGGGCTACTGTAAATGGTATTGATTTGGTGATTTCCTTCTTCATGTTCTTTTTGTTGGTGTAGAGGAATCCAACTGATTTTTGTGAGTTTATCTTGTATCGTGATACTCTGCTGAACTCTTCTATTAGTTTCAGTAGTTTTCTTGAGGATTGATAAGGGTTTTCTGTGTATAAGATCATGTCATCTGCAAATAGAGGTACTTTGACTTCTTCCTTGCCAATCTGGATGCCCTTTATTTCTTTATCTAGCCTAATTGCTCTGACTAGGACTTCCAGCACAATGTTGAATCAGAGTGGTGATAAAGGGCATCCTTGTCTGGTCCGATCTCAAGGGAATGCTTTCAGACTCTCTCCATTTAGGGTGATGTTAGTTGTTGGCTTTGTATAAATGTCCTTTATCATGCTTAGGAATTTTCCTTCTATTCCTATTTTGCTGAGAGTTTTTATCATGCATGGGTGTTGAACTTTGTCAAATGCTTTTTCCGCATCAGTGAATAAAATCATGTGATTCCTGTCTTTTGTTTTATTTATTTGATGGATTATATTGTTTTTCTAATGTTGAACCATCCCTGCATGCCTGGTATGAATCCTACTTGGTCATGGTGAATTATTTTTTTGATATGTTGTTGAATTCTATTGGCTAGAATTTTGTTGAGGATTTTTGCATCTAAGTTCATGAGGGATATAGGTCTGTAGTTTTTTTTTTTTTTTTTTTTTACCTGGTTTTGGTATCAGGGATATGGTGGCTTCATAGAATGAGTTTGGGAGTGTTCGGTCCTTTTCTATGCTCTGAAATACCTTTAGTAGTAGTGGTGTTAACTCTTCTCTGAAAGTTTGGTAGAACTCTGCAGTGAAGCCTTCCGGGCCAGGGCTTTTTTGTTATTGTTGTTGGGAGTTTTGTGATTACACTCTCAATCTCTTCTTTTGTTATGGGCCTTTTTAGTTGTTCTACCTCTGTTTGCGTTAGTTTAGGTAGGCAGTGTGTTTCTAGGAATTCATCCATTTCTTCTGGGTTTTCAAATTTGTTAGAATACAATTTTTCATAGAAATGTAATATGATTCTTTTAATTTCAGGTGGGTCTGTTGTAATATCACCTATCTCATTTCTTATTCGGGTTATTTGCTTCCTCTCCTGTTTTTCTTTTGTCAGTGTGGCCAGTGGTTTATCAATTTCATTAATTTTTTCAAAGAACCAGCTTTTGGTCTTGTTAATTCTTTCAATTGTTTTTCATTTAATTCTGTTCTAATTTTTATTATTTGCTTTCTTCTGGTGCCTAAGGGTTTCTTTTGTTGCTCTCTTTCTATTTGTCCAAGTTGTAGGGATAATTCTTTGATTTTGACCCTTTCTTCTTTTTGTATGTGTGCACTTACTGTTATAAATTGGTCTCTGAGCACCGCTTTTGCTGTATTCCAAAGGTTCTGATAGGAAGTGTTTTCATTCTCATTGGACTCAGTGAATTTCTTTATTCCATCCTTAATGTCTTCTATAACCCAGTCTTTTTTGCGCAGGGTATTGTGCAGTTTCCAAGTGTTTGATTTCTTTTCCCTGCTTTTCCTGTTACTGATTTCCACTTTTATGGCCTTATGGTTGGAGAAGATGCTTTGTAATATTTCAATGTTTTCGATTCTGCTAAGGCTTGCTTTATGACCTACTATGTGGTCTATTCTAGAGAATGTTCTATGTGTACTAGGAAAAGAAAGTATACTTGGCTACTGTTGGGTGGAGTGTTCTATGTATGTCTATAAGGTCAAGTTGGTTGATAGTGGCATTTAGATCTTCTGTGTCTTTTTGAGCTTCTTTCTGGATGTCCTGTCCTTCACTGAAAGTGGTGTGTTGAAGTCTGGTACTATAATTGTGGAGCTGTTTATCTCACTTTTCAGTGCTGTTAGAGTTTGTTTTATGTATCTTGCAGCCCTGTCATTTAGTGAATAAATATTTAATATGGTTATTTTTTTTATGGTTATGTTCTCCTGGTATATTGTGCCTTTAATCATTATATAGTGTCCTTTCTTATCCTTTGTGGTGAATTTAACTTTAAAGTCTATTTTGTCAGAAATTAATCTTGCCACTCCTGCTCTTTTTTGATTATTGTTTGCTTGATATATTTTTTTCCATCCTTTGAATTTTAGTTTGTTTGTGTCTATAAATCTAAGGTGTGTCTCTTGTAGGCAACATATAGACGGATTGTGTTTTCTTATCCATTCTGCCACTCTCTGTCTCTTTATTGGTGCATTTAGTCCATTTACATTCAGTGTAATTATGGATAGGTATGAATTTAGTGCTGTCATTTTGATGTCTTTTTTTGTGTGTTGTTGACAGTTTCTTTTTCCCACTTAATTTTTTGTGCTGAGTAGTTTATATATTGTCTTTTCCTCTTATTTGTTGTTGTTGATTTTGTTTCTGCTGAGTCTCAATTTTTTTCTTGTATTTTATTTTCATGTGTAGGATAGTTTTTCTCCTTTGTGGTTACGATAATATTCATCCCTATTTTTCTAAGTTTAAACCTAATTTTTATTTCTTTGTATCGCCTTGTCTTCATCTCTATATGAAAGATCTATGACTACATTTTTCAGTCCCTCTTTATTGTTTTAATGTTGTTTTCTTTTACATGATAACATCGCTTTTTCCCTGTTTTGAGTATTTTTCTATCTGGGTTTATTTTTGTGATTTCCCTGTCCAGTGTTCTAGTCTTGTGTTGACACCTGATATTATTGATTTTCTAACAAAAGAACTCCCTTAGTATTTCTTGTAGTTTTGGTTTGGTTTTTTCTAACTCCCTCGACTTCTGTTTATCTGGAAATGTCCTAATTTCACCTTCATATTTGAGAGAGAGTTTTGCTGGATATATGATTCTTGGCCATTTTTTTCCTTCAGTGCTTTATATAAGTCATCTCATTGCCTTCTTGCCTGCGTGGTTTCTGCCGAGTAGTCCGAGCTTATTCTTATTGACTCTCCTTTGTAGGTGACTTTTCGTTTATCCCTAGCTGCTCTTATAATTCTTTCTTTAGTTTTGGTTTTGGCAAATTTGATTATAATATGTCTTGGTGACTTTCTTTTAGAATCTACCTTATGTGGAGTTTGACGAGCATCTTGGATAGATACGTTCTCATCTTTCATGATATCAAGGAAGTTTTCTGCCAACAAATCTTCAACAATTCTCTCTGCATTTTCTATTGTCCCTCCCTGTTTTGGTACTACATTCACTCGTAGGTTATTTCTCTTGATAGAGTCCCAGATGATTCTTAAGTTTTTAAAATTCTTTTATCTGAGTTTTCTTCAAATATATTGCTTCCAAGTGCTTTATCTTCAAGCTTGCCAATTCTGCCTTCCACTTGCTCAATTCTGCTCCTCTGACTTTCTATTGAGTTGTCTATTTCTGTAATTTTATTGTTAATCTTCTGAATTTCTGATTTCTGTCTCTCTATGGATTCTTGCAGCTTATTAAATTTTTCATTATGTTCTTGAATAACCTTTTTAATTCCTTCAACTGTGTTATCTGTGTGTTCCTTGGCTTGTTCTGCATATTGCCTGATCTCCTTCCTGATGTACTGAAGGGTTCTGTATTTTAATCTTTTGTATTCTGCACCTGGTAATTCCAAGAAGTTACTTTCATCTAGAAGATCCGTTGATTCTTTGTTTTGAGAGCTTGCTGAAGCGATCATGGTCTTTTTCTTTATGTGACTTGATATTGTCTGTTGTCTCCAAGCCATCTATAAGTTATATTAGTGTATTTTGTGTTTGCTTACTGTATCCTAGCTTCGTGCTTTGTTTTGTTTTGATATGCCCAAATAGGCTGCTTGAGTGTGCTAGCTTGATGATTTTCACCTTTGAAGCTCTGACGTCCTGTCACCAGATGGCTAGAGTTGTTATCAGGTATATCAGTCTAGGAGTCCATTCACTTTTCTTGTATGCATTCAGCTCAGGTGTCCAGGTAGCTGGTCATCAGGGTGTGGTACAGGCTCTGTCATACAGTCTTAGAGGGACAGGGGTGATTGGTGTAGGTACTAGTATCTGATTGTAGCAGGGGGTCACACTCTGAACAAGGCAGGGGGCTGAGAATCATCCCCCACGTGTCTCTGAGGAAAGCGCATCCCTGTTCCCTAGACCGTACAGGTGGGTGGGTTCTGCAGATGGACCATGGGCCCCCAATGTTTTTGTTTGTAAGGACTGGGAGGTACCAGTTATCCTTGGACCCCTGTTGCGTGTGGCTGGGTGACCTGAGTGGAGCACCAGTCCTTATGCCTCTTCATATTTGAGAGACAGTTTTGCTGGATATATGATTCTTGGCTGGCCATTTTTTTCCTTCAGTGCTTTATATAAGTCATCTCATTGCCGTCTTGCCTGCGTGGTTTCTGCCAAGTAGTCCGAGCTTATCCTTATTGACTCTCCTTTGTAGGTGACTTTTTGTTTATCTGATATGGGTATTGAGGACTCTGTTTAATAGGCAAAGCAGTGTCAAACATCAAACACCCACCTCTCCACTGCACAGCTGAAATAGTTGCAGTTTGCCAACAAGAGCCTATTCTCCTGAAATAGGCCCACAAAGTTCCATGCAAAGTCCATGCACAGTTTATGCCTGGACAGGAGCCGCTTCTGTCTGGAGCTCCCCAGGTTAAAGGAGCTGGCAAATTATCTTTTCCGCCAGTTGTGAATTTATTCCTTCTCCAAGGCTGGGAGAATGGCTCCCGGTTGTCAACACGGCCTATCTAAGGTCCAGGGAAATCAACAGCCACTGAAGCCAGCTTGGGGGCTGGGGTGCAGTAAAATATATGCAAGTACTTAGCTTTTGCTGAGAGCACCATTTTTCTTTGGTTCCGGAGGTGTGAGTAGGCTATACGGCTGGCTGCTTCTCCCTGAGGAAACTGCAGCCGAACACTACTACCAGCCCACCGTAGCCGCTCTTGGGAATGGTGCCTGAGCGATCCTAGTGATTCAGGTCCGGCAACTCCTCTCTGTTCTGAACCATCTCTCTCTTCCCCTGCTGCTCAGTCTGTTTTCTAACTTGGCCTTTGATGTTCAGGGCTCCTAGCTTGTCATAAATATACTCATTTCACTTGTTTTTTCGGGTCTGTTTTTTAAGAGGGATCCCCAGAAGCATCTGGCTATTCTGCCATCTTAGCCCCCACCTCATTTTTATTTTATTTTTTTCCAAGGAGAGAAGTATTTAATGCAAGGAATTTGTTACAAAGGTGGGGGGGGGTCTGGAGGAACACAAGGGGTTAGGCAGAGATCAGGAAGCTACCAGCAATGTTTGTTTAGAGGAGCAGAAGGCAGATAAGGTGTTGCTCACAGATCAAGAAGCTGAAGCCTCCAAATTTTCACTCACTGCTGATACTGCTGGAGCTTGTATTGCTCATGTTGCTTGCCCCACCTCCACTCTCACTAGGCAGGAACCACTGCCACTGATATTGCCAGGAGCAGATGGGCTTCTCCCTGCCACCTTCAAGCTTCACATGGGAGTTCCCACTGGCAGAACCTAACTGGAATCAAGCTGACAAGGGTATCTGAGAAATGTGGTTTTTAAGTTTCCAGCCCTTGGGCCTGGAACTTAATGGTCTGAGTTACCTTTCAAAGGTTTAACACCCTGGAGCCTTCTCAAAAACCATGAGAAATTCATCCAATTGGCTATTGCTTGTCCTTCTCACTTGCAAACAAGCAGGGTCCTTTGTCTTAAAAGAAAATCTTTACTAATGATGTCCAAAGTTCAGTAGTGAGCACCTTGTAGGGTTACTTAGAGGCCCTTGGTGTGGGGGGTTAGGCTCAGAGACATTTGGTTCAGCCTGTTTCCTGGTTGCTCTGGTTCAGGCTTTTTCCACCTCAGCACTATGGACATTAGGGGCTGGATCATTCTTTGCTGTGGGGGTTGTCCTCTGCATTGTAGGGTGTTTAGCAGCATCCCTGGCCTTTACCCACTAGATGCCAGTAGCAACCCCCCCCCCCCCACTGGTGTGATAACCAAAGATACCTGCAGGGCCAGTCACCCTGGGTGAGAGACATTTCTCCGCCGTCAAGTCCCTCCTGATAACATGTCCAAAATACGTGAGATGAAGTCTTGCCTCCTCACCTCCAAAGACCACTCTGGCTGTACTTTTTCCAAGATGGTCATTTCTCTAGTGAAGTTGAATGGTGTTCTTCCTGTGGCCATCTAGCAAGTGCCCACAATGGTGTGTTCAACTGGCATCAAGTTTCTTTTGGGCCTTCGTCCAAATCCAGAACCCTGAGGGTCCCTCTTGAGTCATGCCTGCCTGCTCCATGTACCTCTTTTGGTTTGTTCACCTTCTCTCCTTTTCTTCCACTGCAGCCAGGAAAGCCTGAGAATTCACTGTCAGTTGTAGCCAGTGAGGGATCACATCAGTTTCAGCTTAGAGTTTTCAGCAGATCCTCTAGTTTTAAACTAAACTGTTTTAGTCAATGGCTCCCACTCCTGAGACTCATAAATGTGGCAGCTCTATTACTTCTGCTCACTCTAAGCCCAGCATAAACGGCCAATTTATGACCTGTACCCAGGAGGTGTTAGACAAAGTCAGCTACAACTCTATGAATATTTCCCCACTGTGCGATTCGGGGTTGCTTTCACAAAATCTGATTCATAGACTTACTGGGTAGAATGTCTATGGAGTAGAAAAAGGAACAGAGAAGGGGATAAATGGTACATAGTGATGGAATGGGTACCTGTTTCTTGACTTGTGTTCTTAGCAGCTGAGCTCTGCCCCTAACTTGGATCACAGATAAAGGAATAAGGTCTCATTCCAATCCATCTGTTCTCCTCATTTTCATGGATTAGAGCTGGGATCATGCCCCATAGCTGACCTGGAGTTTGCCAGCTTCTGTAAGGCATAAGTAAAATGATTGCTAATTACTCAGGACTTTCATACTGTTTTAAACCTCCATTTCACAAGCATTTCTTGAGCATAGGCATGTCCCTAGGCACCAGGAATGCAGAGAGGCTCAACTATGGGGTCAGCCCCCAAAGGGCCCACAGTCTAATGGGGGAGATGAGGCACAGGCAGAGGGCTCAGTGCCATGAGGGACCAGAGGCGGTAGTGATTCATGGTGCATTGGGGGAGCCTTGGACAGCATTGCTGTGCAGGTAACATTTGAACTGGATCTTCAAGGATGACCGCCACTTAGGAGAAGATGAGGGAAAAAGATTCCTTGATGAAAGAGAGGGGCTTGGCCATGCAAAGGCACAGAGGCATTGATGATGCCAGGTTCCAACATGACTTTTTTATGCAGTAACCTAATAAAACCAAGAAGAACACTGGCAGAGCAATGGCTAAGCCCTCGGCTGCTAACCGAAAGGTTGGTGGTTTGAACCCACCCAGCAGCCCCACAGGAGAAGGGCCTGTAAAGATTATAGCCTTAAAAACCCTATGGGGCAGTTCTACTCTGTCACATGGGGTCACTATGAGTTAAAATTGACTTGATGGCACCTAACGGCAGCAAGGAAACCAGAGGCTGGACACATTTTTCAGGGGCAACTATGGAGGCAGATAAAAATTGCATGACAGCCAAAGCACATTCCCCACTCTCCAAGCCGCCCCTTAGCATCACGTCTGCACAGAGGGCTGGAAGGATGCAGGGTGTTTGCCAGGTGAGAAGCCTGGTTTGCTGGAGCATAGGATGTGTCTCACTGTGTGTTGGATGGCAGTGTTCAAGAGGTAGGAGCAGGAATTATGAAAAGCCTCATTGTACTCTTCTTGGGGAGAAGACTCTATGTTCTCTGTGCTCTGTAGAGCAGTGGTTTCAAC